>NW_027361758.1:11176250-11800000 GCF_039654945.1 Dendrobates tinctorius
TTTTTTCTAATTTATTTGGCGATTTTTTTTTAATTATTTTTACACTTTTTTTTATTTTTTTTTTTACTTTATTAAATAGTCCCAGGTGGGACATCACTGTCCTGTGACAGATCGCTGATCTGTCACATCACAGATCACTGTGACAGATCAGCGATCTGACACAGGCACTGCAGAAGGCTTCCTCATGCCTGCGCTTTGCAGGCACTGAGGAAGCCAGCTTCCGCAGGCCCCCGAAGGCCCCCGTCGCCATCTTGGATTCGGGGGCCTGGAGGAAGGGAGTGCCCCGCAGCAGCGCTGCACATTGCGCTGCCGTGGGGGGCTCAGGGAAGCACGGAGGGAGCCCCCTCCCTGCCGATGCTTCCCTTTAACCCCCGGTACACCGCGATCGTGTTTGATCGCGGTGTGCAAGGGGTTAACGTGTCGGGGGAGCTGTGATAATCAGCTGACACCCGGCCGCGATCAGCGGCGCTCACCACGTGGGCGCCGCTGATCGCGCCGACGTACTATCCCGTCCCCGGTCATACGGGCCCGGGTACCGTGGACGGGATAGTACGTCGGATGGCAGGAAGGGGTTAATGATGTTTTTTTGTAAAAAAAAAAAAAAAAAAGGAGGGGCATGAAATTTGGTAAAAAATTTTAGAGGGCGTGGTTTTATATAAAAGATACATTGATGATTTATTCTTAATCCTTGATACCAGTTTTATTCCAGTTGATGTCTTTACTTCTTCTATACAGAACAACACATGGGGTTTGGAGTTCACCCCCCACATTAGTAATACCCAGATGGACTTCCTTGATATCACCTTCTATATAAAAAACTCCAAAATCTATACCAAAACCTTTTTTAAGAAGGTAGACTCCAATAGTTATGTCCATTTTAAGAGTAGCCATTATTCTAAATGGCTTCTAAGGCTAAGTGCACATGTACCGGAACTCTCGCGGAAATTACCGCGAGAATTCCGGAATTCCAGTCCGCGGGAAAATCGCATTTTAAATTCCCGCGATTTTCCCGCGGAAAAACTAGCATTTTGCAAGCGTATTTAGCTTGCAAAATGCTAGCGTTGTCCAAGCGATCTGTAGCGTCGCTTGGAGAACTGATTGACAGGTTGGTCACACTCATCAAACATAGTGTTTGACAAGTGTGACCAACTTTTTACTACTGAGGCCGCCTATGCAGCATCAATAGTAAAAGATAAAATGTAAAAAAAAATAAAAAATGGTGTTATTCTCACCCTCCGACGTCCCGCGCATCCGTTCCCAGTAATCCTTTGCGAAAATGCCCGCGATGACGTCCGTTCTCGCGGGATCGCGATGTCTCGCGGTAATTCGCGATGACGTCACGCGAATGACCGTGAGACTTCGCGATCCCGCGAGAACGGACGCCATCGCGGGCATTTTCGCAAAGGACTACTGGGAACGGGAGCGTGAAGAGAAGCGGAAAGACTGCGCGGGACGTCGGAGGGTGAGAATAACAATATTTTTTATTTTTAAATTCTACTTTTACAGGGATATGGTACCCAGAGCCTGGAGGACAGTCTCCTCTCCTCCGGACCGTGGGTACCATCCGCAAATGTTCTGCTTACTTTCCGCATGGTGTGCACAGCCACATGCGGGAAGTAAGCGGAACAATGCATTCCTATGGGTGCGGGATCGCCGCGATTCCGCAAATTAATGAGCATGCTGCGGTTTTTACCGCGAAGCGATTCCGCCGCGGTAAAAACCGCAGCATTAGCACAGCATTGCGGAATCCCATAGGAATGCATGGTATGCTTATTTTTCGCGTTTTTGCGGCAAAATCGCGCGGTTAAAACAGCCGCAGAAACGCGAAAAAAAGCCACGTGTGAACTCAGCCTTAACATTCCTCATAATCAATTTCAGAGAATCCGAAAGAACTGTACAGAAGATGAGGATTTTAATAATCAGGCTGAGGTCCTCAAGGGAAGATTCCTGGCTCAAAAATACCCTTCCCAATTGGTTCATTCTACTTTTAATAATGTTTCAAAAAATTTTAACCAGCAAATTCTTTTAAGTGGGAGATCTAAAGAAAAAGATACACATGCTAACTATCAGGCCAATTTTATCACTACCTACAACTCCCAACATAAGGAGATTAAAAATATACTAGGGGACCTATGGTACATTATCCAAAAAGATCCTGTACTTAATAAAGTTCTTCCTGACAAACCTACGGTTACATTTAGGAAGGCCAGATCACTAAAAAATCATCTGGCCCCTAGCAGATTGAGCCAATACACTCCCGACAATCATACCGGCTTGACACCAGGCATTTTTAGATGCCAGAGGCCCAGGTGTAGCCTTTGCAGTAATATTGCCCATAATACTTTTATCTTTTCACATCCATTCACTTCAGAAAAATTCACTATCATTAATCACCTGTCCTGTGTGTCTGCCTTTGTGATCTATGTTATCCTGTGTCCTTGTCCTAAATTGTATGTTGGGAGAACCACACAACCCCTTCATTGTAGAATGAACTCACATAGACACAACACTAAAATTGGATATCAACAACATGGTCTGTCACGCCACTTTGATTCATTTCACCAAAGAGATTTCTCTAAAGCCATCATTTTTCCTATAGAACACATCCCTGAACACGTTTCCAATAGAACCCAAGCATTAAACAGAAAAGAGGTCTATTGGATTTATAAATTGAAGACAATTGGCTCCTATTGCCTCAATATTATTAATGATGCTTTTATTTGATTTTTTCCTTATTGTGATTTTCATACATTTTTATTACATTTTACCCAATTTCATGCCCCTCCTTTTTTTTTTTTTTTTACAAAAAAACATCATTAAAGTCTAATGGTATAATGGACTAATACACACAAAAAACATCATTACAGTCTTATAGTGGAGTGGACTAATACCTTGTAATTGCACCTTATAGCCTGCTATAAGCCAGGTTCTCATACCATTTGAAGTTTTTTTTTTTTTTTTATTTTGATTTCTATATAATAAATTGACAAACAGTTCCTCTAATATTCTTCAAACCACTTCTGTTTATTCTAAAGGGTTCAGTGGACTAATACCTCGTACTTTTCAATCTGCACTTGCACTTCATTAGTCAGGTTCTAATACCACTTCAAGTTATTTTGCTGAATTTCGATTTCTATAAAACAAATAATTTCTAAAAAATTTTTCTTAAAACACTTCAGCTAAATCTAATGGTTTAGTGGACTAATACCTGGTACTTGCACTTTATAGCATACATCTGCACTTCATGAGCCAGGTTCTAATACTCCTTGAGGTCTCACCCCTCCCCCCCCTTTTTTTTTTTTTTCATTAACCTTAGCCACTTTTTACCCCGTGATCCATGGCACTCTGTTCTATTTTTATTTTTGCATAATTTTATATATTTTTTCTCATTTTAATACACTTTTATTGTAGTGTTTTTATGTTTGTAATAAAATTTCATTGTTTTTGAGTTTTTTTTTGTTTTTTTTTCTTTGACCTTTGCTGATGTCATTTAACCTTGTTTTGGCGCCAATTTTTTTTTCCTTTCCTCTATAAGAATGTCTCACTATCTTTCAATGTAATCTGCCCTGATGAAGTGAACCAGTAGGCTTAGGAAACGCGTTGGCTAAATAAAGAACTTTATACTCCACCAGAAGCAAGCGCAGTCCTCATTGCACTTTCACGCCGTTTTTTGCCAATAAAAGTTTTTAGAAATACAGAAAAAAAAGTTTGAAAAAATATAAAAGTTTGAAACACCCTTTTCTTTCTCCATAAATGAAAACATAAAAAAATAAAAATACTTGGTATTGTCATGTGTGTTTCATGAAAATTTAAAATGAAAAATTAGACTTTATTATTGAAGAAATCACCATACATGCCCCAGTATGGTATTAGTCAGAACTTCAGCTTGCCACTAAAAAAACTACCATAAAAACAGAGAAGACACAGCTCTCAGAAAATGGTGCAACAAACGAAACATATTTAGTTGCAAAGTTCGAAACTATTCTTAGCCATTTCAGTATAAATAAAAACTACACAAAACTTTGTTATCACTGTAATCATGCTGACATGAAGAATCATGTTGCCAGGTCAATGCCAGGACAACACAATGAATGCCATAAAAAAATAAATAAATAAATTAAAAACAATGGCGGAATTGCATGCTTTTTTTTTTCAACATTTTACCCCACTTACAATTTTTTAGCTCATTTTTTTTAGAACATTATACAGTAAAACGAATAGTGTCATTCAAAACAACAACTCATCAAAAAAACAAACATTTACTAAAAAATAAAAAAAAAGTTATGACACTCGGAAGAAGGGTAGAAAAAAAGAATAAAAATGGCCTATTCAAGAAGGGATTACTGTAAATACTGGAGGCAAGGAGACAGTTTCTACGTAGAGGGCAACATGAGTTCCTCTGATAGTTCCTGGTACTTGGTATAATGGGGCTATTGAGCAGATTCCCAATAAATCACTACCGGACACTACTCGGTGGGTTCTTTTTGTTGGAAACTAATCAGAATGTTTTCTTTCAGGCTTATTTGAGAGACATAAGTTGCTGTTTTCTTTCAATATGACCATTAAGATTGAACAAGCCGATGCCAGGGTGCCACAAGAAGAACTGGACTTTTTCTTAAAAGGTAATAAAACTACAGAATGGCTCACTTTTAGGTGCACCTCAGTTAAGTTCCCCAGTTCAGTTGTCATATTTTGTTCTGGTGATTAAAATTCAGTGTTTGATTTACATTGTCCTGGTTCTGACCTTTCCTTCTCTTCTAGGAAATATCTCCCTGGAGAAAAGCAAGAGGAAGAAGCCATGCTTTTGGCTCCCTGACCAAGGATGGCAGGACATCATGCGCTTGTCTGAACAATTCTCGTCATTGTTTGGGTCGCTTCCTGATGATGTAGAGAGACATGAGTCAGAATGGAAAGCTGTAAGTGGCAAATCCGAGGTCTATGTCAAACCTAATAAACTGCAGAATAGGGAACCCGTCAGTCGATTCATGCTGCCCAAACCACGGCAGCTTGTATCAGAGCCTGGCTCTTTTTCTGAAAAGATCCAGCTGGGGATTGTGGGTTGAGATGAAATTAGTCTGGCACAGCCCCTGGCCGGCTTCTCTCTGTACTGATCTGTTTGACTGACAGGTCTCTCCTAGTAAACACATATGGGAGAACCATGTCAATCTAGACCAGTGCGGGGAGGCAGCATGGACTAATCAGGTCTCTCTTTAGGGTTGGATCACTAACTATGGTTTCTCTGAAATACTGGAGTGTTTCAGAAAAAAATATACCTGGCTACAACCATCCAGCCAGGCTCCGATTTATGCTGCCTGTGGTTTGGGCAGCATGAATTGACTGACAGGATCTCCTTAATGGTTATCAATATAACACCTCCTATTATGATACAATGTATGTGTAACATCCAGGTGCCAAGGAGATTCATGAGTAATACATAATCTCTGGAAGATTGCAATCTATGCTGGGTAATATACGGAGGATTCTAAGTAATACGTCCTTTGCCTTTAAGACAAAGCAATAACAATTTTTAAGGGATTATCTCAGGATAAACATTAATGGGGCATGCTACCAATGATCAGCAGGGCTTCTTATCATTGGGCATGATGGCTATATTAACACAATTTTGAGATAATCCCTTTAAAGAGGTTACATATCCTACATTGTGTAAAGGAACCTAGAACTGTGTGATAGTCTATAAGCTTCTCAGTAAGGAGGGTCCATGGTTATAGAAGAACTTCCTATATAGGGGCTATCATAGCTCTGGGCTTCTTCACACTTGTGCTTATGGCCTCTGTAGGCCTAAATACAGCAGCGCAAATGCCTCTGTATCCGCCTGAGAGCTCCTTATGCATCCTGACAGGTACAGGAATGGTGTGAACAGTACTCGGCGAGGGAATATATTCAGAAAGTATCCATGTTTCTTCACTGAAAACAATCAGATCTAGTAATCTTGGACAAGACGATCAATCGTAATCATTCAAGATATTTATTTAGAGATCCAAATACGATGCCATCATGCTCAGTCTTACTAAAACCTTACTCATCTATCACTTTGTCTTATTCAGTGGTATGACCTGGATACTCCAGAACAGTACCCCTCCCCTTTAAGCTACAAAGACAAACTATCCACCTTTCAAAAACTGCTGCTTCTTCGATGCTTTCGAGTAGACCGTGTCTATAGAGCTGTGACCGACTATGTGACTGTCACCATGGGAGAGAAGTAAGTGCATTAACTGGCGAAAAGCGATTTTACCACTAATCCAAAATAAATCAGAATAAATGACATATCTGTTTTGTGAGGTATTCCCTTTACCTATTTCCTATATTCATAACTCATAGGTCTCCTATTTGTAACTTTTCAGCTGTCACGAAACAACAACTCCCAGCATGCCCGGGCTGTCATGCAGTTGTAATATTAATAATACTACTGTAATCATTATATCTATTGATATCAAATCCTGAAATTGTGCTGCCTGTGTTATAGCATATTTGCAGGAACGGAGATCTGGAGCCAGTGTGACCAGACGCCAGGATAAAGTACCACTGGGAGCAGCCATGGTGCAGACACTTTACAGATTATAGATTGCCTGTTAACTATGTCGCTGCTGGAAAGCATCTCGGCAGCACGTCTACTTCACTCCCTGTCCTCTCAGGAGCCTCTGAGGAATCCAATTATCTGTCTTTTATTATTGTTTATTTGACAATTATAAATGTTTCTTTTTTACAATTCGTGTTTAGATACACGTATGTAATGTGCCGTCGGAGCTGCTTTGTGGAACTCCGCACTTATTAAATGAGTTGTCCACTACTATACTACTGATGACCTATCATAGAGAAAGGTAGTCAGTATCAAATTCATGGGGGTCTGACACCCAGCAGCCCCACTGACCAGCTGTTACCAGCTTTACCAGCAGCCCGAAGTAAAACATTGTATGAGCGGAAGGGCACAGCGCCATCACACTGCTTAGTGCTGTTCCGGAATGCTGCTTTCATCTGTTCTCAATAAAATAAATATATTTACTATTTAATAATACAGATTATTACACCTCATAGATACGTGCAGCCACCAGTCATAAGCTTTGAAGCTATATTTGAACAGAGTGTTCCTACATCACCTATTGTTTTTATCCTGAGTCCTGGGTCTGATCCCGCTAGTGACCTCATGAAATTGGCAGAGAGGTCGGGATTTGGAGGAAATCGCCTTAAGTTCCTTGCCATGGGTCAGGGGCAGGAAAAGGTACGTTTCTCGCTTAGTTGTCTGATGGCTTTGTACTACGTCCAGTTTTGCTTTGACATGTAGATTTTTGTCTTACATGAGGATTTGTACACTTTTCATGACCTTGTACATGAATATCAGTGGATATACAGTACTTAGTTACTTGAGATACAATGGCAGAGATTCTTGTTTAGGTGTTGATTGAATGGGGCACTGGGGCAGATGATTCATACATTTTACTTTGTGTTATTATTTATATGTGTTACTTTTGTTATGGTAGGTGGCACTTCAGCTCCTGGAAACAGCAGTGTCTCGTGGCCAATGGCTTATGTTACAAAACTGTCACTTGTTGGTAAAGTGGCTAAAAGATTTGGAGAAAGCGTTGGAGATGATAAGGAAACCACACCCAGACTTCCGCCTATGGCTCACCACAGATCCCACCAAAGACTTTCCTATTGGAATACTTCAGAAATCCCTCAAGGTTTGAATTCTGGAAATAGAAAGTAAAAAAATGAATAATTTGATTACTAAAATCAGCTGCATGGAAGCTCAGTGATTAGCACTCAGCCTTGCAGCGCCAGGGTCCTGAGTTCAAATCACACCAAGGACAACATCTGCAAGGAGTTTGTATGTTCTCCCTGTGTTTGTGTGGGTTTCCTCTGGGTTCTCTGGTTTCCTCCCTCATTCCAAAGACATACTGATAGGGAATTTAGATTGTGAGTAATAATAATGTATGTAAAGCGCTGTGGAATATGATGGCGCTATATATGTAAGCATAATAAATAATAGACAATTAAATTGTGTTAAGAGGTACGGGGATATTGGGATACCTAGGAATCCTTATATCCCAACCATCGGCCCTTCTAAATGCAATTTCGTATTCTGATTATCGACTCTTACAAATAACCACAATATCGTATCATGATTAACTGCACTCACGTCTAAACACGATCTTTCATCCCGATTATCGGCTCCTACTTCTAAAATCAATAACGTATCCAGATTATCAGCCCTTCTTCCCATTATTGGCCTGTCTAAACAGGCCAGCAATTACTCAACGAATAAGCAAAACTCTCATTCATCCGGGGAGATGATTTTACAGCAGCCTTAAAATTCATTGTTTTCAACATAACACCATTCTACTGTATGTTAACAAGTGATGCGTTGCCAATTACATGATGTTTTATGCACACAAACGACTATATTATATTGTATGCATGGAAGCGTTATCTAAAAAGGCCGTTAAACGCTATTGCTGATGGCTGTTTAACTGCCCTAACCAAATGGGTTCTAAGTTTTATGCAGAGGAGAATTCCATTTTCTAAATATATCAAATATCTATGTAATGCAACCATATGGAATAATATAGAACTACAAAAATAAATAAGGGGAAAAACAAGTTCCAATATAATAAAATAGCGACATTCAGTCAGTTAAAAGAAACAAAAATAATAATTGCTCTATAATTATTCTAAGAAAAGACCATACAATAAAATAGTTTGTCCATTTCCTTACAGGTTGTTACAGAGCCTCCTAATGGGCTGAAGCTAAATATGAGGGCTACATACTTTAAAATCTCTCATGAAGCTCTCGACGCCTGCCAGCATCCAGCCTTTAAATCCCTGGTCTATGTGCTGGCGTTCTTCCATGCTGTGGTGCAGGAGAGGAGGAAATTTGGAAAGATTGGCTGGAATGTTCCTTATGACTTCAATGAATCTGATTTCCAGGTATGATCTTACTAATACTACAATGGTCATGTCCAGCTCGCAGCATTTAGAAGCTGTAAGGGTACCGTTACACTTAGCGATGCACCAGCGATCCCGACAACGATATGGATCGCTGGTGCATCGCTAAGTGGTCGCTAGTGAGCTGCCACACAGGCAGATCTCACCAGCGACATAGCAGGGGTCGGGGGTCGCTACTTACCTGTCAGACGCGGCGATCCTGATGTCCTCCGGCCCACGTCCACGCGTCGCCACAGGAAGCCCAGCAGGAAGCGCCCGACGAGAAATGGTCCAGGATGTTCTCGCGCAACCAGCGATGAGCAGCGGGGGAGCCGGTCGGAGGTAAGAATCACATGTAGCGATATCGCTGCTACGTCACAAAATCGGTGATGTTACAGCGATATTGCTAGCGATATCACTATGTGTAACGGGCCCTTAAGAGAAGAACTTATGGTGACTGGTAAGAGCTTAGACTTCCATATTTGCACTTTATGACAGTTAAACCTTTTAACTAATTCCATCGTGTTTTACAGCTAATACTTGTAACTCATTGTTATAGAAAGTTTTATAATCACATTAGAGATGAGTGAATTCACCAGCCCATGGACTATAGAGGACACATCAATCCTCCAGATATTCTCTTAAGTTTCTATAAACCAAGATTAAATGTAAAATCTATCAGTCCATTGTATTACAAACTAGACAGACCTTTTCAGCCATCTCTTATTGTAACAGATTGCTGAATCTATTCCATATGGTACAACGGGAGTGTTATAAGTTTAACACGAAACACCAAACACGACTATGGTATATCTATAATTCAGATTGATATTACATTTGTGTGGTTTCCCAAGGCTCAAAATCCTGGAGCTTGGAATCACAGATGTGATCATGTCCCCTGATGAAAACTATATCTGTGGTAACAGCAGATTATTAGAGATATGGCATGAAAATATTGCATTTCCATGTGATGTTCCTGGTATGAACTAGAGATGTACAGTTTACTTTAGGGGCAATTATCTTCTCTGTGCGTTCATCCTCTGCAAAGATATGCTAAATATGCAGAGAGCTTTTGGTTTCTCTGTAGACTGGCTGACTACTTGTTAATTTAACTATCTCAGAGGACATGCTGCCAGGTGTCCAATGATATCGATTGGATAAATAAAAATCCAATAACCCAAAAGGAGCTGCCAGCAGCAGATCTTGATGATTTGCATTCCCAAGTGCATTCAGTGTGGCAGAACATTCCTCAGACAACATTTAAAAACCTAATTGATAACAGCCAATTCGTGTAAGTGCGAGTATTTCATCATGATGATCATATTCTTTACTGAATAAATTGAGATATTTAGAATTTTATTTTCCATTTTTTTCTTCATTTTCATACAATTCACATGTCTATCAATCCCTTAATCATAGAATCATAGAATGTTAGAGTTGGAAGGGTCCTCAAGGGTCATCATGTCCCACCCCCTGCTCAATGCAGGAGTCACTAAACCATCTCAGACAGATGTCTGTCCAGCCTCTGTTTGAAGACTTCCATTGAAGGAGAACTCGCCACCTCTCGTGGCAGCCTGTTCCACTCACTGATCACCCTCAATATCAAAGTTTTTTCTAATATCTAATCTGTATCTTTTCCCTTTCAATTTTGTTCCATTGCTTCTCGTGTTTCCATGTACAAATGAGAATAAGGATGATCGCTCTACACTGTGACATCCCTTCAGATATTTGTAGAACGCTATTAAAGGTGTATGCCCATCTCCAAGATCCTATTCCAATAAGCAGTAGGTGTAAAAATAATTAGCAAATACCTCCATTTAGAAATGTACTCTACTTTTTCCGATTCACTATGTCTTTTTCCTCATGTGCAGGTATTGCTGGACCTTAGGTATCCATGGTTATGACCACTGATATAGTGACAGTTAGCCAGTTGCTAATAGTCATAACCATGGATACCTAAGGTTCTGCAATGCCTGCACATGAGGAAAAAGACATACCGAATCAGAAAAAGTATACTACATTTCTAAATGGAGGGATTTACTAATTTTATTATTACGCCTACTACATATTGAGATGGGATCTTGGAGATTCGAATACCTCTTTAAGGGCAGAGACACACTGCCATAATTCTCGTGCGAGAATCGCATCGTAAAACTTGCCCTGGCCGGCACCTCTCCTGACCTGAGCTTGACAGCTGCATAGAAATCCATCACGCTGTCATGCTCAGGTCAGGAGAGGTGGCGGCCAGTCCGTGCTGTGCGATGCGATTATCGCTTGAGAAATAAGGCAGTGTGACTCCAGCCTAAGTCTCCTCTTAGCTTTCTTTTCTGCAAGCTAATTTCCATAAGTCCACAACTTTTCCTCTCTGGGGTTGTAATTAGGGATGAGCTTTCCGATATTGAAATATCGGAAATCGGCCCGATATTTGCGATATCGGAATTCCGATTCCCAATTTCGATATTTTTTTCACATCGGAAATCGGAAATCCCATAATCCTTCAGCCTCTGAGCGCTCCGTGGAGCCATGTCAGTCAAAGGGCATATTGACACCACCACCGGCAGTTTTAATTTAATAATGTAAAATCACTAACCCTAACCATCCCTAACCCCTAACCCTTACCACTAACCCTACTAACCATAAGCATAACCCTAACCCCTTACCCTAACCCTACTAACCCTAACCTTAACCCTTACTCTAACCCTACCAACCCTAACCCCAAACCTAACCATAACCCCTAACCCTAATAACCATAACCCCTAACCCTAATAACCCTAACCCCTAAGCATAACCCTAACTAACCCTAACCCCTTACACTAGCCCTAACCCCTAACCCTAACCTTACTAACCCTTACCCTAACGCTTACCCTACTAACCATAAACCCTAACTCTACCCCAACTAATCCTAACCCAAAGAAAAAACACCGCTGTTAAGAAAATGGCGACCAGTTTTTTCGCTCTGTGCATTTTTCTAGCGATTTTTTTTGCTCCTCTGCCTCTGCAAACTCCTTCCCCATTATCCTGAGGTGTTTTCCCTCCATTTTATCCATTATATAGCACTGTAGTGGTCATTTTGTAATTCCGATTTTTTTCTCCCATTGACTTGCATTGATATCGGAAATCGGAAATTCCAATATCCGATATTTTCCAATATCGGAAATCGGAATTCCAATACGATATTGGGCAATATCGCTCATCCCTAGTTGTAATTTGAATGTTGAGGAGTGTATATCTTCTTGACATGGTTACATTTCTAGCAATGGACTCTATAAGGGCTCATGGAGACTACTGTATTTTTGGTCCAAGCACGATCTGACAGAACATCGGGTCGCACTCGGACTAATGTTGTTCTATAGGGCTGAATCTATCTGAGGAAAAAATAAATCTCTGTTTATCCGCGCTTGATATATTTGGATCCACTCAGCCATGCTAATCAATGGGGGTCTGTAAAAAAAAAAAAAAAAAAAAAAAAATCAGACCACACTTGGATTACATTCGAGTGCGGTCCAATTTCACGGACTGACAGAATGAAGTGATTTTTTTCCATCTTCTCCACATCCGAAAAATATTGGATCACGCTCTGATCAGAGTGTGGTCAGTGTGATTAACATAATCGGACTGAATTTCTCGGATGAGAGAAAATCCGGTCGTGTGCCCTAGCCTCAGGGTGACCCTAGCCTCAGGGTGACCCATTCCTTGAGTGTTTGTAGACTCTACTATCACAATGTTTATATGACCATTTATCGGTCATCAATGGATCGTGCTAATTGGAAAAAAACATCTTTCATAAAGTATTTTTCTGGTTTCTACATTTTTGAGGCCAGCGTTAACCTGTACATGTTCAGACTCTTGCAGCTCAGTGAATGTGAGGTTTCAACTGCCTGCTTAGTGGTAGATTATAACAGTGCACCTTGTGTTGTTTTTTTCAGGTGTGCATGGAAATTCTGAACACGTACCTGACCAAAGCGTTCACACAGCATGATCCCAGGATCCCCTGGGGCAGTCTGAAGTATCTTATTGGAGAGGTGGGTTTGTCTGCACTGCAGCTATTTTCTTACTCTCATTGATCTCTTCACTCTCAGAAGACCTATTCATGCAGCTTCCTGTAAATCCCCTGGAATTAGACATGCAGGCTGTATTCCTAGCATGGCTGTCAGCAGCGTCCTCAAAATCCATAATTGTGTTGGCAGCTACTCTGGAGACATATTAAAATAAGTATAGATAATAGCATCAGATCAGCGTAGTGTAAAAGTGGGTATACATTGGGTAATGCGTACAGCTCAATATACCTTCATGCCTGTGAATTTAATAGTTTAAGTAACAGATATATTTTATGGTTTCTTAACGCTTTGGCAATTTTTCATTTTTACACTTTTCAAATGTTTCCTTTCCTTCCTACAACAGGCTTAACGATAAGATTTTTCTGTCTAAATAGCCTGGTGAGGGCTTGTTTTTTTGCGGAACGAGTTGTAGTTTTGAATTACACCGTTCATTTTACCATATTATTACAATTAAAAATTGGGTGGAAAAAATTCATGTTGGATGAAATGGTGAGAAAAATGCAATTCTGCAAAAGTTTTTTGGGTTTTGATCACAGGTTAAAAAATAACCTGTAAATACGATTCTATAGGTCAGTTTGACTACAATGATATCAAACTTCCATACATAACTTTTCTTATTTTACTGAAAGGGAACCTGCCACCAGAAATAACGCAGATAAGGCTAGTTTCACATTAGCGTTTTTTTGCGCAGCGCATCGTGCGCATAAAAAACGCAAAGAAAAACGCAAAACAAATGTGCGTTTTTTTTCTTCATGCGCACGCTGATGCGTCAAAATAACGCAGTGTTACTTGCGTTTTACATGCGTTTTTGCATGCGGTTGCGTTTTTTATGCGCATGCGTTTTTAGGTGTGACATTTCACAATAGAAAAATCCTTGACCACCAATGGGTCACCAGTGGGCGTGTGTCATTGGAATGTTTTATAGACCCTGTACTGCTGAATTCATCAGATTTTGCTGCTGTTTCCGGTGTCAAGATGGACCTGCGTCTGGATAATTTCCGCTTCAAGCTGGATCTTGACATTGCGCTGTCTCAGGCGTATGCCTTTTGTTGCCAGCAAGAAAGGGAGAGGGAGAGACAGCAGAGACGGCAGCGGCGTCGGTTTTGGAGGCATCCAATCATCGAACTCCGGGCAAGCCGTGGAGCATATCACACGCTGTACAGCGAGCTACAGGAAAACCCGGAGAAATTTGCTGACTATACACGGATGTCCCAGGAAAGCTTCCTTGACTTGCTGGGTATGGTTGAAGGAAACATCCGGAGAAGGGACACTCAGCTCCGGCGTGCCATTCCTCCCGAAGAAAGGCTCCTTGTCACCTTACGGTATGTATGTTGTTATGTTTGCATAATTTTTTTGGCTTTTTCCCTTTTTTTTTTTTGGTCCAAAAAATTAGGTTTTTTTTTGGCTATTGAATTTTAACATTATTTTTGGGAAATTGCTTTTTTGCATAATGGTTTTTCTTCTGGCATGTACTAATCCCAAGCCTTTATAAAATGTTTTTTTGCTATGTTGTATTAAAAAAACATGCAAAATAGTTAGGCCATGTACTTTTTTATTTTCAGTGTTTTTATTAATACCCAAGACAGAAATATAATTATTTTTTCTTTTTATGTTTGGCAGGTTCCTGGCAACTGGAGAGAGTCTTTCATCCCTGCATTTCCAGTACCGGCTGGGAATCTCTACTTTATCCGGGATTGTTGCCGACACTTGCAGGGCTCTGTGGCATGTTCTGTGTCCGGAGTTTCTGCCATTGCCCACTGCCGAAAAGTGGCTTCAAATATCGGAGAAATTCTGGGCAGTCTGCAATTTCCCGAACTGCCTAGGAGCGGTGGACGGGAAGCACATCCGCATCACAAAACCCGCAAGTGGCTCCGAGTACTACAACTACAAGAAGTACTTTTCCACAGTCCTAATGGCCATTGCGGATGCAGACTGCCGGTTTGTGGCGGTGGACATAGGGGCATTCGGACGGGGCAACGATTCACAGACTTTTAAGAACTCTGATATGGGCTGGAGGTTGTACGGCAACCATTTCAATTTTCCACTGGCACGTCCTCTTCCCCAAACCCAAACTCCACCACTGCCATTTGTAGTGGTTGGGGATGAGGCATTTCAGATGTGCCCAAACCTGCTGAAGCCGTACTCCAGCCGTGACTTGGACCACCGCAAGAAAATTTTCAACTACAGGCTTACGAGGGCTCGCAGGACTGTAGAGTGCGCCTTTGGCATTCTAGTGGCCAGATGGCGAATTCTCAGCACCGCCATCAATCTCAAAATGGAAACAGTGGATGAGGTGGTGAAGGCATGCGTGGTTCTGCACAATTTTGTTATGGCAAAGGAGCGGCCGAACTTTGACATGGATGAGCCTGCTGCCAACCCTTTGCCAGATTTTACTCAGCACCCTCTTCGGTCCTCAGTCGAAGTTGCCCAAATGAGGGACCAATTTGCGGACTACTTTTTATCCGATGTTGGTCGTGTAGCATGGCAGGATCAAATGGTTTAATAGTTTTGTTGTTTGTTAAAAATAAAATACATGTTTTTTTATACCTAGTGTACTGTGTCTTAATAAACTCCACTACTCACCTGCCCAGGTTAAAGTGAAGAAAGGGAAACCACCATAAAAAAAAAAATAAAAATATATATATATAAATATATATTTATATATATATATATATATATATAAATATATATTTATATATATATATATATATAAATATATATTTATATATATATATATATATATATATATAAATATATATTTATATATATATATATATATAAATATATATTTATATATATATATATATATTTATATATATATATATATATATATATATATTTATATATATATATTTATATATAATATATATATATATATATATATTATATATATATATATATATATATTTATATATAATATATTTATATATAATATATTTATATATATATATATATTTATATATATATATATATATATATATATATATATATATATAAATATATTATATATAAATATATATATATATATACACTCACTGGCCACTTTATTAGGTACACCATGCTAGTAACGGGTTGGACCCCCTTTTGCCTTCAGAACTGCCTCAATTCTTCGTGGCAGAGATTCAACAAGGTGCTGGAAGCATTCCTCAGAGATTTTGGACCATATTGACATGATGGCATCACACAGTTGGCGCAGATTTGTCGGCTGCACATCCCTGATGCGAATCTCCCATTCCACCACATCCCAAAGATGCTCTATTGGATTGAGATCTGGTGACTGAGGAGGCCATTTGAGTACAGTGAACTCATTGTCATGTTCAAGAAACCAATCTGAGATGATTCGAGCTTTATGACATGGCGCATTATCCTGATGAAAGTAGCCATCAGATGCCTGTTCTTAGCTGAGAGGAGTGGTACCCAGTGTGGTCTTCTGCTGCTGTAGCCCATCTGCCTCAAAGTTCGACGCACTGTGCGTTCAGAGATGCTCTTCTGCCTACCTTGGTTGTAACGGGTGGCAATTTGAGTCACTGTTGCCTTTCTATCAGCTCGAACCAGTCTGCCCATTCTCCTCTGACCTCTGGCATCAACAAGGCATTTCCGGCCACAGAACTGCCGCTCACTGGATTTTTTTTCTTTTTCGGACCATTCTCTGTAAACCCTAGAGATGGTTGTGCGTGAAAATCCCAGTAGATCAGCAGTTTCTGAAATACTCAGACCAGCCCTTCTGGCACCAACAATCTTGCCACGTTCAAAGGCACTCAAATCACCTTTCTTCCCCATACTGATGCTCGGTTTGAACTGCAGGAGATTGTCTTGACCATGTCTACATGCCTAAATGCACTGAGTTGCCGCCATGTGATTGGCTGATTAGAAATTAAGTCTTAACACACAGTTGGACAGGTGTACCTAATAAAGTGGCCAGTGAGTGTATATATATATATAAAATATATATATATATATATATATATATAATATATTTATATATATATATATATATATATATATATATATATATATATATAATTTATTTATTTTTTTTGGTGGTTTCCCTTTCTTTACTTTATACCGGATGGTCAGCCATCCAACTCTGAAAGGGATACTATATTTCATTTTTTTTTTTATTTATATATATATATATATATATAATATATATATATATATATATATATATATATATATATATATATATATATAAAAAAAAAAAAATGAAAAATAGTATCCCTTTCAGAGTTGGATGGCTGACCATCCGGTATAAAGTAAAGAAAAACAAACCATAGTGTACGGCGCAGTGTGTGCAGGCGGCGAAAGACACAATAACCAAACATTATTTTGAAATATAAATTTAACATTTATTTTACTTATTAGTTGTTGGAAACTGGGGGGTGTGGAGGGATGAGGAACGGCTTTGGGTGGAGTAAGGGGTTCTAGGGGAAGGAGGAACCAAAGAAGTGGGGGAAGGGAGCCGAGGCAAGGAAAGTTGTGAAGTGGGAGGTGAGGGAGGAGGGAGGGTAAGAGTCCTCCTCTTTGTTTTTTTATGACGGTGGCCCGTCGTCTTGCTGCTGTCCTCGCTTGAGCCTGAGGACTGGCTAGACCCCGGGGACCGCCTTGAGCCTCTGGACCGCCTTGAGCCTCTGGACCGCCTTGAGCCTCTGGAACGCCTGGAGGCTGTGGACTGGCTGGAGCTGGGGGACCGCCTGGCGCTTGTGGACCGCCTGCCAGGATCTTGTACCTGCTGTGGCATGCTGGTGGTGGTGGATGTCCTGGCAGGGGCCGTAAATATTGAATGCGGGTCCCCCAGCTGATGCTGCTCCGAGGTGGTGGTGCTGGTGGTGGTGGCGGTCCATGCAGGCGTGGTGGCTGTGGCGGTCCATACCGGGGTGGTCCTCCCGCTGGTGGTGGTGGTGGCGGCGCTCCAGGCAGGGGTGGTGACGACGGGCCATCCAGTGGTGGTGGCGGCAGCAGTGGTGGGCCAGGCAGGAGCAGCGCTTGGCATGGTGTTGGCGGGTAAGTGTCCAGCTGCACTCGGACTTGGGGCGGTATATTGGTGTCCGGCGAGGCTTGGAAGTGTGGTGGCTGTGCAGTGATATGCAGCAGAAGTAGGTAATGCTGTAAAACGAGTCAGGGGTGGCACCGGTGGAAATGCCACCGCTGACTGCTGCATAATCCTACTCTGCTGCATAGCCTGCATAAAAGCATTGTTGCAGGCCTGCATGACAGTCAACTGGAGGTCAGGGGTAAGGTGTTCCGCCGTGTCCCGAGCTATTTGGGTGTAAAAATGATGCACTGTGGTCTGGTCTGGCGAGGTCGACTTCCAGGCGCTCAAGGCGACCCTCGATAGACTTGTACCGTTGGTCCAAAAGGAGGAAACCACTCTCAAGTCTATCGGAGAGTGCCTTGAGGCTACTCTGAAAGACCGAGCTCAATTCAACGAACTCGGGCATGAGAGGCCTGTCCTAGGTCCTCTGCCGCTGCTGGCGGGAAGTGCCCGCAAAACCAGTGGCAGAGACCTGGGACAGGGGAACACCTGAGCGACCAGCTTCCTGGTCTCCAGATGACTGTGGTGCAGACCTGCAAGGTGCTTCCTCGCTGATGGATGGCTGGGAGGGGTCCGGGACAGCTTGATGAAGGACCGCTTCGGGCCCAGGTTGCAGGGTGCTGCTCCAGGTGCTGTGAAAAGAAAAGAAAGAAATTACTACCATAAATTAACAATCGCCAACTCCTGTGAAATAGAAAAGCACAGAATAAAACACAATACAACTAGAAAATACTTACGTTCGGGAGGCAAGGACCGGTCTTAAAAATGCCAAGGCACGATGGTATCTGTACTTCGTGCCGGTCCTTGCCGCAGCACCACTGCGAACCTTATTCTCCTGACGGATATCCCTGTTGAAGCGGTCCTTCATCGAGCGCCAACGGGTTCTGACTTTGTTCACTGTGGTGGAAAAAAAAAAAAAGAAAAAAAGTAAGACTATGCACTGGAGGCTGTGATCATCCAACTGTGTGTGATGATAGAAACTCCATGGAGTTAATAGCATCACACACAGTTGGGTGATCCCGGCCAAGATCACTGCTGCATCACACTGCATTTAAATACTTACGAAAATCCTTGCGGACCCGGGGAGAGGCGTTGTCCCAGCCATCCATCAGCGATGCGGCCACCTCGTTCCAGAGCCGCCGGATCACCACGTTGTCCGAGTGCAGTTGGTGACGGGTGTCCCACAACGGGACTCGCTCCTGGACTAGACGGATGAGCTCGTCGTTGTCCAGGGCGAGGTCCTCCTCCCGCTGTGGAGCCTAGAAAAGAAAGACAAACATTAATCTTTGAAAGATTTTAAAATAAAAAATCTTGAAAACTAGCTGAAGAGCCCGGCGCTGCCCGGGCATAGTAACTAACTGTGGTTAGTTATAGAAAATTATAATTATCCTCCATCCCATAGTCCCGTGCCCATATTCCATCATACATATCCTCCATCCCATAGTCCTGTGCCCATATACCCATCATACATATTCGCCATCCCATAGTCCTGTGCCCATATACCCATCATACATATTCGCCATCCCATAGTCCTGTGCCCATATACCCGTCATACATATCCTCCATCCCATAGTCCCGTGCCCATATACCATCATACATATCCTCCATCCCATGCCCATATACCCATCATATATATCCTCCATCCCATAGTCCCGTGCCCATATACCATCATACATATCCTCCATCCCATGCCCATATACCCATCATATATATCCTCCATCCCATAGTCCCGTGACCATATACCATCATACATATCCGCCATCCCATAGTCCCGTTCCCATATACCCAAACAAACAAACATACACACACACACACACATACACACTTTGAGCTTTAGATAAACAAGCCATGAAAAAATTATTTGTTTTAAATGAAAATAAATGCAAAAAAAGCAACAAACATCGAAAAAAACAACCATGAAAATTAAAAAAAAAAATAAAAAAATAAAAAAAATAAACCAGACTAGAAAATAAGTAAAAAAAAAAATAACAGTCCGTCTGTACTTACATCACGTCTTCCCGCCCGCACTTGGCCTTGCTGCTCCTGCCGTTCCTCCGGTGGTGGTGGCGTGATGGAGGATGAGGTCTGAAAATTAAACCAAAAAAATTAATCACGTGTTTATTTTTTCCAATCCATACGGAAGCATAGTACTCACTTCTTCTGCCTCTTGCCCTGTCCCGGGGACATATTCCTCACCAGATGAAGACATGCTGCAATAAAAAAAAAAAGAGACATAAGTACATAGAAATGTATTGAAATTTCAGCCAGACATTAGGTTTTTCATACTTACATTGGTGCAGCTTGTGCTGTGTGTCCACTCGTGAGCAATCCTTAAAGTATTGTGGAATCCCAGTGCCCACACCATTTTATCACCTTGGTTTAATTTTTTTTTTTACTGTCTAGACCACATTTCAGTCATGTTTATTGTAAAAACGCATGCGCATAAAAACGCAAGCGTGCGCAATACCATGCGCAAGTATTGCGCTCCCATAGGCTCCAATGTGGTGTTTTTGCGCATTCCGTGCGCATTCCGTGCGCATGCGTTGTTTTAACGAGACAGGGCGGAACCAAAAATGCAACATGTTGCGTCTGACGCGCCTGGCGCGAAAGACAAGAAAACGCATGCGCACGAAAGCGCAAGTATGCGCAAGACCATGCGCACATCATGTTAAATATAGGTGCGCAGTGCGCATGCGCACTGGTGCGCACGATGCGCTGCGCACAAAAGCGCAAATGTGAAACCAGCCTAACGTGCATATGTGGGGTTAGCAGCGTTATTATGCTGTCTGGCGCCTGCACGTAGCTGAATGCAGCTGGGAAAAAATGAACTTTATTTTCCCCGCCAGCATTCGGTATTTAGTCATAAGGGCGGGGGGCGTCGCTTGTTCAGTCACCGCTCTGAGTATACTGAGCAGCACCTGTAACCTCATCACCGGCCCTGACTGACAGCCGGCCGCAAGGTAAAGCCAGTGCCAGTCAGGGCCGGGGTGCGGCTACAGTGGCCTCACTGTATACTCAGAGCGGTGACAGATCCAGCGCCGTGCTGGTGGCTGAAGCCGAATGCTGGCGGGGACCGATTTTCCATACGAGAGTCGCACAAGTGTTCTCTGTATGGTCATCCGTGGGTAATGCATTTGTAATGCGATGATGTGATTTTCTCCCACCCATGTATCTGTATGACATGCGTATGGCTTTACATTTCTCACTGACTTTCCCCATTGAAAGACGTTGCTCAATGGGCTGAAATAAGGAAAATGTGTGCGTATTTGTCGCAAGCTAGATGAATGGTCCATGTGGCGTCCAAGTTTTTCTCGCACCCATAGGCTTGCATTGGCGAGTCTCGGCAACAATCGCAACATGCTATGATTTACACGCACGCTGAATACGCCCGAGAAAATAAACGGTGATGTTAGCTGCCCCATAGATTAACACTGGGCCTAGTGCTATGCGATGTTTTCTCGCATAGCACTCGTCTGTATCCTACGGTAGTGTGACGCCAGCCTTATTCACATTTTTTGAGACCCGAATTGTTTAAATGTTTCCTTCTTTTTTTTTTTGGCACGGTGAGCTGATGGTCTTGTTGATACAGTTGTGGCCAAAAGTATTGACACCCCTGCAATTTTGTCAGATAATACTCAGTTTCTTCCTGAAAATCATTGCAAACACAAATTCTTTGTTATTATTATCTTCATTTAATTTGTCTTAAATGAAAAAACACAAAAAGAATTGTCATAAAGCCAAATTGGATATAATTCCACACCAAACATAAAAAAGAGGGTGGACAAAAGTATTGGCACTGTTCGAAAAATCATGTGATGCTTCTCTAATTTGTGTAATTAACAGCACCTGTAACTTACCTGTGGCACCTAACAGGTGTTGGCAATAACTAAATCACACTTGCAGCCAGTTGACATGGATTATCTGTCCTGTGTCCTTGTGTGTACCACATTGAGCATGGAGAAAAGAAAGAAGACCAAAGAACTGTCTGAGGACTAGAGAAACCAAATTGTGAGGAAGCATGAGCAATCTCAAGGCTACAAGTCCATCTCCAAAGACCTGAATGTTCCTGTGTCTACCGTGCGCAGTGTCATCAAGAAGTTTAAAGCCCATGGCACTGTGGCTAACCTCCCTAGATGTGGACGGAAAAGAAAAATTGACAAGAGATTTCAACGCAAGATTGTGCGGATGTTGGATAAAGAACCTCGACTAACATCCAAACAAGTTCAAGCTGCCCTGCACTCTGAAGGTACAACAGTGTCAACCCGTACTATCCGTCGGCGTCTGAATGAAAAGGGACTGTATGGTAGGAGACCCAGGAAGGCCCCACTTATCACCCAGAGACATAAAAAAGCCAGGCTGGAGTTTGCCAAAACTTACCTGAAAAAGCCTAAAACGTTTTGGAAGAATGTTCTCTGGTCAGATGAGACAAAAGTAGAACTTTTTGGGCAAAGGCATCAACATAGAGTTTACAGGAGAAAAAAAGAGGCATTCAAAGAAAAAAACACGGTCCCTACAGTCAAACATAGCGGAGGTTCCCTGATGTTTTGGGGTTGCTTTGCTGCCTCTAGCACTGGACTGCTTGACCGTGTGCATGGCATTATGAAGTCTGAAGACTACCAACAAATTTTGCAGCATAATGTAGGGCCCAGTGTGAGAAAGCTGGGTCTCCCTCAGAGGTCATGGGTCTTCCAGCAGGACAATGACCCAAAACACACTTCAAAAAGCACTAGAAAATGGTTTGAGAGAAAGCACTGGAGACCTCTAAGGTGGCCAGCAATGAGTCCAGACCTGAATCCCATAGAACACCTGTGGAGAGATCTAAAAATGGCAGTTTGGAGAAGGCACCCTTCAAATATCAGGGACCTGGAGCAGTTTGCCAAAGAAGAATGGTCTAAAATTCCAGCAGAGCATTGTAAGAAACTCATTGATGGTTACCGGAAGTGGTTGGTCGCAGTTATTTTGGCTAAAGGATGTGCAACCAAGTATTAGGCTGAGGGTGCCAATACTTTTATCTGGCCCATTTTTGGAGTTTTGCGTGAAATGATCAATGTTTTGCTTTTTGCTTCATTCTCTTTTGTGTTTTTTCATTTAAGACAAATTAAATGAAGATAATAATACCAAAGAATTTGTGTTTGCAATCATTTTCAGGAAGAAACTGAGCATTATCTGACAAAATTGCAGGGGTGTCAATACTTTTGGCCACAACTGTACTACTTTGGAGAAGATACAATGTTTTGATCGCTTTTTCGTGCATTTTTTTTAGGGAAGTATGGTAACCGAAAAAAATTATTTCTGGTGTTTTGATATTTCTTTCTCATTACTTTGTTTTGTGTATCACAGTGATACCAGATAGGTTTAATTTTTTTTAGTTTTTACACTCCTGTATTTTTAATGGGGAAAAAAGGGTATGATTGGAATTTCTATGAATTATTTTTACATCTTTTAAAACTTTTTTTTTTTTTATTTCTTACTCTTATTTTTTTAGCCCCCTGAGTGGCCTTGAACCTGTGATCATCTGATCACTTATACTTTACAGTACAGTACAAAAGTATTGTAGTACAGTATGCAGAAAAATCTTGCACTGCTTTGAAGTTCAGCCCATGGTTTAGTTTCACAGGAGTACTAAGAAGGCCCACCATGGTAAACCAACGGTTCCCCACGATCATGTCGTAAGAAGGCGATAGAAGAAATCAGACTGACGGCAGCTGTTAAATAATTAACCCATTCACAACATGTGACATAAACATACGTCATATGTCATGTTCCTACATTTGATGCAGGCTCGCCAGCCAAACCTGCATCTTGCCCCACACATGACGGCTGATTTAACCTTCAACCACAACTGTTAACCTGTTAAATCCCACTGTCAATCTCTGACAGGGGCTTTTAACATGCACCATCAGGGGAGCGAGTTGTTCCGCACTCCCATAGGCGCACCCGTGACGTGATTGCTGGGCTCTGATAGGATGTCATGATAGCCAGGGGTCTGCTGAAGACCTCATGCCTGTCACTACGATCTTCCTATGAAAGCCAGGTTGTTGCTGGCGTTCATAGGAGATCATAATTTTATCTATACACAGTAGTGCTGATGCACTGCTATATAGCACAAGTGATCAAACAATCGCAGATTCAAGTCCCCTAAGAGGAATATTAAATATATTAAAAATTGAAGAAAAAGTTTTTAAAAATATGAAAAAAACAAAAGTTCAAATCACCCCCCTTATGTCCCATTAAAAATAAAACAATTAAAATGAAATAAAAAATACACATTTGGTATTGCTACTTTCGTAAAATTCCAATCTATTAAAATATAAAGTAAATTAATTTGATTGGTAAATGGCATAACGAAAAAAAATATCAAAACTCCAGAATTACTGTTTTTGGTTGCCACAACATTGTGTTAAAATGCAATAATAGGTGATCAAAACATTGCTGGTATCAGTAAAAACACCAGCTCAGGGCTCAAAAAATGACCACAGCCCCATATCCCAAAAAATCAAAATGTTACGGGTCTTGGAAAGGGGCAACAAAAGCAAAAAACATTTTCTTACACATTTCTAATTTTTTTTTCATCACGTAAATAAAAAAACTATACATGTTTGTTATCTCTGTACTCAAACTGACCTAGAAACTCATATTACCCAATCAGTTTTACCATGTAGTGCACATGGAAAATAAAAAACCCCAAGAAACATTCTGAAAGTGCATTTTTTTTTTTGCAGTTTCAACACAATGCAATTTTTTTTTACGTATTTTCCAGTACACTATGTGGTGAAATTAATGGTGTCATTCAAAAGTACAATTCGTCCTGCAAAAAACAAACCCCCTACATGGCTACACTGACAAATAAAAAGTTATGGTTCTTACAAAAAGTGGAGAGAAAAATGGAAAATAGTCACAGCATTAAGAAGTTAACAGCTGCTGGCGGAACTTAGTTGTGGTCATTGTTGTTAGGCACAGATGCAGGCTACTTAATTTAGATGGCATATACCACGTATAGAGCGTCCTCAGGTCCTGAGCCCGCTTCACATCCACACCATGACCAGCTCTCTGCCGGACATATAGCGTGAGAAATAAGTATTGAACATGTCACCAATTTTCTAAGTAAATATATTTCTAAAGGTGCTATTGACATGAAATTCTCACCAGATGTCGATAACAACCCATCCAATCCGCACAGGCAAAGAAATCAAACCAATTGAAATCTATCAGTTATTAGAAAGCATGACCTACCACTTAGTGAAAAATAATATCATCTGCTTCAACTGATGGCCTATACAAATGTGTCTCATTACCAAAGTGCCACACAAGAATTGTCTCATGATGGGTAAAACCAGTGAGCTGTCACAAGAGTATCGCAATCTGCAGCTGCCTTCATCGTTTTCCAGCGTCGCTCCCGTCAGTCTCTGGCGAAAAGTGACCTGCTGGCAGCTCCAGTGTTTCATGGAGCAGCGCAGAGGTAATTTTTCTGTACAAGTCTATAAGAGTCTCGTTCTGGCTCTCATAGACTTGCACTGGGAGCTTGTGATGTAGCTTCTGACTTCCGGCCAGTCAGAAGCTGCGCTCACAAGATGGCGCTGCAGGACCAGAGGGGTGCCAAAATCCGGTAGGGGATTTACATTTAAAGCGCCACTCCGGCAAACAAAACGCTGCAGTGGTGCTTTAATGAAAGGGGCAGGTGATTTCTATCCCATTTAGGCTATGTGCACACGGAGTTTTTTGCCTCTGCGGATTTTGTAGTGAAAACCGCAGATAAATACGCAGGACTAAAGTCCTGCGGTTTATCTGCGGTTTTGCCCTGCGGTTTTACACCTCATAATGGATGAGTGTGAAACCGCAGCGTTTCTGGCCAAAAGAATTGACATGCTGCGGATTGTAAACCGCAGCAAAAACGCGCGGAAAAATCCGCAGCATGTGCACTGCGTTTTCCAGTTTACCATTGAAAACAATGGTACTGTACAACGCACCTAAATCTGCTGCGGACCCGCAGCTGCAGAAACGGATCCGCAGCAGAATCCGCACCGTGTGCACATAGCCTTACTACGTGTAACTGCAGTGAGACAACTTATCTGTATCAGCTTTTGTATTGTAAGCTATTCACATTATTACGTTACTGTGTATTTCTGTAGGTCATGTATGGGGGAAGGGCCATTGACAGCTTTGATCGTCGGATTCTCACCACTTACATGGATGAATATTTAGGCGACTTTATATTTGATACTTTCCAACTGTTCCATTTCTACAAAAATGACGATGTTGATTACAAAATTCCAAGTGGAGACAAAAAAGATGATTTTGTCGGTAAGATCAGTGTTAGGATTAATAAAATATTTGTCATAACGATCAGGGCAGGAGACTGACCTTAATCTCTAATTACATGATAGCAGCCTGTTAGTGGCTCGTGACTTTAGTGTAGACTTTGTTTCATATGAATCCAATTTCTTTCTTGCTCTTTTCAGTGGAAACAATCAGCAGGTGAGTTTATGTCAAAATATCCTGTGCCGCACAATAAAACACTGTATTAAAAAAATGAATAATGAGTAGCATTACTTACTTAGATACTGAAAAACTGGAAAATATTTTATCAAACCATTTTTTTTTTTTATTTGAATCTATTTCATATATTCATTTTGGTTAACAGAGGAAATAGAATCGCTTCCCCTTGCAAATACCCCTGAAGTGTTTGGTCTGCATCCAAATGCTGAAATTGGATACTACACACAGGCAGCTAGGGATATGTGGTCTCACCTCCTGGAACTACAGCCACAGACAGGTATGAGAATTGGCATCACCTAGTTATAATTTTGTTTTCTGCTGTTTAAAGAAGTTGTCTGGCTACAGCATATTGATGACTTATCCTTTTCTATAGCTCATCAATGTTAGATCTGTAGTGATCCTATTCATATTTCTCTGTTCTGCAGTACCTGGCAGCAGCCGCTACATAGTGAATGGAGCTGTGATTTGCCACTGCATTCAAAGTGGTTACATCTGGCACTTACCAAAGGAAATAACATGTCAGACCCCCACGTATCTCATATTGATGTATCTGGAGAACCCCTTTAATGCTGCATATTGATCATCGTTTAGGAATATTGGAATGCCCTTTGCAATACAGAAATTCAAGGTTAAGTCCAGCCATGGACTCACATATTTAGCCACAATTAAAGTCTGAATAAAACTGCAAAATAATGTGTTACATGATGCCACTGATTATAACTTAGTGCCAGTTCCTCTTTAAAGCACCACTCCAGTGTTTTTTTTTAAGTTTTAAGTTCAACGCTGGAGTGGTGCCACTAATGTAAGTTTCTTGACCGTAATATTATATTTACCAGCTCACATCTTCTGCTGTTCTTGGCGCCGTTCCGGTCCCAATGTGCCACCATGTTGTGACTGAAACTTCTGACTGACTGCAAGTCAGAGGTAACGGTCACAAGCTCTCTATGTAAGTTTAAGAGAGCCTTGTTCTGGCCCCATTCTGGCTCTCATAGACTTACAATGAGAAGTGACTTCCGCATCTCCCAGCAAACACTGGAGCGATCCGGCAGGTCACAAAATGCTGGAGGCCAACTTGTGCAGCACCGAGAACAGATTAAGATGGCAGCTGATAAGTATGAAATTAGGGGCAGGGAACTTAGATTAGTGCCACCATTTCAGCAGTAAAAGATAAAATGCTGGAGTGGTGCTTTAACATACCCACAGTTTGTATAACATTAGCCCACTGTGTACAAAACTTCACGGGTGGAGCTCATCTCACCAGCCTTATCTTTGCAGATGAAAATCTTAGCTGTACTATTTCTACAGGTGAATCGGGCAAAGGTATAAGCCGGGATGAGTACATTGGGCAGGTGGCAAAGGATATTGAGAACAAGCTGCCGCAAGTATTTGATCTGGATCAAATTAGGAAAAATTTTGGACTAGAAATATCACCAACCACAGTGGTGTTACTGCAGGAGCTAGAAAGGTTTAACAAGCTGATCGTACGCATGTCCAGGTCTCTAGCTGAACTTCAGAGGGTGAGTACAATGATGACATGGTGCCATCTTTCTCAACCCATCAGCCTTTTTATCTTTTATATTGGCAAAGCTTTTATATCAAACACTAACACTTCATTCCCAGTCTCAGATAAACTCTTAATATGGTAATTATTACTACAAATAGGAATAACGGATCATTAATACTGGGGATAACAAACAATTATTTCATCCATCTGTTTCTCTTTCATATGGGGGACTACACTTTTCACATACCCCAAGAGCAGACAATAGAGCAGGTGGAGGCATTGGTCTGCTCCTATCACCAAAATGTACTGTTAGGTCCATATATATTTGGACAGAGACAACATTTTTCTAATTTTGGTTCTAGACATTGCCACAATGAAATTTAAACAAAACAATTCAGATGCAGTTAAAGATCAGACTTTCAGCTTTCATTTGAGGGTATCCACATTAAAATTGGATGAAGGGTTTAGGAGTTTCAGCTCCTTAACATGTGCCACCCTGTTTTTAAAGGGACCAAAAGTAATTGGACAGATTAAATAATTGTAAATAAAATGGTCATTTCTAGTACTTGGTTGAAAACACTTTGTTGGCAATGACTGCCTGAAGTCTTGAACTCATGGACATCACCAGACGCTGTGTTTCCTCCTTTTTGATGCTCTGCCAGGCCTTCACTGCGGTGGTTTTCAGCTGCTGTTTGTTTGTAGGCCTTTCTGTCTGAAGTGAAATGCATGCTCAATTGGGTTGAGATCAGGTGACTGACATGGCCATTCAAGAATATTCCACTTCTTTGCTTTAATAAACTCCTGGGTTGCTTTGGCTTTATGTTTTGGGTCATTGTCCATCTGTAGTATGAAACGACGACCAATCAGTTTAGCTGCATTTGGCTGGATCTGAGCACACAGTATGGCTCTGAATACCTCAGAATTCATTTGGCTGCTTCTGTCCTGTGTCACATCATCAATAAACACTAGTGACCCAGTGCCACTGGCAGCCATGCATGCCCAAGCCATCACACTGCCTTCGCCATGTTTTACAGATGATGTGGTATGCTTTGGATCATGAGCTGTACCACGCCTTCGCAATACTTTTCTCTTTCCATCATGCTGGTAGAGGTTGATCTTGGTTTCATCTGTCCAAAGAATGTTCTTCCAGAACCGTGCTGGCTTTTTTAGATGTTTTTTTTTTAGCAAAGTCCAGTCTAGCCTTTTGATTCTTGATGCTTATGAGTGGCTTGCACCGTGCAGTGAACCCTCTGTATTTACTTTCATTCAGTCTTCTCTTTATGGTAGATTTGGATATTGATACACCTACCTCCTGGAGAGTGTTGTTCACTTGGTTGGCTGTTGTGAAAGGGTTTCTCTTCACCATGGAGATTATTCTGCGATCATCCACCACTGTTGTCTTCTGTGGGCGCCCATGTCTTTTTGCATTGATGAGTTCACCAGTGCTTGCTTTCTTTCTCAAGATGTACCAAACTGTAGATTTTGCCACTCCTAATGTTGTAGCAATTTCTCGGATGGGTTTTTTCTGTTTTTGCAGCGTAAGGATGGCTTGTTTCACCTGCATGGAGAGCTCCTTTGACCGCGTGTTTCCTTCACAGCAAAACCTTCCAATTGCAAGCACCACACCTCAAATCAACTCCATGCCTTTTATCTGCTTAATTGAGAATGACATAACGAAGGTATTGCCCACACCTGTCCATGAAATAGCCTTGGAGTCAATTGTCCAATTACTTTTGGTCCCTGTAAAAACAGGGTGGCACATGTTAAGGAGCTGAAACTCCTAAACCCTTCATCCAATTTTAATGTGGATACCCTCAAATGAAAGCTGAAAGTCTGAACTTCAACTGCATCTGAATTGTTCTGTTTAAAGTTCATTGTGGTAATGTCTAGAACTAAAATTAGAAAAATGTTGTCTCTATCCAAATATATATGGACCTAACTGTACCTTTCAGGTTATCCCTCAAGTATCCTCACTTGTCTTCACTTCCTTTGAGGTTCATGCCGTCAGACTCTACTCCCCCTTCTCCATGTGAGTGTCGGTGGTGTATCATCCTCCCGGCCCCTCCCATCAGTTCCTGAATCACTTTGCCACCTGGCTTCCACTTTTTCTCTCCTGTGACATCCCCACCCTCATCATGGATGATTTCAACATCCCCATCGCTCTTCACCTCTCCCCTTCTGCTACTAACCTTTTATCTCCAACCTCCTCTTTCGGCCTTTCGCAGCTTACGAACTCTCCAACGCATGACGACAGAAACTCCCTTGACTTGGTCTTCTCTCGGCTTTGCTCAGTGGATGATTTCACAAACTCCCCTCTCCCGCTCTCTGACCACAACCTTCTCTCATTGTCTATCAAGAACTGCCACCCCACTCAGGTCGCCCCCCTTTCCACACTTATAGAAACATATAGGCCATTAACACTCAGAAACTCACAAAGAACTTGCAGTCATCATCGGCCCCTATCTCCTACCTCTCATGTCCTGACTCTGCACTGAAGCATTACAGCGAAACACTTCAAAGTGCCCTGGATGAAATTTCACCTCCTATACATAGAACAACACGACACAGACGGTGACAACCCTGGCACACTGTGCAAACACGTTTCCTGCAGCGGTACTCCAGGTGCGCCGAATGTCTGTGGAGAAAATCCAACCTACATGAAGATTTCATCCATTATAAGTTTATGCTTAGAACATACAAAACTGCCCTTCACCTCTCCAAACAAACCTATTTCAACACCCTCATTACCTCACTGTCCAAGAACCCTAAGGCTATGTGCACACGTAGCGGAATTCTCGCGGAAGTTACTGCGAGAATTCCAGAATTCCATTCAGCAGGAAAATCGCATTTTAAGTTCCCGCAATTTTCCCGTGGAAAAACTAGCGATTTGCAAGCGTAATTAGCTTGCAGAATGCTGGCGGTTTCCAAGCAATCTGTAGTATCGCTTGGAGAACTGATTGACAGGTTAGTCACATTCGTCAAACATAGTGTTTGACGAGTGTGACCAACTTTTTACTATTGAGGCTGCCTATGAGGCATCAATAGTAAAAGATATAATGTTAAAAATAGTAAAAAAAAAAAAAAAAAAAAAAAAAGTGTTATATTCACCTTCCGGCGTCCCGCGCAGCCTTCCCGGGCCTCAGTGATGCTTCCGTTCCCAGTAATGCCTTGCGAGACCTTGGATGACGTAACGGTCTCTCGATAATGAAGCGGTCTCGCAAGGAATAGGGACCGCTACATTATCGCGAGACCGCGACGTCATCAAAGGTCTTGCAAGGCATTACTGGGAACGGGCGCATCGCTGAGGCCCGGGAAGGCTGCGCGGGACGCCGGAAGGTGAATATAACACCATTTTTTATTCTATTTTTTACAGGGATATGGTACCCACAGCCCGGAGGACAGTCTCCTCTCCTGCGGACCGTGGGTACCAGCCGCAAATGTTCTGCTTACTTTTCGCATGGTGGGCACAGCCACATGCGGGAAGTAAGCGGAACAGTGCAATCCTATGGGTGCGGGATCGCCAGGATTCCGCAAAATAATGAGCATGCTGTGTATTTTTCCACGATGCGATTCCGCCACGGGAAAATCCGCAGCATTAGCACAGCATTGCGGAATCCCATAGGATTGCATGGGATGCTTTTTTTTGCGTTTTCGCTGCAAAATCGCGCGTTAAACGCCACGAAGACGCAAAAAAAAACGCGCTGTGTGAACGCAGCCTAAACGTCTCTTTGACACTTTTCATTCCCTACTCAACCCAATAGTGCAGGCCCCAACCACGGATCTTCGAGCCAACGATCTGGCGAATTACTTCAAAGAAAAAATTGACCATATCCGACAGGAAATTATCTCCCAAACACCTCATACCATGCATCTTCCTTCCTCCCCCAGTGCAGCTAGCTCACTCTCTGATTTTGAACCAGTAATCAGGCTCCTTGCATCTTCTCGCCCAACCACTTGCACCAGTGACCCAATTCCGTTACATCTCCTCCAGTCCCTTTCCCCTGCTGTTACCGCCCACCTAACAAAAATATTTAACCTCTCTCTCTCTTCTGGTATCTTTCCCTCCTCATTTAAGCATGCCATCATACATCCATTACTTAAAAAACCATCCTTCGACCAAAACTGTGCCGCTAACTATAGACCTGTCTCTAATCTTCCCTTCATCTCTAAACTCCTGGAACGCCTGGTCCACTCCCATCTTATCCGCTATCTCTCTGATAACTCTCTTCTCGATCCTCTACAATCCAGTTTCCGCTCTTTACACTCTACTGAAACTGCTCTCACTAAAGTCTCTAATGATCTACTAACAGCTAAATCAAATGGTCACTACTCCATGCGAATTCTCCTGGATCTCTCCACAGCATTCGACACTGTGGATCACCAGCTCCTCCTCACTATGCTCCACTCCATTGGCCTCAAGGACACCATTCTCTCCTGGTTCTACTCCTATCTCTCTGACCGCTCCTTCACTGTATCTTTTGCTGGCTCCTCCTCCTCTCATCTTCCACTTACTGTTGGAGTTCCTCAAGGATCGGTTCTAGGCCCCCTTCTATTCTTTTTGTATACTGCCCCTATTGGTCAAACAATCAGTAGATTTGGTTTCCAGTACCATCTCTATGCTGATGACACCCAATTATATGCTTTTTCTCCTGACATCACTCCTGCCTTTTCAGAAAACACCAGTGATTGTCTAAACGCTGTCTCCAACATCATGTCCTCCCTCTACTTGAAGCTGAACCTGTCAAAGACAGAACTCCTTGTGTTTCCTCCCTCTACTAATGTACCTATGCCTGACATTGCCATTTCGGTGTGTGGTTCCACTATTACTCCCCAACAACATGCCCACTGTCTTGGGGTCATACTTGATTCAGAGCCTTCATTCACCCCCCCACATCAGATCACTGGCTCGCTCTTGTTATCTGCATCTCAAAAATATTTCCAGAATTCGATCTTTTCTTACTTTTGATTCTGCAAAAACTCTTACTGTTTCTCTTATTCATTCTCGTCTGGACTATTGTAACTCTCTACTAATCGGTCTCCCTCTTATCAAACTCTCCCCCTCCAATCAGTCTTAAGTGCTGCAGCCAGGATCATATTCCTCACCAATCGTTATACCGATGCCTCTACCTTGTGCCAGTCATTACACTGCTTACCCATCCACTCCAGAATCCAGTACAAACTTATTACCCTCACCCACAAAGCACTCCACGGCTGAGCACCAGCCTATATCTCCTCCCTCATCTCAGTCTACCACCCTACCCGTGCCCTCCATCCTGCGGATGACCTGAGGTTAGCATCCTCAATAATTAGAACCTCCACTCCCATCTCCAAGACTTTACACGTGCTGCACCAATTCTTTGGAATGCATTACCCAGGTCAATACGATTAGTCCCCAATCCCTACAATTTTAAGCGTGCCCAAAAAACGCATTTATTGAGACTGGCCTACCGCCTCAATGCATTAACCTAACTATCCCTGGGTGGCCCAGTCAAAAGTTTTACCATAACCAGGTTCCCCGCATCATGTTCCCACATGCTTTATGCATCTATTATCCATCTGTGTCAGTGCTGTTACATACTCAACACTATGGCTGGTCTGAACAATGAAGGCAATTGTTACCACCCACCTTTCGTGTCTCCCTTTTTTCCTCATAGATTGTAAGCTTGTGAGCAGGACCCTCATTCCTCTTGGTATCTGTTATGACCTATGTGATTACTGTTATGCTGTTATGTCTATCGTCTGTACCCATCCCCTCTAAAATGTAAAGTGCTGCGGAATGTGTCGGCGCTATATAAATAAAAATTATTATTATTATTATCATCATTATTATCCATAATTTCTTTCTGTGGATTAAAAAAAGGAATATACCGTAATTTGTGCGTCATGAGAAGTTGATATCCAGTACATTACCTTTATTCTTTCATGTCTACAGGCTTTGGCTGGTGAAGTTGGAATGAGCAATGAATTGGACGAAGTAGCCCGAGCACTATTTAATGGGCAGATTCCAAGCATATGGAGAAAACTGGCACCTGATACTTTAAAATCTTTGGGAAATTGGATGATTCATTTCAGAACACGTTATAATCAGTACACGTCATGGGTATGATATAAGATTTCTGAACTCCGACTGTTCTGTGTGAATTGTACCATCTGCAATGGCTATCTAGATACAGTTGAGTGAAAATGTGTTTGCCTCTTTCCTGATTTCCTATTCTTTTGCATGTTTGTCACACTTAAATGTTTCAGATCACCAAACAAATTTTAATATTAGACAAAGATAACACAACTAACACAAAATGCAGTTTTTAAAATAAGGTTTTTATTATTAAGGGGAAAAGAAATCCAAACCTACAGGTAAAAAACTGTGACAAAGTGATTGCTACATAAACCCAATTACTGGTTGGGTCACTCTTAGCAGCAACAACTGCGACGCTCTGGAAGAATTTTGACCCATCATCTTTGCAGAATTATTGTAATTCGGCAACATTGGAGGGTTTCTGAGCATGAACCTCCATTTTTAAGGTCATGCCGCAGAATCTCAGTCGGATTAAGGTCAGGACTTTAACTAGGCCACTCCAAAGTCTTAATTTTGTTTTTCTTAAGCCATTCAGAGGTGGACTTGCTGGTTGGTTTTGGATCATTGTCCTGCTGCATAACCCATGTGCAATTCAGCCTGAGGTCACGAACAGATGGCCTTCAGGATATTTTGATAGACAGCAAAATTCATGGTTCAATTTACTACAGGAAGTCTTCCAGGTCCTGAAGCAGCAAAAAGCCCCAGACCATCACACTACCACCACATTTTACTGTATGATGTTTTATCAGTATGATGTTTAGTTTCTGAAATGTTCTACGTCTACGTCAGATGTTTTGAGACCTATACCCTCTAAAAAGTTCAAATTTTGTCTCGTTAGTCCACAGAGTAATCTCCCAAAAGTCTTGGGAATCATCAAGATATTTTCTGGCAAAACAGAGATGAGCCTTTATGTTCTTATTACTCAGTAATGGTTTTCATCTTGGAACTTTGCCATGCAGGCCATGTTTACCCAGTCTCTTTCTTGTGGTGGAGTCTTGAACACTGACCTTAGCTGAGGCAAGTGAGACCTGCAGTTCATAGGATGTTGTTGTTGGGTCTTTTGTGACCTCTTGGATGAGTCATCACCTCGCTCTTTGGGTAATTTTGGTCTATTGGCTACTCCTCTGAAGGTTCACCACTGTTCCATGTTTTTGCCATTTGTGTTTAATGGCTCTCGCTGTGGTTCGCTGGAGTCCCAAAGCTTTAAAAATAGCTTTATAACCTTTTCCAGACTGATAGATCTCAATTACTTTGTTTCTCATTTGTTCCAGAATTTCTTTGGATCACGGCATGATGTCTAGTTTTTGATGATGTTTTGGTCTACTTTACTGTCAAGCATTTCCTATTTGGCTGGGGTCAGACTTGCGAGAAACTCGGACGAGTCTCGCACGTCAATACCCGGCACTGCCGCTGGCACACGGATTGGAGCGTTCAGCTGCATAGAAATACATGCAGCTGAATGCTCCGATCTGAATGCTGGCAGCAGTGCCGGGTATTGACGTGCGAGACTCGTCCGAGTTTCTAGCAAGTCTGACCCCGGCCTTTAAGTGATTTCTTGATTGAGAACAGGTGTGGCAGTAATCAGGTCTGGGTGTAGCTAATTTGAATTGGCTTTCCAACGATGTAATAAATCACAGTTAATTTAGATTTTAAAGGGGTGGGAGGCAATCACTTTTTCACACGGGGCCCTGTAGGTTTGGATTTATTTTTCCCTTAATAATAAAGACCTTTTTTTTAAAAAAAAAAAAAATGCATATTGCGTTCACATTTGTTATCTTTGTCTAATATTTAAATGTGTTTGGTGATCTCAAACATTTAAGTATGAAAAACATGCAAAAGAATAGGAAATCAGGAAGTGGGCAAACACTTTTTCACAAAAATGTGCATTCTTATAGTGTCTGCTTTGTTCATACAAATACAATCACTGATATTACCTATATTCTTGCAGGTGAATGACGGTGAGCCAAATGTTATGTGGCTGTCTGGGTTACATATCCCAGAGTCCTATCTGACTGCTCTTGTGCAAGCCACTTGCAGAAAGAATGGATGGCCACTTGACCGCTCTACGTTGTACACTCAGGTTACAAAGTACCGTACAACTGAAGAGGTCACTGAGAGACCAGGACAAGGTAGGGATTTTCAAAGAGACCATTTTCAATAGCATTTTTACACATTCAGGATCATTTTTAAACCTGACTCAATCTGAAGTTACATAGTTAATACAATTGAAAGAAGACACATGCCCATCAAGTCCAACTAAGAAGTTGGAAAAGGTAAATGTAATGAGGCATAAGTAAATTCATAATGCATGATCCTATCCATGGCTCCTAATCCAACGCATTGATCGATCTAATCAACCTTCGGAAGAGGAAATTTCTATATTTACAGTCATGGCCGAAAGTGTTGAAAAATGAGGATGAATGAACTCATGGAGATCAACATCCAACACTGCGGAGACACCATCACATGTTTCTCAACGCAGTGATTCTAGAGCAATGCCCCCATCCCTTATGGGAAATATGTAAACACATGCAAAACACAAGCCGCGGAGACACCATCATATGTTTCTCAACGCAGTGATTCTAGAGCAATGCCCCCATCCCTTATGGGAAATATGTAAAACACAAGCCGCGGAGACACCATCACATGTTTCATGGATACCATGTTGGATGGCAGCAAAACAATCTCAAAACATCTTTGAATCTCCACCATATTCGAATGTAGTTACTGTTTTTTTTCTTTGTAAACTTCATTCCGTTTTTGGTAGACAGCATATCTGGTATCTCCGTGTTCATAAAAGCCCAATATATCAAAATCTAAAATTAATCCAATTGGTAAATTATGTAAGAAGAAAAAAATCAAAATAATACGATTGCTTTTTTCGTGACAGCTCTTCACAATAAAAAGTGTAATAAAAACGGTATCAATGGATCCAGTTGGATAAAACACATATGGTGGGCTACGCTGTTGGAGTTTATTAATTATTCAACAATGGTGATGATGATAAGGTTTTTTTAATTCGCAACGTGTTTCAATGCTGATTGCACCCAGACAGCACGTGGATAACAAGTGGAAAAAAATCATCCCACTCTTCTGGATGAGAACGGGACCGATTTTTTTATATGCTAGTGTGAGCATACCGATAAGGGTTGACTCATACTTGCGTATACAAATTCGGTCCCGTTCTCATCAAGGAAAGGGGCACGATTTTTTCTCACTTGTCATCCGTGTACTGTCCATATTGAATCCGTTTTTTTACTCAGCAGCTATTAATCTTTTACAAGACCATTTACAGTTTCCTCTGCTACAGAACTGCAATGTATCTGTAAAAATCGGATGCCGAACTGATGGTCCATATGGCATGTGATTTTTTTTTCTCGGATATCGGAGTGAAATTGTAGCATGCTGAATACAGCTGAGAAAAATTACACAGATCTGCACAGCCTCATTGAATGACATTAGTCCAAGTGCAATCCGATTTTTTATCGGAATGAACTCATCTGATTTAAATGCTAGTGTGAGGGAGCCCTAAAATGAATGTCACCACTCAAAATTACAACTTGTCCTGTAAAAAACAAGTCCTCACATGTCAGTGTGGAGAGAAAAATTAAAAAAAGTTATGGCTCTTGGAAGAAGGGGAGGAAAAAAATTAATGCGTAAAAATGAAAATTGGCTGTGGAGGGAAAGGGTTAACACCCCCCCTCCCCTTTTTTTATTTTTTAATGGAACAATACCAAAATTAAGGCAATTTGAACAATTGTTATTTTTGCAACTATCTGATTATATGTCTCCATGAAGATACACTACTCACCATCAAACCTTCCGAGTACTGTTTTTCTTGTATATGTTCTAGCTGCGCTCTAAAATCCAGCCACGGGATATTATAAGAACAGATATGATACGATTGTATATTTGTATAAGCTGATATTTTATATGACCGTGTTGTGTTTTCTACTTTGCACAGGATGCTTTATTTCTGGATTATACCTGGAAGGAGCTGACTGGGACATTGAGAAATCCTGTTTAATTAAAAGTAAACCCAAAGTTCTCGTGGTGGAGTTGCCTGTACTGAAGGTTATCCCTATAGAATCTCATCGGCTCAAGCTACAGGTACATAGTCATAACCAAAATAATTTTTTTTGCAATGCATAGGTGTGCATTCACACTCTGGCCATTTAACAAGCAGAACCTAAGATGAAAACAAAATGAGCAAGTACCCTGCACTAAGTAAATAAATAGTAATAGTACATGTAACTAACATAGGTACTTAGTTAACATTTTTTGATAAAAAAAAATGTAAAAGCTATCCCACCACGACAAGGTGACCCAATCAGGTGGTACCCAACTCTTGTAGTTCACATCGCTATGTGTCAGCAGATCTAAAAATAAATAAGAGCAGAGCAGGACGGGGTCCGGACTGTTAAGACATTGCCCATGGAAAGCTACAGAATATAAACAAAATGAACAGCCCCCTAAAAACGAGGTGCCACACCCCTGTTTGTGCAAAGTACATAGTCATACGGTAGCTCAGGTTATACCATCAGTCTTCATGTTTTGAATATTGAGGTTAAAATTTAGAATTACACCTTTGCTGTCACAATATACTGGCCCAACACGTAATCAGAAGCACAAAAGTAGTGTTTTTGCGGATTATAAGACGCACCCCAAGTTTTGAAGAGAAAAATAGGAAAAAAAAAACCTTTGTTTTAATAAAACGGCTGTGCCTCTTATAATCCATGCGTCTTATTGCTTACCAGGGGTGGTGGCTGTGGTGAAGCAGTTTCCCAAGGTCGCTGCTGGAGGCAAGAGTGGCGTGTTGCTGCAGGTCGCAGGCTGGGATGAAGGGGTGTTTCGATGTGCGCCACTGCGGGTGAAAATGGCTGCAGTGCTCTGTGGTGCGGGGGGGATATACTGGCATTTTATGAAAGGCCTGAGCCCCCCGCATATTCATTACTGCGATGGGGTGACCCCAGGGAAAATGGCCACCGGGGAGGCCCATGCTCAGATTGAGATCTCGGCAACATTTTCCCAGAGGTCACTGTATTGCAGTAATGGGTATGCGGGGGTTCATGGCTTTTACAAAATGTTGGTGGAGACCCCCTGCACCACAGAGCACCGCAACCATTTTCACCTGCAGTGGAGCACATTGGAACACCCCCTCATCCCAGCCTGTGGCCTGCAGCAATGCGCCACTCTTTCCGCCTCCAGCAGCGACCCTGGGACTCTGCTCCACCATGGCCGGTAAAGTATATCCGCATTATAAGAAGCACCCTCATTTTCCCCCCAAATTTGGGGGGAAAAAGTGCATCTTATAAGCCGAAAAATATGGTAAGTAACGCACCCTTGCATACAAATTCAAAGACATAAAAAGTCAAACGCTCATAAACATATAAATATGGACAGTAAACTCCTGGTGTAACAGGATTTCATTATGGCTGATATTATGGGAAGATAAAAAATGGATAGATATATTCTAGATACATTTCTTTTGAGTCCTACAGAGCCGGGTACGATACATGCGCATGGTGTACACTCCTGGCAGGCATCTGCCAATACAACATTAATGCCTTTCTCCTCTTGATGTGGAAGGGAGTGGTACTGGAGAAGCCCTTTAAAGAAATAAAATGTAGAGGGTTTAGGCTTCATTTAGACTTATGATTTTTGCATACAAGTGCTGTCCATAATTTGCACAGATGGCACTTGTACCAACGATAGTATATGGGGCCATTCACATGTCCAATTTTTTCCTTTGACCACATGGTCCGCCGAAGATATCGGAGACATGTCGGATTTTGATCTTAAGGTTGGATCAAAACTGGCAATGCAAGTCAGTGGGTCCATGGAAAAGAAATCGGACTGCACTCGGATTACATCCTGCTGGGATGCTAATCCAGAGTTTGGTCTAATTGTCAGTCTAATACTCATCAGAACAAAGTTGGCAGAAATGGACTATTTCAATCATAGGGAATGTTCCTCTGGTGGAATCACAATAGTTGTCGCTACCAACCACCGACACACTGTCGTCGCCTGTAATGAAGTCGCTGTTTCATTTTTGCATTTGATATACGTTGAAGAACAATGACTGCTTATACCTAAAAAAATCTGTATGGCTGCATCGGTGAAACAGTTATTCTGGAGAAGAACATTTCTTCAACCACAAGCTAACTTTTATCAAATGTGTATGGACACCTAAAGGCCAAAATTAGTGTATGCCAAGGGAGATTTTTGCATTCTTCGGCATTCACTACTATGGGTTTCCAGGCAGATTTTTAGTTTCCAGTCACCCACTGCAATGTGGACGTTTATTCCTTCTCATTGGGCCAACGGAACATCAGCATTTCAGTAAGGGATTAACATTAATACATTTTTTTTTCCGTAAGTGTCAAGAATAAATATATGACCTTACGAGTGGCTAGTAAATGGTGTTCTAGCTAAACATTCTTACAAACACCAGGTTGGATAGATTCAGGACTTCTTACCACTGGCCCGATAGAGGCAATATGAAAAAAATAAAAAGTATGTTAGGAAGTGTGAACGTATGTGCTTGCTCTAGCAATAGGGTATTTCCTTTTAACAAAGATTTTCAGGGACTGTTGTATTACTAGAAATGATTTACTCTTCCTCCCATACAGCGTAACATATTGCTACTTGTACCCATCTTGATTGTTTTATGTTTTTCAGAATACATTCAGGACCCCGGTTTACACTACGTCCATGAGGAGGAATGCTATGGGGGTTGGTCTGGTGTTTGAGGCAGACCTCTTCACTACCAAACACATCTCCCACTGGGTGCTGCAAGGCGTCTGCCTTACACTTAATTCTGATTAGATTATATTTTGGAAAAAACATTAAAAAGATAATATATTTTTCCAGTTAAATCTGTATACATACAAGTCTAAACTCTTTAATAAGTGTTAGACTGTAAGTGTATTTTTTACTGTAGTGGATGTTTCCATTAAAGTGGTTATCCAGGATTTTGGTGTTCGTCTTTTTTTTCTACGGGGTCTGCCCTACAACATATCTCCCGACTCACATCAAAAGAGCAGCTCTTTCTCTTCCACATTGCTCTGTTGGCAAGGCGTCACTGCCAGGACTATGGAGTCGGTGTCCATTTTGGTGGAGTCAGTATAAAATGGACCGACTCCTAAAATATATCATAAATTGATACAGTAGTACAATGCAGGATGTGCTGTAAATGTTTTCATAATAATTTGGGAAAGTTGTGAAATGTCCTAGAAATGTCTGTTCTGTTCCTGATCTAAGGATCTGGGCTTTTAGTTGAGATGAATCTGTGCTGCACTTTATATACATGCTCAGTAGTGACCAGTGCTGTGGAGTCAGGGAAATTGAGGAGTCGGAGGTTTGGCTTACCTACTCCACAGCCCTGGTCACTTGCCGATGTCACAGATTTCAAACGCGTTGACCTTGATCACACTATGGATTCAAAGAGTTTTTAATTTGTTTACCGTAATTAAACTTAGAATTTTTAAGGAGCTGAAAGTTTCCACTTTTTTGCTGACCTATCTACATGGGGTCATGCGGTTTCCTTGCTCCTGCACGCCTTGAGACTACTTAGGTGAGATGGTTACCCTTCCTTTACTAGTTTGTGAAAACTATACCACCCAAGTGATGATATATCACTACACGATACACTGCTTGATGATATATTGTAAATTGTACATCATTGTCTTGTACTAAGGGCTCAGTCAGATTACCGTGGATCTTGGTCAGATCACAGACTGCAATGCATGGACTGGTGATCAGAGCGTCACCACATCATAGAAATTACAAGAAGCTGCCATACTTGGCTCAGAAGACCAACGGCCAGACCATGCTTTCGGGTCCGTGTTCGGACCAAGATCTACAGACATCTGCATGAACCCTAGACTTAATCTTTCAGAACACTAATACCATTTTAACACTTGTTAAAGGGAATCCGTCAGTAGGATTAACCTTCATAAGCCATCTATATGGGCACGCAGGTCATAGAAAGTTTCATAAAATGATACCTTCATATCTGGGATTCTATATTTTATTCAAGAGTAATTCATATTTTTCTTAATATGTAAATGAACTATTAAGATCTATGGGCCGGACACAGATCTCCCTTAGAATAAACTCTGAAGGCAGATTCTCAATAAAAGAGGGTGTTACCAATGTGATATGTAATGACAGTCTGCTCACCTGACCTACAAGTCTCACACTCGTAATACCTTCTTTAATTTAAAACAAGCTCAGATTCTCATGAAGATTTATGTCTGGCCAATAGTCCTGAACAGCTCATGCACATATTAAGAAAAATGTGGATTTCTCTGGAATAAGACATCGGATTGGAGATATCAAGATATCATTTAATTTAACCTTTTATGACCTACATGCTCATATACATGGCTTAAGAAGGTTAATCCCACCGACATATTCCCTTTAATACATTTAGGCCCCGATTCATCAAAACAATTTTTCTAGAATTCAGATGTTAATTGCTTTGAAAAGTCGCAAAGTTTTGGCACAACTCGGAATTGCAGAAAAATGTAGCAAAGCGTCTTCATTCCAGTTTCTCCCAGATCTGCCAAAATGGGTGGAGCTGGGACCTTTACGGAGCATGAGGCTTGTCTAATTCATGACATGCTTTGGTATTCCTGACCCCAGTAATCTTACTCCAGATGAGGAAAGAAGTACCTGGTGGAGAGTTGGGCTGCTGAGGGAGAAAGCAGGATGGCTAGTGGAGACAGGGGCTGCGGAGGGAGAGAGTGGGACGGCGAATATAGAGCGGAGCTGCAGAGTGAGAGAGCGGAATGGCCAGTGGAGACAGGTTCTGCTGAGGGAGAGAGCAGGCCTGTGGAGGGAAAATGCGGGACAGCAATTAGAGAGTGGGGCTGCGGAACCAGAGAGCATGATGGTGGATGGAGAGCTGGACTGCAGAGGGAGACAACAGGGCTGCGGAGCGAAAACCGACTGCTGAGGGAGAGGGACGGCCAGTGGAGACAGGGACTGCGGAGGGAGAGAGTGGGGCTGCTGAGGGAGAATGCGAGACAGCGGGTGAAGAGCTGGGCTTCGGAGGAAGAGAGCGGGACGCGGAGTGGTGAGTGGGGCTGCGGAGGGAGAGAGCGGGATGGCAGTTAGTTACTATGCCCGGGGAACTAACGGGCTCTTCAGCTAGTCTATATATATAAAATTAAATGTATGGGTGTGTGTGTATGTGTATATCACCAACCAATCCTGAAGCATCTTTCATTTCACCAGAGCTGTTTAAAAGAAGCTGAGCTGGGATTGGCTGCTATGAGCAACAGTTTTCCTTGCAACCAATCACTAAGCATCTTTCATTTCACCAGAGCTGTTTAAAAGAAGCTGAGCTGTGATTGGTTGCTATGAGCAACCGTTTTCCCACTCAACAACACCTCAGCAAACACTGACATGGTGGGAGAAATCTAGCATCCCTGGAAACATAAGTTCCCAGCCATTGTCTGCCCCCCAGAAAGGAGCAGAGAGCACATGACAGAAATGAATCCCCCCTCCCGTGTCCATATACCCATCACACATCCTCCATCCCATAGGCACATCTTCCCTCTTAAAGGGATCTCCAGTATGGACGTTAGGGTAAATCCCTTGGCGCTCTGATACTGACACCAGACCTGTCTTAAAGGGATCAATGGTATTGAAGTTAGGGCAAATCCATCCAGCGCTTTGGTTTTGACCCCAGGCTTCTCTTAAAAGGGAATCTGTCACCTACTTTTGGCGGGCTATTTAAATGAGGTTGGTCCGGTCCGATGGGCGGTGTTTCCGATCTTTGCCGCCTCCCCATCCTTGGCCGCCGTCCGCAGTTTTTTCATGAATAGAAGTAGGTGTCCGCCATTTTTTGCGCATGCGCTAAGCATTCTTGGCTCGCGCACGCTCAGTATGCTTTACCCAACTGCAGGCAAAGCCAAAAAGCCTGACTGCGCATGCAAATTATGAGGAGCCTTGACGCGGCTTGCAGGTTCTATTTTGGCCAAAATATTAACCAATACCTCATTTAATGTACTCATTGTATGCATTAATTTTTTGCACTTATCATATTTTTTGCAGGATGCAGCCGGGCCTCTTTTTGTTGGCTTGGTCTATGGGGGCGTCTGTCACTGTGTGTTGCATATTATAGTGCTGGAGCAGCCCGCCTGAGAATACTATGGACGTTATTAATAGGTTGCAAGCCAGACTGTTGTGAATTCGCTTTTTGGCCTACCTCTGATTACAACTGAAGGTAGTGGAGCTGGTCAAATTGACAGAGGGGTTGCGAGTTCTCTTTCTGGGATCCCTCTGGTGGTTAATGGAGGTAATGGAGCTGATCTGATTAATAGAGGCTTGCCACCTGATAATGAGGACGACGATTGGAGATCTCGGGTTTCAGACTGGGATTTAAGACAGCCGACTCCCTATCCCTGCTGGTGATTTTCTTCCTGCCTCCTGAGGTCTTAGTTTCCAGCTCAGTCCCTGCATATTCAGCTAAGTGTTCATTTGCTATTCTGTTTACATTTGATCTGGTTTTATCTATTTCAGTTTTGTGCGGGTCAGCCAGCTCTGGCTGGGGCTGTGCTAAATCACCACCTATATGTTTCTGCTTGTGCCAGTTTGTTTTAGTCCTTTATTAGATTGGCCTCTTTTTGCTCTGCTTTCAGAATATACCAGAGTGCTGATATAGTGGGCGAAGTCGTGCGACTTCAGTATTTTTTGCATCAGACGTGTTGGACTTTTTTGCAGTGTTTTTTTGCGTGATTGCAGACAGTGTCTTTCCATTCCTCTCCTGTCTAGTCAGTGTGGGCCCCATCGTTTGCTCAGTCTATTTTCCTACCTGCGTTTGTGTTTTCATCTTGTCTCACCGACAGTATATGTTTGGGGGCGGTCTATTCTTTTGGGGTCTGCTCTGGGGCAGTTTAGATTTCCCCTTTCTTGCTTTAGGCTCAGTTAGCTCTCCGGCTGTGCCGAGGCATCTAGAATCATCATAGGCATACTCCACGGCTACTGCTAGTTGTGTGGATAGGATCAGGGGTCTGCAATCCACTTAGTTACCAACCTCTCTGGTTTTCTGTGGCTTAGCTTGGCTTTCTCTCCTCCTCGGTGACCCAATCATAACACCAGACACTTTGCATCACACTTACATGTGTGACTGGCATCCTATGCAAGCCTTATCTATGTGCATTTTTTCTACTAGGCAGCCAACCCCTCCATGGTCTGATAGGTGTGGGGTGGTTGTTTTTATCAGTAGTCTGCACCTGTGCTGCTCCTTGCTTTTATTAGTGGAGGCCGGCTGCATCCTGCTATATGTGCATTTGTCATCAGACAGGGTTTTGGGAAGGCCATATCTTGTGGTATGAGTAGTAGTCTGGTGGCTCTGGCGGTTGGAATGATGTTGGATAATAGGGGTAGTTGTTCGGTGGCTCAGGCTGACGGGATGATGTGGGATATTAGGGGTAGTAATCCGGTGGCTCTGGCTGTCGGGATGATGTGGGATATTAGGGGTAGTAGTCCGGCGGCTGTGATGGGATGATGTGGGATATTAGGGGTAGTAGTCTGGTGGCTCTGACGGAATGATGTGGGATATTAGGGGTAGTAGTCTGGTGGCTCTGACGGAATGATGTGGGATATTAGGGGTAGTATTCTGGTGGCTCTGATGGGATGATGTGGAATGTTAGTGGTAGTAGTCCGGCGGCTGTGATGGGATGATGTGGGATATTAGTGGTAGTTGTCCGGTGGCTCTGGCTGATGGGATGATGTGGGATATTAGGGGTAGTAGTCAGGTGGCTCTGGCTGATGGGACGATGTGGGATATTAGGATATTAGGGGTAGTAGTCCGGTAGCTTTGGCCTACCGGGATGATGTGGGATATTAGAGTGAGTGTGGTTATGCGTACTGGGTGGGGCTATACACTCAGCTTTATATATATAGATATAAATCATTATAATTTGTTCTAACTATCCGTAGTTAGTTACTATGCCCGGGCAGCGCCGGACTCTTCAGCTAGTACTGTATAAAGCTAGTATTTTTTTAGCGACCAGAAAATGCTATAAAATAAATAAAAAAAAAAACACAGGCAAATATTTCCCACTCCAGTAATCCCTCTGTCCATTCTGATAGTCCCTCAATACTTTGATGCAGTTGATTACGTGCTGCCTACCCACAAGACCACTGCAGCCAATCACTGGGCTCTGCAGGCCCCAAAAGGAGAACGCATGTCATTAACTGAAACTTCTTTTTTTATTATTTTATAGAATTTCTGTCCTGCACAACCCCTTTAACACTACACAACCTGTAACAGAACATGTAGTAGTAGAGACCAAGCTAATTTTATGTGTTAATATAATTGGTATAATCCCCCCAAACACCTAAGCCGGTTTTCACCTTCCTCACCAGGCCAATTTTTTCAATTCTGACCAGTGTCATTTTATGTTGTAATAACTCTGGAATGCTTCAACGTATCTCAGTGACTCTGATATTTTTTTAATGACAAATAATACTTTGTTAGTGGTAAATTTAGGTTGATATTTTTTTCGGTTATTTGTGAAAGTATTGAAATTTGGTTGAAAATTTTGCAATTTTCAAACTTTTATGCCCTTAAACTAGAGCTATATCATAGAAAACAATTAATAAACAACTTTTCCCACATGTCTACATTACTTCAGCATCATTTTTAAAACCTAAGTAATTTTTCTTGGTTAGGAAGTTGGAAGGGTTCAGTAATTTCTCATTTTTCTATCAAAATTTACAAAACATTTTTTTAGGTACTACATTATGTTTAAATTGACTTTGAGGGGCTTATGTGACAGAAAATACCAAAAAGTGAAAACATTTTAATTTCTGCACCCCTCAAAGTTCACAAAACAATGTTCAAGAAGTTTTTTTTTAACCCTTTAGGTGCTTCAAAGGAATTCAAGCAATGTGGAAGGGAAAATTAACATTATAATTTTTCCCACAAAAATGTTCTTTTAGTCCCAAATTTTTAACTTTCACAAGGGTAGTAAGTAAAAAAAGACCATACAATTTGTTGTGCAATTTCTCCTGGTATCCCATAAGTGGTGGAAAACTACTGTATGGCAGGGCACGGGAGTGTAGGAGTGCCATTGGACTTTTGGAGCGCAAAATTGGCTGGAATAGACAGTGGATGCCATGTTGTGTTTGCACAGCCTCTAATGTATTTAAACAGTGAAAACCCTCCACAAGTAACCCCATTTTGGAAACTACACCCTCAAGGAATTTATCTAAAGGTATGGTGAGCACTTTGAACCTGTAGGTGCGTCACAGAAGTTTATAACATTGAGCCATAAAAATGAAAAAATACATTTCTCACAAAAAATTTTTTCTTTAGCCACACAATTTTCAATTTCACCCCCACCCCCAATGAATTCATATAGGGTGCAGTGATCATACTGACACCACAGGTGGCTTACAGAATTTTATAATACTGGGAGAAGAAAAAATAATTATACTTTTACTACTAAACTGTTGTTTTAGCCCCAAGTTTTTAATTTTTGTGAGTGCTAATAGGAAAAAAATGTACCTCTCATTTTTTCTGCAGATTCTCCTGAGTACAACAATATCCTACATGTAATTGGGAACTACCTTTGAGGCACACTGCAAAGCTCATAAGGGAGGGAGCGCTATATTATAGGACAGATTTTGCAGGAATAGTTTGCGGGAGCCATGTCACATTGGCAGCAACCCTGGGGTAGCAGAACCCCCCCATAAGTGACCAATTTTTACAAACCACGTCTCAATGAATTCATCTAAGGATGCAGTAATCATGTGTAAAATGGCACCAAAATCTGTCACTCAATTTCTGCTGAATATGGCAATGCTTAATATGTGGCAGTACGGTACTGTTTAGCCACACAGCATAGAGTGCGCCAAGCCTTACTGCGATCATTTAGAGGCAGAATGAACCCTGGCATTTTTTTGTGTTTTGCTATTTCACAACCTGGAATTTCACTGTTCTTTTTTGAGGGTTTGCATCAGTTCATGTAAAGAACACACCTACAATTGTGAGCATTTGGTTTTCTTTTTTTTGTGAAGCAAACAACAAATAGGACAAAATAACCGAGAACGTCAGTGCACATAACTATTCACCCCCCTCAGGTCAGTACTTTGTAGGGCCTCCTTTTGCAGCAGTTACAGCTGCAAGTTGCTCTTGATAAGTTCTATAAGCTCTATGAGCTTTCCACGTCTTGCCACTGGGATTTTTGCCCGTTCGTCAAGGAAAAACTGGTCCAGCTCCATCAGATTAGATGATTTTCTCTGGTGAACAGCAATCTTCAAGTTTGACCATAGATTGTCTGGGCTTTGATGAGGCCATTCCAAAACATTTCTACATTTCCCCTTAAATCACCCAAGTATTGCTTTAGCAATATGCCTTGGGTTTTTGTCTTGTTGGAAGGTGAACCTCTGTCGCAGTCTCAAATCACAGACAGAGTGCAACAGTGTATTTCGCACCATCCATCTTCTTGACTCGGACCATTTTCTCTGTCCCTGCTTCCGAAAAACATTCCCATAGCATGATGCTGCCACCACGTTTCACTGTGGGGATGGTGTTATTGGTGTGATGAGCTGCATTGTTTTGGTGCCAGACATAGCATTTAACTTTTTGGCCAAAAAGTTCAATTTTAATCTCACCTCACCACCGCACCTTCCTCCATACATTTGGGGAGTTCCCACATGTCTTTTGGCAAACTCAAAATCAGCCTTGCAATTTGTGTGTGTAACTAAAGGCATTTTTCTGCCCACTCTTCCATAAAGAAAGGCCACCTCTATGAAGTAAATGGGTTATTGTGGTTTTATGGACGAATACTTCAGTCTCTGATTGGGAACTCTGCAGCTTCACCAGGGTTCCCTTTGGTCTCTGCTGCCTCTTTGATTAATGCCCTCCTTGCTTGGGCTGAGAGTTTTGTTGAGTGGCCCTCTCTTGGCAGGTTTGTTGTATTACAATTTGATGATAATGGATTTAATGCTGTTCCAGGGGATCATTAGAGATTGGAATATTTTACTATAACCCAACCCTGACTTTTACTTCTCAACAACTTTGTCCCTGACTTGTTTGAAGATCTTTTTGTTCTTCATGCTGTTGTTTGGTTAGTGGTGCCTTTTGCTTAATGTTAAACAACTGCGATTGGTACTAACTCCGATCATGGGCATTGGTGTCAGCTGTCATATAGTGCTGACACCTGCTTTTGATCACACCGATGCTGGAGTGAGCTCGCACAATCGTCACACCATACATGTACCGTGGTTTGCATGAACGAAGGATATTGTGAAGCAGTTCATAGTGCTGTAGTCTCCGTATTTCTTGGTTATAGGGTAGGGCGGGCTCTTCTCCTTAAGTGACAATTCTGATGAATAGTAGACCTGTAGTGTTAGTAGGACTATAAAGCTCAGCACAAGTTCTGCTGTAACACATTCAGCTACTAGTGGTTTGTTCTTTAGTCTATACTAGTCTTACAAAGAGATAACAGGGCATTTGAACATGTACACAACTAGACAGTAACACAAAAAGAAAGCAGAGAATAACAAATGTGCAAAAATACCCTGCAGTAAAAAATATGACAATCAGCAAGTGCTGGTAATAAGATGACAACAAATACAGGGTATTTAGTCGATACATTTTTTTGCAAAAAAGTGTATACCAAGCCACTCCACCTCGTCAAGGTAACCCTTAATGGAGCAGAGCAGTCCCTATCTAATGTATTTAAAACCTGAACATATGAACAGTGTCTAAATGAACAGGATTAAGACAGGCGCTTCCTAGTATGGACACGTGGTGTAAGACGGCTCTTTATGAGCATGTCACACAAGAGAGGGGTGGGGTCTCTCAAACCAACAACTAGACAGTAGCAGTGTAAGCCATGGGGCTGGGTTCCTGTGGTTCTACAGGATTGATAGGAGCAATTGATCAGCGAAAGATTTCTAACAGCAGCTCTTCAGAATCTGAGGTGGTAATTGAACAGCTAACTGCTGGGTAGAAATAAACTGACTGGTATGCTAAGAGTCAACCAACCCCTTTCCTGGAATGTAACTGCTGCTTACTCTCACAGGCATTACTGGTCGAGCTTGATAAAAACCAGCTGTACTCTTTGAAGGAAGCTCTCATTGCAGAATGACAGAAGATAGCAAAAGTCAATCAATTGAAATTGTGCTTATTTTCATGCTTTCTAGTAAAATAAAATTTGAGAATACCACTTTAAAGATGGTGTGATATAAGCACTTTTGCAATTTAATTAAAAGAGCTACAACCATTATAAGCATCTTTGATGCGGTTAGTTCCTGTGATTATACCTATGCAGAAGTCAGTGTGAAGGGAGGACAGATACAGATGAGTTGACAGCACAGAGTGAAAAGCTGCAGAGGTGTTTGCAATTACACTCAGCTTTACTGTACAAACCCTCCCCCACACTGACTGCCATGAGATAATCGCTATAAGTTTTTGTAATCACACTTATCTCCGCTGTGTTCAACATATTAGTTGCTGAGGTCAGTGAGGAAAGGAGGAATGTCTATCATCATGTCTGACAGGAGAAAGCATGTTCTTCTGACCTTCTGGTGGTGTTCTTCTTTCCCCTGTATGAAGCCTCTTGCTCATGATTGGTCAACGTCATGCAGGGAACAAAGTACATGCCACAAGAGGCAAATCTCTGCAACGGAGATGAAAATTAATAAAATATGTTTTATTTAGCTCTAGCCATGATGTGGCCAGATTAACATGCTAAAACTGGTGAAATGTCCTCTTTAAACAAGATTTTTTTTTTTGTATTCAATTTTTAAGTTAATGTTATTAAAGGAAATCCATCACCAGGTTTTTGCGACTTAATTATAGAGAGGAATAATATAGAGGCAGAGACCCTGATTCCAGCGATGTGTCACTTACTGGGCTGCTTAGTGTAGTTTTTATAGAACTATTGCTTTATCAGCAGATTATCACTAGAGGAATTGTAAACCTGCTGTCAGGTAGTCCAACCACGCCCCCACCATTGATTGGCTGCCCATAAGCAGAAAGTTGCCAATCAGTGGTGTAGGCTGGGTTATACACAACTCAGCATTCAGATAACTGGTAGACCTGCAGCAGATAAAACAGGGATTTTAACAAAACTCAAGCAAGCAGCCCAGTAAGGGATACAGCGCTGGAATCAAAGTCTCTGCCCCTATATCATGATACTCTTAGATGGAGTAGGAAAAGACTGGTGACAGATTCCTTTTAAGCTTGATTTAAAATAAAATACTGAAAAAACTGTTGTTTAATGATTTCCAAAGAAATCTGAAATATATTAAAATGTTTAATAAGAAGACATGTGGATATTTTTACTAATACAAGCTTGTTCACCAGCGCCGAAGACCCATCTGCCTGCACTGCTAACTATCAGAAAGTTAGTGGCCTGTAGTTATTAAGTTTCCAACTAGTTTTCAGTCTCATAAGCACCAATAAGAGCTGAGGATCCCATTTTGTTGAAAGAGTCAAGCCGTAGAGGTGGGTCCCACATCCATCAGCCCTATATGACAAATGCCTGAATTGTGATTCCAGTCCCCTGAGAAGTATTTCTAGTGTTACAACCATTTACCAATGTGACTACGGATTTAGTTAAACTACAAAACTATAAATGTATTCGAAAGCATTTTTTCTTTTGGTGGGAGTGGGTGTTATTTTGAGGTGCCATTCGGCTAATCTGTGCAGCACAACCAGCACCTCAGAAATACGACTTAACAGAGCATTGAAGAAAATAACACCTCTTAAAATGTTAGAATGTTCTGGAAAATGTAACACTAAATTACAAGAACCTTAACACAAGAAATTTTGAAACCCAAGAACCCTTTCATAAGATAAAGCATTTAATGTTTAAAGGGAACCTGTCACCAGGTTTGGCCGATAACAGATGTGGCCATCACCTTTCAGGGCTGATATAAAGCATTCTGTAATATTGTATATAAGCCCCCAACCCGACCTGGAAGAGAAGAAAAATAACTTGTATTATACTCACCTTGGGGGGGGCGGTCAAGTCCGAGGGGTGTTGCTGGTCCTGGTCTGACGCCTTCCATCTTCTTGCGATGCCGTCCTCTTTCTTGATTTGTGTAGATGACGCGTCCCTGCATCATCCACACAGTGTGCTCGGCATCGCGCTCTTGCGCAGGAGTACTTCTCTGCCCTGCAGAGCAAAGTACTGCAGTACCCAGGCGCCGGGAAAGCTCAGAGAGGCCCATCTCCCGCGCACTACAATACTTTGCAATAGGGCAGATCAGTACACCTGCGCAGGAGCACGATGCCGAGCAGACTGTGTGATGATGCAGGGACACGTCATCCACACAAAGCAAGAAGGAGGACGGCGATCATAAGAAGATGGGAGCCACCAGACCAGGCCAGTGACACCCATCGGACCGGACCGCCCCGCAGGTGAGTATAATAAAAGTTATTTTTCTTCTCTTACAGGTCGGGTTGGATTCTTATACACAGCATTATAGAATGCTGTATTATCAGCCCCAAAAGTTGGTAGATGGATCTCATATCGGCCAAACCTGGTGACAGGTTCCCTTTAACCCCTTTCTGCCATATGACGTACTATCCCGTCCATGTGCCCTGGGACTTAATGCCCAGGGACGGGATAGTACGTCAGCTGATTATCACAGCTGACACCCAGCACTGTGTGTCAGGGGCGGTCACGGACCACCCCGAAACGTTAACCCCTGGCACACCGTGATCAAACATGATCGTGGTGTACCGGGGGTTAAAGGAAGCATCGGCAGGGAGGGGGCTCCCTCCGTGCTTCCCTGTGACCCCCGCAGCAGCGCAATGTGCAGCGCTGCTTCAGGGGTCTCCCTCCCTGCAGGTCCCCGGATCCAATATAGCAACGGGGACCTTCGGGGGACTGCAGGGAGCTGGCTTCCTCACTGCCCGCAGAGCGCAGGCATGAGGAAGCCTGCAGCAGTGCCTGTGACAGATCGCTGATCTGTCACAGCAATCTGTGATTTGACAGAATAGCGATCTGTCACATGACAGTGATGTCCCTCCTGGGACATTGTAATAAAGTAAAAAAAAAAAAGTAAAAATAATTTATACAAAAATCGCTAAATAAATAAAAAATTCCCTAATAAATTCATTTTTTGGAAATAAAAAAAACAAACAGTAAAAGTACACATATTTTGTATCGCCGCGTCTGTAACGACCCGCCCTATAAAACTGTCACATTAGTTAACCCCCTTAGCGAACCCCTTAAAAAATAAAAAACAAAACAAAAAATAAAGCTTTATCATTATACCGCCGAACAAAAAGTGCAATAACGTGCGATCAAAAGACGCATATAAATAACCATGGTACCGCTGAAAACGTCATCTTGTCCCGCAAAAAACGAGCCGCCACACAGCATCATCAGCGAAAAAATAAAAAAGTTATAGCTCGCAGAACAAAGCGATGCAAAAATAATTATTTTTAATATAAAATTGTTTTCATTGCATAAAAGCGCAAAAACATAAAAAACAACATAAATGAGTTATCGCTGTAATTGTACTGACCCGAAACATAAAACCGCCAAATCAATTTTACCGCATGCGGAACGGTGTAAACGCACCCCCCCAAAAAAAATCTTGAAATGCTGATTTTTGTTCATTCTGCGTCCCAAAAATCGGAATAAAAAGCGATCAAAAAAGTCACGTGCCCGAAAATGGTACCAATAAAAATGTCAACTCGTCCCGCAAAAAATAAGACCTCACATGACTTGGTGGGTCAAAATATGGAAAAATTATAGCTCTCAAAATGTGGTGATGCAAAAACTATTTTTACAATTAAAAGCGTCTTTTAGCGTGCGACAGCCGCCAAACATAAAAAACGCCATAAATAGTAAATCAAATCCCCCGTTATCACACCCTTAGTTAGAGAAAAATGATAAAACTAAAAAAATGTATTTATTTCCATTTTCCCATTAGGGTTAGGGCTAGGGTTAGGGCTGAGATTAGGGTTAGGGGTTTGTTGGTGTTAGGGTTGGAGTTAGAATTGGGGGTTTCCACTGTTTGGGCACATCAGGTGCTCTCCAAACGCAACATGGCTTTGATCTCAATTCCAGCCAATTCTGCGTTGAAAAAGTCAAACGGTGCTCCTTCCCTTCCAAGCTCTGCCATGTGCCCAAACAGTGCTTTACCCCCACATATGGGGTATCAGCGTACTCAGGACAAATAGGACAACAACTTTTGGGGTCCAATTTCTCCTGTTACCATTGGGAAAATAAAAAAATTGGGGACTAAAAGATCATGTTTGTGGAAAAAATATGATTTTTTTATTTTCACGCCTGGGCGTTATAAACTTCTGTGAAACACTGGGGGGTTTAAAGTGCTCACCACACATCTAGATAAGTTCCTTAGGGGGTCTAGTTTCCAAAATGGGGTCACTTGTGGGGGGTTTCCACTGTTTAGGTACATCAGGGGCTCTCCAAAGGCAACATGGCACCCGCAGACCATTCCATCAAAGTCTGCATTCCAAAACGTCACTACTTCCCTTCCGAGCCCTGACGTGTGCCCATACAGTAGTTTTCTCCCACATATGGGGTATCAGCGTGCTCAGGACAAATTGGACAACAACTTTTGGGGTCCAATTTCTCCTGTTACCATTGGGAAAATAAAAAAAATTGGGGCCTAAAAGATCATGCTTGTGGAAAAAATATGATTTTTCTATTTTCACGCCCGGGCGTTATAAACTTCTGTGAAGCCCTTGGGGGTTTGGGGGGTTCAAAGTGCTCACCACACATCTAGATAAGTTACTTGGGGGGTCTAGTTTCCAAAATGGTGTCATTTGTGTTGGGTTTCCACTGTTTAGGCACATCAGGGGCTTTCCAAACACGGCATGGTGTCCAATCCCAATTCTAGCCAAAAAAGTCAAATGGCGCTGCTTCCCTTCCGAGCTCTGCCATGCGCCCAAATAGTGGTTTACCCCCACATATGGGGTATCAGCGTACTCAGGACAAATTGCACAATAACTTTTGGGGTCCTGTTACCCTTGGAAAAATAAAAATTGAGGGTGTAAAGATCATTTTTGTAGAAAAAATGATTTTTTAATTGTACGGCTGTACGTTATAAACTTCTGTGAAGCCCTTGTGGGTTCAAAGTTCTCAACGCATATCTAGATAAGTTCCCTGGGGGGTCTAGTTTCCAAAATGGGGTTACTTGTGAGGGGTTTCCACTGTTTAGGTACATCAGGGGCTCTCCAAACGTGACTTGGCGTCCGATCTGAATTCCAACCAATTTTGGAATGAAAAAGTCTATCGGCGCTCCTTCCCTTCTGAGCTCTGACATGCGCCGAAACAGTGGTTCCCCCCCACATATCAGGTATCAACGTACTCAGGACAAATTGCACAATAACATTTGCAGTCCAATTTCTCCTGTTATCTTGGTAAAATAAAAAAAAATTGGACCTGAAATAATTTTTTTTTTTAAAAAAAGTTAAATGTTCATTTTTTTTTTGTAAGCATTCAAAAAATTTCTGTGACACACCTGAAGGGATAATAAACTTCTTGAATGTGGTTTTGAGCACCTTAAGGGGTGCAGTTTTTAGAATGGTGTCACTTTTGGGTATTTTTTTTATCATATAGACCCCTTAAAGTGACTTCAAATGTGATGTGGTCCATAAAAATAAAATGGTGTTGCAAAAATGAGAAATCGCTGGTCAACTTTTAACCCTTATAACTTCCTAACCAAAAAAAAAATTTTGGTTCCAAAATTGTGCTGATGTAAAATAAACATAGGTGAAATGTTATTTATTAAGTTTTTTGTGTGCCATATTGCTGTGATTTAAGGGCATAAAAATTCAAAGTTGGAAAATTGCGAAATTTTCAAAATTTTTGCCAAATATCCATTTTTTCACAAATAAAGGCAAGTTATTTGAATTAAATTTTACCACTAACATGAAGTACAATATGTCACCAGAAAACATTGTCAGAATCACCAGGATCCATGGAAGCATTTCAGAGTTATTACCTCATAAAGGGACAGTGGTCAGAATTGTAAAAATTGGCCCGGTCATGAACGTGCAAACCACCCTTGGGGGGTTAAGGATTGCGTATACCAAAAAACGCTTCTTATGAGTTGCCTATTTGATGTCATATTTATAACACTGAGAAATAAGTAAAATATTTGTCAAGTTATGAACAATTTTACCAATAGGTTCATATCATATAAAATACAGTACGGTGCATTTACATCACTTGCTGTTTTCTCTGAAAATAGTGAATGATCAGATGACAGATATCATCTCTAAGGCCGGGTGCCCACAATCAGGAAGTCGCAGCGCTTTGGATGCAGCGTATTTTTTTAAGTACTATTCACGCAGGTAAATCGACATGTGTTGTGAAAATTTCTATTGCAGAAACTAGAAATTGACATGCTGCGGCTCGTAAACCTGCACCGCGGGTGAGTTTACGCAGCGTCAAATAGAAGCACAGTGCACCCACCGCCCCCGGTGAGTAAAATCTAACTCATTTTTCTTATCTCTCAGGTTACATCGGGGCTTATCTACAGCATTACAGAACGCTGTAGATAAGCCCCTGATGGCGGTGGCCGCAGTTTATAGGCCAAAATTGGGGTGACAGATTCCCTTTAATATTAGACAGTGCAGGACCGTCTCGATCATGGTCACCTTGGCGATGGTGAGATGGCTTTCATGCTTTTTTTCATCAAAAATCGTATTACTAAGAGCCCTGTGTTATTTAAACGTACTTGCTTTTTACGTACCATACTTAGTTATAGGAGGGTTTTTGTTTATTTTGCTTCTTGTAGGTTTTTTCAATGTTTTATGGCCAATGTGAACATGCGTTTATATACTGCATGTATACCAACTGTAACTAAGCTCAAGTTTTGTGTTTTGTATGTAGTGGTGGTTATACAGGATCATTACCACTCCATTCACACCAGTATCTTAGGGTGCTCCTCCTTCCCCTTTTCATGATCATGGGGTCTCAGCAGCCAGATCCCCAGCAATCATTCAGTTGTCATCTTTGCCCATTCCCTTTAATATGAGTTTTGAAAGCCCATGGGAAAGAAAGGACAATGGGCCCAGACACTTTTCAGATTTTGGTGCCAAGTTTTAGCTAAAAGCAGGCAGGGGGTTACATTCATCGTTGTAGGCTCAAGCAGTTCAGCACTCCGCTCAGGCAGTGATGCGCATGGCCCTCGAATGCTTCTGGGACCCAGAATATAGGATTGCAGTCTGTAACAGTACAGCTGAAAAGATAACAGTTTGCCGATTGTGTCTCCAATGGCATTTAACATAAATGGAACAAAATGTGAATAAAACCTTGGTGCACTGAAGTATGGCATCTCTGCATGAGGCAAAATCTTTCTACTAGATTTTTTCAAAACCTGAAAGTTCAGAATGGACCCATAAATTTGTAGGTATGTATACTCGGAACTTGTACAGAACCATCATACAGCCACAGGAAAAGTTTCTGCCTCTTAGGCCGGGGTTAGACTTGTGAGAAACTCGCACGAGTCTCACGCGTCAATACTCGGCACTAGAGTTGAGCGACTTTAGTCGGATCGGGTTTCATGAAACAAAATTTGTTTCAGATGAAACTGGTCCGACTAGGGCAAAAAAAGTCAGAGTTTCGTCCAAAACCCAACCCCAATGCAAGTCAATGGGGAATAAAAGTTGGCATTGAGTGGATGAATGACTTTTATTCCCCATTGACTTGCATTGGGGTCGGGTTTTGGACGAAACTCCAACTTTTTTTGCCCTAGTCGGACCAGTTTCATCCGACTCAAATTTTGTTTCATGAAACCCGATCCGACTAAAGTCGCTCAACTCTACCCGTATATATTACGTTTTAGGGGATAAAAAAAAAATTCTGAACCTTGTAAAATATACAAAATAAAAAAAATGGTTTGTGTCTCCATTTTCTGAGATTTGTAACTTTTGTTTAATTCCTCTATGGAAGGACTTGTTTTTTTTGCGTTTGGAGCTGTACTTTTTATTGATACCCCAAAATTGTATGTGCCGTATCAAAAAAAAAATGGCAACTGTGTAGTTTTGATATTTATTTGCTTCAGTATTCACCTTATGGGATAAACAAATATTTTATCAGTTTGGGCAATTACGCATGCAACATGAAATGAGGGAGTTGAGTGTCTGTCAGGACACCGCTATCCATGCTTGGAACATGAGTACACATGAAACCAGCCTCAGGCTAACATTCCTCAACCAAAAGTGCAAGAAAATGATGTGAAGTGGAAACTTTATCCCTCATTTTCATTCATTATTTATTATCTGAACAGTACAAACTCTGGGGATTTTTTAAAGCTTGTGTATGGGAATCCCTGAATGTGGAGTTATGGTTTCACATGTTTATTGCCAGGGACTTTAAATAAAAGCCACAACAAAAAAATCTCTGGGCCAAAGCTTTTAGATCATATACTGTTTAGATTTAGCTTTTAATAAAGACAAAGCTCTAGCAGCAATTTTCAGAAAGCAGCGCCGATTTGACCTAAAACGCCCTGTGCTTTTGTCTTCGTACGTGAGATGGAAGATTCAGCCTGTCACAATCTGAATGTGTCTCTGTTGCAATTCCCTGCACAGTACGGATCTGAAGTACTTCTGCGCATTAAAAAAAACAAATTAATCTGTCTCTTTATTCTCCAGGGTGATGGGAGTCCAAGTGTTGGATCCCCAGTGAGCACAACGCTAAAGGGCCTGTCACACTAAGCGATATCTCAAGCAATATTGCTATAACTTGTGACGTTATAGCGATATTGCTAGCGACATCGCTGTGTGATACTTACCTACGACCGCTCCCCCGCTGGTTATGGCTGATCGCGCGAGAACGTTCAGGACCGTTTCTCGTCGTCAGCTTCCTGCTGGGGCTTCCTGTGGAGAGACGAGCGACGAGCGTGGAGCCGGGCGGGAGGACATCAGGATCGCCTAGTCTGACAGGTAAGTAGCGATCCCCGTCCCCAGCAATGTCGCTGGTGAGATCTGCCTGTGTGGCAGCTCACTAGCGACCACTTAGCGATGTACCAGCGATCCTGACCGCGTCATATCGCCGGTCGGGATCGCTGGTACATCGCTAAGTGTGACAGTACCTTTAGGCATATCCAAATGCCATGACTTTCAGTGATAGGAATACCCACTTACGTATAGAAAATGTTTAGAGGACTTGTCAAATACAGGTATTCTTCCTGATAGGGGGATCTTTATAATGCCTAAGACAGGATTCTGCATCTTTTTCTTAGAACCCCCCACTGAGCCAGTCCTCTGTTATTCCTGCTCCACATTCCTGGACACACCGACAGTAGTGTCACCAGTTGGAGGTTGTGTCCAATCTGTTTCGCCAGCCTGTGTCACGCCATGTAGGCATATACAGATCTGACAAAAGAAATGGTGACACCCAATTGTCCATTTATTTATAAATATTCAGGAGGAATAACAGAAGAATGACTGAATGCAGAGTTGTAAGAAGATCACAGAGAATAGAAACCAGAAGTGGAATTATGGGTAAATGAAATCTCTAAACACCACCATTGACTTTCAGGAAATGGTCTTATTAAATTGATCAGACATATACATTTATCTGCGTGGTTTGCCGTTCCGCCAGTGATGGCATTGTTATACAGAGTAGAGCAGTATGTGTGAACAGCGTCATACAGTTTGCCACACTGGTATTGCTGTGCAGTAGTGCTCTTGTCAGCGTAGTCCGTTATTGTTGGAGGGATTGGAGCAAGCTTTACACAGGCGGATAGATAGCAATTCCATTAGGAGCTTAGGACTGTGTATGACTTATTAACAAAGTATCTGTTCATATTTGGCATGCAGGGAAATCAAGTAATTGTAAAAATAAAAGACGAAATCAAAATGTAGTGTTTGTATTTACCGGATGTGGTAACAGTGCATAAAAAGCATCATGATCATGAGTTTTAGGGCTGGATAAATATATTTATATAGTTCTGTCAGTTCCTGAGTGCTTCCTAACAACTTTGCTCGCACTGACTTGGTCCACTGCTAGAGTCTCCACTTCTGGCTGGGGCACATGTTGACTCTGGACAGAGGTTGCATGTGGGATCCTATGGGCAACCCCAACATGGGCCTTCTGCTTCTTCTCTTTAGCTGGACTACTTGAGTCAGAGCGTATCGGAGGGATAACAAGTGGGCGCTCCTTGATGATCTGTGTGTCCACCGTCTGTCTTGCCAGTAAAAATGGGGTGGGATCAGGCATGGCATCTACAGGTTCACGTAACATTATTTTACGACCATCCGCCCCGAGCCTATAAACCTCTGCAAAGTCAGCATTAAGGGGTGTGGATAAGCTCTTCTTCATCCTTCTTCTCGGAGTCTCGGGTAGCTTTTCTTTCGGAGGAGATGGCTTGTAGGTGGACATTACTGGGCTCCCTGGAGGAGCAGCTTCAGGGGCTCCACTTGTACTGAGCAGCTTCTTCTTTGTTGTATGCAGCTGTGATGTGAGATAGGCAATAGTGCTCGCTCTCTGCTCCAGCTCACTGGACAACATGTTGAGCTTATGGCTTTTAACTTTCAGTTCTTCCAAGTATTTCTTCTCCCTTTCCTTTATTGTATTTTCCAGCACCATTATCATTGCATTTTTCTGCTCGAGCTCCTTTATTAGCTCATTGTTTTCCACTTCTTTGTCTTTAAGCTGAGCTTCCAGTTCTTCACATTTTCTCCTAAGCTCATCACTTCTTGAAAAACTGTCCCCTGTAAATGAATTAAAAAATAACATTATCATTCTGATTATTAAAAAAGCGTGCCAAACTTTTCATATTCAGGTATTACGTTGTAGAAGTTTAGCGTACCCAAGTATGTTCACATTTACAATATACTCGTGTATAAGCCGAGATTTTCAGCCCATTTTCTTGGGCTGAAAGTCCCCCTCTCAGGTTATACACGAGTCATATACCTGGGGGTCGGCGGGGGAGGGGGAGCAGGGGTGTCAGAGATCATACTAACCCCCCCCGCTTCTCCCACAGTCTCCCTTCCTTTCTTCAGCAAGCATGTGGTACCGCTCATTAATTTCATGAATATGCACATATTCATGAGTTTAATAAGCGGTACCACGTGACCGCTGAAGGAAGGAAGGGAGACCGTGGAAGAACGGGGCTGCAGAGAATGCGCCAGGAGGGGGTAAGTATATCCAATATTCACCTGTCCTCAGTCCATTGCTGCTTGCTGCTGTCTGCTGCGTCGTCTGTCGGAGACGTTTAGGCAGCAGAGGGCACGATGACGTGGTGAGTGCGCGCCGCACCCTCTGCTGGCTGAACGTCACTGACAGATGACGCAGCAGACATCGGCGAGCAGCAATGGATCCGGGACAGGTGAATATCTCAGGTGCTGGGTCCTGAGCCAGCAGTGACACCGGCACCTGTCCCCCATAGCACACCAGTGTCCCTGCCTGCTCAGGACCCGACACCTGGCCCCCAGGGACGAGAGGTGAGTATGTCTTTTTTGCAGCAGCAGCATCAGCGGCATATGGGGACAGCATATGAGGGCATAATCTATGGAGCATCTTATGGGACAGCATATGGGGGGATATTCTATGGAGCATTTTATGAGGCAGCACATGGGGGCATAATCTATGGAACAGCATATGGGGACAGCATATGGGGGCATGATCTATGGAGCAGCATATGGGGGCATAATCTATGGAGCATTTTATGGGGGCATAATCTTTGTGAAGCATCTTATGGGGCATAATCTATGGAACATCTTATGGGGGCATAATCTATGGAGCAGCATATGGGGCATATTATTTTATGGAGCATCTTATGGGGCAGCATATGGGGTATAACCTATGGAGCATCCTATGGGGCATAATCTATGGAACATCTTATGGGGCAGCATATGGGGCATATTATTCTATGAAGCATCTTATGGGGCCATTATTAACCTTTGTGCAGCATTATATGGGGTGTATTTTGTATGGAGCATCTTATGGGGCCATCATGAACTGTCTGGAGCATTATATGGAGCTCCAGATTCAATATGGATATTCAAAAACATTTAACCTACTGATGTCAGTTAATTTTACTTTTATTGGTATCTATTTTTATTTTTGAAATTTACCAGTAGCTGCTTTATTTTCCACCCTAGGCTTATACGCGAGTCAATAAGTTTTCCCAGTTTTTGTGGCAAAATTAGGGGGGGGGGTCGGTTTATACTCGGGTCGTCTTATACATGAGTATATAGGGTACTTTTACCATGTACCCTGAAAAAGCTTCCACCACATAGCATAAATGTGTCCATAGGGTTACATTTGTTCAATGGTGGCAGAAAGAATTTACTTTGGTGGGCCTTTTACCACTTTCAATACAATGGTATTCTGGAAAAACCATGTCAAAGGTATAAAGTTAAAAAACAAACAATGGGATACTATTGATGTATTTACATTGTAAAGTAGAAAAATATTTAGATTTGAGAGTCCTCAGTGGTGGATACCTTTTAATGGCTAACTGAAAAGATGGTAACAAATTGCAAGCTTTCGAGACTACTCAGGTCTCTTCATCAGGCATTGACTAATACAACATCTGAAACAACATCATAAAGTAGTGATTGGAGCCAGGGGTATACATCCAAATCATGAGGCCCCATAGCAGGAGTTCTATGTGGGCTCCACAGAAGAACACATCCCACAACTTTGCAGCCCTTACAAAGTCATTTTCCTCCTATATAGTCCTCTGTAGAGTATTATGGGCACCACATAGTCTTTCATGCAGTATTATGGACACCACATAGTCCTCCAAACAGTATTATGGGCCCCATGTAGTTCGCCATACAGTATAATGGTCCCCATATAGTATTATGGGCACCACATAGTCCTCCATACAGTATAATGGGCCCCATATAGTGCTCTGTACAGTATAATGTGCCTCATATAGTTCACTATACAGTATGATGGGTCACATATATTGCTCCATACAGTATATTTGGCCCCATATAGTGCTCCATACAGTATAATGGGCCTCCATACATAAAAAATAGATACTCACCTCCCACTGTTGCTCTGGTCTCTGCAGTTTCCAGTCTTCTGATCCTCTGCACTGCTTGGTACAGAGATCGTGCTGTAGTTACGTCATCATGCACTCTGCGCTGAGACCTCACAGAGCTCAGATGCAGAGGGGCAATGATGGGAGAAGGAGCGTCAGCTTATGGCTCCTTCTCCCATCATTTTGTTCAACTGTATCAGCATCAAGGATGCCGAAACAGTTGAAACTACGAAGCGGGGGTGGGGTGGGGAGGTGGTGCCGGTGCTGGCACTGGGCCTTCCCCCACTCACAGTATAAAATGTCCTGTTGTATACTTTTAAGGGTTGTTCACCTTTAAGGATAGATTATATATTTATATTCCTTTACAAGGTCTATCGACTCTGCAAAATGAATTAACTGCGAATCTGTTAGCGAGCTTGTTCTGATAGTCCAATGGGAGAGCTTCTGCCCCTCTTATCTGCCTTTTTTAAGTTCCTCTCAGATTTAGGACCACAACCAAGTTCAATGTACAGGGAAACAAAGAACCTGTTAAAGCTGAAATTCAAATAGCACAAAAAACATTTAGCTCCAAATACATGCATTTAAGTGAAAAAAATGGTGGATATCCCCTTTAAATAGAAATACAAGTTTTTAATCAATTATGTTATATTTACCAATGAAAAATTGAAGAAAGCTCTCATCAGAACATTACAAACTTTTGCTCTAATTTGACAGAATTAAAAAAAGACACTTGAAACTGAAACTGGGGAAAATGCAGAGAGAGCTAAATGTAGACACATATAATGCCTGCCAGTCTCCTCCTCTCTGTACCATGGTTTAGTCCATGCACCACAAGAGACAATAAAACATTTATGAAGCTGCACTATTTGTATCTCTCTGGTGTGTGCTCAGATTTCAGCCTGCCCACAGCATGGACGGCTGCGTCTGCTCAAGGGCACTAATGGCCAATGACTCAATACGGGGAAGTCATTTGTTGTCCTTATCCAGTTTTTCGCATTTACCTGAGACCCATCAGTGCCCACTGTAACCAGATTACATGAAGCATTTCTATCTCCTGTAAATCTGTCTCCTGAACCCACAGGGGACTCTGCAGGGACAGCACAGATGAGGCCAGAGATCAGCTGCCTGGTGACACTTGTAGTGATGGCACCAAGCACCCTACAGAATAAGGAGCATGAAGGAGGAGGGAGTCTCTTATAGGTCACCACAGTCCACAGCAAATGTGCTGTACTAGCCCATAAGTGTGCCCAGTGGCACAAAGGCAGAAGACATGTAGATTGTGAGCCCCAATGGGGATGATGAGCGTACAGCGCTGTCGTATTAATGGCGCTATGTAAGTGAAGAAAATAAACAAATAAGAGGGCCCCTGTGCAAGAACAATATATATACAGCCATTACTTAAAAAACCATCCCTCGACCAAAACTGTGCCGCTAACTATAGACCTGTCTCTAATCTTCCCATCATCTCTAAACTCCTGGAATGCCTGGTTCATGCCCGACTTATCCGCTATCTCTCAGATAACTCTCTCCTCGACCCTCTACAATCCGGTTTCCACTCTCTACACTCTGCTGAAACTGCCCTCACTAAAGTCTCTAATGATCTACTAACAGCTAAATCTAATGGTGACTACTCCATGCTAATTCTCTTGGATCTCTCCGCAGCATTCGACTGGATCATCAGCTCCTCCTCACTATGCTCCGCTCCATCGGCCTCAAGGACACCGTTCTCTCTTGGTTCTCCTCCTATCTCTCTGACCGCTCCTTTACTGTATCTTTTGCTGGCTCCTCTTCCCTTTAGTGTTGGGGTTCCTCAAGGATCGGTTCTAGGCACCCCCCGCTTCTCTTTGTACACTGCCCCTATTGGTCAAGCAATCAGTAGATTTGGGTTCCAGTACCATCTCTATGCTGATGACACCCAAGACGCTTCATCTCCTGATATCACACCTGACTTTTTGGAAAACACCAGTGATTGTCTTACCGCTGTCTCTGACATCATGTCCTCCCTCTATCTGAAACTGAACCTGTCAAAAACTGAACTCCTCGTGTTTCCTCCCTCTACTAACCTACCTATGCCCGACATTGCCATTTCACTGTGTGGTTCCACCATTACTCCCCAGCAGCATGCCCGCTGTCTTGGGATCATACTTGATTCTGAGCTTTCATTCACACCCCACATCCGATCACTGGCTCGCTCTTGTTATCTTCTGCATCTCAAAAACATTTCTAGAATTTGATCCTTTCTTACTTTCGCCTCTGCAAAAACTCTTACTGTTTCTCTTATTCATTCTCGTCTGGACTATTGTAATTCTCTACTAATCGGTCTCCCTCTTACCAAATTCTCCCCTCTTCAATCTGTCCTGAACGCTGCAGCTAGGATCATATTCCTCACCAATCGTTATACCGATGCCTCTACCTTGTGCCAGTCCTTACACTGATTACCCATCCACTCCAGAATTCAGTATGAACTTATTACCCTCACCCACAAAGCACTCCACGGCTCAGCACCACCCTACATCTCCTCTCTCGTCTCAGTCTACCACCCTATCTGTGCCCTGAGGTTAACATCCTCAATAATCAGAACCTCCCACTCTCGTCTCCAATGCATTAACCTAAATATCCCTGTGTGGCTCATTCAATTTTTTTTTTTTTTACCATAACCAGGTTCCTCACATGTTCTCACATGCTTTATGCATTTAATAGCCCTCTGTGTCTATACTGTTACATATTTAGACTGTTAACTGCTTCATGCAGCATTACTGGAAAACTGGATTCTTACACTATGGCAATAAAATATACAATAAAAGCAGTTGTTACCATCCACCTTTCATGTCTCCCCTTTTTCCTTACAGATTGTAAGCTTGCGAGCAGGGCCCTCATTCCTCTTGGTATCTGTTTTGATCTATGTGTTTATTGCTATGCTATGCATTGTAATGTCTTTTGTCTGTAGAAGTCCCCTCTATAATGTAAAGTGCTGCGGAATATGTTGGTGCTATAGAAATAAAAATTATTATATGGGCCATTGTGCATTAGGATGAGTTATTGGACTGCAAATTGCACCTGCTTTGGAGGTAGACATGGGCCCCCTCACCTCTTGGACCCCTGTGTGGCTGCACAGGTTGCATCAATGATATGTCTGCCCCTGACTGTGCCATATTTTTGGCATGACTGCTCAACTCCTGTAAGCCCATTTGATGGAGGAGTGAAGAAGCACAAACATTTTTTTTTTCTCCTTTGGCATGATTTTCTATGAAAAATTCAATGCACAGTAAGTGACAATAATTAACATGGTGCATTGTCCGGTCATAGACTGCGCAAATATATATATATTAAAAAATTAATACAATATTGTCATGAATATGTAAACGACAGTGCACAAAAAATAAAGTAATCCAGAAAAATAACACAAGTCAACACATCTTAAATGAAGGTTTTCCTGAGGAACAATAAGAATCACTTTATTAGTGTTACGTTTGAGAGGAATTTGTGTTGTGGCTGGGACAAAACTACAACTCATTTTCCAAGTAAACCAGGAAGACCAATGTCCAGCGACCTTCCACCGCGCCTAGCAGCATACCAAGACCGGACCAGACAAGGATCATGTGTCCTGAATAACCTAGTTCCATATTCTTGTAATGGAAAATGAATGAGTGAATCTCCAACAAGTCCTGAGACCCCATTCTGTGCCTTGTCATATGATGAAATGAATATTTTCATTACATTTTTAGGGCCAATAAATTAAAAATGGCCCCTCCATTACATGAACAGGATATATTATATTTTACACTTGCCAAAATGTACAGGGACCATTCTAATGGCAAAAGAAGGGGGGGGGGGCTATATTAAAAAAAAAATAAAAACACATCTTTATCATTTTAATATTTCACGCTGAAAGCAACAAAGTTGGAGGGGGGGGGGTCCGGGAGTTTAAGAGATATGAAACAGAAGAAAATAAAACCATCATTACTGACCTGTTAAATCCCAACTGCAGTGTATATTATTTGGCATGTTATAGATGCAGAATAATACATGAAAGCCCAGATAGACCACTGGAGGATGTAACCCCTTAGTGACAGAGCCAATTTGGTACTTAATGACCAAGCCAATTTTAAGCCAATTTTAACAATTCTGACCACTGTCACTTTATGAAGTTAGAGCTCTGGCAAAAATTCAGAGACCACTGCACAGTTTTATAAAAATCCTCTTCTCTCCATGTCTGACAGCCATTCCATTCTAGTGTCTGTTGAATTTCAACCTGAGTACACCTCATTCTACTTAACGTGCTTCTGAATAGGTGATCACCTGACCCAAATCTTATTTAACGAAGGAAAGTATAAAAAACCCTGCTGTGGTCTTCACAATCCTCTTGCAATAGGACAAGCTGGATGGCAAAACAAGTGCTAGTAATATCCCAAAAGTAATAGGAAGGAAAAAATAACTTTTAACTATGCCAAAGGAGTGGAAAAGAAAAGTCTTGAGTGAGGAAAAAAGGGCTCAATTCTGGCTTTACTAGCAGAGGGATACAGTGAGCGTCATGTTGTCTCCATTCTTAAAATTTCTAAGATGGCAGTCCATTACAATAAGGTCAAGCAGCAGACATTGGGGATAACAAAGCTACAGACCGGCAGAGAACGAAAACGAGTCTCCACTGACCGGGATGACCGTCATCTTATTCGAATGTCACTCAGCAACCGCAGGATGACATCAAGTGACCTACAAAAGGAATGGCAAATGGCAGCTGGGGTGAAGTGCACGGCAAGAACAGTTTGTAACAGGCTCCTAGAGGCAGGGCTTAAGTCATGTAAAGGTAGAAAAAAGCCTTTCATCAATGAGAAGCAAAGGAGAGCCAGGATGAAGTTTGCCAAAGACCATAAGGATTGGCCAATAGAGGACTGGAGTAAGGTAATCTTCTGTGATGAGTCTAATTTTCAGCTTTGCCCAACACCTGGTCATCTAAATGGTTAGACTGAGACCTGGAGAGGCATACATGCCACAGTGTCTTGCACCCAATTTGGTGGAGGATCGGTGATGATCTGGGGATGCAAGGCTGGAATTGGGCAGGTTAATCTTTGTGAAGGATGAATGAATCAAGCAGCATACAAGATTATCCTGGAAAAACAGTTGATTCCTTTTGCTCAGGACTGTTTTTTCTAGCAGGACAATGTGCCATGCCACACAGCTAGGTCAATCAATGTGTGGATGAAGGACCACCACATCAAATCTCTGTCATGGCCAGCCCAATCTTCAGACCTGAAGCCCATTGAAAACCTCTGGAATGTAATCCAAGAGGAAGATGGATAGTCACAAGCCATCAAACAAAGAAGAACTGCTTAAATTTTAGTACCAGGAGTGGCAGAAGGTCACCCAAAAGCAGTGCGAAAGGTGCGAAAGACTGGTGGAAACCATGCCAAGACGCATGAAAGCTGTGATTAAAAATCATGGTTATTCCACAAAATATAAGTTTCTGAACTCTTCCAGAGTTAAAAACATTAGTATTGTTGTTACTAAATGATTACGAACTTGTTTTCTTAGTATTATTTGAGGTCTGCAAGCACTGCATTTTTTTGTTATTTTGATCATTTCTCATTTTCTGAAAATAAAATACAAAATTTAGTGCTTGGAAATTCGAAGACATGTTGTCAGTAGTTTATAGAATAAAAGAGCAATTTACATTTTACTCAAAAATATACCTATAAAAAGAAAAATCAGACAAACTGAAAATTTTGCAGTGGTCTCTTAATTATTGCCAAAGCTGTATAGCTCTGGAAAGCTTCAACGTATCCCACTGATTCTGAGAATGTTTTTTCGTGACATATTGTACCTCATGTTAGTGGTAAAATTTCTTCGATATAACTTGCTTTTATTTATGAAAAAATGGAAATTTGACAAAAATTTAGAAAATGTAGTAATTTTCAAACTTTTAACCCCTTTCTGACATCAGACGTACTAACCCGTCCATGGGACCCAGGCCCCTATGCCCATGGACGGGATAGTACGTCTACTGATTATCACAGCTGACACCCGGCACAATGTGTCAGGGGCGGTCACGGACTGCCCCCGACACGTTAGCCCCTTGCACACCGCGATCAAACACGATTGCGGTGTACCGGGGATTAAAGGGAAGCATCGGCAGGGAGGGGGCTCCCTCCGTGCTTCCCTGAGCCCCCCACAGCAGCGCAATGTGCAGCGCTGCTGCGGGGGCTCCTTTCCTGCAGGCCCCCGAATCCAAGATGGCGACGGGGGCCTTCGGGGGCCTGCAGGAAGCTGGCTTCCTCAGTGCCTGCAAAGCGCAGGCAAGAGGAAGTCTTCTTCAATGCCTGTGACAGATTGCTGATCTGTCAAAGTGATCTGTGATGTGACAGATCAGCGATCTGTCACAGGACAGTGATGTCCCACCTGGGACTATTTAATAAAGTTAAAAAAAAAAAAATAAAAAAAAAGTGTTAAAATAATTAAAAAAAAAAAATCGCCAAATAAATTAGAAAAAAAAAAAAATATTCCCCCAAATAAATCCATTTTTTGGAAATAAAAAAAAAAAAAAACAATAAAAGTACACATATTAGGTATCGCCGCGTCCGTAACGACCCGCCCTATAAAACTGTCCCATTAGTTAACCCCTTTAGCGAACCCATTAAAAAATAAAAATAAAAAACGAAGCAAAAAATAATGATTTATTATCATACCACCAAACAAAAAGTGTAATAACGCGCGATCAAAAAGACGCATATAAATATCCATGGTACCGCTGAAAACGTCATCTTGTCCCGCAAAAAACGAGCCGCCACACAGCATCATCAGCGAAAAAATAAAAAAGTTATAGCTCGCAGAACAAAGCGATGCAAAAATAATTATTTTTTATATAAAATAGTTTTCATTGCATAAAACCGACAAAACATAAAAAAACGACCTAAATGAGGTATCGCTGTAACCGAACTGACCCGAAGAATAAAATCGCTTTATCAATTTTACCGCACACGGAACGGTGTAAACGCACTCCCCCAAAACAAAATTCATGAAACGCTGGTTTTTGTTCATTCTGCGTCCCAAAAATCGGAATAAAAAGCGATCAAAAAATGTCACGTGCCCGAAAATGGTACCAATAAAAACGTCAACTCGTCCCGCAAAAAATAAGACCTCACATGACTCAGTGGGTCAAAATACGGAAAAATTATAGCTCTCAATATGTGGTGATGCAAAAACTATTTTTACAATAAAAAGCGTCTTTTAGCGTGCGACAGCTGCCAAACATAAAAACCGCCATAAATAGTAAATCAAACCCCCCATTATCACCCCCTTAGTTAGGGAAAAATAATAAAATAAAAAAAATGTATTTATTTCCATTTTTCCATTAGGGTTAGGGCTAGGGTTAGGGCTGAGATTAGGGTTAGGGGCGTGTTGGGGTTCGGGTTGGAGTTAGAATTGGGGGTTTCCACCGTTTGGGCACATCAGGGGCTCTCCAAATGCAACATTGCGTCTGATCTCAATTCCAGCCAATTCTGAGTTGAAAAAGTCAAATGGTGCTCCTTCCCTTCCAAGCTCTGCCATGCGCCCAAACAGTGTTTTACCCCCACATGTAGGGTATCAGCCTACTCAGGACAAATTGCAAAACAATTTTTGGGGTCCAATTTCTCCTGTTACCCTTAGGAAAATAAAAAATTGGGGGCAAAAATATCATTTTTGTGGAAAAAAATGATTTTTTTATTTTCACGTCCGAGCGTTATAAACTTCTGTGAAGCACTTGGGGGTTCAAAGTGCTCACCACACATCTAGATAAGTTCCGTGGGGGGTCTAGTGTCCAAAATGGGGTTACTTATGGGGAGTTTCAATAGTTTAGGTACATCAGGGGCTCTCCAAACGCACATGACACCCGCAGACCATTCCATCAAAGTCTGCATTCCAAAACGTCACTGCTTCCCTTCCGAGCCCCGACGTGTGTCCATACAGTAGTTTTCTCCCACATAAGGGGTGTCAGCGTACTCAGGACAAATTGGACAACAACTTTTGGGGTTCAATTTCTCCTGTTACCCTTGGGAAAATAAAAAAATTGGGGACTAATTGATCATGTTTGTGGAAAAAATACGAATTTTTTATTTTCACGCCCGGGCGTTATAAACTTCTGTGAAGCACTGGGGGGTTCAAAGTGCTCACCACACATCTAGATAAGTTCCTTGGGGGGGGGTCTAGTTTACAAAATGGTGTCATTTGTGGGGGGGTTTCCACTGTTTAGGTACATCAGGGGTTTTCCAATCGCGACATGGTGTCCGATCTCAATTCCAGCCAAAAACGTCAAATGGCGCTGCTTCCCTTCCGAGCTCTGCCATGCGCCCAAATAGTGGTTTACCCCCACATGTGGGGTATCAGCGTACTCAGGACAAATTGTACAATAACTTTTAGGGTGCTGTTACCCTTGGAAAAATAAGAATTGAGGGTGAAAAGATCATTTTTTTGGAAAAAATATGATTTTTTAATTGTACCGCTGTACGTTATAAACTTCTGTAAAGCCCTTGTGGGTTCAAAGTTCTCACCACATATCTAGATAAGTTCCTTGGGGGGTCTAGTTTCCAAAATGGGGTCACTTGTAGGGGGTTTCCACTGTTTAGGTACATCAGGGACTCTCCAAACGTGACATGGCGTCCGATCTGAATTCCAGCCAATTTTGCATTGAAAAAGTCAAACGGCGCTCCTTCCATTCTGAGCTCTGCCATGCGCCGAAACAGTCGTTCCCCCCCACAAATCAGGTATCAGCGTACTCAGGACAAATTGCACAATAACTTTTGCAGTCCAACTTCTCCTGTTACCCTTGGTAAAATAAAAAAAATTGAACCTGAAGTATTTTTTTTGTGAAAAAAAGTTAGATGTTCATTTTTTTTTAAATATTCAAAAAAATTCCTGTGACGCACCTAAAGGGTTAATAAACTTCTTGAATGTGGTTTTGAGCACCTTAAGGGGTGCAGTTTTTAGAATGGTGTCACTTTTGGGTATTTTCTATCATATAGACCCCTCAAAGTGGCTTCAAATGTGATGTGGTCCTAAAAATAAAATGGTGTTGTAAAAATGAGAAATCGCTGGTCAACTTTTAACCCTTATAACTTCCTAACAAAAAAAAATTTTGGTTCCAAAATTGTGCTGATGTAAAGTAAACATGTGGGAAATGTTAGTTATCAAGTTTTTTGTGTGCCGTATCTCTGTGATTTAAGGGCATAAAAATTCAAAGTTGGAAAATTGCGAAATTTTCAAAATTTTTGCCAAATTTCCGTTTTTTTCACAAATAAACGCAAGTTATTTGAATGAAATTTTACCACTAACATGAAGTACAATATGTCACGAGAAAACAATGTCAGAATCACCGGGATCCATGGAAGCATTCCAGAGTTATGACCTCATAAAGGTACAGTGGTCAGAATTGTAAAAATTGGCCCGGTCATGAACGTGCAAACCACCCTTGGGGTTAATTTGTGTACCCTTAAAATCAGAGAGTGGTGTCACACAAAATAGTTAATAAATAACAATTCCCATATGTCAACTTTACATCAGAACAATTTAGGAAACATTTTTTGTTTCCGGGCGTTATAAGGGTTAAAAGTTGACCAGCGATTTCTCGTTTTTCCAACAAAATTTACAAAACCATTTTTTTTATGGACCACCGCTCATTTGAAGTGCGTTTTGGGGGGGAGGGGGGGTCAATATAATAGAAAATACCCAAAAGAGACACTATTCTAAAAACTGCACCCCTCAAGGTGCGCAAAACAAGAACTAAAGCAATGTGGTAGGAAAAAAAATGAACATTTTACTTTTTCCACAAAAAAATTTACTTTGCACCCAATTTTTTCTTATTTTCACAAGGGTATCAGGAGAAAATGGACCACAAAATTTGTTCTGCAATTTCTCCTGAGAATGCCAATACCCTGTATGTGGGGGAAAGCCACTGTTTGGGCGCATGGCAGGGCTCAGAAGGGAGGGAGAACCATTTGACTTTTTGAACGCAAAATTGGCTGGAATCAATGGTGGCGCCATATCACGTTTGGAGACTCCCCCTGATGTACCTAAACAGTGCAACACCCCAATCCTAACTCCAACCCTACCCCCAACACACCCCCAACCCCAATCCTAACCCCAACCACAACCCTAACACCAACACACCTCTAACCCTAACCCCAACCACAACTCCAACCCTATCCACAACTCCAACCCTAACCACACCCTAGCTTTAGCCAAACCCTAGTGATAGGGTCTATCACAGTGATCAAAATGAACCAACAGGAAAAATTTCTTAATGTTCCCGGTTGCTGGCCGGCAGATCTCGGCGGGCACATGTGCATTTTCTTACTGGAAGAAGACACCGGCGGTAGGGGGACAACACGGGGGGATGCAGGGACACCGGACGTATCGGGGGACACCGTTTCTCTCTCCTGTGATATGAAATCAAATCAGATGAGAGAGAAATTAAGTAACCTTAACTGCAGCTGTTAAAAGGCGTATTGGTGGTCGTTAAGGGGTTAACAATTAACATTTGGAACTCTTGGAGAATCCCTTTAAGCATGTTATACTTACAGAAATGCCATTGTTACCTGTTTAACAGTAGTTAGAAACCAGCGTTTCCAACATTACATTTACAATTCTAATACAGTCCCGCTGTCTTCTGCACAGACAGGAGGAAGGATAGCGGAGCTGTGATAGATAAGAACAACAAAGAAAGCAGTGTGAGCGAGTGGCGACCATGCTGGCACAGTGCACATCCCTTTCATACATTTCTATTTGTCTATCAGATTCAGCTTGAAGGCAGCTACTGGATCAGTAAAGAAAAGTTTCCTTGTTCTTTTCTTTGCTGAATAGGTGCATATGACACCATGGACAACTGAGGAAATCCTCCATTGGTAAAAGGAAATAAAACATTTAGACCTACTGCATAATAAGAAAATGCCATATTAATGAATGAAGCTTTATAGCGTTTACCTGTCTGATCGGACGTTTGAAGCGTCAGTTCATACGTTAGATCTATAGATAAAGAATACAGAGAAGATGGTTGAGAATCGAAGTCATGAAATTACTTGAAACTTTTACCTCCCATGAAATGCATGTCCATCTTATGATGCCACTTATAATATACAAGGTGGATTGAAGAGCTACAGATGTGAAACCAATACTACAGTTTACGGCTAGTACACATTCACAAGAGGCAAACAGTCTTTACCCATATGTAATAATACACACCATTAAGAACATGTATAGAAACTCAGGGCACATAGTCCTATCTCATTGCACTTGCAGTGTGCTGACTCAACTCCCCTCCTACACCCAGCAAAGACCCTAAGTTACTGAGAAAAAGTGCCAACTGCTACTGAGTGCAAAAGTGCAAGTGCAAAGATGAGGAATACAATGATAGAATGAAGGTATTAACAGCTGAAAACGTGGAATAAAAGTGTCTCATACAAGAGTGTACAATAAAGCAGAAAACAAAAAAAGAAAAAAGCAACTATATATGCAGTACATCACAGGGAACAGATGGGGATGACTGGAGAGATGTACTCTGACAGCAAGGCTCCCCCCCCATGTCTGGCTGTTCCCACATATTCCTCAAGGGTCTGTCCGTGTATCTTGTTTCAATCATATGTCGTTGTGATAAGTCTAGTGCTTGTTATATCATCTACGTTCCTCAGCGCTGAAATGACAACACCAAGAAAGAAAAGTTGTAGAATGATGGAGATCACAGGATCGAGAGACATGTTATTGATATGCAAGCTTAGCATTAAATTGATTTGGTGGTGGAATCAGTGGTACAGTCACTTCTCCAAAGCGTCCCAGTGTTTTTCAACACGACAACGTCAGGCCACATGTTGCTCATGATATTGTGAGCAGCCTACTTGGCCTAAACTTGCTACCATGGCCTACAGAGTCTCCACACTTGTCTCCCATCGAGCATATCGGGGGAACATCATATGTAGGCGATTGCAAAGAAGAGGATCTTGGTGATCTGAGTACCGAACTGCATTCAGTGAGTCAGTACATTCCTCACAAAATCCTTAATAATCTCATTATTAGTATGCCAAGGTGTTTTTCTGAGCATTACTGAGAAATCAAAATAATTTGAGAATTCTGTATCTATGTTTTCATCATTTGCATCTCATTACATCATTAATTTCATTTTCCCTTTATGGTGTTGCAATTTCACTGTTCAGGAGTGTATAAATAAAGACTGGTTGCCAATGTTTGGATGGACATCAGCCTTTAGATGCCACTTAGATTTTTTTGCAAATATAGCTGGGATATAACATAACACTATGTCCTTCTAGCCACCTAATATGTTGGGGGTCTGTAATATTGCTAATACTTCAAGTGATCAGGTGTGTGTATTCGTGCCCTATAAAGCATGTGTCCAGGAGCGTCACTGGGCAGGGAAAATATCTGAGGGAGCTGAACCACCTGACAAGCACTCCTGCTTCATTGTCAGGACTGGTGGGAGTCCTGGCAGCTGGACCCTCACTATTCAATAGGTGAAGGCATATGCTAGCAGAATTCCATCACTTATGATCGTGAAAAAACCATCAGATGCCCTCATGACAGTGAATCAGAATTAACTTTAAATTGCTATGCCATTTCAGAGAAAACAAAGGTACTGATTTATCAAGCAGTTTGTCAGTTTTCGAGAGCGAAACTGCTTGAAATGTTGCCAAATTTGAAGTTGCACAAAAACGTAACACTTTTTGACGTTTTTATATCAACCCCGGCCACTTGCGACAACTTTTAGAAAAGTGAGTAGACCTCTGATGTTATGGGGCAAGCTAAAAAATTAATCAGAAATTACGTTACAAAAGTGTCTTAAATTATGACAGAAATGCACTACTTTCCCTGACTGGGGCAGCAATTATGGCACTGGTGCACGGCAGCTGAAAGATGTGACAAATTCATTAGGAGGCATCATGAAGACGGCCATGCAAAGCATTAGTCTATATGAGCAGGGGCCGTGGTTTGGACAGGGACACGTGTCCTCCGAATGTCTATGCTCCAAGCTTGGCTTGATGGACAAGTCTGGCTCTAAGGCTAATTGTGTATCACGAACACTGTAAGATCCGTGATCTACGGAATAAACCTGAACTCAACAGTCTCATACATGCCCACGAGGCTGTCGAATTTAGGCGAGGAGACTCAGTTGGCCCATGCATCGTGTTATCGGAGAGTGATACATGGATGTGTGAAACTGGCCTAAGTGGACCTCCCCCTAGGCTCAGCTAGATGGACAGGTTTCTCACTAAGGCCGATTTCACACATCTGTGTACCGTGGTCTGAGTACGAACCATGATGGTTGGACTGGCCTTATAAACGCGCATTATGCTGTCGAGTTCGGGTTAGGAGATCTGTGGTCAGTCCACGCCTCAAGCTGGAGGGAGGGATAAATATTACAGATGTCAGACCCTCTTATGCTCCATTCTGACCTGTGCAGTGCTGCTGTAGCCGGCGGATCTCCGAGTGTAATCCTTTCAGTGTATTGGCATGCTCCTGCTGCAGAAACAACAGGTTCTTTTGGGCACTTTGCAGTTGATTTTCCAGGTTAGAAGTGGCCATCTTGATTGCTTTTAAAGGAGAGAGGAAGGTGTGAGCCTGCATTTGAAAAAATATATACACATAGGATCAGCAATTCTGCTCACATTAGAGTCAACAATTACTGTAAGTTTTAACTCTCTGCTCAATATGGAGCCTTAAAAAATAAAATATATCTATATATTTATACAAAAACTTTGACGATTTATCAGTACAATGCAGTGCAAATCAATAGAAAATAACACAAAAAGTTCTAACATGTCAATATTCATCTTAAGATCACGTAATGGCATCTTCCGAGACATCTATGAGATGGCTATAAGTAATAATAGTATTGTTCATTACACATTATTTCTACAGCTAACTGCGCCACAGCTAATGTCAGCACCACCTGCGAATTGCCATTGACGTTTGCACAAATCTGACTAATAGACTGTTTGCATATGTGCAAAATAGCAGTAACTACGAGCATCGGATGACAGTGGCCAAATCAGTTCTTCTAATCAATATAATAGCTAATTTATTTTCTAATAATTGTGTGGTTACAGTCTTTCCACTTAGTTGTTTGAAGTCTTCTTAACCCAATCCTGCTCAGATATTTCCTAGAAAAAGGAGGATTACCATGCAATCTATGTATAAATATCTGGTGGATGAGTGTCCACTCAACATGACAGGAACGATAACATATCACATTGCATATTCAGAATTTGATTGAAAGGGACAAAATCATCAGAAAAACCTGGAATTTGTACAATATGGCGGCAGGGAACACATAATTTGGCCTCTCACTTCTCCAAAGGATAAAGCTTCAGGTACGTTCAATGGAGGCTGTGATGGACAGGAGGCTCTGATGCACAGGACGATGTGATGAACAGGAGGCTGTGATGGACAGGAGGCTGTGATGGACAGGAGGCTGTGATGGACAGGAGGCTGTGATGCACAGGACGATGTGATGAACAGGAGGATGTGATGAACAGGAGGATGTGAGGCACAGGAGGATGTGATGCACAGGAGGATGTGATGGACAGGAGGATGTGATGGACAGGAGGCTGTGATGCACAGGAGGCTGTGATGCACAGGAGGCTGTGATGCACATTAGGCTGTGATGGACAGGAGGCTGTGGACAGGAGGATGTGATGGACAGGAGGATGTGATGGACAGGAGGATGTGATGGACAGGAGGCTGTGAAGGACAGGAGGCTGTGATGGACAGGAGGCTGTGATGGACAGGAGGCTGTGATGCACAGGACGATGTGATGAACAGGAGGATGTGATGCACAGGAGGATGTGATGCACAGGACGATGTGATGAACAGGAGGCTGTGATGGACAGGAGGCTGTGATGCACAGGAGGATGTGATGGACAGGAGGCTGTGATGGACAGGAGGCTGTGATGGACAGGAGGCTGTGATGGACAGGAGGATGTGATGGACAGGAGGGTGTGATGGACAGGAGGGTGTGATGGACAGGAGGCAGTGATGCACAGGACGATGTGATGCACAGGAGGCTGTGATGCACAGGAGGCTGTGATGCACAGGAGGCTGTGATGCACAGGAGGCTGTGATGGACAGGAGGCTGTGACGGACAGGAGGCTGTGACGGACAGGAGGATGTGACGGACAGGAGGATGTGACGGACAGGAGGATGTGATGGACAGGAGGATGTGATGGACAGGAGGCTGTGATGCACAGGAGGCTGTGATGCACAGGAGGCTGTGATGCACATTAGGCTGTGATGGACAGGAGGCTGTGGACAGGAGGATGTGATGGACAGGAGGATGTGATGGACAGGAGGATGTGATGGACAGGAGGCTGTGAAGGACAGGAGGATGTGATGGACAGGAGGCTGTGATGGACAGGAGGCTGTGATGCACAGGACGATGTGATGAACAGGAGGATGTGATGCACAGGAGGATGTGATGCACAGGAGGATGTGATGCACAGGAGGCTGTGATGGACAGGAGGCTGTGATGCACAGGAGGATGTGATGGACAGGAGGCTGTGATGGACAGGAGGCTGTGATGGACAGGAGGCTGTGATGGACAGGAGGATGTGATGGACAGGAGGGTGTGATGGACAGGAGGGTGTGATGGACAGGAGGCAGTGATGCACAGGACGATGTGATGCACAGGACGATGTGATGAACAGGAGGCTGTGATGCACAGGAGGCTGTGATGCACAGGAGGCTGTGATGGACAGGAGGCTGTGATGGACAGGAGGCTGTGACGGACAGGAGGATGTGACGGACAGGAGGATGTGACGGACAGGAGGATGTGATGGACAGGAGGCTGTGATGGACAGGAGGCTGTGATGCACAGGAGGATGTGATGAATAGGAGGATGTGATGCACAGGAGGATGTGATGCACAGGAGGATGTGATGGACAGGAGGCTGTGATGGACAGGAGGCTGTGATGGACAGGAGGCTGTGATGCACGGGAGGCTGTGATGCACGGGAGGCTGTGATGCACGGGAGGCTGTGATGGACAGGAGGCTGTGATGGACAGTGTACCAAGCTACTACACACCTATATTATGCGATACACATGGACACATACCAGCTAAACAGAGGTCTAAAGGACACACTTTTCGCTTTCTTCAAACCAGAGGAGCCCTGTGGACATGTTCAACACATATGACAGGAGATTTCCTGGTGAAATCACTACATGTACACCTGATGTGAATTGCGGCCTATGGATCTCTGTTTTATAAGTTTCTACACCCTTTAACTTGATTATATTTTTCTTTTAAAAAACTACTTGTTAAAGGTTCTGTTTTGAACCTTTGGAAAAGGGAAGGGGAAAGGAGGAGGAGAACGGGGAGAACTTAGTTTGTAGCAAAGGAAATAACATTGAAATATGTAGGTTAAATAGGCAATATAACAATAACGATAGTAACAGCAAAAACAATTAAATAATTAAGAAGAGTTACTGTATATACTCGTGTATAAGCCGACCCGTGTATAAGCCAACCCACCTAATTTTGCCACAAAAAAAACTGGGAAAACTTAATGACTCGAGTATAAGCCTAGGGTGGGAAATGCAGCAGCTACTGGTAAATTTCAAAAATAAAACTAGATAACAATAAAAGTAAAATTAGTTGAGACATCAGTAGGTTAAATGTTTTTGAATATCCATACTGAATCAGGAGCCCCATATAATGCTCCAGACAGTTCATGATGGCCCCATAAGATGCTCCATTCAAAATACACCCCATATAATGCTGCACAAAGGTTAATAATGCCCCCATAAGATGCTCCATAGAATAATATGCCTCATATGCTGCTCCATAAAGGTAATGGCCTCATAAGATGTTCCATAGATAATGCCCCCATAAGATGCTCCATAGATTATGCCCCCATATGCTGCACCATAAGATGCTCCATAGATTATGCCCCCATAAGATGCTCCATAGATTATGCCCCCATAAGATGCTCCATAGATTATGCCCCATATGCTGCCACTGCTGCTGCAAATAAAAAATATGGCATACTCACCTCTCGTCGCTGAGGGCCAGGTGCCAGTGACCTGAGCAGGCGGGGACACCGGCGCGCTATGGGGGGCCAGGTGCCGGTGTCACCGCTGGCTCAGGGCCCCGGCACCTCAGATATTCTCCTGTCCCCGTTCCAACGCTGCTGCTCTGTCTTCCGGGTCCTTTGTCAGTGATTTTCAGGCAGCAGAGGATGTGGCGTGCACTAACTACGTCACCGCGCCCTCTAATCTGAACATCACATACAGAGAACCCGGAAGACAGAGCGGCAACGGTGGAATGGGGACAGGTGACTATTACATATACTTACCCCCTCCTGGCACAGTCTTTGCAGCCCCTTCTCCCACGGTCTCAGGCTCCTTCCTTCAGCGGTCACGTGGTACTGCTCATTAAAGTCATGAATATGCGCATATTCATTACTTCAATGAGCGGTACCACGTGACCGCTGAAGGAAGGAGCCTGAGGCCGTGGGAGAAGCAGGGGGGGTTTGTAGACGCACCAAGCGGGGGTGAGTATGATCTGACACTCCCGCTCCCCCTCCCCTGCCGACCCCGTGGTGTATATGACTCGCGTTTAAGCCGAGAAGGGGACTTTCAGCTAAAAAAAAAGGGCTGAAAAATCTCGGCTTATACGCGAGTATATACGGTATATTTCTATTATCCACAAGAATACCAAAAACAAGAGGGAAGAAGAATGGATAGTTATGAATTTGACTATGGTATATAAATCAAGAATTAGGTTTGAGGTCCAACGATCCCATTTTTATGGTGATTTGTAAGATAGTTGTTGATAATAGCAAGTCTTAGCTCTAAGGAGCAATGAAAAGAGGGCTTTGATTTTAGATTGTAAGCTTGTGAGTAGGACCCTCACTCCTCGAGGTACCTGATGAATTATGTGTTATTCTGTAACGTCTTTATTGCCTGCACATATCCCCACTGAAATGTGAACTGTTCTGGAATATGATGACACCGTAGAAATAAAAATTATTATCTGTAATCTGTAGAAATAATTGTCAATAAAGTGATCAATCTCTCTGCCGCGCCACCACAGGGGAACGCAAACATTACACAGTGCTCATTCACATCAATGGTTTATCTGTGTAATGCTGGACAGGACGGGACAAAAAGATTTTCTTTAAGGGTGTGTGCACACGCTGCGGATTCTGCTGTGGTGTACAGTACCATTATAATCAATGGAAAATGAAATCCGCAGTGCACACTGTGCGGAATTTTCCGCATGGATTTGCTGCAGTTTCAAAACCGCAGCATGTCAATTATTTGTGCGGATTCCGCTGCGGTTTGGCACCTGCTCCATGGTCTTTTGACCTGCGGTTTTACCTGCGGATTTACACAAATCCGCGCGGAAAATTCCGCAGCACAATCCGCAGCGTGTGCACACAGCCTTAGATGGTTTCCGTAAACGAGTCCCATTGACGCAGTTTGTAGTTTTTACATTAGTTGATGAATCTTTTGGGCCTCACATCAGGCCTATTGTAATAACGTACATGTTAATTAGACAAGTTTGGACAGCGCACCATGTATTAACGCTATGGCCTTAATAATGTTACAGTATCTCCACGAGCATTATGTGACATTACCACAGTGATAGTATTGTGTTTGCACTCTACAGATCCTGGCCGTCGTGCTCTCTCTTTGGGTACTGTGCAAATTCTGACCATTGTACCCGTCTCACACTGTTTACTGGACACAGGGGCAGGACACACGTTATATGGTCTTCTGTTATAGGAGGAGACGAAGAAAGATCACACGACCTGAGCTCCGTCTTCCTCAGGGTGTGTCTCAGAACAATAGTGAGCCGACAGCTGACATAATACTTCCCGGCACCCAGTTTCCATATATTGACGGCTCATATGATGTGCATATGGAAAGTGTGTGTATATATATATTATATATATATATATATATATATATGTATATAGTGTGTGCATATGTAGAGTGTGTGTACATATGGAAATAGTTTATACATACGTAGAATATCTGTATACATGTGTATAGTGTGCATATGTAGAGTATGGGTATATATGTATATAGTTTTTGTATATGCATACACTGTGTGTATATGTGTATAGTGTTCATATGTTAAATGTGTGAATATAGTGTTTATATGTATATATATAATGTGTGTATAGTGTTTATATGTACAGTTAGGTCCATATATATTTGGACAGAGACAACATTCTTCTAATTTTGGTTCTAGACATTACCACAATGAATTTTAAACAAAACAATTCAGATGCAGTTGAAGTTCAGACTTTCAGCTTTCATTTGAGGGTATCCTTATTAAAATTGGATGAAGGGTTTAGGAGTTTCAGCTCCTTAACATGTGCCACCCTGTTTTTAAAGGGACCAAAAGTAATTAGACAATTGACTCCAAGGCCATTTCATGGACAGGTGTGGGCAATCCCTTCGTTATGTCATTCTCAATTAATCAGATAAAAGACCTGGAGTTGATTTGAGGTGTGGTGCTTGCATTTGGAAGGTTTTGCTGTGAAGGAAACACGCGGTCAAAGGAGCTCTCCATGCAGGTGAAACAAGCCATCCTTAAGCTGCAAAAATGGAAAAAACACATCCGAGAAATTGCTACAACATTAGGATTGGCAAAATCTACAGTTTGGTGCATCCGGAGAAAGAAAGAAAGCACTGGTGAACTCATCAATGCAAAAAGACCTGGGCGCCCACAGAAGACAACAGTGGTGGATGATCGCAGAATAATCTCCATGGTGAAGAGAAACCCTTTCACAACAGCCAACCAAGTGAACAACACTCTCCAGGAGGTAGGTGTATCTATATCCAAATCTACCATAAAGTGAAGACTGCATGAAAGTAAATACAGAGGGTTCACTGCACGGTGCAAGCCACTCATAAGCTTCAAGAATCAAAAGGCTAGACTGGAGTTTGCTAAAAAACATCTAAAAAAGCCAGCACAGTTCTGGAAGAACATTCTTTGGACAGATGAAACCAAGATCAACCTCTACCAGAATGATAGAAAGAGAAAAGTATGGCGAAGGCGTGGTACAGCTCATGATCCAAAGGATACCACATCATCTGTAAAACACGGCGGAGGCAGTGTGATGGCTTGGGCATGCATGGCTGCCAGAGGCACTGGGTCACTAATGTTTATTGATGATGTGACACAGGACAGAAGCAGCCGAATGAATTCTGAGGTATTCAGAGCCATACTGTGTGCTCAGATCCAGCCAAATGCAGCCAAACTGATTGGTCGTCGTTTCATACAACAGATGGACAATGACCCAAAACAGAAAGCCAAAGCAATCCAGGAGTTTATTAAAGCAAAGAAGTGGAATATTCTTGAATGGCCAAGTCAGTCACCTGATCTCAACTCAATTGAGCATGCATTTCACTTGTTAAAGACTAAACTTCAGACAGAAAGGCCCACAAACAAACAGCAACTGAAAACCACCGCAGTGAAGGCCTGGCAGAGCATCAAAAAGGAGGAAACACAGCATCTGGTGATGTCCATGAGTTCAAGACTTCAGGCAGTCATTGCCAACAAAGGGTTTTCAACCAAGTACTAGAAATGAACATTTTATTTACAATTATTTAATCTGTCCAATTACTTCTGGTCCATTTAAAAACAGGGTGGCACAAGGAGCTGAAACTCCTAAACCCTTCATCCAATTTTAATGTGGATACTCTCAATTGAAAGCTGAAAGTCTGAACTTCAACTGCATCTGAATTGTTTAGTTTAAAATTCATTGTGGTAATGTCTAGAACCAAAATTAGAAAAATGTTGTCTCTGTCCAAATATATATGGACCTAACTGTATATAATGTGTGCAGTGTTTATATGTATATAATGTGTGTATAGTGTTTATATGTATATAATATCTGTTAGTATTGAGTGTGTGTGTGTGCATGCATGGAGTGTGTATATGTATTGCATTAAACATCTTGAATTACACTGGTTATGAGGGTTGTGTACTATGCTGTGGCGTATGGTGCCACAATCTCAATGTTAAAAATTGTAAACTAATTCATACATTGCAAATTGATGTATTCTAAACTCATGTGACCTAGAAAAGGTTAATTGCGCAAATAGCCTTCATCTTGTAGTTACAGCTGCAAATTCCCAGAATCTTTCCATGAACAAAAATAGGAAAAAGAAACAAAAAGCTGCTTAGACGGGATGTTTTTTTAAATTTTTTTTTTTTTGCCAAACAAGACTAAGAAATCGAGCAAGTGATCTCAGCAGGAGAGATCCAATGAAGTACACACGGTCCACGCTGTAAACCTAGTGTAAAAACTCACAACATGTGGAGTGAAACTTTTCTTTTTCTGCTGCCCGCTGACAATATATGGTAATCCACTGCAGGTAACATGGATGATCTCTGCGCCTCCTCCCAGTGCAGGTCCTATGGACACATCCTAACACCCATTGGAACTTCTATTGCAAAATAGATATAAAGGCTGACTTGGTCCTTCCTAGGGCAGCGATCCCTCTGACGGGGGGGGGGGGGGGGCTCCTGGGAGCACTGCTTAGTGCCCCTAACAAAGCCAATAAGAAGGCGGCACAGAGTGGCTGTATACTGGGTGCTAGGAAGGCTCAGGTACCGGAGCTCTGGAGGGAGGTTATAATTAGAAACCAATGAATCATTTTCGGACACTGCGAGGCAGCGCAGGGACACATAAAACACCATTATATTACAGCACCTCACAAAGATGTGAGGTTGTATCTCCTCACATCAAAGTGAATAAATCATGATGCTACCGGTCTGGACACAGGTTCCCATCTGCAATGCGGATCACCAGATCTCCACTGACATTCCTCCTGTAACCTGCAGCAAAGAAATCTTCATTATGAGAGATCCTTACCTCCTGGGGGAAATATCCTCGCCTCCTGTAGATTTCAGCACCACGTGTAGAAGGGTCAGCTCATGAGGAAGGGCAGCACTGCTGTCCACACACTGGGGAAGGATGACACTGGATGTGCGCAGACACAGACTGCAACGTGTCCCCACCCTGTCATGTACAGAGCTCAGCCAGATGCTCCAAGCCCCCCGTCCTCCAGTGATCAGTGAAAGAAAACGCCCTTCACATCCCGCTGGGGATGATATGGATCGTTTATTCCCAGGCAATGCCCCGCATACTGATGATGAAAGATGGGAGGCTGGAAAAAAGAAAAATAAATAAATAAAAGAAGCTCTGCCCCTCCCTCACATCAGAGGTAGATCAAATGTATTGCTACCCAGTGCTAAAAATACAAGCCGTCTCATGACTGCATCTACAGACCGTCCGGCCAAGCCCTCACCGAACACAATGAAGAGTCAATGCAGCGACAATGTCACATAGGACAACCGCTATCTTCACAGCATGCTGGCGTGCCGGCTGGTGCCCAATGGTCCGCCAGCCAATAATTCAAATAAAAAAAATAAAAGGAAAAACAATGCAGAGGAAAATAGATGCCTCATATTGTAACTGAAGATCCCAAACTCATGGGATTACTAATGGATGACAGTCATAATGGACCAAACAGGCATAGCACAACCCAAACGCCGCCACAGACGTAATGTGTTCTTATATCATGCTGGATCAGACAAACAAATCAGTATGGCTAGGTTCACATTTGCAGATGGGCAAACTGCGGACTTCCTCTGTGAAGCTCCGCCCACTGCCGCACCTCCTCCATCAAGCTCCGCCTACTTCTGCATGCGGCCTGCGTACCCTATCTTTAACATTGGGTACGCAGGTCGTGTGGATCTATGCAGATGCCTCCGCATACGTCGTTTTGACAAGGCGGCGACCCGCGTTGAACGCAAAATGTTAGAATTTGATGCGGTCATCGCATCGTCAAAAAGATGCATGCGGAGGCATCCGCATACATCCGCACGACCTGCGTACCCAATGTTAAAGATAGGGTATGCAGGACGCATGCAGAAGTATGTAGAAGTAGGCGGAGCTTGACAGAGGATATGCGGCAGTGGGCAGAGCTTCACGGAGGAAGTCTGCAGCCTTCCGCAGCTCGCCCATTCGCAAATGTGAACCTAGCCTATGTTTCACATTGGTTATACTAAAAGGGTTATTCCTGTCTTCTTAACCCCTTAGTGGCCAAGCCAATTTTGACCTTAAAGACCAGGTCAATTTTTTTTTCAAATCTGACCACCGTCATTTTATGCATCAACGTGTCCCAGCGATTCTCAGATCTCAGACTGTTTTTTTCGTGACGCATTGTACTTTATGCAAGTGGTAAATTTAGGTAGATATTATTTGCGCTTATTTGTGAAAATATCAGATTTTTTTTTTCCAAAAATTTAGGAAGAATTTGCAATTTTCAAACTTTATATCCAAACCAGTTAGTCATGCTGTACAAAATAATTAATAAATGACATTTCCCATATGTCTACTTTACATCTGCATCATTTTTCACATGTAATTTTATTTGGCTAAGATGTTAGAAGGGTGAAAAGTTTAGCAGCAATTTCTAATTTTTGCAAAAAATGTTACAAAACCTGTTTCTTTAGTGACCTATTCAGATTTAAATGTCAGCCTAAGGCTATGTTCACATTTGCGTTCATCAGAGCTGCGTAGTTCCTCTGTGAAGCCCCGCCCATTGCAGCACCTCCTCCGGTCAGCTCAGACTACGTCTGCGTGTGGCCTGCGTACCTACCTTTAACATTGGGTACGCAGGCCATGCGGATGTATGCGGATGTGTCCGCATGCGCCGTTTTGACGATGCGGCGACTGCAACAAATTACAACACGTTGCGCTCGACGCGGGTCGCCGCATCATCAAACCGATGCACGCGGACTCATCTACATAGAATTATATCTGTAGCAACCACTATCTCCTATCTCAGTAATGAGAAAGTTTGTCTTCACTGAACACAGATTTTACCCGATTGTAACATATTACAACATTTCTTATTTTCACATGTGCTATTGATTTATGAAATAAAAATTAAAACAAGGGTTACTCTATAATACTGCAATGTAGCGATTGGCTGGATTGATCAAAAACAAGATTGTGAAAGTTCAGCTGAACATATAGAAACTTGAGAGTGATGGTCCCTTTACAAATACAGAATGCCTCACTGATCGCTGACCAAATGCCCAGGCAAAACATGATCCACACTAGATCGCCTCTTACTTTCCCTTTTTAACGACAAACCACAAAATACCATTCAAAAACCACTTATGAGTAGAGTTTCGGTTACAAACACAGCCGAACGTATCTGGAGTCAATGGGAGTAGAAATTACCGAATAGGTTTGGGACCGATCATCAAACATAAATTCGGCACAAATAGGGTACCAAAATGGCACAAATATGGCAAATTCACATTCGGCGACCGATTCTGAACATTTTCGCTCAACTCTACTTATGAGTAAGCCAACAGCATCCAGCGGTTCCTCCTAAATCCCCGAATAAGGGGTTTCACATGTAACCACAAGGGAGTCAGTGACTGCAATGACAGAAACGAAGTTCAAATGAATACAGTTTGTTCTTTTTTGCGGCACTGTCGAGTTTTTTCAGACCGGCACAGAAACAAACACTTTCACTCTGGGATTCAGACAGAAACCCCGAAGCAATGCATAAATGCAGTGTGAACACTGCCGTAGAAGTACTGTACAATCTCGAGGAACTACACTGTTCAAAAAAATAAAAGGAATACTTAAACAACAGAATATAACTCCACGTAAGTCAAACTTCTGTGAAATCAAACTGTACACTTAGGAAGCTACACTTATTGACAATCAATTTGACATGCTGTTGTGCAAATGGAATAGACAACAGATAGAAATTATCACAGTTTGGACAGTTTGATTTCACAGAAGTTTGATTTACTTTATATGTGATGTTGCATCAATCCATTAGCATTCGTGAAGCCACTGAGAGTGAATGGGATACGACTACAAATCCCAAACTTACTAAGAATTACAAAAGTCTGCAGCTGTTGCATGTCTGATGGATAAATTAGATATCTGGTGGTTCTGCACTACCAAATAAAATATAGTGGTTTACTAAGAAAATACGTGTTAAAAAGTGATCATGTTAAAAACACATGTACAGTCATGAACAAAAGTGTTGGCACTCTTGAAATTGATCCATAAAATGACCGTATATACTTGTGTATAAGCCGACCCCCTTAATTTTGCCACAAAAAACTGGGAAAACTTATTGACTCACGTATAAGCCTAGCGTGGAAAATGCAGCAGCTACTGGTAAATTTCAAAAACAAAAATAGATACCAATAAAAGTAAAATTAATTGAGACATCAGTAGGTTAAATGTTTTTGAATAGTCATATTGAATCAGGAGCCCCATATAATGCTCCATACAGTTCATGATGGGCCCCATAAGATGCTCCATAAAAAATACACCCCATATAATGCTGCACAAAGGTTAATAATGGCCCCATAAGATGCTCCATAAAGGTAATGGCTCCATAAGATGTTCAATAGATTATGCCCCAGATGCTGCCCCATAAGATGCTCCATAGAATAGGCCCCATAAGATGCTCCATAGATTATGCCCCATATGTTGCCCCATAAGATGCTTCATATAATAGGCCCCATAAGATGCTCCATAGATTATGCCCCATAAGATGCTCCATAGATTATGCCCCCATATGCTTCCTCCATAAGATGCTCCATTGATTATGCCCCATATGCTGTCCCATAAGATGCTTCACTGAATATGCCCCCATAAGATGCTCCATTGAATATGCCCCCATATGCTGCCCCCATAAGATGCTCTATTGAATATGTCCCCATATGCTGCCCCCATAAGATGCTCCATTGAATATGCCCCCATATGCTGCCCCATAAGATGCTCCATTGAATATGCTCCCATATGCTGCCCCATAAGATGCTCCAATGAATATGCCCCATAGATTATGCCCCCATATATTGCTGCTGCCGCTACTGCAGGTATTTAAAAAAAAAAAAAAAAAAAGGACATACTCACCTCTTGTCCGCCGCTGGCTCAGGACCCGGCACGTGAGATATTCACCTGTCCCGGTTCCAACGCTGCTCGCCGCTGTCTGCCCACCCGGTCCCTCTGTCAATGACGTCATGCAGCAGAGGGCGCGCACTAACTAGGTCATTGTGCCCTCTGCTGCCTGAACGTCACTGACAGAGGGACCCGGCGAGTAGACAGCGGCGAGCAGCGTTGGAATCGGGACAGGTGAATATAGCATATACTTACCTCCCCCTGGCGCGGTCTCTGCAGCCCCGCTTCTCCCACGGTCTCCCTTCCTTCCTTCAGCGGTCACGAGGTACCGCTCATTAAAGTAATAAATATGTGCATATTCATGACTTTAATGAGCGGTACCATGTGACCGCTGTAGGAAGGAAAGGAGACCGTGGGACAAGCAGGGGGACTGCAGAGACCGCGCCAGGGGGGTAAGTGTGATCTGACACCCCCGCTCCCCCACCTACCCCCTGGCTATATGACTCGCATATAAGCCGAGACGGGGACTTTCAGCCCCCAAAAAATGGGCTGAAAATCTTGGCTTATACGCGAGTATATACGGTAAGTATTTCTAACAAAAATTACTGCAGTTACACGTTTTGTTATACACATTTATTTCCTTTGTGTGTACTGTAACAATACAAAAACACAGAGAAAACAGAAAAAAGGAAATTGGACATAATTTCACAAAAAACAAAACAAAAAGGGGACAGACAATATTGTTGGCACCCTCAACTTAATATTTAGTTGCACACCCTTTGGAATAAATAACTGTATTCAATCATTTTTATATAACCATTAATAAACTTCTGAAGCGTCTCAAATGGAATTTTGGAAGACTCTTCTTTTGCCAACTGCTCTCATATTTAAGGGTGCCTTCTCCCAACCGCAATTTGAAGATCTTTTCACAAATGTTCAACGGGATTTAGATCCGGACTCATTGCTGGCCACTTCAGAATTTTCTAGCGCTTTGTTTCTCATCCACTTCTGGGTGCTTACTGAAGTATGCTTGGGGTCATTATCCTCATGGAAGACCCATGACCTAGCACACAAACTCAACTTTCTGACACTGTGCACTACATTGCAACCCAAAATCCTTTGGAAATTTCAGATATCATGATGCCTTCCACACAGAAATGCACTCATTGCCAGAGGCAGCAAAACAACCCCAAAACATATTTGAACCTCCACCATATTTGACTGTAGGCCTCACTCCATTTTCGGTAATCAGTAGAATGATTTGCTTAACCAAAAAACTCATTCTTGGTCTCATCTGTCCACAAGACGCTTTCACAGAAGGATTTTGGCTTATTCATGTACATTTTGACAAACTGCAGTTCAGCTTTTTTATGACTCTGTATCAGCAGTGGGGTCCTCCTGGGTCTCCTGTCATAGTGTTTCAGTTAATTCAATTGTCGATGACTAGTTCACGCTGAGACTGATGCACCCTGAGCCTGCTGGATAATTTGAATTTGTTTGGAACTTGATTGGGGCTGCTTATCCACCATTCAGACTATTCTTCTTTGCAACCTTTCATCAATTTTTCTGCGCTGTCCACGTTCAGGGAGATTAGCTACCGTGCCATGGGTTGTAACCTTCTTGATTATTTTGTGCTCCATGGACAAAGGAATAACAAGATCTCTGGAGATGGACTTGTAATCTTACGACTTGATATTTTTCAACAATTTTGGTTCTCAAGTCCTCAAGTGTCAAATACAGACACACAATGCAAAGATTGAGTCAACATCTCTTTTTATATGGTTTCAGGTGGGATTTTCATATTATATTTAATAAAAAATTCTATAAAAGAAGGAATTCGCAACAATAAGTTATAGGTGTACCCTAGATTACCAAAAAATGAAGAGAAACCCACAGAAGTATTCAAAAGAGGGTGAAAACAAAAAGTAATTAACCACAAGAAACACTTTATTTAGTCATAGATAACATAAAAAACAACAAAAAGGCAAGGACATATTAAAAAATATATAAAAAAACAGCTCAGGAGCCATATCAAGGAGCTGTATATTATGCAATCATAAATTCAAACCACCTTTCTAATTATGTATGCCTCAAAAATAGAATAAATGTACAATTGGCGCAATATACACAATTATGCCACAGATTTAATTACATTATAATAAATGTCCAATGACGATTTATTAAATACTAAAGTGCATATGCATAATTTAATACTGAAAAGCATACAACCTATCATGAAACCAATAAATACTAGGGCGCAAAAAATAGCATACTAGATAACACACCTAAAATGCTGCGAGATGTAAGTTACATAATAAATAGCAAAGCTAATTGCTTAGAAGGCATGGTTTATATACGGATTGAACAAGTCAAATTGCAGTATTGAAAAAACCATGGCTAAATTCCATAAACAACGAATGCAAGGACATACCACAACCCCCTCACACCACTCCTACGCAATTTTGCTACCGCTTCATCAGGCAGTGTGGTGGAGTTGGGGCGGTATGTAGTATATATATCTACAGCTGCACATACGGTAATACTTTTCTTTAATAAATTATGTATATGCACTTTAGTACTTATTTAATATGTCGTCATTGAACAAATACTATACTTTATTTAAATCTGTGGTGTAATTGTGTACATTGAGCCATTTTGGAGGCATACATAATTGGAATGGTGGCTTGAATTTATGATTTTTTTCCTAATTCTTGGACATACCCTTCCCCTTACTGAGCTGTTTTTTAGATATATTTTTAACATGTCCTTGTCTTTTTCTTGTTTTAGGGGCCCGTTACACATAGCGATATCGCTAGCAACATCGCTGTAACGTCACCGATTTTGTGACGTAGCAGCGATATCGCTATGTCTGATACTTACCTCTGACCGGCTCCCCACTGCTCATCGCTGGTCGCGCGAGAACATCCTGGACCATTTCTCGTCGGGCGCTTCCTGTGGCGACGAGCGGCGCGTGGACGTGGGCGGGAGGACATCAGGATCGCCGCGTCTGACAGGTAAGTAGCGACCCCCGACCCCTGCGATGTCGCTGGTGAGATCTGCCTGTGTGGCAGCTCACTAGCGACCACTTAGCGATGCACCAGCGATCCATATCGTTGTCGGGATCGCTGGTGCATCGCTAAGTGTAACGGTACCCTTATACGTTATCTATTACTAAATAAAGTGTTTATTGTGAGTAATTAAATTATTTGTTTTCGCACTCTTTTGAATATTTTTTTGGGGGGTTTCTCGTGACTTTCTTATTGACCACACCTGTTACATACCCCATGCGAGTTTGAAAGAGCGTCACATGCTTGAAACAAAGTTGGTTACCCACAATTTTGGAAAGGTCCCAGCAATTTATTTTGGTCCATTTTGGGGGTTTTGTGTGAAAATATGTCTAATTTGCCTTATTCCTCCTCAGGTTTTTGTGTTGCGCTACATAAATAAAAATTGCTATTATTAGGAACAATTTCAAGGGGGCCAACACTTTCAGCCATGACTGTATGTAGCCACCTTGTGGCAACGCTGATCACTTTGCCTGGCCCAGGGTTTCGGGAGCAATACCTGCTTCTTTCATGGCGAGGTAAAGGTTCAGATATCCTATTTAACCCCTATTTAACGACCAGGGGTATTTTTGGTTTTGCATTTTCATTTTTCCCTTCCCTTCTTCCCAGAGCCATAAGGCTGAGTTCACACGTGGCGTTTTTTTCGCGTTTCCGCGGCGGTTTTAACCGCGCGATTTTGCCGCGAAAACGCGAAAAATAAGCATCCCATGCATTCCTATGGGATTCCGCAATGCTGTGCTAATGGTGCGGTTTTTACCGCGGCTGAATCGCTTCGCGGTAAAAACCGCAGCATGCTCATTATTTTGCGGAATCGCGGCGATCCCGCACCCATAGGAATGCATTGTTCCGCTTACTTCCCGCATGTGGCTGTGCACAACATGCAGAAAGTAAGCAGAACAATTGCGGATGGTACCCACGGTCCGGAGGAGAGGAGACTGTCCTCCGGGCTTTGGGTACCATATCCCTGTAAAAAATAGAATTATAAAATAAAAAATATTGTTATTCTCACCCTCCGACGTCCTGCGCAGCATTCTCGCTTCTCTCCACGCTCTCGTTCCCAGTAATCCTTTGCGAAAATGCCCGCGATGGCGTCCGATCTCGCGGGATCGCGAAGTCTCGCGGTCATCGCGAATTACCGCAAGAAGTCGCGATCCCGCGAGAACGGACGTCATCGCGGGCATTTTCGCAAAGGATTACTGGGAACGGATGCGCGGGACGTCGGAAGGTAAGAACAACAGTATTTTGTATTTTTTTTTACATTCTATCTTTTACTATTGATGCCGCATAGGCGGCCTCAGTAGTAAAAAGTTGGTCACACTTGTCAAACACTATGTTTGATGAGTGTGACCAACCTGTCAATCAGTTCTCCAAGCGATGCTACAGATCGCTTGGAAAACGCTAGCATTTTGCAAGCTAAATACGCTTGCAAAATGCTAGTTTTTCCGCGGGAAAATCGCGGGAATTTAAAATGCGATTTTCCCGCGGACTGGAATTCCGGAATTCTCGCGGTAATTTCCGCGAGAGTTCCGGTACGTGTGCACTTAGCCTAACTTTTCTATTTTTCTGTCAATATGGCCATGTGAGGGCTTGTTTTTTGCGGGACAAACCATGTCGTGTACTAGAAAACGGGAAAAAAATTCCAAGTGCGGTGAAATTGCAAAAAAGTGAAATCCCACACTTGTTTTTTGTTTGGCTTTTTTTTTTCTAGGGTCTCTAAATGCTAAAAGTGACATGCCAATATGTTTTTCCAGGTCATTACGAGTTCATAGACACCAAACATGTCTAGGTTCTTTATTATATAAAATTCCAAAGTTTGTTAAAGAAAAAAAAATAAAAATTGAGCCATCTTCCGAGACCCTTGGTGTCTCCATTTTTTGCGATCTGGTGTTGGGTGAGGGCTTATTTTTCGCAGGCCGAGGTGACGTTTTTAATGATACCACTTTTGTGCAGATACGTTCTTTTGATCGCCCGTTATTGCATTTTAATGCAATGTCACAGCGACCAAAAAAAAGTAATTCTGGCGTTTTGATTTTTTTCTTGCTACACCGTTTAGTGTTCGGGTTAATCCTTTTTTTTATTGATAGATCGGTTGATTCTGAACACGGCAATACCAAATATGTGTATGTTTGATTTTTTTATTGTTTTATTTTGAATGGGGCAAAAGGAGGTGATTTGAACTTTTATATTTTTCTTATTTTCTTCATATTTTTAAAAACATTTTTTTTTTCAACTTTTGGCATGCTTCAAAAGCTTCCATGGGAGGCTAGAAGCTGCCATAACTTGATTGGCTCTGCTACATATAGGCGATGGTCAGATCTATATGTAGCCGAATTACTGCATACCTATGAGTGCCGTCCACAGGGTGGCGCTCATAGCAATCAGGCATCAACAACCATAGAGGTCTCCAGGAGACCTCTGGTCGTTATGCCAACGCATCGCTGTACTGTACACCGTATGGAAAACTGATGTGGATTTGCAGGGCCAAATCCGCAACGTGTGCACATACCCTAAATGGTCCGGAAAAATAGCTCCTGGGTAAAAAAAAAAACGGATTGTATACGGACTGCACACAGATTTTTTGCTCATGCCGAATACAGCTGAGAAAAAAATATGCATATCTGCACGGCCTCATTGACTAACATTGGTCCGATTGTAATCCAATTTTTTATCGGATTGCACTAGTCTAATTCATCCGCTTGTGTGAGCGAGCCCTAAGGCAACGATCCTGTATCAAGTGTCTATTTGGCCACCCTATCCCCCGTTCAAGGCCTCTGTCTCTCCCATGTTGGTATCCCTGTGAAGAACCAAAACAGGTTCAAGTGCGCTATGGGGATTAACAAGTTTAAAGGGGTTGTCTGGTTGAAATCGATAAGTCACTCTGTGAGACTGCAGGCTTATGAATCCCCCCAGCGCACGCACTGTGATCTGTGGGGATTCGCTGGTTTCAGGGCCGGGGAGTCGGGATCGAAGGGTATGTATGCGTCATACATACTCCCAGGCCAGTAGGCATGGTCTAACTTCCATACACTTGAACTGAGCGAGGTCGCGCCCTCTAGTCGCCCACCGGACGGCCGTGTTATGCAGCCTCATTCAAAACAAGTGTATCGACCCAGGCCACACCCACAAGATGGACTCTGCATAAGGCCGGGGTCACATTTGTGAGAAACTCGTACGAGTCTCTCATGTCAATACCCGACACTGCTCCAGCACTCGGGAGCGGAGTGTGAGGCTGCATGTACTGTATTTCTATGTAGCCGCACGCTCCGATCCAAGTGCCGGCGGCAGTGCCGGGTATTGACATGAGAGACTCGTACGAGTTTCTCACAAGTGTGACCCCGGCCTTATGCATACATACATTCAGGTCTGAAACCGGCAAATCCCCACAGCGCACAGCGTGACTGCAAACTTCCCAATTTGGACCGGACAACCCCTTTAAAGAGGACCTGTCAGCAAGTCTGAAGTGGTCAGTTTTTGCTCTTATTTTATTACTGCTGTTCCCGAGTATGACACTTTTTTTTAATCTGTGCCTCTTCGTTTAGTGGAAATTTTTATGGTCTTTAGCAAGCAGGCGTTGCTTACGGTGAGATAAGGCAGAGCGGCTCTAAAGACATCCCAAAATGGAATAATGAAAAAATAAAGTTTGGTATGCAGAAACAAGCCCCCATACAGGTCCACCAATAAAAAAAAATTTAAAAAAGTGATGAGCCTTGAAAAAAATGGACACTGAAAAACTTTATTTTTTTTTTTACAAAGAATTTTTCAAATAGTTTGTAAATAATCTCTTCAGAGAGGAAGAGAACTCTAGTGCCATAGCTTGTAACGCTGTGTGTGACTCCACCTGTAAGGCAGGGCGCTCTCACACGGGTCACGTATTACAGTGCCAGATTATAGTGGAAATCGTGGGACACTACAGGTTTTACACTCGTGTTTTATCCTGCAACATGAAGGGTGATCGTAACAAAACCTGTCTGCGATAGTGATCACGTCATATGATTGCCCTGATCAGATCCACAGGCCTGCCTGATTCCAACACTGCCTGCCTCGCACGGCGGGCACAACACCGGCTACGTCACACAGCGGGCACACCAGGCACATCCCACGGTGGTCACAACATTGGGTGCATCCCACAGAGGGCACAACACCGGCTACGTCACACAGGGGGCACACCAGGCACATCCCATGGCGGTCACAACACCGGGTACATCCCACAGCGGGCACAACACCGGCTACACACAGCGGGCACACCAGGCACATCCCACGGTGGTCACAACATCGGGTGCATCCCACGGAGGGCACAACACCAGCTACAAACAGCGGGCACACCAGGCACATCCCACGGCGGTCACAACACCGGGTACATCCCACACCGGGCACAACACCGGCTACACACAGCGGGCGCACCAGGCACATCCCATGGTGGTCACAACACCGGGTGCATCCCACGGAGGGCACACCAGGCACATCCCACGGTGGTCACAACATCGGGTGCATCCCACGGAGGGCACAACACCGGCTACAAACAGCGGGCACTCCAGGCACAACCCACAGCGGTCACAACACGGGTACATCCCACACCGGGCACAACACTGGCTACACACAGCGGGCACACCAGGCACATCCCATGGTGGTCACAACATTGGGTGCATCCTACGAAGGGCACAACACCGGCTACGTCCCACGGCGGGCACAACACCAGGTACATCCCACGGCGGGCACAACACCAGGTACATCCCACGGCGGGCACAACACCAGGTACATCCCACGGCGGGCACAACACCGGGTACATCCCACGGTGGGCACAACACCGGGTACATCCCACGGCGGGCACAACACCGGGTACATCCCACGGCGGGCACAACACCGGCTACGTCCCATGGCGGGCACAACACCGGCTACGTCCCATAGCGGGCACAACACCGGCTACATCCCACTGCGGGCACAACACCGGCTACGTCCCATGGCGGGCACAACACCGGCTACGTCCCATGGCGGGCACAACACCGGGTACATCCCAGGGCGGGCACAACACCGGCTACGTCCCATGGCGGGCACAACACCGGCTACGTCCCACGGCGGGCACAACACCAGGTACATCCCACAGTGGGCACAACACCGGGTACATCCAATGGAGATGAGACTGCTGCTCATACATTCACCATTGTATACTGGGGGGGGGGGCACACACAACCATGCCACCTGGATGCACTAGTTTAAACCCATGCTGACCCATAGGGCACCTGACGCTGCAGTGCATACATAGCGGGCACACATACCTAGAGGCGATTACAGGCTCATGTCCGCCGCCCTGCTCCTGTCCAGCTGCCTTCACGCCTATCTCCCGGAGCTACCGACCACAATAAAGCAATGCATGACGGGAGGCCTCCCGGAGAGGCGGCAATCACTGGTCTGCAGGTATCCAGCCGTTCAGGCCGTCTTGGTGACAAGCGACAATAGGCCGGCCGGTATTTCCGGTTGGAGCGGGTTCTCTGCAGTCTACCGTGGAATACAACGGCACAGGACTCAGGTGCACTGCGGTCACCATAGAAACGAGGTCACACAGGAAGAGGCCGGGCGCTGCAGCAACATCTACAGCCACTGGGGGGCTCACTAGCGTTATCTGCTGCTCCTGTCCGGACAGCGCAGCATAGAGCAGTGTGTCACGTGATGTGCTCCCAAGCTGCAAAAATGTATATTATGTGTTATGTATTATTTTATCCTTTAAGTTTTTAACCCTTTTAGGACACGGCATAATTTAACTCACAAACCATATTTTTCCATTGTCCCATTCAAGAACAACTTTTCAATACAGCCGTGTGAGTTTTTTCTTTCAGACCGCGTTACTTTTTTCAGTGGTAGCATTTGTGGCAATTTTTATGTATTATTTTGGGGCAGGGAATATAAATAGTTATTCTTCTGCAATTATTTTTTAAGCCATTTATTGTCTGGTATAAGTTTTTTTTTTTTTTAATTTATTTTCTTGGACGGAAAAATATTCAGGATTGAGAGTCCTCAGTGGTTGATACCTTTTAATGGCTAACTGAAAAGATGGTAATACATTGCAAGCTTTCGAGACTACTCAGGTCTCTTCATCAGGCTAGACTAATACAAAATCTGAAGTCACATATTTATGCACAATACAGCCTAGAAAAAATGCAATAGATAAGACAAGTGACGTGAAGCAGAACTATCAATATGGGAGAGGGAGAAACATAAATATAAACATTGGACCAGTTCATAGATAAGGAGTCTGGATGTTTTATGGTCCTCTGATTGGGGTCTAGTTCTGTGATGCCCCCACACGGTTTTAAAAGGAAATTCCTTAATTGATGCAAAAAGACATAAATCCATGGGACACATTCATTCCAGCACTGAGAGTGTCAAAGTTCGTCATAAATTTGTACTCCCAAACTCGTCTCTCTCTCTGAGAATTGAAGTTACCTTTCAATACCAGTAATTTCATATCTCTGGTGTTATGATCAGGCATACAGAAATGTTTTGCCACAGGTAGATCCATTCTTTTTTCTCTTATTGTGTGACGATGAGCATTCATCCTTGTTCTAAGCTTTTGCCCTGTCTCCCCCACATACAGACCCCCAGTTGGACATTTACTACAAATAATTAAGTACACCACATTAGATGTGATGCAGCTGAAAGTGCCTGTGATCTTGTAGTCCTGATGTGCGTTGGGGATCTTTATCTTGTCCGTGGTCATTATAAATGGACAGGTTTTACATTTTTTCTGGTTGCAAGGAAAGGTTCCTGCAGCTGTAGAAGAGGACAGGGAGCTTCTGACAATGATGCTTCTTAAATTTGGGGGCTGCCTAAAACACAGCAGTGGGGGTTCTGGAAAAATGGATTTCAATCGGGCATCTTTTTGTAGTAAAGGTTGTAATTTCCGTGCAGCTCCCCTTAGCACCTCCAGATTTGGGTTGTAGGTGACTACTAGAGGCACTCGGTTATTTTCTTCTTTAGCTTTGTAATTTAGCAGGTGATTCCTTGACAATCTGGTGGCTCTTGTAATTTGGTTTTCAATTGTTCTTGGATGGTAGCCCTGATTCACAAAGGTCTTTTTGAGGCGACCAAGGTGTTTGTCTCTATCCATGGGGTTGGAACATATACGATTGTATCTGATGGCTTGGCTATAGATAATAGAGTTCTTTATGTGTTTTGGATGGAAACTGTCCCATTTAAGGTATGTTGGACGGTCGATTGGCTTCTGATACAGGGATGTCTCTATTTCATTGTTTTTTAGCTTAATGATGGTGTCCAAAAAATTAATCTCAGTACTGGAGTAGTTGAGTGTTAAATTGATGGTGGGATGAAATTGATTAAACTGTTCGTGGAATGTCTTTAGCTGTTGCTCAGACTCCGTCCAGATGATTAAAATATCATCAATGAAGCGGTAGTAGGCCAGGGGCCTGATGGGGCATGAGGACAAAAAGTCGCTTTCAAGCTTTGCCATGAAAAGATTTGCATACTGTGGAGCCATTTTACTTCCCATAGCTGTGCCAGTCTCCTGTAGATAGATCCTTTTGTCAAATTCAAAGTAATTGTGGGTGAGGATGAATTTTATAAGTTTCACCACAGCATCAGCATCAGTCCCTGTGTTTTCCATGAAGAATTTGCAGGCATTTAAACCATCTTGGTGTGGGATATTAGAGTACAAAGATTCCACATCCATGGTGGCATGGTGGAAAAATAACCGAGTGCCTCTAGTAGTCACCTACAACCCAAATCTGGAGGTGCTAAGGGGAGCTGCACAGAAATTACAACCTTTACTACAAAAAGATGCCCGATTGAAATCCATTTTTCCAGACCCCCCACTGCTGTGTTTTAGGCAGCCCCCAAATTTAAGAAGCATCATTGTCAGAAGCTCCCTGTCCTCTACAACAGCTGCAGGAACCTTTCCTTGCAACCAGAAAAAATGTAAAACCTGTCCATTTATAATGACCACGGACAAGATAAAGATCCCCAACTCACATCAGGACTACAAGATCGCAGGTACTTTCAGCTGCATTACATCTAATGTGGTGTACTTAATTATTTGTACTAAATGTCCAACTGGGGGTCTGTATGTGGGGGAGACAGGGCAAAAGCTTAGAACAAGGATGAATGCTCATCGTCACACAATAAGAGAAAAAAGAATGGATCTACCTGTGGCAAAACATTTCTGTATCACTGATCACAGCAGCGTGGATATGAAATTACTGGTATTGAAAGGTAACTTCAATTCTCAGAGAGAGAGACGAGTTTGGGAGTACAAATTTATGACGAACTTTGAGACTCTCAGTGCTGGAATGAATGTGTCGCATGGATGTATGTCTTTTTACATCAATTAAGGAATTTCCTTTTAAAACCGTGTGGGGGCATCACAACACAGAACTAGACCCCAATCAGAGGACCATAAAACATCCGGACTCCTTATCTATGAACTGGTCCAATGTTTATATTTATGTTTCTCCCTCTCCCATATTGATAGTTCTGCTTCACGTCACTTGTCTTATCTATTGCATTTTTTCTAGGCTGTATTGTGCATAAATATGTGACTTCAGATTTTGTATTAGTCTAGCCTGATGAAGAGACCTGAGTAGTCTCGAAAGCTTGCAATGTGTTACCATCTTTTCATTTAGCCATTAAAAGGTATCAACTACTGAGGACTCTCAATCCTGAATATTTTTCTATCTACTGGCTAACACGGTACAAAGATATACATTTTTCTTGGACGAGGATCATAGAGCAATGCTCGGACTGGCCGGCGGCTCTTCTGCCCCGGGCCTGACAGCTGCGTGCAAATACATGCCGTCACGCCAGCCAGTCCGTTCACTGCGCTGCGATCCTTTTCCAAGTTGTCGTCTGACTCTTGACTTATATAGCGCCATTATATTCCACAGCGCTTTACAGACATTATTATCACTGCCACCATTGGGGCTCACCATCTTAATTCACTATCAGTATGTCTTTGGAGAAAAACTTAAAACAAAATGACTAACGAGTTACAACTTCTTTCATTGTCCAGGGCCGGCCCGAACGTATAGGCGAACTAGGCGGCCGCCTAGGGCGCCGACCCAAAGGGGGCGCCAGAGAAAAAATAGAAAAAATTATAAAAAATCTTTTCAAAAGGCAAAAAGTTTTAGGGATGGAAAGAAAAGTGTACATATTTAAGGGCAAATATGACGCAAGAGAGGTTGGTTGGGTTGGCAACAATTTCGATAGAATCTGAATTTGCTAAACAAAATAATCTCTGTGACTTAGTTTCATCCTTTTCAAAAAAAAAAAGACAAGGAAACAAAAATTTTAATTACCTATGGTCGTTTTTGTTTTGTGTTATTGATTACTTTGTATATATTTGTCCTATACAACTTCTCAGAAGATTAAAGAGTTAGGAGAGAGTTAATTAATCATTGTTGTTGTGGTTTATTTTGCTCCTAAATTTATATCCCAAGTTTTCATCTACTGCCAAGAATAGTAGGGGCGCAACAAAATAGTTTCGCCTAGGGCGCCGTAATCTCTCGGGCCGGCCCTGTCATTGTCCAATGTCATGGCTCCATGAGGACTTTTCTTTTTTTTTGCAGGAAAAGTTATATATTTTTTATTGGTGCTATTTTGAGGAACATATAAAACCTTTTAGCTTTTATTGTTTTTTTTTTCAGTTAATGGTCTAGACTAGCAATTTTTTTTGGGTGTTCTCTTTTTTTACAGCTTTATTGTGCACCTTTTACAAAAATAGGTCTATATAGTTTGTCATTTGTATGTTTTCCCTACACGTATTTTTTTTTACTTAGCAAAATTTTTTTTTATTTTTTTTAAATAAAGTTTAATTATATTGTTTATTTCTTTTTATCTGGCTCTGAGACATGTCACTCTGATCACTAGGAAAACTGTCTGAAAAGCAATCTAGTAAGCTCCATTCAACTGCAAAATGGAGAGATAGCGCAGGAAAACTGCAAGATATGTTACACCGCCATAATTTATTTATTTATTTTACTCATTTATATAGCGCCATTAATTCCACAGCGCTTTACAGACATTATTGGCACTGTCCCCGATGGGGCTCACAATCTACATTCCCTATCAGTATGTCTTTGGAATGTGGGAGGAAACCAACGCAAACACGGGGAGAACATACAAACTCCTTGCAGATGTTGTTACTCATTTATATAGAGCCATTAATCCCACAGCGCTTTACAGACATTATTGGCACTGTCCCCGATGGGGCTCACAATCTAAATTCCCTATCAGTATGTCTTTGGAATGTGGGAGGAAACCCACGCAAACACGGGGAGAACATACAAACTCCTTGCAGATGTTGTTACTCATTTATATAGCGCCATTAATTCCACAGCGCTTTACAGACATTATTGGCACTGTCCCCGATGGGGCTCACAATCTAAATTCCCTATCAGTATGTCTTTGGAATGTGGGAGGAAATCCACGCAAATATGGTGAGATTATACAAACTCCTTGCAGATGTTGTCCTTGGCCAATTATGCCATACAATGCGATTGCTCAAAAAATTCAACATCACAAATCAAAAATCACTTTTTTGGGAGACATTTGTACAGAGGCAGACGTACCATGTGTGCAACCTGTGATGCTACACTGGAGCCGTGAAGAAAAAGAGACCCACCGCCTAATAAACCACAAGGGCTATGCCTTGTCTCATCCGTGTCTCCCCAATTGACATGCCCGTATGCATGTAGCTCTGAATGAAGAGGTCTATGGCTAGGACCTAGTTGTCAAATTAGCTGCTGAAAAACAGGACATCCAGACAGTGTTCTTGCACAAGGGTCGTTTGTTGTTTCCAGCTTCCCCTTAGAAAACCACAGCGATATCACGTTTGGCAGCTTTCACATCACAAGTGTTGTTTTGTCAGTGAAGTTGCTGTGATTTTTGTCAGTTTTCCAACACAGCTTGCTTGAATCGGGTAAATTCAGGAACATCTAGGGCCATGTGCACACGTTCAGTATTTTACCTCAGTATTTTACCTCAGTATTTATAAGCCAAAACCAGGAGTGGAGCAATCAGAGGAAAAGTATGGTAGAAACCCGTCACCACTTCTGGATTTATCAACCACTCCTGGTTTTGGCTTACAAATACTGAGGTAAAATACTGACCAAATACTGAATGTGTGCATGTGGCCTTATACGCGCCATCAAATTCACAACTTAAGAGCTTGTTCAGAAGAGAGTATCATGCAGATGTGTGCTGTCCTTGTGCACCATGGACTGATCCCTGAGAGCATACGCATCTACTATAGCCAATGACCCAGTGCACATGGCCGATTTTTCCATTTGGACCAACAGTCTATGTGGAAAAAACTCACGGCATGGACTATGGCCGCTTGTCCAGATCCTAATCTTATGTGTATGGTCAGCTTACATTATAGAGGAAAATGACCCAGACCAGGAAGTCTGATGATGCCATTGTTCACTGGCTTCAATGTCACCTTTGTGCTCAGCGTTGGTCCCATGCAGAGCATTCTCAGTACTGAAAGTGCAGTGCAGGTATGACCTGTCATGGAATACATTGGAGCTAAATTAGGGAGTAAGATGTCAGTAGCTATGGTAACAGAAGCAAATGAGAACCTGTTTACTCAGTCTTAGTATATTGGATACTTTGGATTCTAAACCACAAGCCGAGATACTTGATCTATTTAACTATATAAATATGTATACGTACGTAAGTATTGTGATCACAAATAATAGGGGAAGGCTGTGGAGAAAAATTTACATTGATTTTAGTGCATCCTAAATAAAATAAATGACAACATAATGGTCATAACTAGAGTTGAGCGACTTTTGGTTTTTTAGGGTCGCGTTTCGTTTCGTGAAACCCGACTTTTCCAAAAGTCGGGTCGAGCAAGATCGTCCGATTATAGGGAAAAGTCGGGGTCGTCCCGAAACACGAAACCCAATGTAAGTCAATGGGGAATAAAAGTCGGCAGTGAGAGGAGGACAGGAAACACACCTACAGTGCCCATTTGAATGCCAAAAGCATCAATTCTTCTTACTTAAGCTTGTCAACCTTAATTAACTTCATAATACAAGTTACGCACTGAAAAATGGGGGTTTTTTGGCTAAAGTTGTGGGGGGGGGGAGGGCTGGCTGCAGGTTTTCATGTGCCCTGGGCGAAAGAGCGCCCCTTTAACACATACCACAACTCATCATGCTCCGATACGGCAGAAAAATAGCGGTATAGTACAATGAAAAATACCTCACTTTTTACATCTCATGACGAGGCCCATCTATTTCTCCATACAGAATCATTGGTCCCATATAATGTTTGAAACAGTATATGATGAACTCCACATAATGCTACAGTATATGTTGGTCCCCATGGATGAAGCTCCACTGTCTTATGGGCCCAAATAATGCTCCAAACATAATGGGCCCCATTTCTAATGCTCTAGTGTATAATGGGCCCTGTAAATGCTGCTCCAGTGTCTGATGTCCACCTTTGGAATGTTCCAGTGTATGGTGGGCCCCATCTATCATTCTCCAGAGTATAGTGCTCCCCAAAAATTGCTGTCCCAACATTGAAAACAATCAAATAAGTCTCCTCGCTAGGGAATCCCTGTACATGTCTGGACAGGTGCTGTAGCTTGCTTAACAGCTCGCCAGCCGTTCTCACGCCCAGTATGGATTGCACGTGATTGCACAAAGGTTAGAAAGGGTACCGTATCCCTGGATAACATGTATGGATAGCGTACACATTCAAAATATATGTCTCAGGAGGCAGGCTCAGACGGTGTCAGGCCCAGTATGGATTGCACGTGATTGCACAAAGGTTAGAAAGGGTACCGTATCCCTGGATAACATGTATGGATTGCGTACACATTCAAAATATATGTCTCAGGAGGCAGGCTCAGACGGTGTCAGGCACAGTATGGATTGCACGTGATTGCACAAAGGTTAGAAAGGGTACCGGATCCCCGGATAACATGTATGGATAGCGTACACATTCAAAATATATGTCTCAGGAGGCAGGCTCAGACGGTGTTAGGCCCAGTATGGATTGCACGTGATTGCACAAAGGTTAGAAAGGGTACCGTATCCCCGGATAACATGTATGGATAGCGTACACATTCAAAATATATGTCTCAGGAGGCAGGCTCAGACGGTGTTAGGCCCAGTATGGATTGCACGTGATTGCACAAAGGTTAGAAAGGGTACCGTATCCCTGGATAACATGTATGGATAGCGTACACATTCAAAATATATGTCTCAGGAGGCAGGCTCAGACGGTGTCAGGCACAGTATGGATTGCACGTGATTGCACAAAGGTTAGAAAGGGTACCGTATCCCCGGATAACATGTATGGATAGCGTACACATTCAAAATATATGTCTCAGGAGGCAGGCTCAGACGGTGTTAGGCCAAGTATGGATTGCACGTGATTGCACAAAGGTTAGAAAGGGTACCGTATCCCTGGATAACATGTATGGATAGCGTACACATTCAAAATATATGTCTCAGGAGGCAGGCTCAGACGGTGTCAGGCACAGTATGGATTGCACGTGATTGCACAAAGGTTAGAAAGGGTAACGTATCCCCGGATAACATGTATGGATAGCGTACACATTCAAAATATATGTCTCAGGAGGCAGGCTCAGACGGTGTTAGGCCCAGTATGGATTGCACGTGATTGCACAAAGGTTAGAAAGGGTACCGTATCCCCGGATAACATGTATGGATAGCGTACACATTCAAAATATATGTCTCAGGAGGCAGGCTCAGACGGTGTTAGGCCCAGTATGGATTGCACGTGATTGCACAAAGGTTAGAAAGGGTACCGTATCCCCGGATAACATGTATGGATAGCGTACACATTCAAAATATATGTCTCAGGAGGCAGGCTCAGACGGTGTTAGGCCCAGTATGGATTGCACGTGATTGCACAAAGGTTAGAAAGGGTACCGTATCCCTGGATAACATGTATGGATAGCGTACACATTCAAAATATATGTCTCAGGAGGCAGGCTCAGACGGTGTCAGGCCCAGTATGGATTGCACGTGATTGCACAAAGGTTAGAAAGGGTACCGTATCCCTGGATAACATGTATGGATAGCGTACACATTCAAAATATATGTCTCAGGAGGCAGGCTCAGACGGTGTCAGGCCCAGTATGGATTGCACGTGATTGCACAAAGGTTAGAAAGGGTACCGTATCCCCGGATAACATGTATGGATAGCGTACACATTCAAAATATATATCTCAGGAGGCAGGCTCAGACGGTGTCAGGCACAGTATGGATTTGACGGCCCAGATTACACAGCGGAGGAGCAGGGAGAGGTAAAGATTGCAAATGCTGGGGCCCTGCCCAAGCAAGGGGGGCCCACTCGTGGGCGTCGGTACTGGCACTGGGCCCCTCATAGTACAGCGGTGTGTCTGACGGCGGGTGTGCACCACCACCGTCAGAGACACTTGATTGCACTATGAGGGACCCTGTGCCAGTGCCCGCGCCCAAGAGTCGGCCTACCCACCTGTCCAGGGCAACGGCACTCGCACGGTGTCGTGCGGTAGGTGGTGACCCCGGCCATGGGGGGGGAGGCAGCACAGTTAGGGAGTTTTAGAAAGTGGCATATGTTGATGTTGGACATTCAGCTGATGCAAAAGGCGAAATAGGTGAAGTACCAGGAAGAGGTGGACCAAAGCAAGCCATTTTTCTGTCACCCTATGTGTCATCAGGGGAAGGTGGGACAAAATCCTTGGAAACCCATGCGTGGTTCATTTTAATGAAGGTAAGATCATCCACATTTTGGGTTGACAGACGGGTCCTTTTTTCTGTCAGGATTGATCCAGCTGCACTGAAGACTCTTTCCGATAGCACACTTGCAGCTGGGCAAGCGAGCTCCTGTAAGGCATATTGGGCCAATTCAGGCCAGGTGTCCAGTTTAGCGGCCCAATAGTCAAAGGGGAATGACCTGTGTGGGAGAACATCGATATGGGAGGAAAAGTAGTTTGTAACCATAGTTGACAACTGCTGTCTCCTGTCACTTTCCATCGATGCAGTATTACCAGTTGTGTGAGCGGTATTTGAAAAATCAGTCCACAACATTGTCATGAAACCCCTGTCTCCAACGCCACTTCTGCTGTGTGCACCACGAACACCTCTGCCAAGCTGCCCCCGGCCCGTACGGCTCGTGTGAGAACCATCACCGCTGCTGTGTGCTGGGAATGCCTCAAGCAACCGATTTACCAGAGTTGCTTGTTTATTAGCCAATATTAGGTCAAGGTTCTCCTGTGGCATGATGTTTTGTAATTTGCCTTTATAGCGTGGATCCAGGATGCTGGCCAACCAGTAGTCGTCATCGTTCATCATTTTGGCAATGCGGGGGTCCCTTTTTAGGATCCGCAAGGCATAATCTGACATGTGGACCAATGTTCCCGGTGTCAGTGATGCACTGCGAGTGCTGGGTGGAGGAGCACTTTCTGGCAAATCCACATCCCTCCAGTCACGCACAAACCCTGTACCAGACCTTGCCACGCCAACATTTTCACTTGCCCCACGAGATGCATCCTCCTCCCCTAAGTAATCATCCCCATCATCCTCCTCCTCCTCCTCTTCTTCCTCCACCTCGTCCAGGAGAGGTCCCTGAGCAGACAATGGCTGAATGTCATCAAGGATTCCCTCCTCCTCTTCCTCCTCATCAACATTGGCTGCAGACGCCTGCTCCTTAAGGTGCGTCAAAGTTTGCATGAGCAGACGCATAAGTGGGATGCTCATGCTTAGGATGGCGTCGTCTGCGCTTACCAGCCGTGTGCATTCCTCAAAACACTGAAGGACTTTACAAAGGTCTTTCAGCTTCGACCACTGCACGCCTGTCAACTCCATGTCTGCTCTCAAAGTGCCTGGCCGTGTATCCTCCCACAAATGCATTATGGCCTGCCTCTGCTCGCACAGCCGCTCCACCATGTGCAGGGTGGAGTTCCACCTTGTTGCAATGTCGATAATGAGGCGGTGGTTGGGAAGGTGGAGCAATCGCTGCAGCTTCTGCATACGAACGGAGTGTACAGGCGACCGGCGGATGTGCGCGCACAGTCTTCGCACCTTCTGGAGCAGGGCTGTTAACTCCGGATAATTTTTGAGGAAGCACTGCACCACCAGGTTCAAGGTGTGAGCCAAGCAAGGTATGTGGCTGAGTTTTGAAAGGGCTATGGCTGCCACAAAATTACGGCCGTTATCACTAACTACCTTGCCTGCCTCAAGATGTACACTGCCCAGCCATGACTCAGTTTGTCGCTTCAAGTACTCAGCCAGCACCTCGGCGGTGTGTCTGTCGCCCAAACACATCATCTGTAACACAGCCTGCTGACGCTTTCCACTAGCTGCTCGATAGGGGGACACATCGTGTGCAACAGTGGCAGCTGCAGATGGAGTGCTCGTACGACTGTGCTCTGTGGACGAGCTTTCGCTTCTGGAGGAGGAGGAGGAGGAGGAGGGTCGAACGCCTACAGCCAACTGTTTCCTATACCGTGGCCTAGGCAGCACTGTCCCACCACCGCTGTCCCCTGTGGACCCTGCATCCACCACATTAACTCAGTGCGCAGTGATGGACACGTAACGGCCCTGGCCATGCCGACTGGACCATGCATCAGTTGTGAGGTGCACCTTTCCGCTCACTGACTGCTTGAGTGCATGGACAATGCGGTCTTTCACATGATGGTGGAGGGCTGGGATGGCTTTGCGAGAGAAGAAGTGGCGACTGGGTAGGTCATAGCGTGGTACTGCATAGGCCATGAGTTCGCGGAAAGCTGTGCTTTCCACCAACCGAAAGGGCATCATCTCAAACGAGATTAGTTTGGCAATGTGGGCGTTCAAACCCAGTGTACGCGGATGAGAGACTGAGTACTTTCTTGACCTACTCATAGTGTCTGGGAGGGTGAGCTGGACTTGAGAGCTGCATATGGTGGAAGTAGCGGTGGACAGGGCGGACTGAGAGAGGGTTGATGATGGTGATGGAGTTGGTGTTCTTTCTGATGGCCTAGAATCAGTCTTTCGTTGATATAACAGTGGGATTCCCTGACTGCTGTGGTCTTGCAACGACACCTCAACATTTGCTGCTGTGCTAACCGGTGGGCTTACAGTGGGGGAAACAATGTAGCGTTGCTGACTACCTTCGTTGTGATCAGTTGCACATGTGGCACTTGAGGTTTGGTGTTGTGTCCACGCTTGCAAGTGCATGCTGGTTAAATGTCTAAGCATGCAACTGGTATTCAAATTTTTCAGATTTTTCCCTCGGCTAAAGGTCTTTGCGCACTTCTTACAGATAACCTTGGCCTGATCATGAGGATTTTGTTCAAAAAAGTGCCACACTGCACTCTTCCTACTTTGGCAGACATTTTGCGGCCTAGCACGCTGTGATCTTTTGACCCTCTGGACAAGCTGTCCAGCAACTCTTTTGATGTTTGGAACCTGTCTTTGGAGTGCTCCGGGCCTGCCAGATAACAGCTGTTGCGATGTCGATGTCTGCTGTGGATGCTCCTCATCTGAGCTATTGGAAGCAGCACCCTCTTCCCCCAATGGATGCCAATCTGGGTCAACAACTGGGTCATCCATCACCTCCTCTTCTATGTCATGTGCACCTTTCTCTGTGTCACCGTGTATGGTGGTATAGTGTGCGGGAAGGGGCACCTGAGTCTCATCAGGGTCAAAATCTGGCTCTGTACACTGCGAGGACAATGTAGTGCTCTGAGTGAATGTACCAGCAGAATCATCCATCAGCGGCTGTGCATCAGTGCACTCCATGTCAGATTCATCTTGGCCTGGGTAATTCACCATTTCACTTGATAATCCAGGCATGGTATGTGAAAACAGCTCCATGGAGTAATCAGTAGTATGGCCTGCGTCATCCTTCAATCTTGGTTGGGGTGAAGGACACAAGGAAAGGTGTGGTTCATGAACATGAGCCTCCAATGACGACTCAGTGCTTTTACTTTTTACAACTGAAGAAGAGGAGGCGATAGAGCTGGAGGCTGAGTCAGCAATGTAAGACAAAACTTTTTCCTGATGCTCTGCCTTTAAAAGCGGTTTGCCAACTCCTAGAAAACTAAGCGTTCGAGGCCTTATGTAGCCAGACGATGATGCAGGGTCAGCACCTCCTGCATTCGGTCCTATTTTGCTCTTGCCACTACCATCAGATCCACCACCAACACCATCATTACCAGCTGCCAACCCCCGCCCAATTCCACGCCCTCTTCCACCAGCCTTCCTCATTTTTGGTAGAAATGTAGACAAAATCCAACAAACTATATAATAATGTAAAACAAGGTACAAGGTGTCTATAGGACAGGGGAGATTTAGAATTTCTGCACACACTTGTGGACAGTGGACACTTTTGGATTGTGTGAGGCCCACTGATATCTGAGCGCTATGTGACAGGCTCGATGGCACAGCTGCCTGTGACCAAAGTGACGAGAGGATAATGGAGATTTTGAATCTCTGCGCACACTTTTGGACACTGGACACTTGTGGATTGTGTGAGGCCCACTGATATCTGAGCGCTATGTGACAGGCTCGATGGCACAGCTGCCTGTGACCAAAGTGACGAGAGGATAATGGAGATTTTGAATCTCTGCGCACACTTTTGGACACTGGACACTTGTGGATTGTGTGAGGCCCACTGATATCTGAGCGCTATGTGACACGCTCGATGGCACAGCTGCCTGTGACCAAAGTGACGAGAGGATAATGGAGATTTTGAATCTCTGCGCACACTTTTGGACACTGGACACTTGTGGATTGTGTGAGGCTCAATGATATCTGAGCGCTATGTGACACGCTCGATGGCACAGCTGCCTGTGACCAAAGTGACGAGAGGATAATGGAGATTTTGAATCTCTGCGCACACTTTTGGACACTGGACACTTGTGGATTGTGTGAGGCCCACTGATATCTGAGCGCTATGTGACAGGCTCGATGGCACAGCTGCCTGTGACCAAAGTGACGAGAGGATAATGGAGATTTTGAATCTCTGCGCACACTTTTGGACACTGGACACTTGTGGATTGTGTGAGGCCCACTGATATCTGAGCGCTATGTGACACGCTCGATGGCACAGCTGCCTGTGACCAAAGTGACGAGAGGATAATGGAGATTTTGAATCTCTGCGCACACTTTTGGACACTGGACACTTGTGGATTGTGTGAGGCCCACTGATATCTGAGCGCTATGTGACACGCTCGATGGCACAGCTGCCTGTGACCAAAGTGACGAGAGGATAATGGAGATTTTGAATCTCTGCGCACACTTTTGGACACTGGACACTTGTGGATTGTGTGAGGCCCACTGATATCTGAGCGCTATGTGACAGGCTCGATGGCACAGCTGTGACCAAAGTGACGAGAGACGAGCGCTATGTGACAGGCTCGATGGCACAGCTGCCTGTGACAAAAGTGACGAGAGGATAATGGAGATTTTGAATCTCTGCGCACACTTTTGGACACTGGACACTTGTGGATTGTGTGAGGCCCACTGATATCTGAGCGCTATGTGACAGGCTCGATGGCACAGCTGTGACCAAAGTGACGAGAGAATAATGGAGATTTTGAATCTCTGCGCACACTTTTGGACACTGGACACTTGTGGATTGTGTGAGGCCCACTGATATCTGAGCGCTATGTGACACGCTCGATGGCACAGCTGCCTGTGACAAAAGTGACGAGAGGATAATGGAGATTTTGAATCTCTGCGCACACTTTTGGACACTGGACACTTGTGAATTGTGTAAGGCCCACTGATATCTGAGCGCTATGTGACACGCTCGATGGCACAGCTGCCTGTGACCAAAGTGACGAGAGGATAATGGAGATTTTGAATCTCTGCGCACACTTTTGGACACTGGACACTTGTGGATTGTGTGAGGCCCACTGATATCTGAGCGCTATGTGACAGGCTCGATGGCACAGCTGCCTGTGACCAAAGTGACGAAAGGATAATGGAGATTTTGAATCTCTGCGCACACTTTTGGACACTGGACACTTGTGGATTGTGTGAGGCCCACTGATATCTGAGCGCTATGTGACACGCTCGATGGCACAGCTGCCTGTGACCAAAGTGACGAGAGGATAATGGAGATTTTGAATCTCTGCGCACACTTTTGGACACTGGACACTTGTGGATTGTGTGAGGCCCACTGATATCTGAGAGCTATGTGACACGCTCGATGGCACAGCTGCCTGTGACCAAAGTGACGAGAGGATAATGGAGATTTTGAATCTCTGCGCACACTTTTGGACACTGGACACTTGTGGATTGTGTGAGGCCCACTGATATCTGAGCGCTATGTGACATGCTCGATGGCACAGCTGCCTGTGACCAAAGTGACGAGAGGATAATGGAGATTTTGAATCTCTGCGCACACTTTTGGACACTGGACACTTGTGGATTGTGTGAGGCCCACTGATATCTGAGCGCTATGTGACAGGCTCGATGGCACAGCTGTGACAAAAGTGACTAGAGGATAAGGGAGATTGGATTGCTTTTAAAAAAGCAGTTTGCGGAGCAGTGGGTAAACAGCAATGCCAGCGTGTCAGGAAGCCTTAAAAGGCAGCCCAACAACCAACACCACTGATACACCACAATATAGCCTCCCCTTGCACTGCACACACAGTGGCTTGTGTGTTGTGCAGGCCAAATCGCTAGCAGCAGAAGCAGTTTTTTTGTCTTCTTCCCTGCCTAACGCTCTCCCTACAGAATCAGCAGCAACCTCTCCCTATACTAAGATCGGCAGAAGTAAGATGGCGGTCGGCGTGCACTCCCTTTTATACCCCCTGTGACGCCCACCAAAGCAAGCCAATCACTTGCATGCCCTTCTGAAAGATGGTGGTGACCCGTGCCTAGGTCATCACGTTGCCCACAGTGTCCGTGTATCCTGATTGGCTGAAAAAGAGCGCAAAACAAACTTTTGAAACGCGACTTTGGCGCGTAAGAATTTTTTCGACCCGTTTCGCTCAACTCTACTCATCACTAGTAATGACTAGAGTTGAGCGAAACGGGTCGAAAAAATTCAAAAGTCGCCGACTTTTGGCAAAGTCGGGTTTCATGAAACGAAACCCGACCCTAGGATGAGGTCGGCCACGAGGTCGGCGACTTACGCGCCAAAGTCGCGTTTCAAAAGTTTGTTTTGCGCTCTTTTTCAGCCAATCAGGATCCACGGACACTGTGGGCAACGTGATGACCTAGGCACGGGTCACCACCATCTTTCAGAAGGGCATGCAAGTGATTGGCTTGCTTTGGTGGGCGTCACAGGGGGTATAAAAGGGCGTGCACGCCGACTGCCATCTTACTTCTGCCGATCTTAGTATAGGGAGAGGTTGCTGCTGATTCTGTAGGGAGAGCGTTAGGCAGGGAAGAAGACAAAAAAACTGCTTCTGCTGCTAGCGATTTGGCCTGCACAACACACAAGTCACTGTGTGTGCAGTGCAAGGGGAGGCTATATTGTGGTGTATCAGTGGTGTTGGTTGTTGGGCTGCCTTTTAAGGCTTCCTGACACGCTGGCATTGCTGTTTACCCACTGCTCCGCAAACTGCTTTTTTAAAAGCAATCCAATCTCCCTTATCCTCTAGTCACTTTTGTCACAGCTGTGCCATCGAGCCTGTCACATAGCGCTCAAATATCAGTGGGCTTCACACAATCCACAAGTGTCCAGTGTCCAAAAGTGTGCGCAGAGATTCAAAATCTCCATTATCCTCTTGTCACTTTGGTCACAGGCAGCTGTGCCATCGAGCGTGTCACATAGCGCTCAGATATCAGTGGGCCTCACACAATCCACAAGTGTCCAGTGTCCAAAAGTGTGCGCAGAGATTCAAAATCTCCATTATCCTCTCGTCACTTTGGTCACAGGCAGCTGTGCCATCGAGCGTGTCACATAGCGCTCAGATATCAGTGGGCCTCACACAATCCACAAGTGTCCAGTGTCCAAAAGTGTGCGCAGAGATTCAAAATCTCCATTATCCTCTCATCACTTTGGTCACAGGCAGCTGTGCCATCGAGCGTGTCACATAGCGCTCAGATATCAGTGGGCCTCACACAATCCACAAGTGTCCAGTGTCCAAAAGTGTGCGCAGAGATTCAAAATCTCCATTATCCTCTCGTCACTTTGGTCACAGGCAGCTGTGCCATCGAGCCTGTCACATTGCGCTCAGATATCAGTGGGCATCACACAATCCACAAGTGTCCAGTGTCCAAAAGTGTGCGCAGAGATTCAAAATCTCCATTATCCTCTCGTCACTTTGGTCACAGGCAGCTGTGCCATCGAGCCTGTCACATAGCGCTCAGATATCAGTGGGCCTCACACAATCCACAAGTGTCCAGTGTCCAAAAGTGTGCGCAGAGATTCAAAATCTCCATTATCCTCTCGTCACTTTGGTCACAGCTGTGCCATCGAGCCTGTCACATAGCGCTCAGATATCAGTGGGCCTCACACAATCCAAAAGTGTCCACTGTCCACAAGTGTGTGCAGAAATTCTAAATCTCCCCTGTCCTATAGACACCTTGTACCTTGTTTTACATTACTATATAGTTTGTTGGATTTTGTCTACATTTCTACCAAAAATGAGGAAGGCTGGTGGAAGAGGCCGTGGAATTGGGCGGGGGTTGGCAACTGGTAATGATGGTGTTGGTGGTGGATCTGATGGTAGTGGCAAGAGCAAAATAGGACCGAATGCAGGAGGTGCTGACCCTGCGTCATCGTCTGGCTACATAAGGCCTCGAACGCTTAGTTTTCTAGGAGTTGGCAAACCGCTTTTAAAGGCAGAGCATCAGGAAAAAGTTTTGTCTTACATTGCTGACTCAGCCTCCAGCTCTATCGCCTCCTCTTCTTCAGTTGTAAAAAGTAAAAGCACTGAGTCGTCATTGGAGGCTCATGTTCATGAACCACACCTTTCCTTGTGTCCTTCACCCCAACCAAGATTGAAGGATGACGCAGGCCATACTACTGATTACTCCATGGAGCTGTTTTCACATACCATGCCTGGATTATCAAGTGAAATGGTGAATTACCCAGGCCAAGATGAATCTGACATGGAGTGCACTGATGCACAGCCGCTGATGGATGATTCTGCTGGTACATTCACTCAGAGCACTACATTGTCCTCGCAGTGTACAGAGCCAGATTTTGACCCTGATGAGACTCAGGTGCCCCTTCCCGCACACTATACCACCATACACGGTGACACAGAGAAAGGTGCACATGACATAGAAGAGGAGGTGATGGATGACCCAGTTGTTGACCCAGATTGGCATCCATTGGGGGAAGAGGGTGCTGCTTCCAATAGCTCAGATGAGGAGCATCCACAGCAGACATCGACATCGCAACAGCTGTTATCTGGCAGGCCCGGAGCACTCCAAAGACAGGTTCCAAACATCAAAAGAGTTGCTGGACAGCTTGTCCAGAGGGTCAAAAGATCACAGCGTGCTAGGCCGCAAAATGTCTGCCAAAGTAGGAAGAGTGCAGTGTGGCACTTTTTTGAACAAAATCCTCATGATCAGGCCAAGGTTATCTGTAAGAAGTGCGCAAAGACCTTTAGCCGAGGGAAAAATCTGAAAAATTTGAATACCAGTTGCATGCTTAGACATTTAACCAGCATGCACTTGCAAGTGTGGACACAACACCAAACCTCAAGTGCCACATGTGCAACTGATCACAACGAAGGTAGTCAGCAACGCTACATTGTTTCCCCCACTGTAAGCCCACCGGTTAGCACAGCAGCAAATGTTGAGGTGTCGTTGCAAGACCACAGCAGTCAGGGAATCCCACTGTTATATCAACGAAAGACTGATTCTAGGCCATCAGAAAGAACACCAACTCCATCACCATCATCAACCCTCTCTCAGTCCGCCCTGTCCACCGCTACTTCCACCATATGCAGCTCTCAAGTCCAGCTCACCCTCCCAGACACTATGAGTAGGTCAAGAAAGTACTCAGTCTCTCATCCGCGTACACTGGGTTTGAACGCCCACATTGCCAAACTAATCTCGTTTGAGATGATGCCCTTTCGGTTGGTGGAAAGCACAGCTTTCCGCGAACTCATGGCCTATGCAGTACCACGCTATGACCTACCCAGTCGCCACTTCTTCTCTCGCAAAGCCATCCCAGCCCTCCACCATCATGTGAAAGACCGCATTGTCCATGCACTCAAGCAGTCAGTGAGCGGAAAGGTGCACCTCACAACTGATGCATGGTCCAGTCGGCATGGCCAGGGCCGTTACGTGTCCATCACTGCGCACTGGGTTAATGTGGTGGATGCAGGGTCCACAGGGGACAGCGGTGGTGGGACAGTGCTGCCTAGCCCACGGTATAGGAAACAGTTGGCTGTAGGCGTTCGACCCTCCTCCTCCTCCTCCTCTTCCTCCTCCAGAAGCGAAAGCTCGTCCACAGAGCGCAGTCGTACGAGCACTCCATCTGCAGCTGCCACTGTTGCACACGATGTGTCCCCCTATCGAGCAGCTAGTGGAAAGCGTCAGCAGGCTGTGTTGCAGATGATGTGTTTGGGCGACAGACACACCGCCGAGGTGCTGGCCGAGTACTTGAAGCGACAAACTGAGTCATGGCTGGGCAGTGTACATCTTGAGGCAGGCAAGGTAGTTAGTGATAACGACCGTAATTTTGTGGCAGCCATAGCCCTTTCAAAACTCAGCCACATACCTTGCTTGGCTCACACCTTGAACCTGGTGGTGCAGTGCTTCCTCAAAAATTATCCGGAGTTAACAGCCCTGCTCCAGAAGGTGCGAAGACTGTGCGCGCACATCCGCCGGTCGCCTGTACACTCCGTTCGTATGCAGAAGCTGCAGCGATTGCTCCACCTTCCCAACCACCGCCTCATTATCGACATTGCAACAAGGTGGAACTCCACCCTGCACATGGTGGAGCGGCTGTGCGAGCAGAGGCAGGCCATAATGCATTTGTGGGAGGATACACGGCCAGGCACTTTGAGAGCAGACATGGAGTTGACAGGCGTGCAGTGGTCGAAGCTGAAAGACCTTTGTAAAGTCCTTCAGTGTTTTGAGGAATGCACACGGCTGGTAAGCACAGACGACGCCATTCTAAGCATGAGCATCCCACTTATGCGTCTGCTCATGCAAACTTTGACGCACCTTAAGGAGCAGGCGTCTGCAGCCAATGTTGATGAGGAGGAAGAGGAGGAGGGAATCCTTGATGACATTCAGCCATTGTCTGCTCAGGGACCTCTCCTGGACGAGGTGGAGGAAGAAGAGGAGGAGGAGGAGGATGATGGGGATGATTACTTACGGGAGGAGGATGCATCTCGTGGGGCAAGTGAAAATGTTGGCGTGGCAAGGTCTGGTACAGGGTTTGTGCGTGACTGGAGGGATGTGGATTTGCCAGAAAGTGCTCCTCCACCCAGCACTCGCAGTGCATCATTGACACCGGGAACATTAGCCCACATGTCAGATTATGCCTTGCGGATCCTAAAAAGGGACCCCCGCATTGCCAAAATGATGAACGATGACGACTACTGGTTGGCCAGCATCCTGGATCCACGCTATAAAGGCAAATTACAAAACATCATGCCACAGGAGAACCTTGACCTAATATTGGCTAATAAACAAGCAACTCTGGTAAATCGGTTGCTTGAGGCATTCCCAGCACACAATAGCGGTGATGGTTCTCACACGAGCCGTACGGGCCGGGGGAAGCTTGGCAGAGGTGTTCGTGGTGCACACAGCAGAAGTGGCGTTGGAGACAGGGTTTTCATGACAATGTTGTGGACTGATTTTTCAAATACCGCTCACACAACTGGTAATACTGCATCGATGGAAAGTGACAGGAGACAACAGTTGTCAACTATGGTTACAAACTACTTTTCCTCCCATATCGATGTTCTCCCACACAGGTCATTCCCCTTTGACTATTGGGCCGCTAAACTGGACACCTGGCCTGAATTGGCCCAATATGCCTTACAGGAGCTCGCTTGCCCAGCTGCAAGTGTGCTATCGGAAAGAGTCTTCAGTGCAGCTGGATCAATCCTGACAGAAAAAAGGACCCGTCTGTCAACCCAAAATGTGGATGATCTAACCTTCATTAAAATGAACCACGCATGGGTTTCCAAGGATTTTGTCCCACCTTCCCCTGATGACACATAGGGTGACAGAAAAATGGCTTGCTTTGGTCCACCTCTTCCTGGTACTTCACCTATTTCGCCTTTTGCATCAGCTGAATGTCCAACATCAACATATGCCACTTTCTAAAACTCCCTAACTGTGCTGCCTCCCCCCCCATGGCCGGGGTCACCACCTACCGCACGACACCGTGCGAGTGCCGTTGCCCTGGACAGGTGGGTAGGCCGACTCTTGGGCGCGGGCACTGGCACAGGGTCCCTCATAGTGCAATCAAGTGTCTCTGACGGTGGTGGTGCACACCCGCCGTCAGACACACCGCTGTACTATGAGGGGCCCAGTGCCAGTACCGACGCCCACGAGTGGGCCCCCCTTGCTTGGGCAGGGCCCCAGCATTTGCAATCTTTACCTCTCCCTGCTCCTCCGCTGTGTAATCTGGGCCGTCAAATCCATACTGTGCCTGACACCGTCTGAGCCTGCCTCCTGAGACATATATTTTGAATGTGTACGCTATCCATACATGTTATCCGGGGATACGGTACCCTTTCTAACCTTTGTGCAATCACGTGCAATCCATACTGTGCCTGACACCGTCTGAGCCTGCCTCCTGAGACATATATTTTGAATGTGTACGCTATCCATACATGTTATCCAGGGATACGGTACCCTTTCTAACCTTTGTGCAATCACGTGCAATCCATACTGGGCCTGACACCGTCTGAGCCTGCCTCCTGAGACATATATTTTGAATGTGTACGCTATCCATACATGTTATCCAGGGATACGGTACCCTTTCTAACCTTTGTGCAATCACGTGCAATCCATACTGGGCCTAACACCGTCTGAGCCTGCCTCCTGAGACATATATTTTGAATGTGTACGCTATCCATACATGTTATCCGGGGATACGGTACCCTTTCTAACCTTTGTGCAGTCACGTGCAATCCATACTGGGCCTAACACCGTCTGAGCCTGCCTCCTGAGACATATATTTTGAATGTGTACGCTATCCATACATGTTATCCGGGGATACGGTACCCTTTCTAACCTTTGTGCAATCACGTGCAATCCATACTGTGCCTGACACCGTCTGAGCCTGCCTCCTGAGACATATATTTTGAATGTGTACGCTATCCATACATGTTATCCAGGGATACGGTACCCTTTCTAACCTTTGTGCAATCACGTGCAATCCATACTGGGCCTAACACCGTCTGAGCCTGCCTCCTGAGACATATATTTTGAATGTGTACGCTATCCATACATGTTATCCGGGGATACGGTACCCTTTCTAACCTTTGTGCAATCACGTGCAATCCATACTGTGCCTGACACCGTCTGAGCCTGCCTCCTGAGACATATATTTTGAATGTGTACGCTATCCATACATGTTATCCAGGGATACAGTACCCTTTCTAACCTTTGTGCAATCACGTGCAATCCATACTGGGCCTAACACCGTCTGAGCCTGCCTCCTGAGACATATATTTTGAATGTGTACGCTATCCATACATGTTATCCGGGGATACGGTACCCTTTCTAACCTTTGTGCAATCACGTGCAATCCATACTGGGCCTAACACCGTCTGAGCCTGCCTCCTGAGACATATATTTTGAATGTGTACGCTATCCATACATGTTATCCGGGGATACGGTACCCTTTCTAACCTTTGTGCAATCACGTGCAATCCATACTGTGCCTGACACCGTCTGAGCCTGCCTCCTGAGACATATATTTTGAATGTGTACGCTATCCATACATGTTATCCAGGGATACGGTACCCTTTCTAACCTTTGTGCAATCACGTGCAATCCATACTGGGCCTAACACCGTCTGAGCCTGCCTCCTGAGACATATATTTTGAATGTGTACGCTATCCATACATGTTATCCGGGGATACGGTACCCTTTCTAACCTTTGTGCAATCACGTGCAATCCATACTGTGCCTGACACCGTCTGAGCCTGCCTCCTGAGACATATATTTTGAATGTGTACGCTATCCATACATGTTATCCAGGGATACGGTACCCTTTCTAACCTTTGTGCAATCACGTGCAATCCATACTGGGCGTGAGAACGGCTGGCGAGCTGTTAAGCAAGCTACAGCACCTGTCCAGACAAGTACAGGGATTCCCTAGCGAGGAGACTTATTTGATTGTTTTCAATGTTGGGACAGCAATTTTTGGGGAGCACTATACTCTGGAGAATGATAGATGGGGCCCACCATACACTGGAACATTCCAAAGGTGGACATCAGACACTGGAGCAGCATTTACAGGGCCCATTATACACTAGAGCATTAGAAATGGGGCCCATTATGTTTGGAGCATTATTTGGGCCCATAAGACAGTGGAGCTTCATCCATGGGGACCAACATATACTGTAGCATTATGTGGAGCTCATCATATACTGTTTCAAACATTATATGGGACCAATGATTCTGTATGGAGAAATAGATGGGCCTCGTCATGAGATGTAAAAAGTGAGGTATTTTTCATTGTACTATACCGCTATTTATCTGCCGTATCGGAGCATGATGAGTTGTGGTATGTGTTAAAGGGGCGCTCTTTCGCCCAGGGCACATGAAAACCTGCAGCCAGCCCTCCCCCCCCACAACTTTAGCCAAAAAACCCCCATTTTTCAGTGCGTAACTTGTATTATGAAGTTAATTAAGGTTGACAAGCTTAAGTAAGAATAATTGATGCTTTTGGCATTCAAATGGGCACTGTAGGTGTGTTTCCTGTCCTCCTCTCACTGCCGACTTTTATTCCCCATTGGCTTACATTGGGTTTCGTGTTTTGGGACGACCCCGACTTTTCCCTATAATCGGACGATCTTGCTCGACCCGACTTTTGGAAAAGTCGGGTTTCACGAAACGAAACGCGACCCTAAAAAACCAAAAGTCGCTCAACTCTAGTGATGAGCGAACGTGCTCGCCACTACTCGGTACTCGCCCGAGTATCATTGTACTCAGTGTAATGTATAATAATTAGATCTGTCTCTTTAAGCAAGCCAGACTTATGGGACTTGGGGGGTGGAGACAAGAGGGATGAGAAGGGAAGTTTCAGTTTCACTTCTGGGTAGCATGGGAATGCAACTGTTATGCTGTGTGCTGGAGGACGAAGAATAAAACATATCTAAAGTTTAATACCTTGAATTCTTCATAACGTGTGGATATTACAACTGGCGACGAGGATGGGATATAATCACCTACTGCTGTGAGTACGGAATATATTTTACCGCTTCACACACCAGCACCACTGAGAGACTCTATCATGGCTGACTACTTACACACATTCCCACAATTTGATATGACTGATGTCATTAATCTCTCCCATAACTGGAGAAAATGGCTAAACAGATTTGAGAATTTCCTAGAAGCCATGGACATAAAGGAGGAGAAAAGAAAGAGAGCTTTGCTTCTGCATTGTGCAGGCACAGGAGTCTATGACATATACAGTACGTTACCTGCAGCAGAAACAGACACGTACAGCAACTGCACTAAAGCTCTCACTGGCTACTTCAACCCCAAACAGAACATCAGATATGAAAGATATAAATTCAGGATTGCCAGCAGCTTCCAGAAGAGTCCATAGACACTTATGTCACACGGCTGAAAGAGTTAGCACATGGATGTGCCTTTACAGATGTAGATGATGAAATCCTAACTCAAATAATTGTCACCTGCTCGTCTAATAACCTAAGGCGTAAGGCTCTGCAGCAGGATATTTCTCTACATGATTTGCTCAAAATGGCCCGTGCTATAGAAATAGCAGATCATCAGGCTACCGTAATGGAAAATGGGGATAAATTACATGTGCATAATCTCAAACAGAAAAATTTACCAGACAAACAAGCCCAGAAACAGAAGAAATGTTATAGATGTGGACAGGATTTCCCTCACCACCAGAACAAATGTCCAGCTATGGGACAATCCTGCAGTAAATGTGGAAAAGGGAATCATTTTGCAGCTGTTTGCAAATCAGCGCACTATAAGCCTCCGCTGCCTATGACAAAATCTGCAGATGTAAAAGTGATAAATCAGGACACAGAAGAAATGTCTGCGACTGAGAACTATGTGTTCACTACCTCTGTCACTGGTTCAGTACAGTCTCCCTGTGTTACACTCTCAATCTGCAACACTGACATTACCTTTACAATAGATACAGGAGCTTCAGTGGATATCATAGATGGCACTACATATGAACAATTGAAAACAAGGCCAGTCTTACAACAAGTGCAGACTAAAATCTTTCCTTATGGATCTAAAACACCTCTAGCTATAATGGGACAATTTGATGCTGAAATTAGATATAAAGAAAACAGGCAGAAAACCACTTTCCACACATTACAAGGATCGGGAGGATGTCTTCTCAGCTATCACACTGCCTTGGAGCTAGGGCTCATCCAGATTATTCATACCATAACTGACCCTGCGGATATGGATGTACAAACTATGGTGAACAGCTTTCCCTCCCTATTTAGTGGTTTGGGAAAACTAAAGGACTCTCAAGTACACCTTCATGTGGATGACAATGTTCGTCCAGTAGCCCAGCCTCACAGGCGTATTCCATTTCACCTGAGACAGAAGGTAGAAAAGGAACTCCAATTGCTCATGGATGAGGACGTTATTGAAACTGTTACTGGTCCCACTCCGTGGGTCTCTCCACTTGTGGTAGTTCCAAAACCAAAGACTCCTGATCAAGTGAGACTGTGTGTTGACATGCGCCTGCCCAACACCGCTATCCAGAGGGAAAGACATATCTCACCTACGATTGATGACATTATTCATTTATTAAATGGAGCCACCGTCTTCTCAAAGCTCGACCTCAATAAGGGATATCATCAATTAGAACTGAGTCCAGAGTCCCGATACTTGACCACATTTTCCACCCATGTGGGCCTCAGAAGATACAAAAGATTGACTTTTGGAGTCTGCTCAGCAGCAGAAATTTTTCAGGATGCAATAAGGAGTGTCATTCAACACATCCCAAATGCCTTTTATTACAGTGATGACATATTGGTTTTTGGTAAAACTCAAGCTGAGCATAATCGTGCTCTATATGCTATCTTCGAATGTCTGCTTTCTGCTGGACTCACTTTAAACAAAGAGAAGTGCGAGTTTGACAAGGGTTCATTAGAATTCTATGGTCACATCTTCTCGGCAAAAGGAGTACAACCAGACCCCAAGAAAGTGGAAGCTATCAGAACAGCCTCAATTCCACAGGATGCCAGTGAAGTGCGTTCTTTCCTTGGAATGGCAAGTTACTGTGCTAGATATATTCCGAATTTTTCAACAATCAGCAATCCACTACGGGAACTTACAAAACAAAGTTGTATTTTTCAATGGTCTCAAGACTGTCAGGCCTCTTTTGAAACAATTAAAAATGAACTCTGCTCGACAACCACTATGGCTTATTTTGATCCAGCCCTTCGAACTGAACTGATTGTGGACGCCAGTCCCTTAGGACTGGGTGCTATTCTAGCGCAGTACAAGGATAACAATCAAAATCCTCACATCATTTCTTATGCAAGTAAGAGTTTAACAAACACTGAAAGAAAAAATTCTCAACCTGAAAAAGAAAGCTTGGCAGTTGTCTGGGGATGTGAACACTTTCACTTATTTCTCTATGGAGCTCCCTTCACCATTGTCACAGATCATCAAGCACTTCTTACAATTTTTGGAAATCCCAGAGCTAAAATGCCTGCACGAATTGAACGATGGGGCCTACGTCTACAGGACTACAACTATAAAATTGTTCACAAACCTGGAAAATACAGCAATCCGGCTGATTATCTTTCAAGACATCCTACTAATGATGATATACCTGTGCATTCCTCCATTGAAGAATACCTACGTTTTGTTACAGATCATGCCGTGCCAAAAGCACTTTCTCTTGATCAATTTATAAATGAAACAACAAAAGACAAGACACTCTGTGCCCTAATACAAATCATCCAAAATCGAAGGTGGCTTGAAATTCAAAAGGAAAAATTTCCTGATTCTGAGATTGATCTGAAAAAGTTAAAACTATTCTCAAACGTACGTGAGGAATTATCAGTCACTGAAGAACACCTCATTCTTCGAGGTACCAAACTAGTTGTACCTAAGACTTTGCGTAACTTAGTCATACAGATAGCACATGAAGGTCATTTAGGAATTGTTGGCACAAAGAAGTTACTCAGAGAAAAAGTGTGGTTCCCAAATATGGATCACTTGGTGGAAGAAAAGATTAGACGCTGTTCTACTTGTCAATTAATCACTACATCATCAAACTTAGAGCCATTACAAATGTCTCCGTTACCCACTGCTGTCTGGGAGGAAGTGGCAGTACAAGGATAACAATCAAAATCCTCACATCATTTCTTATGCAAGTAAGAGTTTAACAAACACTGAAAGAAAAAATTCTCAACCTGAAAAAGAAAGCTTGGCAGTTGTCTGGGGATGTGAACACTTTCACTTATTTCTCTATGGATCTCCCTTCACCATTGTCACAGATCATCAAGCACTTCTTACAATTTTTGGAAATCCCAGAGCTAAAATGCCTGCACGAATTGAACGATGGGGCCTACGTCTACAGGACTACAACTATAAAATTGTTCACAAACCTGGAAAATACAGCAATCCGGCTGATTATCTTTCAAGACATCCTACTAATGATGATATACCTGTGCATTCCTCCATTGAAGAATACCTACGTTTTGTTACAGATCATGCCGTGCCAAAAGCACTTTCTCTTGATCAATTTATAAATGAAACAACAAAAGACAAGACACTCTGTGCCCTAATACAAATCATCCAAAATCGAAGGTGGCTTGAAATTCAAAAGGAAAAATTTCCTGATTCTGAGATTGATCTGAAAAAGTTAAAACTATTCTCAAACGTACGTGAGGAATTATCAGTCACTGAAGAACACCTCATTCTTCGAGGTACCAAACTAGTTGTACCTAAGACTTTGCGTAACTTAGTCATACAGATAGCACATGAAGGTCATTTAGGAATTGTTGGCACAAAGAAGTTACTCAGAGAAAAAGTGTGGTTCCCAAATATGGATCACTTGGTGGAAGAAAAGATTAGACGCTGTTCTACTTGTCAATTAATCACTCCATCATCAAACTTAGAGCCATTACAAATGTCTCCGTTACCCACTGCTGTCTGGGAGGAAGTGGCAGTCGATATATATGGACCATTGCCAAATGGCCAATACATTCTCGTAACAATTGATGAATATTCTCGATACCCTGTCATTTAATTTATCTCTTCAACATCTGCTAATAATGTCATACCAGAGCTGGACGACATTTTCTCGGCATATGGTATTCCAAGAGTGGTTAAAACAGACAATGGACCTCCATTCAATGGACATGTGTTTACACAATTTTCTGAATACTTGGGATTCAATCACAGGAAAATCACACCTTGCTGGCCGCAAGCCAATGGAATTGTGGAACGTTTTATGCGCACTCTGGGGAAACGTATCAAGGCAGCGAGTCTGGAGCACATCCCACTGAAACAGTCATTATACAAATTCATGCGTAATTACCGCAATACGCCACACTCCACTACTAATGCTGCTCCAGCTCATTTAATGTTCAGCAGAACCCTGCGTATACGTCTCCCTGATGTGACCAGCCATCCCCGACCGAGTGACTCCTCAGTGAGATCCACAGATTTCTCCAACAAACAAGCCATGAAACGTTATGCAGACAGAAGGCGAAGGACACAGTCAAGTGCCATCGAAAGAGGGGATGTCGTGGTGGTACGTCAAAGACCAACCAACAAGACCTCACCTGTATATGGTCCTGCAAAATATTATGTTACTAAAAGGAAAGGCAGCATGATCACAGCTGAACGAGATGGACACTCCATAACGCGAAATTCTTCATATTTTAAAGTCATACCGCAGAATGATGACAATGAACTCTCTTTGGTGGAAGATTTGATATCCGATGGTGGAGAGGACCAACAAGAGGTAGCTGGTCCATCAATAATGAACCCTCTCAATGAGCCCAGACGTTATCCTACACGAGAGAGAAGAGCTCCATCGAGGCTTATTGAAGAAGTGTAACTACAGTTTTGTTTGTTTTGGTTTTTTTGTTTTGTTTGTTTCTCTGGTTTTGGAATTGAACAAATAAGACAAAACGGACATATGATTTCTTTGGACGTTTTCATGTTGTTGCATTTATCAGTAATATGGGTTATTTATAGTAAAAAAAAAAAAAAAAAAAAGGGGATGATGTAATGTATAATAATTAGATCTGTCTCTTTAAGCAAGCCAGACTTTAGGGACTTGGGGGTGGAGACAAGAGGGATGAATAGGGAAGTTTCAGTTTCACTTCTGGGTAGCATGGGAATGCAACTGTTATGCTGTGTGCTGGAGGACGAAGAATAAAACATATCTAAAGTTTAATACCTTGAATTCTTCATAACTTGTGGATATTACACTCAGTGAGCACCAAGCGTTTCCAGGATTACTCGGCGGGAACTCGGGTCTCCACCCAGCATTTTTGGCGGACTTTAGAGACCCAATCACGCTGCAGGGATGGTCTGCCAGGCTATGAAACGCCGCAGCCATCTTAGTTGTGGTCGTGCACTGATTGGCTGGCTGCACAGCATCATCAGGGGTATAAGCATCGGCGGGACTACCGCGGTCGCAGGGTTCGCAGCTGTGATGGGGCCCGGAGTGTTTAGGGGCCCGATCACGGAGCTGCAGCCACTCATTGGCTGTGCAGCTCCTTCCTTTGAGTGGTGTTATGGCTGCACCCAGGACCTGTGATGAGGTGTTAGGAGGGGAGGAGTCAGGGGTCACATGATCAGGGGCCTCAGTGTATACAGGATTCTGCTGCGCATGGTGCTGGATGAGGTAGGCCTCTTTCACACTTCAGTTTTTTACAATCAGTCACAATCCGCCAGGTTTTGAAAAAAATGGATCCTCAATTTTCTTTTGAGGATCCGTTTTTTTCTCCATTGACTTTCATTAATGGCGGATTGTGACAGATTGCTGTCCGTTGTATCCGTTTTTTTTGAGGATCCACCAAAAGTTGCTTTCCGTCACCATCCTCAAAGATTTCAAAACAGAGCTTGTAACGTTTTTTTTTCTGGCGGATCCTCCAGACACTGATTTAACCTGAAATTCTTGCTGGGTGCCAGACAAAACAAAAATATCTCTCTCTCTCTCTCTTCCTTTAAACTTCTTCATTTTGCGGATCCGTCAAAAAAAACGGATGGGTGGCATCCGTTGTCTTCAGTTCTAAAACGGATCCGCCATCCGTCCTTTTGGCGGATTTTGACTGATGCAAAAAACTGAAGTGTGAAAGAGGCCGTAGCCTGAGTGCAGACGGACTTTTTAGCCCTATGGATTTTTCCTCGCAGAATGGAAGAAATCCACAGGTCAAATGACCTGCATTTTTCCTGCGGATTTCTTCCATTTTTACTGCGGTTTTCTTGCGGTTTTTGTGCGGTTTTCCCCCTGCGGATTTGGTGACAGGGGAGATGGAAAACCGCACAAAAGAAGTAACATGCTGCGGATTTCGTACCACAGGAAAACCGCGCGGAAAAATCCGCAGCGTCTGCACAGCGGTTTTTTTTTTCATTGATTTTAAGGCTACTGTACATCACAATGCGGATATGCAACGTTTCTGCGCGGTAAAATCCGCTGCGGATCCACTGGATATCTGCATCGTGTGCACAAAGCCGTAAAGTTTCTGTGTGGGGTCAGGAGGGGTTTACAGGGTGGATGTAGCACAGCCGTGTGTGTACGGGGTGTACTGAGCGGAACTCTTCATCATTGTGAAGTTTGTCACCTAAGCATATTAGCTTCAGCACAGCCTGTTGCAACTTTGATGAGGCAGTGCTGCAGTGCTTCCAGCTAGTCACTGATGTGCTACTTTTGGAGATGGAGGCAGAAGAGGAGGCGAAGGAGGAGGAGGTGCAGGGGCTGTAGACTGGGGGGAAACCCAGATTGACGTAGGGCCCGCAATACTCCGGGTTTGGAAGACGTGCATCAAACCGAGGTCGGAGTGGATCCCGGCTTCCACTATGTTAACCCACTGTGGCCTCAGTGAGATTTACCGTCCCTGACCACATGCACTTGTCCACGTGTTTCTGGTTAGGTGGACTTTCCAAGTAACAGCATTGTGGAGGGAACAGGTAATGTGGTGGGACACGCGACTGTGTAATGCCGGGACTGCACACCAGGACAAATAGTCCCGCATGTTCATGGCTTTGGGGTGATCCTCAACTCTGCCCTCTATTTCAAGCTATATATCCAAGCCCTTGCCTCATCCTGCTCACTACAACTCAAAAATGTTTGTGCACGCCCTCATGATCTCCCGCCTCGACTATTGCAACCTTCTACTCTGGCCTCCCCTCTAACACTCTTACACCACTCAAATCTATCCTAAACTCTGCTGCCAGAGTAATCCAACTGTCCCTCCGTGATTTCCCAGCCTCTCCTCTCTGCCAAGCCCTTCACTGCCTTCCTATTTCCAATAGGCTACAGTTCAAAACCCTAACTATGACATACAAAGCCTTCCACAATCTGTCACCTCCATACATCTGTGACATGGTCTCCCAATGTCCAACCGGGTCATGACTTCTTCTACGCTAACCCTCTGTGCCATCAGTGAGATATACCGTCCCTGCCCACAAGGACTTGTCCACGTGTCCGTGGTTAGATGCACTTTCCCTGTAACAGCATTGTTGTGGGCCCAGGTAAGGTGGGACACGTGCTTGCTTGTGTAATGTCGTGATGGCAGACAAGGAGAAGTTGTGGCGGTTGGGGACCGAGTACCTTGTGACGGTCACCGCCATCAGGTTGCAGAAAGCTTCTATCTACCAATAGCCTAAAATGCAACATTTTGAGCGCAAGCAGACGAGAAAGGTGTGAATTTAGTACTGTGGCATTGGCTGCGTATTTCCGCTTGCCTTCCAAGTACTGGGATATGAACATCTGAACGCTGCGATGGGACAAGGACTTGAACATGCTTGTTATTGGTGCTAGTTGAGTTTGTGTGCAACTACAGATGCAGAGCAGGAGGCATCTCTGCATGCACCATGGACAGGGGATTTGCTTGCACGCACAACAGCGGAAGAATCAGTGGTATCACCCGCAGACACTGTTCGTGGAGCCTGGTGTTCAACCAACAAAGCCGGGTACTTTGCTGCCATGTGCCTGATCATGCTGCTGCTGGTAAGGCTGGTAGTTTTGCTACCCCTGCTGCTGCGCGCATGGCCGATGGTGCAAATGGCCTTTTTGGGGTTATCAGCAGAGTCTTTAAAAAACAACAAGACTATTAGGTAGACATTTATTGTCTCCCTCTCCCACACCACCTCCTCACCTCGACACCTGTCTTTCGGTGTTCCCCAAGGCTCAGTTCTAGGACCCCTACTCTTCTCCATCTACACCTTCGGCCTGGGACAGCTGATGAAATGGCATGGTTTGCAATAGCATCACTACACCGATGACACGCAGATCTACCTATCTGTACCTGACATCACCTCCTTACAGACCAAAATCACATTTCTTCCCGCTGTATCATCCTTCTTTTCTGCTTGCTTTCAAAAGTGGACATGGACAAATCAGAATACATAATTTTTCAATCATCTCATGCTGAGTAGACATGAGAGCTGTGTATGCATCATTCGGTACCATTTTAGTAAGAGGGAAACTTTGCCCAAGAGAAAATGATTTTCCAGAAATTCACTACCTTTTTTGAACATTTTTTGCCGCTGCGATCTTCATCTTCTTGGTGTGGATGTGGTAAATTTCAAAGTCGGCATCAGTACCATCATCGTCCATATCTTGTAAAGAGGAAATCTGGTGTTTCCAGTGGTCGTGGTTATGTATGTTTAGTGGCATTCCACTATGATTCCACGAGTCATATACCGGGGGGGATCGGCGGGGGAGCGGGGGTGTCAGATCATACTCACCCTTCTCTGCAGCTCCCCTGCTTGTTCTATGTTGTCCGCGCTGCTCTCTTCCTGCTTCAGCTGTCAAATGGTACCCGCTCATTAAATATGCGCATATTTAATGAGCGGGTACCACGTGACCGCTGAACCAGGAAGAGAGCAGCGCGGACAACATAGAACAAGCAGGGGAGCTGCAGAGACAAGCGCCAGGACCGGGTGAGTATGAACGCGGGGGGTTGGGAGGCATAGTCACCTGTCCCTGCGCTCTGCTGTCTTGCATCCTCTGCAGTGACATTTAGGTCAGAGGGCGCTATCGCTCTCTGCCTGCACAGTCACTGCAGAGCGCAACGCTGATGAGCAGGGGGCAGCGACTGAGGTGAGCATACAGGTTTTTGTTTTTTTTGTAAGGGAGGCAGCGGCAGCAGCAACATGATGGGGCCACTCACTGTGCAGAAAAGCTGGGGCCACTCACTGTGCAGAAAAGCTGGGGCCACTCACTGTGCAGAAAAGCTGGGGCCACTCACTGTGCAGCAAAGCTGGGGCCACTCACTGTGCAGAAAAGCTGGGGCCACTCACTGTGCAGAAAAGCTGGGGCCACTCACTGTGCAGCAAAGCTGGGGCCACTCACTGAGCATAACTGGGGCCACTCACTGTGCAGAAAAGCTGGGGCCACTCACTGTGCAGAAAAGCTGGGGCCACTCACTGTGCAGAAAAGCTGGGGCCACACACTGTGCAGAAAAGCTGGGGCCACACACTGTGCAGCAAAGCTGGGGCCACTCACTGTGCAGAAAAGCTGGGGCCACTCACTGAGCATAACTGGGGCCACTCACTGAGCATAACTGGGGCCACTCACTGTGCAGAAAAGCTGGGGCCACTCACTGTGCAGAAAAGCTGGGGCCACTCACTGTGCAGAAAAGCTGGGGCCACTCACTGTGCAGAAAAGCTGGGGCCACTCACTGTGCAGCAAAGCTGGGGCCACTCACTGTGCAGATAACTGGGGCCACTTACTGTGCAGATAACTGGGGCCACTCACTGTGCAGATAACTGGGGCCACTCACTGTGCAGATAGCTGGGGCCACTCACTGTGCAGATAGCTGGGGCCACTCACTGTGCATAACTGGGGCCACTCACTGTGCATAACTGGGGCCACTCACTGTGCATAACTGGGGCCACTCACTGTGCAGATAACTGGGGCCACTCACTGTGCAGATAACTGGGGCCACTCACTGTGCAGATAGCTGGGGCCACTCACTGTGCATAACTGGGGCCACTCACTGTGCATAACTGGGGCCACTCACTGTGCATAACTGGGGCCACTCACTGTGCAGATAACTGGGGCCACTCACTGGGCAGCAAAGCTGGGGCCACTCACTGTGCATAACTGGGGCCACTCACTGTGCAGGTAACTGGGGCCACTCACTGTGCAGATAACTGGGGCCACTCACTGTGCAGAAAAGCTGGGGCCACTCACTGTGCATCATAACTGGGGCCACTCACTGTGCATCATAACTGGGGCCACTCACTGTGCATCATAACTGGGGCCACACACTGCAGATAACTGAGGCCACTCACTGTGTACCCTCGGCTTATACACGAGTCAATAAGTTTTCCCAGTTTTTTGTGGCAAAAATAGGGGGGTCGGCTTATACTCGGATCGGCTTATACTCGAGTATATACGGTAATAAATAATTAAATAATAATGGAAACTTTTGTTTCATGTGGCTATCCAGTACCTAAGTTCAAAGGCTTATTGGGGTGCAAATGACTTGGTAGCAGGGCAGACCTTGCAATCAATGCATAAGAAAAGAGTATGGGAGTACAAAATGAATAATGTGAATTGGATTTTCCTGTACCCATCCACTAATTTGGTTCAAAGGCATATTGGGGTGCAGATGACTTGGCAGCAGGGCAGACCTTGCTGTCAATGCATAAGAAAAGAGTATTGGAGTACAAAGTGAATAATGTGAACTGGATTTTCATGGGCCCATCCACTACCTGGGTTCAAAGGCATATTGGGGTGCAGATGACTTGGCATCAGGGCAGGCCTTGCAGTCAATGCATAAGAAAACAGAATGGGAGTGCAAAATGAATAATGTGAAGGGGATTTTCCTGTGCCCATCCAGTATGTGGGTTCAAAGGCTTATTGGGGTGCATATGACTTGGTAGCAGGGCAGGCCTTGGATTCAATGCAACATTTTATATGGAAGCCATCCTGGACATCTCGTGAAAGGGGTATTGGGGTGTGTCGTAATTCTTGGCAGCCCATCCACTCACTACATAGGCTACAACTGTTTAGGAGACCCACTGTTTAATAATGCCCCTTTAAGCAGATTAATGCTGCCTGATGCCCCAGTAAAAATAGGCCCTGTGACTTTAAGAGTCCGTCCTTCATAAATGAAACAAGATATGTCTGCTTATGTGTCACACACCATATGGCCAGCTAGGGTTGGTAAATGTTACAATGACATTTCACAGTGAATGCATTTGTTTTGGTTGAAAGCAATGTAAAGTTGAAAAACGCTTAAAAAACGCTGCATCTGAAAATAGCCCGAGTGGTGGAGGAACATTTTGGTCTGGGGTTCATTATTTTGTCTTATATAAGTCATTAACCTGGAAAGGATATACCTTAAAATAATTCCCAGCAAAATCTGTTTTGGTTTCGTTTTGGTATGTTTTTTGGTGCACCGGTAAAGAGAGCATGAAACTCTGGCAACATTGTTTAAAGCTGTGAACTAGGAGTCAGGTATGCTTCTAGGGGCGATCCCCATGATGTCCCTGTGTAATTTAAGCAGAGTTTCTATCATTTTCACACGTTTTTAGACCTTAAAAGGACCCCCGGGGGAAATCGTGGTAAAAATGCTCGGGTCTCCCATAGACTTACATTGGGCTCGTTGTTCTGTCCGAGTACTCGAGTATTCCAATTTGCTTGACCCAAACAACGAGCACCCGAGCATTTTGTGCTTGCCCATCACTAGTCATAATAGATCGAAGTCTATTAGGCGATATTTGAGTTTTGTAGTGTTTTGTTTATAAGGAATCCAACAAAAGAAAATGGATGCATTCACCATCAGATGCCTTATGATGGATATTATTCTCCCTTAGAAGCAATGAATAGGGCGAGAAAATCTTTATAAATATGGAAATGGCAATAAAAAAGAGTCACATGCAGGGCTCCTGTGGCGCCCCCAGGAGTATGGTCGCCACAGTGGCATTACCTTCCTCCTAGGGAGTGTGATGTCATGCCTGGAAGCATTGAAGGGTCTCTCTAGCAGTTAATCAATACACACAACACAGTTCCCACTCCAGGCCAGCAGAGGGAGCTCTGAACCAAAACTGGGGGAAGAGCTGCTCTCTGGGGCCAGGAAGGGGAAAAGTTAGTTAGTTCTGTGAGGAGGGCAAAGTGTGTGGACATAAGGAGAGGAGCGGGGAGATTGAGCAGAGAGTTGAGGCTCATTTCCAGCTAGAGCGCATGATCTGGAGCCTGGTCTCCAAGGTTGTATGGATACTGCTCTATTCCCATCTAAGACTCGGAGGCACCACAGCGACGTGTGAGCCAAAGGAGATAGAAGGCTACAGCTGTCTGCCATACGAGGGAGTTCTAAAGAGAATAAGCAAGTGGAACTTCAGTGTAACACCGTACTGCAAGTACCTAAAAATAAGCGCTAGAGAGGAGACCACACAACCCATCTGACAGAGAGATTCCTAAGTTGCTTCCAGGCTAATCAACTCCTGTGCCATCTGTAATCTGGACCCTGGACTGCACTTACAAAGTAAAGGTAAAGAAACTACATTCCGCTGTGTCCTTGCCTTCTTTCTGCAACTTCTTCAGCACTGCTACATCTCTGTGCCAGACACTGTACCCTCTTCCTCAACCCCTATTCTCTTCATCTACTCTGCCCTGGGACTACAGCCCTACCTGTGGAGGGCTATAACATCACTGCTGCACCCCACCATCTGTCCCAGAGAATCTGTCTGCAGCGTCGGCTTAACACCTCCCTTGCTGAACACCACAGGTGGCGTCACGAGACACTCATAAACTTTATTCCACCACTCAACCCTTTTTACATGGGCGCCCAGGGCCACGGACCGGGTCACTGCTGCTGTGACACCTCCCTCTGAGAGACCGGCCCGGTACCGAGTACCCCACAGCCCTGGCAGGGCGACCCATTTTGGCGTCACAAACGGGATTTACAGAGCCCGGTGTCCCCGGGTCCTGTGTGCCAGAGACTGTGTTGTGTGCATTAGACTGTTTTTACCATTGCCGCCATTATCCCGCTGCTTGGCGCGCGCGGGAACCCAAAGAGGCGGGCCGTCATGGGCGGAGCCAGCCGAAGAGCGCGAAGAAGTGAAGTGTCGCGTGGGAAGAGACCAGCGCGCGAGAGGTGGGAGGAGCAGAGACCTGCAGCCCTTGCGTCCCCCGATCATCCAACCGGTAAGCCAGCGCAACCCAGGGCCTGGCCCATCGTTAACTAGGGGGGAAGAGAATGTCCGAGGCACGCGCAGACGCGGTGATGAACACCCCCGCCGACCCCCCAGCTCCACAAGATGCAGGGCCCTATGCAGCTGCGGCTCCGATGGCGCCGCTGAATCCATCAGACGGCGCCGCCTCCGGAGCGCAGCAGGAGTAAGCGCCCACCGCAGCGGTCCCCATAATGCCGCTGTTTATGCCCTACATACCGGGAGCAGCCTGGCTACCGCAGTATTCAGGGGAGTCACATACCCTGAGTGAATTTAAAGAGAGACTGTGCAGTTTGTTTGAGGTGTATCCTTTGTCTGAAGACCAGAAACATCCTTATTGGGCAGCTAACAGGTGCAGCACAGAGGGAAGTAAAAACCTGGCAGGACACTGATAAACAGACTGTTAAAAGAATTCTGGCCAAGCTAAGAAGCACCTTTGACACCCGTCCTGCAGCTGAGATCAAGATGATATTCTTTGGATGTAAGTAGAGAGAGCAGGACAGTATACGGGACTATGCTCTTAACCTGCAGGAGGCGCTGCGAGCCATCAAGCAGATTGATCCAGACAGTGTGAAAGATGGAGACAGACTGTTAAAGGAGCAGCTTATTGAAGGACTCTTATCCAGCACCCACAGAGCACAGCTGCGCATCATAGCCCTACAGAACCCTGATCTGGACTTCGCAGACTTCAAACACCGGGCTATTTGGGTGCTGCATGAACCAACTGCTAGCCGTCCAGCGCCCCCTAGGCACCCAGCGATCACATACCATCAGGAGGCAGCATCTTTCCCTCTCAGCCCTGCGGAGGCTGATGCACAGACTCTGGATAAAGATCCGTCTGAAGAGCTGCGTCTTCAGGTCGAGGAGTTGACCAAAGGTATGGCTGCACTTTGCTAAAACTGTGCAGTCCCTGCAGGTGTCCTCAAAGGAGAAGATCCAGCTGGCTTCCAGTCCAGAGGATGTCCCGTGGCTATGGAAGAAGAGGATCCCCGCCACTCCGAGGGAGAAACAACGATGGCTATGACCAGGACGGACGTCCCATCTGTCGTCACTGCCACAAGGCAGGCCACATCGCAAGATTCTGTTATTTAAACGAACAACCCCTGGGGCAGAGGGCCAACCCCCAGGAGTAGGACCACAAGGCCCAAAGAACTGGCTAGCCAAGTATGTTGGAAGATGACCGGTCCTCCCAGTGGTGATTGATGGCATCCCCATGAACGCTTTGCTTGACACTGGCTCTCAGGTGACAACTATGCCATATATCCTTTACAAGCGGTATTGGGCTGAATCTGAACTTACCCGTGGCCCAAGTGATGAACTCATAGTAGCTGCCAGTAATGGTCAGTCTTTACCGCAAGTAGGATGTAAAGAGATTACTATTAAAGTGGGGCGAGTAGAGTTAAAGTCTCAAGGTCTGATAGTTGTAGATATTGATCGACGAGAATGTAACCCAATGATGACTTTAGGTACCAATGTGATTGAAAATTGTCTTTCTGAGGTTATTGTTTTGTTGCAACAGGTAGCCGAGACTGCTGGTTCCAGTGAACAACGAGTCCTGCAGAAGCAGATCAAGGCCCTGATGCAAAGACAGCAGGTAGAACTGTCTGGCGGAGAAATTGGCAGCGTCAGAGTGAATGATTCTTTCCCCATTGCGATACCCCCAGATGTGAAATGTTGATTTGGTGTCGGTCAGCCATAGGCCTCAGAGGAAAAGATTAACAAGCATTGGTAGAGCCAGTGTTCTCTGATAGCCGGACCACTGTCCTGACAGCCTGAGGGGTAGTTGATGTTCGCAAAGGGAGAGTACCTGTACGCCTCTTGAATTGTGGGGAGGAGGAGGCCACAATACCTCGGTATGCCACAGTTGCTAAGCTGCTTACCGTCAGCAACAACGCCATACAGGCAGCGGAGCCCTTGGTCTCATCCGACCATGTGGAGGACAATGGCTCTGTAAAGCAGCTGGAGGAGTGGTGTCAGCAACTGCAGGTGGGAACTGACTCCACCCCTTCATACCAAAAGAATGGGGTTTACCGAGTGACTCAGGAGTATGAGCGGGTATTCAGTAAACACCCTCTAGACTTTGAGAAGGCAAAAAGGGTTCAACACCGTATCCCCACTGGAGATCATCCACCCATTAAAGAAAGGTACCGGCCTATACCTCCAACACAATATCAATGTGCCAAAAGTATGTTGCGGGAAATGAAGGAGGCTGGGGTGACCAGAGACAGTTGCAGCCCTTGGGCAGCCCCAATAGTCTTTGTGAAAAAGAAAGATGGTACCATGAGAATGTGTGTTGATTACAGAAAAATTAACAGCATTACACATAAGGATGCCTACCCATTACCCAGAATTGAGGAATCATTAGCCGCACTTAAAACTGCTAATTATTTTTCCACCTTAGATCTCACTAGTGGGTATTGGCAGGTTCCCGTGGCAGAGGCAGACAAGGAGAAAACAGCATTTACTACACCAGTGGGTCTCTGCGAGTTCAACTACATGCCGTTCGGGCTCTGCACGGCCCCTGGGACATTTCAACGGTTAATGGAGTGCTGTCTTGGACACAAGAACTTCGAGACAGTCCTGTTATATCTTGATGATGTCATTGTTTTCTTCAAGACTTATGAAGACCATCTGAAGCCCCTGACTGAGGTGTTTGAAGCCTTGTCCAACTTTCGCCTGAAAGTGAAGCCATCCAAATGCTACCTCCTGAAGCCCAAGGTACAGTACCTCGGTCATGTAGTGAGTGCAGAAGGTGTGGCACCGGATCCTGACAAAGTCACCGTCATCCGGGACTGGCAGAAGCCCAGCAACCTCCATGAAGTACGTCAATTCCTCGGGTTGGTAGGCTGCTGCCGAAGGTTCATCAAAGACTTCACTGAGATAGCCACCCCTATGCAAAATCTTCTGGTGGGCCAGACCAAGAAAGCCAGGAAGAAGAGTCCTACATTTGAATGGAATGAGGAACTGGAGAGGTCCTTCACTCGACTGAAGATGGCTCTCACAGGAGATGAAGTTCTGGCCTACCCAGATTATGACCAACCATTTGTTCTGTATACTGATGCCAGCAACGTGGGACTGAGAGCAGTACTGTCACAGGTACAGAATGGCAAAGAAAGAGTGATCTCCTACGCCATCAGGAAGCTTCGTCCCACTGAAAGGAACCCTGACAACTACAGTTCCTTCAAACTGGAATTCCTCGCCATAGTCTGGGCTGTGACTCAACGATTCAAGCATTACCTAGCTTCAGCCAAGTTTACCATCTTCATGGACAATAACCCGTTGACTCACTTGGAAACTGCAAAACTAGGTGCACTGGAGCAGCGATGGATGGCCCGGCTGTCTAACTATGAATTCACCATCAAGTACCGAGCAGGGCACAAGAATGCCAATGCTGATGCGCTGTCCAGAATGCCCAATCTGCCAGATGCAGGAGAAGACCCTGAGGCACTCGAAGAAATAGAGTTACCTGCCTTCCACCGGCCAATTGCAGCCCAACGTGCCCAAGGAGTGAGAAACAGACAGTCTATCATGAAGCAGGCCACCCTAAATCCATTGCCTCATCATGACTGAGCAGAAACCCAAGATAGCGACCCCGCAGTCCGCCTGGTGAAGGAGCTACTGTCACAAGCTGACTCACACCCAGAGTCGGATGCTCCTGAAGAAACCCAGCAGTTGTGGAAGGAAAGAGGCAGGCTGTTCATGTATGAAGGAAAGCTGTGTCGGAGGAGTATCAATGCCCGCACTCATGAGTTGGACTGGCAAGTGGTAGTCCCAAAGAGGGAGGCATCAATGGTCTTAGAAGCCTATCACAATGGAGCTGGACACTTCGGATGGAAAAAGTTGGAAGCCTTGCTCCGGGAGAGATTCTACTGGGCTGGAATGAGGAAGGCCATTGAAAATTGGTGCCGGGAGTGTGGACAATGCAACCTGTGCAGAAAGGACCGTAACAGCCAAAGAGCTCCTTTGCAGCCGATAATATCCAAACAACCACTCGAGTTGGTAGCCCTGTACCATGTGAAGCTGATTCCAAGCCATTCAGGCTACATTTATGCTCTTACCATCGTTGACCACTACTCAAGATTCCTGGTAGTCGTGCCTGTCAAGGATCAAACAGCCAGGACAGCAGCCAGAGCATTCCAACAGCACTTTTGTCGACCACACGGATATCCCGAGCGAGTGCTTACAGATCAAGGTCCAGCTTTTGAGGCAGAAGTGTTCCAGGAATTCTGTAACTTGTACGGTTGCAAGAAGATCAGGACAAAACCGTACCATCCACAGACCAATGGCATGTGTGAAAAGATGAATCAGGTGGTGATCGATCTACTGAAGACCTTGCCTTTGAAAGAGAGGAATCTGTGGCCAGAAAAGTTGCCAGATCTGGTAGACCTCTACAATCACATTCCTGTGAATTCCACCAACTGCACTCCAGCGTACCTAATGAGAGCGAGGCCTGGCAAGTTGCCTATTGATTTGGATATGGGAGTCCTTACACCTGAGGTGACATCACCAGATGCTGATTAGGATACAGAGCGGCAGCAGCAATATCGAAGAGTACAAGAGTGTGTAGAAAAGAGTCTAGCTCAGGCGAGACAAATACAGGAAAAGAACTACAATCAACATGCACCTGCAGTTCCCTTGTCACCAAAACAAGTCCTAAAGAGGAAAAGAAGGATGCATAAATTGGATGACCAATGGGAAGCTGAACCCTACACCGTCTTACCATCAAACTTCGACAACACCAAAGTGTGCCTTATCAGTAAGGATGGAGGAGAAACATCATCAGCAGTATCGAGGGATCATCTGAAACTGTGCCCTGACCAGCTAAAGGAAAGGATGGGAGAACAAAACAACCTTCAACCCAGAGAAGAAGAAGAAAAGGTCAGCACTGTACTCAGAGAATTCCCTGAAAATTGGACTAGAGTGAATGAAGCCATAGTGGTGCCAGTTTTGACCTTTCCCCAACTGGTAGTGCAAGAAGAAGTGACTCAAGAAAATTCTGAAAATCAGGAAATTCAGGCAGCAGATGCCACACCAACAGTGGAGCCAGAGAATCCTCGCCCTGTCAGTGGTGAATCTGTCATGCCCATGGTGAGTCTAAAAGTTCTCAGACAGCTACTACCCAGTTTACCTACAGTGAGTAGAAGTGGTCCTAGGAAATCTAGTATCCCTGTGTTACGCAGAACCACCAGTAGTGTATCCAGTACAGCACACACTACACCAGAAGTTAGCACCACGCAACCAGTGAGGTTCCCAACCACACCAGTGCTACGCAGGTCTGTCCGTAGTACCCAAGGTATACCACCCCTCAGGTTTCGTATCTAAATAAATAATGTAAATGTTAACCTGTAAATATGTAACGTTTTAAGTTTTGTGCCTACAGAGACTCTGTAAGAACCCACCTTTTTGAACAGTTTCATTTTGTTTTAATGGACCATGGACAATGACGCATGGACTAATCGTCATAGGACTCTTTTTGAGCTGTGTTTTTTGTATTTTTCATTTTTTTTCTTAAATCTTGTACATTTATAATTGTTTAATTGTTTATATGTTTTACAGGTTTTCTCAGTCCAGGAGTACTGAATTGCACTAGGGGGGAATGTGGCGCCCCCAGGAGTATGGTCGCCACAGTGGCATTACCTTCCTCCTAGGGAGTGTGATGTTATGCCTGGAAGCATTGAAGGGTCTCTCTAGCAGTTAATCAATACACACAACACAGTTCCCACTCCAGGCCAGCAGAGGGAGCTCTGAACCAAAACTGGGGAAAGAGCTGCTCTCTGGGGGCCAGGAAGGGGAAAAGTTAGTTAGTTCTGTGAGGAGGGCAAAGTGTGTGGATGTAAGGAGAGGAGCGGGGAGATTGAGCAGAGAGTTGAGACTCATTCCCAGCTAGAGCGCATGATCTGGAGCCTGGTCTCCAAGGTTGTATGGATACTGACGGTCCTGCAACAGAAACCAGAGAAATAGGAAGCTGTAAATACTCTATTTCCATCTAAGACTCGGAGGCACCACAGCAACGTGTGAGCCAAAGGAGATAGAAGGCTACAGCTGTCTGCCATACGAGGGAGTTCTAAAGAGAATAAGCAAGTGGAACTTCAGTGTAACATCGTACTGCAAGTACCTAAAAATAAGCGCTAGAGAGGAGACCACACAACCCATCTGACAGAGAGATTCCTAAGTTGCTTCCAGGCTAATCAACTCCTATGCCATCTGTAATCTGGACCCTGGACTGCACTTACAAAGTAAAGGTAAAGAAACTACATTCCGCTGTGTCCTTGCCTTCTTTCTGCAACTTCTTCAGCACTGCTACATCTCTGTGCCAGACACTTCACCCTCTTCCTTAACCCCTATTCTCTTCATCTACTCTTCCCTGGGACTACAGCCCTACCTGTGGAGGACTATAATATCACTGCTGCACCCCACCATCTGTCCCAGAGGATCTGTCCGCAGCGTCGGCTTAACACCTTCCTTGCCAAACCCCACAGGTGGCGTCACGAGTCACTCATAAACTTTATTCCACCACTCAACCCCTTTTACATGGGCGCCCAGGGCCACGGACCGGGTCACCACTGCTGTGACACCTCCCTCTGAGAGACCGACCCAATACCGAGTACCCCACAGCCCTGGGAGGGTTACCCACTGCCATCAGGGCATTACTGCCCTGACTGGCGTATGGGACCTGGCGGGCAGAGGGGGCCCACATCGGGCCCCGTCTCATCTGCTCACCGGGCCCCGTCTCATCTGCTCACCGGGCCCTAGGGGCAGGCTAAACAGGGCCCTAGCGGAAGTTAAACTCTATTGACGTGTGGGCACGGGCCCGCATGTCAATAGTTAAAAGCCGCAAGCCAATCGGAGGCTGGCAGCTGATGTCAGCGTGCACATCGATGGCGTATGACATCATTGTCATTCGCCAGCGAGTGCGAGCTTGATCTGCATGGAGTGAGCTTTGCTGCAGGAGTGTGGCAAGGTAAGGAGAAAGTGTTTTTTTTTAATTTTTTTGAGAGCGGCAAGCCGGGGGCAGAATGGACACGGGGCAGAATGTGAGACACAGGAGGGGGCAGAATGGACACGGGGGCAGAATGTGAGACACAGGAGGGGGCAGAAAGGACATGGGGGCAGAATGTGAGACACGGGAGGGGGCAGTGTTATGAATGAGTCACCGTAGGAGGCAAAAACAGAAATACTAGCTAAGTCCAGAAAACCAGAGAAGTTGGCAGCTATCGGATTGCAGACCCCTGAACCTATCAACAACAACTAGCAGTAGCCGTGGGGAGTTCCTACGGTGTCCTAGACCCCTCGATCACAGCCGGAGAACTAAATAGCCTAAAGACAGAAAGGGAAATCTAAACTGCCCCAGAGCAGACCCCAAAGCAATAGGCAGCCCCCAACATATAATGACGGTGAAGCAAGATGAAAAAACACTCACACAGATAGAAAGATAGGAAGAGCAAATGATGGGGCCCAAGCTAACTAAATAGGAAAGGATAGAAAAGCTTCTGTCTGCAATCCGCCAAAACCCTATCAAAACAAGAGCCAACAGACTGATAGGGAAAAAAGCCCTGAAGACGCTAGGCTTCAAAAAGACTATATCAGTACGCAGGTATTTTCTGAAGACAGAGCAAAAAGGAATTCAGCTCACCCCAGCAGGGAATGGCAGAAATCCAGAAAAACAAGGCAAAACAAAACCAAAACACAAATGCAAAAAGCAGAGCAGGAAACTTAGCTTTTGAGGAGCAGGAATCAGACTGGTCTCCTAGAATCCCTCTCAGAAATCACCAGCAAGGCAGAAGGGCGTCGGCTGCCTTATATCCAGTCAGCAATTCCAGTCACCCAGTCATCATCATCCTGCTCAGGTGCTTGGTAATCAGCCTCACTACCTTCCTTCACCAGAAGAGGGAGTTCATCAGACCTCAATGGTGAAGGGGAAAATGAACTCACAACAGGGCAGAATGTGAGACAAAGGAGGGGCAGAATGGACGGGGGTAGAATGTGAGACAGGATGTGGCAGAATGCACATGGGGCAGAATGTGAGACACAGGAGGGGACAGAATGTGAGACACAGGAGGGACAGAATGTGAGACACAGGAGGGCGCAGAATGGACATGGGGCAGAATGGACACAGGGGCAAAATGTGAGACACAGGAGGGGCAGAATGGACACGGGGCAGAATGTGAGACAGGATGGGGCAGAATGCACATGGGGCAGAATGTGAGACACAGGAGGGGCAGAATGTGAGACATAGGAGGGGGCAGAATGTGAGACACAGGAGGGACAGAATGTGAGACACCGGAGGGCGTAGAATGGACACGGGGCAGAATGGACACAGGGGCAAAATGTGAGACACAGGAGGGGCAGAATGTGAGTCACAGGAGGGGCAGAATGTGAGACACAGGAGGGGCAGAAGGGACACGGGGCAGAATGTGAGACACAGGAGGGGCAGAATGGACACTGGGGCAGAATGTGAGACACAGGAGGGGCAGAAAGGACACGGGGCAGAATGTGAGACACAGGAGGGGGCAGAATAGACACAAGGGCAGAATGCGAGACACAGGAGGGGGCAGAATGCGAGACACAGGAGGGGGCAGGATACGAGACAGGAGGGGGCAGGATGCGAGACACAGGAGGGGGCAGGATGTGAGACACAGGAGTGGGCAGGATGCGAGACACATGGTGCAGGATCATGGGGCAGGATGTAGACAGATGGGACAGCAGGATTGTAAGGGGGTGAATAGGATGAAGAGTCTAAAAAGGGTTACCTTTCCTGCTTCGTATCCGGGGATTGCCGGGGGGAAGACATTCGGGCCTGGACCGACTGGTCCATGTGACCGTGGGAGGCTGTGACAAGAGAGGAGGGTTGCTGGACAGGAAGCTGTGCAGGGAAAGGGTGCGAAAGGAGAGCATGCAGCACTGCGCTCCCAGAGAGAGAGAACCTCGGGTCAAGGGACTGAGTCTGATGGACGAGGCGTTGAGAGTGCCGCATATGAGTACGTGGACCCGTTAGCCTTTGTGACCAGAGAAGACTTTCCCCCTGACAGTGCAGAGAGTGACCCGAGCGTGCAGTCCAGGTGACAGCAGTGACAAGCCAGAGCCCCTGAGTGTGGTAAAGAGACTTCATAGTGTGCACAGCATCGTTCCTGCAGAGAGACAGACAGGGCATCATACAGAGACTCAGAGCAAGGGAGACTCAGGTTCGCAGCATCTCCCTGCTCCTTGCTTTAACCCCTGAGGTCCCAACTTTATTAAAAAGAGAGACTGTAGAGACTGCAAGCGCCGCTGTTGTCAGTGCCAACGTGGGAGAAGTAGACCCTTCAGTCAAGCTTTGACTGGACTAATAAGTTACAATTGCCTGAGTTTTAACCGTTTCAATGCCTGCATAACTCTCTTATTTCTTTCTACTGTTCCATTGTGTTATATGACTGTTTTCTGCTGTCACATTTATCCCCTTATGCTCCTCCCTGCATGGAGAGAAAAATCCCTATAAATAAATCTTTAACTCTTGGTCTGTCTTGGATCCGTGGTGACATCCTCAGCACCTGCAGTTTATTACAAGTGGCATAGTCAGCTGGATGCCGCACAATGGCGCGGAGGGGGCAGACCAAGCAGATGGGGGAAGGCCCCAGGTCTTGTATCTCCCTTGAAGCCATGTTAATCTGCCAAAATTCTCTGGGAACAATGTTATGTTGTGGAGTTGGACGGAGCGCATCTGAGGGATGATGCGGATGCATCCCATGACGCGGACCCTGGAGGCAGAAATAGCTGTGATGGCCCTAGAGGGGGAGGCACGGGACTCATGCTTAGACCGCCCCAGTCGAGAGATACCCTGGACAAAGTTCTACTGATACTCGAGGAGATGCATGGGGACCCCACTGATGTAGGGGAGCTGCGCATGCAACTGTTTCACCGAGTTCAAAGAGAGGGGGAAACCATGACTTAATTTATGAATGCCCTGCTGGAACTCCATACTGCCATCGTACGGAAGGGTGGCATAGGTGTAGGGCCAATTGACGTTGTGCTACAAGACCAGCCGTTGACGGGCTTGGGAGATGTGATGATGAAGCAGGCCCTGCGAGAGCGTATGTTGGTTAAGCTAGGCATGACTTTTTTCTGAGGTTGGGAGTGAGGAGTGCACGCGTGAGCAGGAGCAGGGAGTGACAGTGCCGGTGGGGAAGGTATGGAGCGGGGAGGTAGCTGCCGCCACGGCCGTTGCCCCCCAATGGGTGTAAGACTTGAAGAAGGAGATTAAGCAGATCCGCGAAGAAATGGCTGAATCCAAGAGGACCCCTGCTGAAGAGTCCAGCCCACTGGTGTGAGACAGAGAGACCGCCCCCCAACATGAGACTAGTGCTGCCCAGCGAAGAGGACCACCCACATGCTACAACTGCAGAGTGCCCAGCCCAAATGAAGAGCCAACATAAACCTGTGATTCACGGCTGGAGAAAAGAAGAATTTGGGAAAAAAAATCGAGTCTGGGGGAAGCCCTTACTGCTGTCTTGGGGACCAGCGGCATACCCCGAGGTAAAGCGTGGAAGCAGGTGAAGGAAGTTAGAGGAGAGGGGCGGAGCATGAAGAAGCCTTCAGTGGCGGCTCCAGAGTGTAACCCCGTATCCTGAAGTGAAGAGCAACCGCAGATGAGAGATGCTTCCCGCTGAGGTCGACGATCCAGACAAAGCGCCCACCAGACAGACGTTGGTGCTGGGCGCGCGGAAGAGTGGGACACCTGTCCAGGAATTGCTCTACCCGAGAAAAGTGATGGCAAAGAACCGCTCACCCCTCTGAAGGTTCTGCTAATTGGAGGGAGTGTCGCCCCTGGAGGGAATGGTACAGTGGGAGAAGGAGAGCTCCACTCAGAGCTAGACAGTGTCACAACGTCGGATGCCGAGGAGAGACAGAGAGGGTGTCGACTGTCCACGGTCAAATGTCTGTGCTGTCCCGACGCGTGGAGGCGAGGTTAGCAGAACTCCAACCTGGGCCTAGAGGTTCCGACGGTGAGATTCGACCTGAAGAGGAGGAAGGGACGGTGTCATGATCCATGCTGGATCAGGACATATAAAAAGCACAGGTAACCTTTTTTTTCCCTAAGCTGTGCTTAAGGTTGGTTTTTGCCCACGGTGGCCATTAGGATTATTGCACTGTGGTGTCGTTTGTTCTAAGTTTGCCCCAGGTGGTGGTGACCGTCATTGCACTCTAGTTTCTTTAGTTAAGTGCACATGATTATTATGCAGGTGTGATTGCTGGCTCTGCTATAAAAGAGTCACAGGTGTTGCAATCAGTGTTGGTGATAGTGTTCATTTCAACCATCCTTGGTGGAGGAAGGATCTAGAGAGAGGTCCTGGCAGCTCAGTCAGAGACCTGTTGTGGAAGGAGTCAGAGGGGATTTCCTTGCAGCTCTGACAGAGCTTGGTGGCAGCTATTCAGGAGGAAAGCTGCATGCTGGTGGTGGACTCTTGCCAGGAGCAAGTGCAACAGAGTAAAGCTAAGTGGTGTTTCCCTGTTTGTGTTTTTCCTTAGTGTGTATTAGTACAGCGGTGGGGCCAGTGCATGCGCCACCCAACTCCCTAGCAAGGGATAGGTGTAGGGTGTGCTAGGGCGACAGGTTCCTGATTGGCGCCCGGTGCGCAACCGGCATAGGGAACATTAGGAGCGTTAGGGACACTGACTCAGGAGAGTGCAGGAGGTCTCCATGTCCCCTTTTCCTATCGCAGGGCCCACCGTTGTAACTGTTTCCCTTCCCTTTGTCTTGTTGTTTTAGTTACTGGTCTGCGAGCCGTGCCACACAGGACAGTATCACATGCCGCGTCCTGTTGTTCTAGTTACCGGCCTGCTGGTCGCGTCACACAGGACGGGTCCACGTGACATTATCACCAACTGCAACTTTTTTTTCTGCTGAGCCATGGACCCAGTTCAGCCCTTTGCCCAATTGCTGCAGACCCATACTAATGAGATTAGGGGGCTGCGCGGAGGGTTGGTGCGGCAGCTGCGGCTGTTGGTGGGCGCTGGGGGCTTGGTCCAGGAACAGGCTCAGCCAGAACCCAAGATATCCCTCCCTGACAGATTTTCTGGAGGGAGAGATCAATTCTTGGTGTTTCAACAAGCCTGTAAATTGTATTTCAGGCTGCGCCCTCGTTCATCAGGGAGTGAAGAGCAACGGGTGGGAATCATTATGTCCCTTCTTAAAGGGGATCCCCAATCCTGGGCCTTCTCCCTACCGGACGATTTTCCATCTTTAGAGTCCATGGGCGAGTTCTTTTCGGCTTTGGCGCTTGTGTATGGGGATCCTGATGGCGTCGCCCTGGCGGAATCTCGAATCCGTAGGTGTAAACAGGGAGCCCGGGTCGCTGAGGAGTACTGCTCAGTGTTTAGGAGGTGGGCAACTAATACTCAGTGGAATGACCCTGCACTTTGGAGACAAACCTTGCACAAATTGATTCCTAAGTTGCAGGATACTCTGGAGCAGTAGGCTGCTCCCAGGTCGCTGGAAGCCGCCATGTCCCTTGCCATCCGAGTGGATAGACGCCTTAGGGAAAGACATACAAAAAGAGCCCCCTGATGTCCTTACTAGGGAGGAAGACCCACCAGTGCGGACGGAGGAACCCAGAGAGCCCGGTGTTGTTGATACAAAAAAGGGGGTGTCTGCGGCTCGTCGTGGTGTAGGGGTATGCTTTTCCTGCCTGTGGGAAGCCTGGCCATTTTATGAGAGCCAGAGCCGGCCCAGTTCATGCCAAATCTCCAGACGAACCTATGCAAGTAGGAGGAGCTAGTTTGTTTTCCAGCTGCCTACGGTTAGGGGAGTGGTGTCGGCATGTTTGTACTGTGGGCAGACTGGTCATGTCCTGAAGGCTTGCCCATTGCGCGCCAAATTATCTGTGCCATCTGAGAAGCCGCATTCCCCTGGTCGCTTGGAGGGAGGCGACCAGGGAGTATACATTTCCTCCATTTTGCCCTCCCAAAGTACCATGTCTACAGAGGTCTTGGCTGGCGGGGTACCGGAGGTGATACCGGTGTTTGTGTACAGCGGAGCAGGAGTCAGTCTGGTGGATGCTCGCTTTGTCCAGACTCATGGTCTGAGGTGTAGGACGCTAGCTCAGCCTATAAGCGTCCGGGCCATAAACTCTGTTCCACTGAGCCAGGGGAGCTTGACCAAGGTCATAGAGAATATCCATCTGCGTATAGGACATCATGAGGAGTCCTTATCATGCTACGTCTTGAAGGGAATGCCAGTACCTATTGTTTTAGGCCTCCATTGGCTAAAGAGACACAACCCGGTAATAGATTGGCTGGCGAGGGAAGTGGTCAGCTGGGGGCACTCGTGTGAGGGCTGCTGCCTAGGAACTACTGTCTCTGCCATCTCTCTTCAACGGACCCCTTCGTCTCTGGTGAGGGCAGCAGATGTGCTGCAGAAGAGTAGGGGCAAATCTCAACCCTCGCCATTGGCCAACCCTGGGAGGTGCAGACCTCGTGGTGGAGAGGGTTGGAGAGTGGTGTACCCCTTGGTGAGGTGCGGGGTGTGAGTGTGGTGACACAGGGGGACACCTCTGTTGTCAATCCCAGAAAGAGTTCTCCAAGTGGTGACAAACGATCGAGTGACAATAAACGTTCAGGTCCGGCCCTGTGTGTGAACGAGCGTGTATGGGTGGCCACCAAAAAACATCCAGTGGAAGTGTGTTGTGGAGTCTTACCAGCTCATACCAAACATACACATACACAACCTGTTCCCCAGGTCAGAGCTTCGGAGAGGTGTGTTGCCTCCAGAACATACGTTGCCAATACCAGCGGGCTCGTTTCTCATCAACCTGACATGCAGGTAGTTGCTGGGGTGAACTCTGGGTCTGGGCGTCCCCGCTGTAGGTAGTTCCCTGATGGTGAGCGGTTTTGAGGGTCCGGAGGCCCCTCATTAAGGGGAGGGTACTGTCATGATCCATGCTGGATCAGGACATATAAAAAGCACAGGTAACCTTTTTTTTCCCCTAAGCTGTGCTTAAGGTTGCATTTTGCCCCCGGTGGCCATTAGGATTATTGCACTGTGGTGTCATTTGTTCTAAGTTTGCCCCCGGTGGTGGTGAGCGTCATTGCACTCTAGTTTCTTTAGTTAAGGGCACATGATTAATATGCAGGTGTGATTGCTGGCTCTGCTATAAAAGAGTCACAGGTGTTGCAATCAGAACAACAGTATAGCTGACAGGGAATCCTAGTATGGAGTGAGTATAAATACCAGTCACAGATCCAAAGGGAGGCCAGCAAAAGTTAACCATGAGAGAGCAGGGCATTAACCATGTCCTATACCATGTCACTGGCTAGCACTGTTATATATATATAGCCACATACACTTCCTGCCTACCTATCGCTGTATCTATATACCTCACCGTAATTAGTCCTTAGAAGGACTGATGGTTTAGCTAGATTTGTGGATTCAACAATGGTATACCCACAGTAATTGTTACCCCACCTATTCTGTCCCTATCGCTGCAGCAGCTCTCCCTACACTGGTGATTTTGGAGCTGACTGGAATGAGCAGGGCGGCGCCAGGACTGATATAGACCTGATGACGCTGCGCAACTAGCCAATCACTGTAATGCCACAACCAAGATGACTGCGGCATTACAGTGCGTGGCAGACAATCCCTGCATGTTGATTGGCTCTCTAAAGAGTGACAAACATGCAGGGCAGAGACCCAGGCTCCAGCTGAATGATCCCGGAAATGCTTGGTGCTCGCCAAGTACCGCGAGTACAGCGATGCTTGGGCGAGTACCGAGCATTACCGAGTATGCTCGCTCATCACTACAGGTGACCCCCCAACTCTCGCACCAACTGCACCCTTCTATACAGCAAGCCGTCTTCCAACTGGAGTCTTCCCAGTGCCTTAGAATCTGCATAGTTCCCGAGGACACAGTGTCTCTTTCACACCAGCTGGGAAGTTGCTTCAGGGCCACCCATTGTCTCAACTGGGCAAGTTCCTTATCTTCCTTCTGGAGTCGCACCCAGTCATCCCAGGGTCGCCCCAGCACCTGTTCCCCAGATGCCTCTACGATATGTCCGTGAGTTGCCACCAATGACCTGGCGAGGTCCCGAAAGCCAGGAATCTCTTTTGCCTCCAACTCTTCATATTAATCACGCTTAGGTCGCTCATGGGTCACTCTCGACAGAGCATCAGCATGCGTATTCTCATCTCTGGCCCGATATGCGATCTTGTACCGGTACTTCGCCATGCGGGCCACCCACATTGCATTTTCCAGGTGGGCTAGAGGATTGTTATTTGGTACGTACCAAAACCGGATCCTGACATGTATTCGGCAAACTTTTCAGTCATCGCCCACACTAACGCCAGCAATTCCAACTTGAAGGAGCTGTAATTGTCCGGGTTCCATTCTGAGTCGTGGAGGGACTGGCTCATGTAGGCAGTCACTCGTTCCTTCCCTTTCTGCATCTGCAACAGCATGGCCCCCAGACCATGCAGACCATTGGTGTGAAGAATGAAGGGCTGTGAGAAGTTCGCATAGGTGAGTATTGGGGCCTCAGTCAAGGCCATCTTCAAGGCTCGGAAGGCTTCTTCCTGGCTGTCTCCCCACTGGATAATCCAGTTCTTCGAACCAGACGGCACTCCCTTTAGTCGTTCCAGCAGCGGATTTGCGATACAGGTGAAATTCTTCACGAACCTCTGGTTCTAACCAGTCAACCCCAGATAGGCCCGAACGTCCTTCACTGTCTTCGGGGTGGGCTAGTCCTGTACCTCTGCAGTCTTCTCACGTACAGGTCTCACCTCTTCAGCGGATACGATGTCTCCCAGGTAATCAATTTGCTTCCGGAAAAGGTGACATTTTTGGGGCTTCACTTTCAGGCCGTGCTTCTGTAGTCAACACTTGCTCCCCATGTATGAATTCTGTCTTTGGCCGGTCGTGTTCAGCCATGGGGGCACCTGCTAGTGTCCGTTGGCTAGATCCAGGGATGAGAAATACTTTGCCTTTCCCAAATAGCGACTCCACAATTCTGGGTAAGGGGTAAGAGTCCCGCACCATACAGGCATTCAGTCGCCTATAGTTGACACAAAATCACAGGGTCCCATCTTTCTTCCGAACTAGGACAATGGGAGTGGACCACGGGCTTTGGCTCTCTGATATGACTCCACTCTGCAGCATGTGTAAAAAATATTTCACCTCCTTGTACATCTGAGGCGGTATCTGTCAGTATCTCTCCCGGATAGGTGTGGCACTTCCTGTGGGTATTTCATGGGTTATGGCTGTAGAGCACCTGAACTCATCTTCATGATGGGTGAAGACTTCCTGGTAACGCTCCAGTATGGCTTCTACCTGTTGCCCCTGTTGCGGTGAGAGTCCCATCAATTCAGCCCGTAATTGCTTCAAGATTCGGCACCCCTCCTTCATGATTCCAGGCGGGTGCCCTGGGGTCATTGTAACGGCTACAGCCCATGGTTCTCCCTGCTTGACTGCCAACTGGATGGCCTCTGGTTACATTCTCAGCACCTGCGCCACTTCACTCTTGGGCGGGAGAGTAAAGTTGTCCTCCCCCAGGTTGACGCACCGCACCACCATGTTACCATCATGGACGATGGCTAATGTCCGAGCAATGAGGAGTCCCAATGGTTTCTGGTCCATTAAGGTTGCTCTATTTGGACTTCCACTCCTTCGAGGGGTGTACAAGCTCAAACGGGCAACGTGAGAACAGTCTAGCCAGGCGGGAGGACGAGTTTAGCAGCTGCAGGGACTATCACTTTTGCTATGACTTTCCCTTCACTCGACGTTGCCTGGGCGACCCATATCAATTGTTGAAACACCTTCCTCTAGGCGGTTCGTGGGCTCCATCGGTCCAGAAAAGCATCTGATGACTTGCTGATCAAGAGAGTCCTGAGTTCTTTCAGCACATTCATCCCCAGTCACTGGAGGGCCGTTGCTATTTTCTCCGGCGGTCAACACTACTACTTTTCGGCCCACATATTTGCCGCACACTGTAATTTGCATCCAGACCACACCTGTGACCGGGATGGGAAACTGATTGGCCTCCGTCAGCTTAATTACTGGGCCCCACTCTGGCTGTGTCACTTCAGGAAAATGACGTCTGAAATACGCTTCCGGCATGGTAGTAACCTGTGAACCGGTATCAACTAGACAGTGAATGGCTTGACCATTCATTTCAGTACATACAAGGGGACTCACGGAAATTAAACATTCGGAACTGCCTTCTCTCCTCCTTGGACTCTCAGGCTCAAGGCATCGTCCCCCAGCCACGGAGCCCACTAGTTTAATGGCTGCCGAGTAAGAGGCCTCCCCTGTCTTGCACAGCCTCAGGTATAGTGTTCAACGTTGAAAACAGCAAAAGAGTAAAAAGGTTTACCCATCCAGGCCTCCAGACAGATGGAGTGGACCCATATAATTAAGATGGCAACACAGGTGCAAGAATACCGATGAAACAATCACTCACAGCCTACCAATACATGGTATGCCTGGTATGTTAATGCACAATAAAAAACTTGTATGCGGCGCTGTTCACACTATGGCCATGCACAGCATCTAGGCCAGCCTAGTAGTGACACCCTTCTATTAGCTCAGGCGGGCTGCCCAGCGCTATCAAAATGCATGCCATTTGAACAGACACCGCAGTGTACAAGACCAAATGGGCCCAACTGCACCCTGAATAAAAAGTACAAAAAACACATTAAAAAATGTGGAGTATTAGCTGATATTTTGGCCAAAATACGTGAGCCCGTAACCTGTACCAAAGTTCTCCACGTTTACGGGTACCTAACACTAAATCCTGACACTGAAATAGCACAGAAAGTGGACTTAAAATCCTCCAATAATAGAAAACAGCAAAAGAGCAAAAAGGTTTACCTGTCCATGCCTCCAGACAAATGCAGTGGACCCATATAATTAAGATGGCAACACAGGTGCAAGAATACTGATGAAACAACCGCTCAGAGCCTACCAATACATGGAGGGGGCGGTTGTGTGAACAGCGCCGCATACAAGTTTTTTATTGTGCATTAACATACCAGGCAACCGCCCCCTCCATGTATTGGTAGGCTGTGAGTAGTAGTAGTGCATTTGTCTGGAGGCTTGGACGAGTAAACCTTTTTGCTCTTTTGCTGTTTTCTATTATTGGAGGATTTTTAAGTCCTCTTTCTGTGCTATTTCATAGTGTCCAACGTCCCCACACTTGAAACAAGTCGGATGTCTCTCTGTTCAGGATTGTCCCATTTCGTGGTGAGGTACAACGGGCAAGCGGGACTCGGAGTCACTCCTGTCTCTGGATGGATTTGGAGTCACAGTGGGGACTCTTCTGAGGCCAGACCACTCTTCCCACATCTTCTGTATTTCTTTCCGAATCTCTGGCCCATCCTGAATCGGCCGCGGGTGAGGTGGGTGCACCACTACTCCGAACCATTCCTGCCGAGGCTGCCGTCCCCTGCTCTTGCTCTCACATGTGCGTTTCCGCCCCGATCTCCAGGAAAGTCATGCATGGATCGGTACGCAGGCTCTCCCGCAAAGCTTGTTTAAGTGACGTGTCTCTTAGGCCCGCTACAAGTTGATCTTTCAAGATCACATCAGGGGGTCCCAAGCCCACATCATCCTGCTTGGCGATCGCCGAGTGCACCTCTTGTAGCATATTCATATATTGAGTCACGGATTCTCCCTCTCTCTGAACATGGCTAAAAAATCGCATCTGCAATTTTCTGACATCAGTGCGATCCCCATGCATCTCTTCTAAAATTTGCAACACCTTGCTGAAGGTGTTCCATTCATGTGGGGGCCGAAACATTACAGAACATCTAGCCTCCCCGTCCAGGGCCATCATAGCAATCTCTGGTTGCATAGTGGGGCTCACAGAGTGCATCCTCAGCATACCTTTAACCTGCTCAGTACAGTCAGATAGCAGTGAATTGCTCCCTGTAAATTCTGGGAGATTGCTGAGCATGGCCCCTAGCAGTAAGCTGGCCCTCGGGACACCCATGACTGTTTGGTCTGCTGCCTCTGTGCTCGTAGACTGCATCCTGCCAACTACGCCAAATGTAAGCAGGTGCTGAGATGCAGTACGCAGGGATTGTAGAGCAATGTAGTATAACAATATTATTTATTTTAACAGTAGAGTTGCAAATAATCTCGCAGGGAGTTAATAAACAGTATACAAGAATTAAAGGGAACTTGTCGCCCCTCCAGGGTGTTTTTAACTAAAAGAGCCACCTTCAGCAGCACTAAGGCTGCATTCTGTGAAGGTCGCTCTTCTGTTACTGACCCCCATTAATGGCAAAATATTGACTTTTATAACTAGGTCCTCATACCTGGAATCAGACAAAGAGGTATGGCGTATCCCTCTGTTTAAGCCTCATCCCAGCTGTCCATCAACCCCCCTCTATATTGTCTCTGCACCTCCTCCTCTTTTGTTGGTTGCTGGAGGGCGCCTGCGTTGTTCCAACAGTTCTTGGGCATGCGCGCTGCCCGGGAACTGACTTCAGGCTATGAAGCCAGCGTGTTTTGGAGTCCCCTGATCCCACCCCGCAGTGTGTTATGAAGTATTCACACTGCGGGGCTGGGAATCCTGCACCTGCCATTGAACAGCTTTAGCTTTGCCTGCCCCCATCTCCCTCCTCCTCTCGTTTTCCTCGTTTGGCAGTGTCTGATGAGCTGTACTGCCAGTGAACCGCTCAGCTCATCAGACACTGCCAAAGGATGAAAACAAAGAGGAGGAGGGAGATGGGGACAGGCGAATCTAAAGCTGTTCAATGCGCAGGTGCATGATTCCCAGCCCCGCAGTGTGAATACTTCATAACACACTGCGGGGAGGGATCTGGGGCTTCATAGCCTGATGTCAGTTCCCGGGCAGCGTGCACTGCACATACCCGAGGACTTTTGGAACAATGCAGCTGCCCTCCGGCATCCAGCACAGGAGGAGGCGGTGCCAGGATGCTGCAGGCGGGTTGATGGACAGCTGGGAGGCAGCTTAAACAGAGGCACACTCCATACCTCCTTTTCTGATTCAAGGTATGAGGACCTAGTTATAAAAGTCAATATTTTGCCGATAATGGGGGTCAGAAACAGAAGAGCCACCTTCACAGAATGCAGCCTTAGGGCTGCTGAAGGTGGCTCTTTTAGTTAAAAATGCCCTGGGGGGTGACAGGTTCCCTTTAAGGGAAGAATAAGAATTACTGCAACAGTCTGAGGTTTAAACAGCACTTATCATGACTCCCGCTGGTACTATTTGGTATACAGTCCGATGGGGGTTGTAATACCGGCGTAGAGTCCTCAGATGGGGTCCTCTGTTAAGGTTCCAATTTCTGGCTGCAATGGGCGGTCTCCAGCTTTGCCTGCTGAGCCCCTAGTCCATAAGCCTGTGCAGCCAAAATGGAGGAAGCTGCAGGGGTCCCTGTACCAAGCATGAGACAAACCTCAGTGTCCTGTAGCTGGCCCGCACTTCTCCGTACTAGTGCTGCCCGACGTTTATCCAGGTGTGCGGCGTTCTCCACCGTCATGGTCCCGCTGGAGAATTCAAGTAAGCCTGGTCGCGGCACGTCTTGGCTCTGCTGCGCTGGGTGCAGAGCCCACTGCACACCCTTCTGCACTCTCACTGACAGTGGGAAATTGCCTGTTCCTTTACACGCCTTCTCCTCACCACCCAGCTTAGCCACGCCCCCTCTCCCCGGTTCCCTATACTTTCCCCCAGGCAACATGGGACGCAGCCTCAGCAGTTCCGGACCCGGCATGATGCAGGTACCCACCTCCCGGTCTTCCTACTTACACTGATATCACCATTCTCCACAATCACCAGGTCTCGCGGAGCGCAGCATGACCCGGTGTCTCTGACTTGTGGTTACATCACCGTCTGAGCACAGCACCGTAAGCATGATTCACAGAACATCTTCACGAGAAAGGCTGGACTACTTCAGATCTGCGTTTTACCTTTTTTTTTATAATAAACTGGTGAACAAAGGACAGAGTCTTGTTTTTATTTCACTATTTTTATGTTTTTCAGGTTTCCATTTGTGGCCTACGTCAGATTCCCTGGACTTTATTGGACCTGTGTAGGACTTAAAAAAAAAATTGGTGAACCAGGGAAATTGTCGTGGAGTGTTTTTTTTAAAAAAAAATAAAGTTTTTTTTTATGTTTTTTTCTTTTTTTACTGGGTTATTAATGGAGGTGTCTGTTAGAAACCTCTCCATTACTAAACACAGGGCATGATTTCATTTGTGTTTTTTGACAATTCATAGCTGACATCAACCTCAAGCCCCATTACACCAATTGCCAACGCACCTGGGCAATCAGGAAGAGTGAAGGCGAAGCAGCAGAATTGCCGCATCTAATGTGATGCACTGCTTCTGGGGCAGCTGAGGGCTGGTAGTTTATTGCTAAGAAGGGCCCAATAGCCATAGACCTTCCCAGCATAATAATATCCGCTTTCTGCTGTCTGCTTTACCTTTATTGATTATCAAAAATGTGGGGAACCCCAGGTTGTTTATTCCATTTATTTATTAGCTGAATCCATGCATAGTAAGCTACACATAAGGCACTAATTACATATCTCTGGATATCTATCTCATCTAAAAATCTGTAATTTCTATTCTGCATTCTGATCCAGTACGTGTCATACCGGAAGTCTTGTGTATACGGACAGCACACAGATGAAGGGGACCTTGCAGGCATGTTTGCAAATAGACACTTAACCCCTTTCTGACATATGACGTACTATCCCGTGCCCTGACCCTGAATGCCCATGGACGGGATAGTACATCATACCCAGTCAGCAGCGCTGACGGGGGAGCGCGGCTGATTACAGCCGGGTGTCACTGCTGACACCCGGCATATGATCGCAGTGTTTCGGTGGCATAGGGAAGCATCGCGCAATAAGGGGGCTCATATTGCGTTATTCTGAGTGCCTCCTTTCTGCAGGACCCCGGATCCAAGATGGCCGTGGGGTCCTTCCGGGTCCTGCAGGGAGGTGGTTTGTCAGTGCCTGCTGAGAGCAGGCACCGGCAAGCCTCCTGCACTGTCTGTCAGATCGCTGATCTGACACAGTGCTCTGCAAAGTGTCAGATCAGCGAGCTGATATAATACAGTGATGTTCCACCATGGGACAAAGTAAAAAAGTTAAGAAAAAAAAGGGTAAAAATATTTTTTACAAATTCCTAAGTAAAGAAAAAAAATATTCCCCAATAAATACATTTCTTTAAGTAAAAAAACAATAAAAGTACACATATTTGGTATCGCCATGTCCGTAACGACCCGCCCTATAAAACTGTCCTACTAGTTAACCCCTTTAGTGAACCCCTTAAAAAAAGGCAAAAGAAAATGCTTTAACAACATACCGCCGAACAAAAAGTGGAATAACATGTGATCAAAAAGACGGATATAAATAAAAACGTTATCTTGTCCGGCAAAAAACGAGCTGCCATACAGCGTCATCAGCGAAAAAATAAAAAAGTTATAGCTTGCAGAATAGAGCGATGCAAAGCTAATAATTTTTTATATAAAATTGTTTTTATTGTATAAAAGTGCCAAAACATAAAAAAAGATATAAATGAAGTATCGCTGTAATCGTACTGACCCAAAGAATAAAACCACTTTATCAATTTTACTACATGCGGAACAGAATAAATGCCCCCCAAAAGAAATTCATGAATTGCTGTTTTTTGTTCATTCTGCCTCCCAAAAATCATAACAAAAAGCGATAAAAAAAGTCATGTGCCCGAAAATGGTACCAACAAAAACGTCAACCCGTCCCGCAAAAAATAAGACCTCACATGACTATTTTTTGCAATAAAAAACATCTTTTAGCGTGTGACAGCTGCCAAACAAACCACCCTTTATCACCCCCTTAGTTAGGGAAAAATAATAATATAAAAAAAGTATTTATTTCCATTTTCCCATTAGAGTTAGGGTTAGGGCTAGGTTTAGGGCTAGGCTTGGATGATCCCAGCAAAGAGCAAACAGATGAACGGCAAACTAGGGCACACAAATCACCACATTAACAGATGGAGCTATTTATCTGAAGTATTGCGGTATATATTTCAGTCAAAAAACAGAGGTGCTTGCATGAAAAACATGAATATTTCAATGTGAAATGAAAAAAGAAGAAATATACAGCACTCACCGATATAGCTGAAAAACTGTGCGTCTTTATTTCACATGAATTCCATCAACAGATATGTGGACATGCAGGACGTTAGAGGAATGCTAAGGGAGGGAGGTGCCGGACAACGGCCGTTTCATGATTACTCGCTTCTACGGGTCCAGGTGAAGTACAATATGTCACGAGAAAACAGTGTCAAAATCCATGGAAGCTTTCCAGAGTTATTACTTCATAAAGGGACAGTGGTCAGAATTGTAAAAATTGGCCCAGTCATTAACGTGCAAACCACCCTTGGTGGTAAAGGGGTTAAAAAGACTTCATATAGTGAAGTTTATGTAAAAATGAAAAAGTTATGGCTGCTACAACAATGAATGAACAAAAAAAAATCCATAGGATCCAAACGTCCCACATACAGCGGGAGAGTCCCGGATTTGAGTCCGCTTCCCACTGTCCTGCTTAATGTTCCGAACATGGTTGTTCTTTATCTAGCTTGATAAAGAACAACTGTGTTTGAAACGCGTCGCTTGCTCCTGTTCCTGTCCATTATATTTTTAATGTTTTTTTTTATAGAATAAAGATTACGCTGAAAATTTTACGAGAAGCCGGAACATTTCCTCTTTTTCCTGCAATTGCTATACATGAGTGGACGGCTCGTGGTTCTGTGGACAATGGACTCCTATAAACTTCAATGGTGAGCTGGGACTATTCTTTCCTGTTTTGTGCTTAATGTTCCACCATTCCTCTATGATATTTCCTCCTGCCAGGATGGAAAGAAATGTAAAATGGGTTTGGCTCAGTGGTGTGGTTGAGAGCATGGGCAGAAATGTTGTACCCCATACTTTGCCTCTCTTTCTCTTTTATGAAAGTTGAGAGGTATGTTCACAGACTGAGACTACCACTCCTATTTTCTATGTTCTTTAGCACTGCAGTAATACACTACACTCTGTTTAAGCCTTTTTTCCCCTATCTCTAATGATGAGCTGGGTGCTCTGACTTCTTCTCTCCAGGTTATAAACCCTAAAATGACTGCTGCTTTCCCTGCCTCATGAATTATATTATCTTTGAAAGTCTCCACTAATTTTTTGTGCTAAATCATGTGATGTGCTAGATGTAAGACATTATGGGGAATTCCGCTTGGCTACGCCAAAATATCAAGTCACTTGATTCAAGTGAGCTTGCTAACTGGTGGATATAAACTTTGGCAATATGTGAAATGGTGATGGGTAGAGTTGAGCGACTTTTGGTTTCTTAGGGTCACGTTTCGTTTCGTGAAACCCGACTTTTCCAAAAGTCGGGTCGAGCAAGATCGTCCGATTATAGGGAAAAGTCGGGGTCGTCCCGAAACACGAAACCCAATGTAAGTCAATGGGGAATAAAAGTCGGCAGTGAGAGGAGGACAGGAAACACACCTACAGTGCCCATTTGAATGCCAAAAGCATCAATTCTTCTTACTTAAGCTTGTCAACCTTAATTTACTTCATAATACAAGTTACGCACTGAAAAATGGGGGTTATTTGGCTAAATTTGTGGGGGGGGAGGGCTGGCTGCAGGTTTTCATGTGCCCTGGGCGAAAGAGCGCCCCTTTAACACATACCACAACTCATCATGCTCCGATACGGCAGAGAAATAGCGGTATAGTACAATGAAAAATACCTCACTTTTTACATCTCATGACGAGGCCCATCTATTTCTCCATACAAAATCATTGGTCCCATATAATGTTTGAAACAGTATATGATGAGCTCCACATAATGCTACAGTATATGTTGGTCCCCATGGATGAAGCTCCACTGTCTTATGGGCCCAAATAATGCTCCAAACATAATGGGCCCCATTTCTAATGCTCTAGTGTATAATGGGCCCTGTAAATGCTGCTCCAGTGTCTGATGTCCACCTTTGGAATGTTCCAGTGTATGGTGGGCCCCATCTATCATTCTCCAGAGTATAGTGCTCCCCAAAAATTGCTGTCCCAACATTGAAAACAATCAAATAAGTCTCCTCGCTAGGGAATCCCTGTACTTGTCTGGACAGGTGCTGTAGCTTGCTTAACAGCTCGCCAGCCGTTCTCACGCCCAGTATGGATTGCACGTGATTGCACAAAGGTTAGAAAGGGTACCGTATCCCTGGATAACATGTATGGATAGCGTACACATTCAAAATATATGTCTATACAGCATGAGGCAGGCTCAGACGGTGTTAGGCCCAGTATGGATTGCACGTCATTGCACAAAGGTTAGAAAGGGTACCGTATCCCCGGATAACATGTATGGATAGCGTACACATTCAAAATATATGTCTATACAGCATGAGGCAGGCTCAGACGGTGTTAGGCCCAGTATGGATTGCACGTCATTGCACAAAGGTTAGAAAGGGTACCGTATCCCCGGATAACATGTATGGATAGCGTACACATTCAAAATATATGTCTATGCAGCATGAGGCAGGCTCAGACGGTGTTAGGCCCAGTATGGATTGCACGTCATTGCACAAAGGTTAGAAAGGGTACCGTATCCCCAGATAACATGTATGGATAGCGTACACATTCAAAATATATGTCTATACAGCATGAGGCAGGCTCAGACGGTGTTAGGCCCAGTATGGATTGCACGTCATTGCACAAAGGTTAGAAGGGGTACCGTATCCCCGGATAACATGTATGGATAGCGTACACATTCAAAATATATGTCTATACAGCATGAGGCAGGCTCAGACGGTGTTAGGCCCAGTATGGATTGCACGTCATTGCACAAAGGTTAGAAAGGGTACCGTATCCCCGGATAACATGTATGGATAGCGTACACATTCAAAATATATGTCTATACAGCATGAGGCAGGCTCAGACGGTGTTAGGCCCAGTATGGATTGCACGTCATTGCACAAAGGTTAGAAAGGGTACCGTATCCCCGGATAACATGTATGGATAGCGTACACATTCAAAATATATGTCTATACAGCATGAGGCAGGCTCAGACGGTGTTAGGCCCAGTATGGATTGCACGTCATTGCACAAAGGTTAGAAAGGGTACCGTATCCCCGGAAAACATGTATGGATAGCGTACACATTCAAAATATATGTCTATACAGCATGAGGCAGGCTCAGACGGTGTTAGGCCCAGTATGGATTGCACGTCATTGCACAAAGGTTAGAAAGGGTACCGTATCCCTGGATAACATGTATGGATAGCGTACACATTCAAAATATATGTCTATACAGCATGAGGCAGGCTCAGACGGTGTTAGGCCCAGTATGGATTGCACGTCATTGCACAAAGGTTAGAAGGGGTACCGTATCCCCGGATAACATGTATGGATAGCGTACACATTCAAAATATATGTCTATACAGCATGAGGCAGGCTCAGACGGTGTTAGGCCCAGTATGGATTGCACGTCATTGCACAAAGGTTAGAAAGGGTACCGTATCCCTGGATAACATGTATGGATAGCGTACACATTCAAAATATATGTCTCAGGAGGCAGGCTCAGACGTGTCAGGCACAGTATGGATTTGACGGCCCAGATTACACAGCGGAGGAGCAGGGAGAGGTAAAGATTGCAAATGCTGGGGCCCTGGCCAAGCAAGGGGGGCCCACTCGTGGGCGTCGGTACTGGCACTGGGCCCCTCATAGTACAGCGGTGTGTCTGACGGTGGGTGTGCACCACCACCGTCAGAGACACTTGATTGCACTATGAGGGACCCTGTGCCAGTGCCCGCGCCCAAGAGTCGGCCTACCCACCTGTCCAGGGCAACGGCACTCGCACGGTGTCGTGCGGTAGGTGGTGACCCCGGCCATGGGGGGGGAGGCAGCACAGTTAGGGAGTTTTAGAAAGTGGCATATGTTGATGTTGGACATTCAGCTGATGCAAAAGGCGAAATAGGTGAAGTACCAGGAAGAGGTGGACCAAAGCAAGCCATTTTTCTGTCACCCTATGTGTCATCAGGGGAAGGTGGGACAAAATCCTTGGAAACCCATGCGTGGTTCATTTTAATGAAGGTTAGATCATCCACATTTTGGGTTGACAGACGGGTCCATTTTTCTGTCAGGATTGATCCAGCTGCACTGAAGACTCTTTCCGATAGCACACTTGCAGCTGGGCAAGCGAGCTCCTGTAAGGCATATTGGGCCAATTCAGGCCAGGTGTCCAGTTTAGCGGCCCAATAGTCAAAGGGGAATGACCTGTGTGGGAGAACATCGATATGGGAGGAAAAGTAGTTTGTAACCATAGTTGACAACTGCTGTCTCCTGTCACTTTCCATCGATGCAGTATTACCAGTTGTGTGAGCGGTATTTGAAAAATCAGTCCACAACATTGTCATGAAACCCCTGTCTCCAACGCCACTTCTGCTGTGTGCACCACGAACACCTCTGCCAAGCTGCCCCCGGCCCGTACGGCTCGTGTGAGAACCATCACCGCTGCTGTGTGCTGGGAATGCCTCAAGCAACCGATTTACCAGAGTTGCTTGTTTATTAGCCAATATTAGGTCAAGGTTCTCCTGTGGCATGATGTTTTGTAATTTGCCTTTATAGCGTGGATCCAGGATGCTGGCCAACCAGTAGTCGTCATCGTTCATCATTTTGGCAATGCGGGGGTCCCTTTTTAGGATCCGCAAGGCATAATCTGACATGTGGGCCAATGTTCCCGGTGTCAATGATGCACTGCGAGTGCTGGGTGGAGGAGCACTTTCTGGCAAATCCACATCCCTCCAGTCACGCACAAACCCTGTACCAGACCTTGCCACGCCAACATTTTCACTTGCCCCACGAGATGCATCCTCCTCCCCTAAGTAATCATCCCCATCATCCTCCTCCTCCTCCTCCTCCTCTTCTTCCTCCACCTCGTCCAGGAGAGGTCCCTGAGCAGACAATGGCTGAATGTCATCAAGGATTCCCTCCTCCTCTTCCTCCTCATCAACATTGGCTGCAGACGCCTGCTCCTTAAGGTGCGTCAAAGTTTGCATGAGCAGACGCATAAGTGGGATGCTCATGCTTAGGATGGCGTCGTCTGCGCTTACCAGCCGTGTGCATTCCTCAAAACACTGAAGGACTTTACAAAGGTCTTTCAGCTTCGACCACTGCACGCCTGTCAACTCCATGTCTGCTCTCAAAGTGCCTGGCCGTGTATCCTCCCACAAATGCATTATGGCCTGCCTCTGCTCGCACAGCCGCTCCACCATGTGCAGGGTGGAGTTCCACCTTGTTGCAATGTCGATAATGAGGCGGTGGTTGGGAAGGTGGAGCAATCGCTGCAGCTTCTGCATACGAACGGAGTGTACAGGCGACCGGCGGATGTGCGCGCACAGTCTTCGCACCTTCTGGAGCAGGGCTGTTAACTCCGGATAATTTTTGAGGAAGCACTGCACCACCAGGTTCAAGGTGTGAGCCAAGCAAGGTATGTGGCTGAGTTTTGAAAGGGCTATGGCTGCCACAAAATTACGGCCGTTATCACTAACTACCTTGCCTGCCTCAAGATGTACACTGCCCAGCCATGACTCAGTTTGTCGCTTCAAGTACTCGGCCAGCACCTCGGCGGTGTGTCTGTCGCCCAAACACATCATCTGCAACACAGCCTGCTGACGCTTTCCACTAGCTGCTCGATAGGGGGACACATCGTGTGCAACAGTGGCAGCTGCAGATGGAGTGCTCGTACGACTGCGCTCTGTGGACGAGCTTTCGCTTCTGGAGGAGGAGGAGGAGGAGGAGGGTCGAACGCCTACAGCCAACTGTTTCCTATACCGTGGGCTAGGCAGCACTGTCCCACCACCGATGTCCCCTGTGGACCCTGCATCCACCACATTAACCCAGTGCGCAGTGATGGACACGTAACGGCCCTGGCCATGCCGACTGGACCATGCATCAGTTGTGAGGTGCACCTTTCCGCTCACTGACTGCTTGAGTGCACAATGGGGTCTTTCACATGATGGTGGAGGGCTGGGATGGCTTTGCGAGAGAAGAAGTGGCGACTGGGTAGGTCATAGCGTGGTACTGCATAGGCCATGAGTTCGCGGAAAGCTGTGCTTTCCACCAACCGAAAGGGCATCATCTCAAACGAGATTAGTTTGGCAATGTGGGCGTTCAAACCCAGTGTACGCGGATGAGAGACTGAGTACTTTCTTGACCTACTCATAGTGTCTGGGAGGGTGAGCTGGACTTGAGAGCTGCATATGGTGGAAGTAGCGGTGGACAGGGCGGACTGAGAGAGGGTTGATGATGGTGATGGAGTTGGTGTTCTTTCTGATGGCCTAGAATCAGTATTTCGTTGATATAACAGTGGGATTCCCTGACTGCTGTGGCCTTGCAACGACACCTCAACATTTGCTGCTGTGCTAACCGGTGGGCTTACAGTGGGGGAAACAATGTAGCGTTGCTGACTACCTTCGTTGTGATCAGTTGCACATGTGGCACTTGAGGTTTGGTGTTGTGTCCACGCTTGCAAGTGCATGCTGGTTAAATGTCTAAGCATGCAACTGGTATTCAAATTTTTCAGATTTTTCCCTCGGCTAAAGGTCTTTGCGCACTTCTTACAGATAACCTTGGCCTGATCATGAGGATTTTGTTCGAAAAAGTGCCACACTGCACTCTTCCTACTTTGGCAGACATTTTGCGGCCTAGCACGCTGTGATCTTTTGACCCTCTGGACAAGCTGTCCAGCAACTCTTTTGATGTTTGGAACCTGTCTTTGGAGTGCTCCGGGCCTGCCAGATAACAGTTGTTGTGATGTCGATGTCTGCTGTGGATGCTCTTCATCTGAGCTATTGGAAGCAGCACCCTCTTCCCCCAATGGATGGCAATCTGGGTCAACAACTGGGTCATCCATCACCTCCTCTTCTATGTCATGTGCACCTTCCTCTGTGTCACCGTGTATGGTGGTATAGTGTGCGGGAAGGGGCACCTGAGTCTCATCAGGGTCAGAATCTGGCTCTGTACACTGCGAGGACAATGTAGTGCTCTGAGTGAATGTACCAGCAGAATCATCCATCAGCGGCTGTGCATCAGTGCACTCCATGTCAGATTCATCTTGGCCTGGGTAATTCACCATTTCACTTGATAATCCAGGCATGGTATGTGAAAACAGCTCCATGGAGTAATCAGTAGTATGGCCTGCGTCATCCTTCAATCTTGGTTGGGGTGAAGGACACAAGGAAAGGTGTGGTTCATGAACATGAGCCTCCAATGACGACTCAGTGCTTTTACTTTTTACAACTGAAGAAGAGGAGGCGATAGAGCTGGAGGCTGAGTCAGCAATGTAAGACAAAACTTTTTCCTGATGCTCTGCCTTTAAAAGCGGTTTGCCAACTCCTAGAAAACTAAGTGTTCGAGGCCTTATGTAGCCAGACGATGACGCAGGGTCAGCACCTCCTGCATTCGGTCCTATTTTGCTCTTGCCACTACCATCAGATCCACCACCAACACCATCATTACCAGCTGCCAACCCCCGCCCAATTCCACGGCCTCTTCCACCAGCCTTCCTCATTTTTGGTAGAAATGTAGAGAAAATCCTACAAACTATATAGTAATGTAAAACAAGGTACAAGGTGTCTATAGGACAGGGGAGTTTTAGAATTTCTGTACACACTTGTGGACAGTGGACACTTGTGGATTGTGTGAGGCCCACTGATATCTGAGCGCTATGTGAGACGCTCGATGGCACAGCTGCCTGTGACCAAAGTGACGAGAGGATAATGGAGATTTTGAATCTCTGCGTACACTTTTGGACACTGGACACTTGTGGATTGTGTGAGGCCCACTGATATCTGAGCGCTATGTGACACGCTCGATGGCACAGCTGCCTGTGACCAAAGTGACGAGAGGATAATGGAGATTTTGAATCTCTGCGTACACTTTTGGACACTGGACACTTGTGGATTGTGTGAGGCCCACTGATATCTGAGCGCTATGTGACACGCTCGATGGCACAGCTGCCTGTGACCAAAGTGACGAGAGGATAATGGAGATTTTGAATCTCTGCGTACACTTTTGGACACTGGACACTTGTGGATGGTGTGAGGCCCACTGATATCTGAGCGCTATGTGACACGCTCGATGGCACAGCTGCCTGTGACCAAAGTGACGAGAGGATAATGGAGATTTTGAATCTCTGCGTACACTTTTGGACACTGGACACTTGTGGATGGTGTGAGGCCCACTGATATCTGAGCGCTATGTGACACGCTCGATGGCACAGCTGCCTGTGACCAAAGTGACGAGAGGATAATGGAGATTTTGAATCTCTGCGTACACTTTTGGACACTGGACACTTGTGGATTGTGTGAGGCCCACTGATATCTGAGCGCTATGTGACACGCTCGATGGCACAGCTGCCTGTGACCAAAGTGACGAGAGGATAATGGAGATTTTGAATCTCTGCGTACACTTTTGGACACTGGACACTTGTGGATGGTGTGAGGCCCACTGATATCTGAGCGCTATGTGACACGCTCGATGGCAAAGCTGCCTGTGACCAAAGTGACGAGAGGATAATGGAGATTTTGAATCTCTGCGTACAGTTTTGGACACTGGACACTTGTGGATGGTGTGAGGCCCACTGATATCTGAGCGCTATGTGACACGCTCGATGGCACAGCTGCCTGTGACCAAAGTGACGAGAGGATAATGGAGATTTTGAATCTCTGCGTACACTTTTGGACACTGGACACTTGTGGATGGTGTGAGGCCCACTGATATCTGAGCGCTATGTGACACGCTCGATGGCACAGCTGCCTGTGACCAAAGTGACGAGAGGATAATGGAGATTTTGAATCTCTGCGTACACTTTTGGACACTGGACACTTGTGGATGGTGTGAGGCCCACTGATATCTGAGCGCTATGTGACACGCTCGATGGCACAGCTGCCTGTGACCAAAGTGACGAGAGGATAATGGAGATTTTGAATCTCTGCGTACACTTTTGGACACTGGACACTTGTGGATGGTGTGAGGCCCACTGATATCTGAGCGCTATGTGACACGCTCGATGGCACAGCTGCCTGTGACCAAAGTGACGAGAGGATAAGGGAGATTGGATTGCTTTTAAAAAAGCAGTTTGCGGAGCAGTGGGTAAACAGCAATGCCAGCGGGTCAGGAAGCCTTAAAAGGCAGCCCAACAACCAACACCACTGATACACCACAATATAGCCTCCCCTTGCACTGCACACACAGTGACTTGTGTGTTGTGCAGGCCAAATCGCTAGCAGCAGAAGCAGTTTTTTTGTCTTCTTCCCTGCCTAACGCTCTCCCTACAGAATCAGCAGCAACCTCTCCCTATACTAAGATCGGCAGAAGTAAGATGGCGGTCGGCGTGCACGCCCTTTTATACCCCCTGTGACGCCCACCAAAGCAAGCCAATCACTTGCATGCCCTTCTGAAAGATGGTGGTGACCCGTGCCTATGTCATCACGTTGCCCACAGTGTCCGTGGATCCTGAGTGGCTGAAAAAGAGCGCAAAACAAACTTTTGAAACGCGACTTTGGCGTGTAAGTCGCCGACCTCGTGGCCTACCTCATCCTAGGGTCGGGTTTCGTTTCATGAAACCCGACTTTGCCAAAAGTCGGCGACTTTTGAATTTTTTCGACCCGTTTCGCTCAACTCTAGTGATGGGCATTATTTTTTCATGGCGATTTACATGTGAATCAATTCTCAAATTGTTACCTGGGCAGGAGTATATGGCTCGAGCAGGCTCAATACTTCAAAGCCTGCTTGTGCCACTCTGAAGTACCACTGCAGATCTAAAGCTGCCTTTGCTGGCAGCCTAAAAGAGAGCACAGTGCCATCATTTCCCTGGTCTGAACTGTCAATCTTCTGGAGTGTGCCAATCCCAACCAAAGAGGAAGTTGGGGTCTGGGAGTGGTGTGCTCCTGAAGATTCATCTTGTGAAACTCTCATTAAGGGAGGGGGTCTCAATTTCTTAAATGGGTAAATTTGCAAAGTGCTTGTAAAAACAAGCAACTTTACAATTTGCCATCTATCAATACCTAAGTTATCAGCCACCCTGCAGACTCAGTGAGGCTTGTTACCAGGGTAAGGAGAGTACACTACCGGCAAGCTGTGTGCTTTAGCGCCCTGAATATGGCCAGATCTTCAGTCCCACTGCTGAAGTTTTTAATTATAGCCCATGTAGAAAAGTGCTTTATCAGATTAAAGGAAAGATGAATATCTTTGTACTGTGTTAGCCAGTAGATAGAAAAATATTCAGAATAGAGAGTCCTCAGTGGTTGATACCTTTTAATGGCTAACTGAAAACATGGCAACACATTGCAAGCTTTCGAGACTACTCAATAGTGTTGAGCGATACCACCCGATATTGAATAATATCGGATCGGATTGGATCGGCCGATATCAAAAAAGTATCGGGTATCGCCGATTCCGATCCCGGAAGTCCCATTCAAGTCAATGGAACAGAAATATTGGAATAAAAAAAAACCCTTTCTTTCCTTGTAGTTTAATTCTACATGAAGAAAAACAACTAAGAATAATGTAGAATGTATTGGGGGAGGTGGAGGAGACATTAAAGGCATAGAGGTTTAGCCCAATCAAATGGAATAGCAGGAATACATTTTTTTTTAAAGATGTTCGGAGTTACAAAGATATTGACTATGTTAACCTTTTGTATATTTTGTTAGATATGTGTGTTTCACTACTTCCATGCTCCTCACCTTCTTTTTTACTTCTCCAACACTTTCTCCTTCATCATCCTCAGCAGCAGCATCTTTTTCATCAACTTCTTCTTCACCTTATTCACTTATTCATCTTCTTCTTCACCTTCTTCCTATTATTCTTTTTTTTACATTCTTCATCTTCTTCCTATTATTCTTTTTTTGTACATTCTTCATATTCTTCTTATTCATCTTCTTCTTCATCATATTCTTATTTGTGACAGGCATTCCTGTAGTTGTTATCTATAAAAGTTTGAAGATTACACCTTCCGTTCTGCCTGTCACAAAAGACTTACAACAGGATTTGTCCGAGTTCAGTTTGGCCTGCAGCAGCAGGCATTTTCCAGGGGCACCACGAGGAGGAACGGACTCACCCCCATACACTGCTTAGTCTTCTTCTGCTTATAATTTAGATAATATCATTTGCTCTGATTTTTAGTCTTATGCTTAATGTTCTTCTGCTTTTGTTTTTTCTGCTTCTTGCTCTTCTGTCTCTTGTTGTTCTGCATCTTGGTGGTTGTCTTCATGTTCTTTGTCCTCTTGGTCATCTTCTTCAGGGTCATCTTTTTGGTCTTCTTCGGTGTGGTCTTCAGGGTCGTCGTCTTCAGGGTCGTCGTCAGGGAGATCCAGAGTGAGAACCAAAAACCATTTCCACAACCCTGAACTTTGAAAAGTAGCAGAAGGTACAAGAAGGCTGAGGAACTGCCGAGAACCAGCTGATGGTACTGGAACCCGGATGGGCAGCAGAAGGAACAAGAGCCAATGGCACAACCGTGGACCAGCTGACGGTGCAGGAACACGGTTAGTAAGCAGGAGGTACCTGTGCTACAAAGCACTACCAAGGACCAGCAGACGTTGCTGGAACTCGGATACCGAGAAGGAGGCAAATAGGCCAAAGGCACTGCCGAGAACCAGCTGACGGTGCTGGAACCCGGATGGGTTCAGCTACCCCTGAAAAACAACGTTGCAAGGCCGCGAGCCGGCCGCTGTTACCGAAACCCACAGTCCTACAGGGGGTGCTTATCCTATTGGCACTACGGAACCAGCCTTTATTACCAGAACCCGCAGCCCACATAGGAAGCACCTAAACTGCAGGCACCATAGAGTCGACTAACCCGACCGCAACACGACTGGACAACGTTTTGGTGGCAAAGTGACGTTGACAATCCCCGGAAACAGCAGGCGTGCTGGAACCAGGCTGGGCAGGAGGGAGTACCCGTGCCAAAGACACTTCTGAGCAGCAACTGGCGATGTTAGAGCCCAGGGTCAATCATTCAGCATGCTGAGGCCTACTTGGAGCGAGTAGTAAATGAGATGTAGTGTGATTTTGGAGGCAGCAGGAGACTTTGTCGTCCACACAGCAGGGGAGCAGCTAGCATTACTGAACCCCACTAACACTGGAGCATGTGTTTTTCTCTGTGCAGACGGCACTTCCGAGCAACAACTGGCTGTGTAGAAGCCCAGGATCAATCATGGAGCAGGCTGAGGCCTACTTGAAGCAAGTTTTATATCGGTTGTACACTACTACTGATTGTAACCGTGCTCCACTTAGGCCTCTGGCTCTACTGTCTCTTGTTTTTCCCTTGGCCACCAACCCCGCCAGTTGCTGCTCTGAAGTGGCGTCTGCACAATCCACACTTGTTCCTGGGTTACAGGGGCTCAGTCACGTCAGTTGATCCCCTGATGTGTATCCGGCAAGGTCTCCTGCTCTGTCCACATTCCCACTACTAGTAATGGGAATGTGGACAGAGCAGGAGACCTTGCCGGACACACATCAGGCGATCAACTGAAGTGACTGAGCCCCAGTAACACAGGAACAAGTGTGGATTGTGTAGATGCCACTGGCGGGGTTGGAGGCCAGGGGAAATACTAGAGACAGTGGAGCCAGAGGCCTAAGTGGAGCACAGTTAAAAATCAGTAGTAGTGTGACTGTGTAGGAAGCAGGAGACTTTGCCATCCACACAGCAGGGGAGCAGCTGGCGTTACTGAACCCCACTGACACAGGAGCTAGTGTTTCTCTCTGTGCGGATGGCACTTACAAGCAACAACTGGCTGTCTTGAAGCCCAGGATCAATCCTGGAGCAGGCTGAGGCCTACTTGGAGCGAGTAGAAAATAAGATGTAGTGTGATTTTGGAGGCAGCAGGAGACTTTGTCGTCCACACAGCAGGGGAGCAGCTGGCGTTACTGAACCTCACTAACACAGGAGCTATTGTGCTTTTCTCTGTGAAGACGGTACTTCTGAACACCAACTGGCGTTGTTGGAGCCCAGGATCAAGCATGGAGCAGGCTGAGGCCTGATGGTTTTTGAATGTGGAGGCAGCAGGAGACTTTGTCGCCCACACAGCAGGGGAACAGCAGACGTTACTGAACCCCACTAACACAGGAGCTAGTGTTTTTCTCTGTGCGGACAGCACTTCCGAGCAACAACTGGCTGTGTTGAAGCCCAGGATCAATCATGCAGAAGGCGGAGGCAAACTTGCAGCAAGTTTGATATAGGTTTTTGACTATTACTGATTGTAACCGTGCTCCACTATGGCCTCTGGCTCCACTGTCTCTAGTATTTCCCCTGGGCTCCAACCCCGCCAGTTGCTGCTCTGAAGTGGCGTCTGCACAATCCACACTTGTTCCTGTGTTACTGGGGCTCAGTCACGTCAGTTTATCCCCTGATGTGTGTCCGGCAAGGTCTCCTGCTCTGTCCACAATCCCACTACTAGTAATGGGAACTTCTGAGCGACAACTGGCTGTGTTGAAGCCCAGGGATTACAGTTCAGGTGGTAGAAACATGAACACAACAGGAGACCTGGATACTGTTGCCAACCAATTATTTATTCTGGTAGAGGACTGGCAAATTCTGGCGAGATCCAGGCTTTGTTCATTTTCAGAAAAGTAAGCCGGTCAACATTATCGGAGGATAGTCGCGTGCGACGGTCTGTTAGTACACCACCTGCGGCACTAAAGACGCATTCCGATAATACACTGGCAGCAGGGCAAGCCAGCACCTCCAATGCATACTGGCTAAGCTCTGGCCATGTATCCAGCTTTGAGACCCAAAACTTGAAGGGGGAAGAGCCATCTGGGAGTACACTGACAGGGCAAGACATGTAGTGTGTCACCATCTGACGGAAACGTTGCCTCCTGCTGACTGGATCCATCTGTGATGGTGTAGACATTTGTGGCGGACACACAAAACTTTGCCATATTTGAGCCATAGTGGTCTTGCCTTGTGCTGAGGCGCTGCCTCTGCTCCCTCTTTGTGCCGAGCTTCCTCCACTGCCTCGACGCACAGAGCTGTTTTGTAAAGCACTAGCAGCACTACTATTGGGTGGAATGGAGAACATGATGGACTGCACCAGTGTGTCTTGGTACTCCCGCAGTTTACGCTCCCGGTTCAACGGTGATATGAGGCTTTGTAAGTTGTCCCGGTAGCGAGGATCTAGGAGGGTGTATACCCAATAATCAGTTGTGTTGAGAATGTGGGCGATGCGGCGGTCGTTTCTCAGGCACTGCAGTATGAAAACAACCATGTGCTGCAGACTCCCAACTGCCAAAGAAACGCTGTCCCCTGCTTGAGACGTCATCTCTGCCTGCTCTGCATTACCCCACCCTGACTAGAGCATTGTGTACCTCCCTCCTCTGGAGAGATGTCTTCCTCCTCCATTGAGTCCTCCTCATCCTGCTCACAAAGTGTCCCCTGCCTAGGCCTTTGTGAGGAACCACGTAGCGCAGACTGTCCAGAAGCAGATGGCATTTGTGACTCCTCATCCTCCAACTCTTCCAAAACCTCCTCCCTTAGTGCTTGCAGTGTTTTTTGAAGCAGGCAGATAAGGGGGACAGTCATGCTGACTAGTGCATCATCTGCACTCGCCATCCGCGTGGAATCATCGAAGGCACCCAAAACAAGGCAGATGTCCTTCATAGAGGCCCACTCAGTGGTGCTGAAGTGTGACCGGCGCACAGTGCGACTTGTTTGCGCCTGATGCAGCTGGTACTCCATGACTGCTGCCTGCTGCTCACACAACCGCTCCAACATATGTAATGTTGAATTCCACCTGGTGGGTAGGTCACATATGATGCGATGTTCCGGAAGGCATAATCGGCGCTGCAGAGCAGCAAGGCGCGATCTTGCCGTGCTGGAACGCCGCAAGTAAGCGCACTCTATGCGGACCTTGTGCAGCAGTGCATCAAGATCCGGATAGTCCCTCAGAAAGCTCTGCACGACCAAGTTCAGCACATGTGCCAGACATGGGATGTGAGTGAGGTTGCCTAGGCCCAAAGCTGCCACCAGATTTTGGCCATTGTCACACACTACCAAGCCTGGCTGGAGATTCGCTGGCACAAACCACACGTCGCTCTCCTGCTTGATGGCATTCCAGAGCTCCTGCGCTGTGTGGCTTCGATTCCCCAAAGAAATTAATTTAAGTACGGCCTGTTGACGTTTGGCCACGGCTGTGCTCAGATCGGTCGTAACAGGCTCCTGCAGCGCTGTTTCTGAGGAACTTGAGTAGGAGTCAATGTGTAGAGACTGGATTCCTGCAATCCGTGGAGTTGGCAGTACACGTAGAGCGCCACTCTCCAGATCTGTACCCGGCTCCACAACATTGACCCAATGGGCAGTGAGGGAAAGGTATCGTCCCTGTCCATGGTTACTGGTCCACGCATCGGTGGTCAGGTGGACCTTGCTACTGACGGCGTTTAGTAGCGCATGTTTTATTTTTCCCTCCACGTGTTTTTGCAGGGCAGGGACGGCTTGCCTGCTGAAATAAAAGCGGCTGGGCATGGTGTATTGTGGGACTGCCAATGCCATGAAGTTCCGGAAGGTGTCAGTCTCCACCAGACTGAATGAGAGCATTTAAGGGCTAGTAGTTTGGCAATGCCAGCATTCAGAGCCTGTGCTCGGGGATGGTTTGCCGAGTATGGCCGCCTTTTATCCCATGCCTGTGCTAACGATGGCTGTAGAGTGGCCTGGGAGTGTGAGGATGACTGGGAACGTGGTGCTGTGGGTGGAATGTCACTGGGTCTCCAGACAACAGTGCCAGAGGTTCTTCCTTGGCGATCCTGTGAGGAAGCCGAACCAGCTGTGTGTGAGCTGGAGGAAGAGGCCCCAACACGAGCTGAAGAGGTGGTAGGTGGTTCTGTACGTTGGCCTACGTCTTCAGTGTGTCTGTGTAACTCCACCTCGTGCTTGGTCCCCACATGTTTCCACATATTTGTGGTATTGAGGTTGCTGACATTTTTACCTCTTTTGACTTTCTGATGACACATCTTGCATTTGACAAAGCAAATGTCATCTGCAACTGTGTCAAAAAAGGACCACTCACTGCAAGTCTTGGGAGCGCCCGTTTTGGCTTTTGAAAGAGGAATGCTCCTAACGGGTGCCGAAGTGGAGGCTACAGGCAACCAAGTCTGCTCCCTCCCTCTCCCTCCTGTTTTGGCCATTCTGGGAATCTCTTCCTCAGAGCTGCTCCCACCACCTTCCTGTTCCTCACGCCATGATGGGTCAAGGACCTCATCATCTACACTCCCCTCTTCAAACACCTGCTTCTCCTGGGTTGTCTCGCCAGCACCGTACGCACCAGAAAGTGGCACCTGAGTCTCATCATCATCTGATGCGTACTGAGGTGTGCTGACCATAGGCACTGGCCCACCCGCCTCTTCAGATTCAGAGGGACAAAGAAGTTGCGCATCACTGTATACTCCCTCTTCTTCACATTCTGGAATGCTGCTTGGCTGTCTCCCTCTTTCCAAGCCAACAGATTCAGAGAACAGAAGTAGAGACTGTGATGGCTTCTGTCCAGGGCTCTCTGACTGCCTGGGCACTTTGGCAGGTGGTGAAGAGACAGACGGTTGCTCTTCAGTGCTCTGGCCCTGAGAGGACGTGGAAGTCATCCGACAATGGCTTCAATTTGTTCTTCCCGCAGCAGTGGGGTACGGCGAGGTTCTACAAAGCTGCGCATAAAGGACTGTTGCCTGCTAAAACTGGGGGATGCTGACTCACTGGTGCCCGCAGCAGGCACAAAATCCCCACGTCCTCTCCCTGCAGAATCCCCACGTCCTCTCCCTGCTCAAACTCCACGCCCACGTGCCTTACTCCCTGCCTTCTTCATCTTGGTAGACTGATAAAGATAGGCAGAAAAATACAAAGGGGGGGCTTAGTGTGCTCATTCCTGAACAGCTGGTAACAGGTATAAGAAACACTAATTTTATGAAGTGTGTGTGGACTACACTTTAATAGGAGCTAATGTGGCCTACACAACTGTCAAATGGAGTGTTTGGTGATCTTTATTTTGTTTTTGTTTTTTAAAAAAACTAAAAGGATGTGACCAAAGATTTGAAAGCGATAGTAACACTAACTTTTTGGAGCTATTACAATGCAGGAAGGTAACCTACAATGCAAAAGATGAGGCTCCAAAAAATAGGGTAATACTAATTTGGCTGCAGCTAAAGGGCACAAGCCAGAAAAAAGGCTCCTCTATCTACTCCTATATAGCGTTTTCAACCAACCAACGTAGATGGATACGGATGGATGCACACTAATAGGAGAATAAAAGATGAGCTGCAATAAAAGAAAAATATGTGTGAGGCAGTGACGCACGCTGAGCGGCCTACAACCAGACGTAGCTGCAGGACACACTACTCAGCGTGAGCTGCACTCACACACTGTCAGAGACCTCTCAGACAGCCGTGAACAGTGCAGATAAGTGGGCACTAGCACTGAAAGGCTGCAGAGAGGCTCCGCTGTCTACTCCTATAGTGTTTGCAACCACCGTATATGGATACGGATGGATGCACACTAATAGGAGAATAAAAGATGAGCTGCAATAAAAGAAAAATATGTGTGAGGCAGTGACGCACGCTGAGCGGCCTACAACCAGACGTAGCTGAAGGACACACTACTCAGTGTGAGCTGCACTCACACACAGTCAGAGACCTCTCAGACAGCCGTGAACAGTGCAGCAAACTGGGCACTAGCACTGAAAGGCTGCAGAGAGGCTCCGCTGTCTACTCCTATAGTGTTTGCAACCAACGTATATGGATACGGATGGATGCACACTAATAGGAGAATAAAAGATGAGCTGCAATAAAAGAAAAATATGTGTGAGGCAGTGACGCACGCTGAGCGGCCTACAACCAGACGTAGCTGAAGGACACACTACTCAGTGTGAGCTGCACTCACACACAGTCAGAGACCTCTCAGACAGCCGTGAACAGTGCAGCAAACTGGGCACTAGCACTGAAAGGCTGCAGAGAGGCTCCGCTGTCTACTCCTATAGTGTTTGCAACCAACGTATATGGATACGGATGGATGCACAGTGCACACTAATAGGAGAATGAAAAATGAGCAGCAAAAAAATAAAAATATGTATGAGGCAGTGACACACTGAGCGGCCTACAACCAGACGTGGCTGCAGGACACACTACTCAGTGTGAGCTGCACTCACACAGACCTTGCAGACAGCTGTGAACGCTGCTGCAAGGCAAAAGAAAGCTACAGTGGTGGATTATGTAGCCTGGGTAAAGCACACTATGATTTGTGAAAATCGCTATCTCTAACTGTCCCTCACAGTCTTGAACAGCAGCCTGTCCCTAACTGAATTCACAGCAGAGTGAACCAGAAATGGCGGCTGCGGTGGCTTTTATAGTGCATCATGACATCATTTCAGCAGCCAATCACAGCCATGCCATTAGTTAACATGCCTACATGCCTAACAGGATGTGCCCACACTTCTGAGGATTGTCATTGGCTGAATCAAATCAAACTGGCTCATAGCATTATGGGAACTTCCGATTCCGGTATTCGATATGCTAAAAGTATCGGAACTCAGTATCGGAATTCCGATACAGTCAATATTGGCCGATACCCGATACTTGCGGTATCGGAATGCTCAACACTACTACTCAGGTCTCTTCATCAGGCTAGACTAATACAAAATCTGAAGAGTCACATATTTATGCACAATACAACACAGAAAAAATGCAATAGATAAGACAAGTGACGTGAAGCAGAACTATCAATATGGGAGAGGGAGAAACATAAATATTGGATATTCTTATCAGATTAAAGGCTTTTATCAGTCAGTGACTGCGGGTCAATATGAAAAATAACCTCCAGAGGGCGCTGACGCCACATATAATTTTCTTTAGCCCCACCATTGAAAATGTTTTCCTACTAAGTGAAAAAGGCAAGCCATAATTGTTGTTCATTTTTTTTTGTAGTTTTAGTCTCTTTACATATTCCATTTTTTTTACGTAAGTTGCTGAGAATTTCATATTTTTTTTTTTAACAAGCCCATATTGTGAATTGTTAATCCATATGAGACGATAATTTAGAGGTTGCTATAGACCAAATAATTAGGCAAATACCAATTATGAGGTGTCATAGTTGTTATTTTGATTAGAGCCCACAAGCATCTAATTTTTGAAAGTCTACTTGCTTACAGAATACCCTTATAAAGAGGTTATTAGCAGTAGATGAAAAAGTTAATACACACCTAAAGTATTTTTCACACATTTTATGCATTTTTAACTTGTATTTTTCATGTGGAAAAAAATTCAGTTTTACAGTAACAGTAAAATGGATGATTTTTTTAAAGAATCTGTCAGCAGTATTTCAGCCCCCCAACTATTTGTGTATGCATATAACTCAAAGACAAGTCCAGTAATAGCTTTACATGGCCGATCTGTTACTCCATTACTTGAGACATCAGCATTTGACTTGACCAGTAAATGAAGCTGTAGATCTGATGCCTCTGCCACTCCAGATCTATTCCCCACCCAGAGCCAACTACTCCTGCTTGACTGACAGCCCATACCCTGTGTGACTTCAGGCAACAGAGTCATTAATCAAATAGCAGAAGGCATCTCTGGGCAAGGAATAGAGCTGGAGTGACAGAGTCTTAAAAGCTCATTTGTATATAAATTCAAATTGATTTATCAGTAACTGAGGATAGGACTGACCATATAATGATATTGGTGGACTTGTATTTCAAAAAGCAATATGCACACATAAATAGTTTGTGGTATGAAGTCTTGCTAACAGAATTAATTTAAGTTTCATTCACACGGTGCATTTTTTTCCTTGCTTTTTTTCTTTAAATGTCTATTTCAGCAATTTTACAGCAGTTTTCGTTATTGAGATTAAAATAACTAAGCACCCCAAAATGTACCAAAAATACATAAAAATGCAAATAAAATTCATTTTCTGGTCATAGTCTGCATTTTTCATGCAGAAAAAAATTAATTGAGACAGCTATATCTGAACATTCATTAACAATGTAGAACATATTCACTATTTTTGCTTGAGTTCACGTATTATTAGTACTGTAAGGTATATGATGGCTTACATGACTGTAGTGTCTTACATTTACCAGATGGGGGCACTCTAGATTTTTTAAACCACATACTGCACAGAAGAAAATGACATGCATTATTCAAGGCTGCAATGCAATATAGATATTTCACAGTCTGTTAAACTGGCTGCTCAGTGCAATGGATTGATTAAAGTGAAACCCTTATAGAATATTCCACTGTACTTGGAAAAAGGCTGGAAAATACAAAAGAACTCTAGAAACCTGAAAAGGTAATAAATGGCTTGTTCCACAGTATCATTTTCCAGTTGCCTGTGATTAACTGATGCTTTTGGCAGAAAAGCGTTCATTCACACCTAATGCCGAGCAGCTCATCCTTGGTAGATAAAATGAATTCTTTGCATAGTATTTCCCTGTAGAAGCTAGGCCGGGCCTGTCTCTGCTTGCTAGGAATCTCAAGAAAAGATTCCATTTCCGCAGTGCAAATGTGTCTTCTCTCTAATCATTAACCTCACAAATCAGTTCATCAGTAGATTCTTCATGGAGGGACTCTATCACTGAACAACTGCAAAAATGTTTCCTAACGCTAAGTTCTCACAATGAGTATTCGATGCATTTATGATGTTAAAACTTAAGATAAAAAAATGAGCAAATACCCTTTAGTAAGTAACTAAATAGTAATAGTACATGTAGTTAACACAGGGTACTTTGTTGACACTATTTTGATTGAAAAAGTGTAAAAGCCATGCCACTGCAACAAGGTATGACCAATCGGGATGGACTCTAACTAGAGATGGGTGGACACCTGGATGTTCAGGTCCGACAGGTTTGGCCGAACAGTTACAAAAACTTCCAGTTCGCGTACCGGGGCAGTAACACAGACTTCCTGGTGAAGTCCTTGTTCGGTGTCTGTGCCCCAACAGTAGGGTACGGACGCTGAACTTTAGTGTTCGGGGTCGCCCATCTCTAACCCTAACTCTTTAGTTCCCCTCACTATGTGTGCAGACCGCAAAACAGATGGGGCAGAGGAGGACCCAGGCCCAAATGTACAGACACCTGCCCGTGGAAAGCTATATATATATATATATATATATATATATATATACTAGCTGAAGAGCCCGGCGTTGCCTGGGCATAGTAACCAACTGTGGTTAGTTATAACAAATTATAGTGATTATATTGCACAAAAAAAGTGCATCTAAGCCTATCCTGTGTGATACTGACTGCTGAGCCGTGTATCTAATCCTATTCTGTGTGATACTGTCTGCTGAGCCGTGTATCTAATACTATTCTGTGCGATACTGAGTGCTGAGCTGCGTATCTAATCCTATCCTGTGTGATACTGTCTGCTGAGCTCTGTATCTAATCCTATCCTGTGTGATACTGACTGCTGAGCTCTGTATCTAATCCTATCCTGTGTGATACTGACTGCTGAGCTGTGTATCTAATCCTATTCTGTGTGATACTGTCTGCTGAGCCGTGTATCTAATACTATTCTGTGCGATACTGAGTGCTGAGCTGCGTATCTAATCCTATCCTGTGTGATACTGTCTGCTGAGCTCTGTATCTAATCCTATCCTGTGTGATACTGACTGCTGAGCTCTGTATCTAATCCTATCCTGTGTGATACTGACTGCTGAGCTGTGTATCTAATCCTATCCTGTGTGATACTGACTGCTGAGCTGTGTATCTAATCCTATCCTGTGTGATACTGTCTGCTGAGCAGTGTATCTAATCCTATCCTGTGTGATACTGACTGCTGAGCCGTGTATCTAATCCTATCCTGTGTGATACTGACTGCTGAGCTGTGTATCTAATCCTATCCTGTGTGATACAGACTGCTGAGCCATGTATCTAATCCTATCCTGTGTGATACTGACTGCTGAGCTGTGTATCTAATCCTATCCTGTGTGATACTGACTGCTGAGCTGTGTATCTAATCCTATCCTGTGTGATACTGACTGCTGAGCTGTGTATCTAATCCTATCCTGTGTGATACTGACTGCTGAGCTGTGTATCTAATCCTATCCTGTGTGATACTGACTGCTGAGATGTGTATCTAATCCTATCCTGTGTGATACTGTCTGCTGAGCCGTGTATCTATTCCTATCCTGTGTGATACTGGGCTCCCCCTGCAGTCTGTGTCAGAGGGTGGTCTGTGTTGGCATGGTACTAAATGGTGTTATTTCCAGCTTTACAGAAGGACGATAACACCATAGAAATGATAAGAATAATAGGCCTCAGTTACCACAACTGTCTACAAAGAAAACTGTTGCTGATAGCAACCAATCACAGCTCATTATTCATCTTTTAAACAGCTCTGGGACAGTGTGGCGAGTTTTGAGTGGCGACTTTTGTGTTTCGACTTTTATGTAGTGAGGTTGGTGAATGTGTGGTGAAATGTGTGCTGAGGGTGGTATATGTGTTGAAGCACATGTCAGGGCCCCACCTTAGCAACTGTATGGTATATACTCTTAGGCGCCATCGCTCTCATTCTTTAAGTCCCCCTTGTTCACATCTGGCAGCTGTCAATTTGCCTCCAACACTTTTCCTTTCACTTTTTCCCCATAATGTAGATAGGGGCAAAATTGTTTGGTGAATTGGAACGCGTGGGGTTAAAATTTCGCCTCACAACATATCCTATGACGCTCTCGGGGTCCAGACGTGTGACTGTGCCAAATTTTGTGGCTGTAGCTGCGACGGTGCGGATGCGATGCCAATCCCGGACATACACACATACATTGAGCTTTATAGATTAGATATATATAAAATGTCCACCCCATAAAGGGAGAGCCACACCCCTGTGTGTACAAAGTGCAAAAAACTAAAGGAAAACCAAAGAAATGAGCCAGAACATATCCTGGTATAAGTGCAATGCATGAGCACATTCACACTTTGGTCAATTTATTAGAAAAAAAAAACAGAGATAAAAACAAAATGAGCAAATATCTTGCAGTAAGTAAATAAATAAATAGTAATAGTACATGAAAATAACATAGGGCAAATGGTTAACACTATTTTGATAAAAAAAGCATAAAAGCTATCCTGCCACGATATGGTGTACCCAATCGTGACAGCCCCTAACTCTTGTAGTTTTACCTCACTATGTGTCAGCAGACTTCAAAATAGATGTGATCGGAGCAGGACCCAGACCCAACTGTTCGGACACAAGCCCATGTAAAGCTATATATACACAAAATGCCCCAAAACTCAAATTGCATTTATGATATTGCAGATTTTCTGAAGCCTTTCTGTACCAATTACGGTAGTTAAATTAGGGAAATTGCATTTTTGAGTGTTTTGCATGTGTTTATATAGCATTTTTAATGTTTTTGTCTCCATTTGGACTGTCATGTTTTGGATCCTTTCTGTTACCTAGCTTTGATAATTCTTTATTGATAAAGTTAGGTGCAGATGACTTGCATTTTTATTGGATTTTCACTGCGGAAACTCAATAAAAATGCATATGAGTTTTTTACCTGTGGATTTTCCTCATCTCATTTAAGTCTATAGGGAAAATATGCAAATAAAACACTTATTTATCGCAAGGGCAATTGACATGTTGCAGATTTTCAAAATTCTCTGCAGGTCATGCTGCTTAAAAGAAAGCATAGTGGGCATGAGATTTCTTTAAATCCCATTCACTTAGCTGGAACTGTAAGATGCTACGTTTTTTACGCCTCAGATATCAGTCCTTGTTCTTAAAAGGAACCTGTTACCGTGAAAATGCAGTCTAATCTGCAGGCACCACGTTGTAGAGCCCGGGGAGCTGAGAAGATTGATATATAATTTTGTGAAAACAAATTTAGTATAACTTTTGCTTTAATCATTTAACCTTCTGCTCTTTCTGAGATTTTCGACCAGTTGGCAGTCCTATCTGTGACTGACAGCACACTTATACAAAGACAGCTGTCAGTCACTGATAGGACCACCCACTGGACCACTGTCATAGAAAGAGGAGAGGTTTAAATGAATAAAACATACTAATCTTTTCTCACACAACCATATTTCAATCTACTCAGCTCCTAATGCTCTATAACATGGTGCCTACAAATTGCACTGCATTGTCATTGTGATAAGCTTCTTTTTAAACTAAAGCTCTGGTTAAATACCGTATAATGGGGCATTAATATTACTATTTTTAAATATAGTGACGTCGCTATCACGTTATAGCTGAAAATATAATTGCTATTCAAGGGGTTTTCTCATCGTTTAAAAGTTATGTTTTGTCACCATCACTTTAGAGTTCAATTTGAAATCCAAAGGCCATTTTTAGACAAACTGGGACCCTGGAGAAAAATTTTAAAGTGGGCCCCAAATGCTAACATAGTTCACCATCACATAGAAACATTTCGGTTGTATTTACATGTAGAGTTGAGCGACTTTGGTCGGATCGGGTTTCATGAAACAAAATTTGAGTCGGATGAAATTGGTCATCCGCTCAATGCCGACTTTTATTCCCCATTGACTTCCATTGGGGTCGGGTTTCGGACGAAACTCCGACTTTTTTTGCCCTAGTCGGACCAGTTTCATCCAACTCAAATTTTGTTTCATGAAACCCGATCCGACCAAAGTTGCTCAACTCTATTTACATGCGCTGAGTTCAGGCCGTCAAACGAGTGTGATCAACAATATTGAAGTTGTTTGTTCCCCCGCCTCTCTACATCGTCAGAGGAAGAATGTTGGGCACAAAACAATCACTAGTAGATCAATCTATCCCCATATAGTATCAAGTTATCAGCAGCATATCTGCAGATTTCACTTGGTGATGTGCTGCCGAGAACAATGATTTCTTTTCCTGCATAAAAAATCCAATCACTAGATGAATAGGCAGCATTTTGTTTGTTTAGAATAATGCACCCCATAGTCCTCCACATAGTATAATGCACCCCACAGTCCTCCATATAGTAAAATGCACTCCGCATAGTCATCAATATAGTGTAATGTGCCCCTTAGTTCTCCACATAGTATAATGTGCCCCATAGTCCTCCGTATAGTATAATATAATCCCCATAGACCTTCATATAGTATAATACGTATATTACACTTCCATTGTCCTCCATATAGTATAATGCACTCCCCATAGTCTTCCATATAGTACAATACACTCCCCATAGTTCTCCATATAGTATAATGCCTTCCATATAGTATAATGCACCCAATAGTCTTCCATATTGTATAATGTACCCCATAGGCCTCCATACAGTATAATGCACACTCCATAGTCCTCCATATTGTATAATGCATCCCCATAATCCTCCATATAGTACAGCAAACTCCCCATAGAGTATAGTGCAGCCCCAATAGAGTATAATACAGCCCCAGAGTATAACACAGCCGCCACAGAGTACAGAACAGCCCCCATAGAGTATAATGCAGCCTCAAATAGTATAATGCAGACCCCATAGAGTATAATGCAGCCTTCATATGGTATAATGCGGCCCACATATGGTATAATGCAGCCCCCATAGAGTATAATGCACATCTCATATTCCTCCAGTATTATTTCCACCACATACTCACTAATTTAAAAATAAATACATACTACCTTCTCCTCATTCCCCCGCTACTCTAGTCTTTGCTGTGTGTCAGAAGCAGAGGGGGAATGATGGGAGAGGGAGCATCACCTGACGAGCTCTCCATCAGTGATTTCAACTGTATTGGCATCTATGATGTCGATACAGTAGACTGCACGATGCAGGGGGTACCGGAGTTGGCACCTCTACCAACTGACTCACGAGCCCCTTAGCAGCCGTGTGATGTGCCGCTAATAGTGGCATGCCACTGGCTGGGGACCCTGTGGGAGTGGGGGCCCTTGGCAAATGCCTAGTATCCCTGTGTAACAAAGTGCAGGTGTTGAGTATGTCACCATGGAACAGACGGACCAAGAGTTAAAGGTTTTTTTACAGGGATATAAACTGGCAATATAACAGTGCGAGTATTAGAAGAGTGAAACAACTTCTCAGACAGGCAAACAGTATAAACAGTAATAAACGGCATTTCTTAGAAAGAACTTAACAGTCTGAAAGAGACTTGCTTGCAGGGTCGAACTTCTCCCACATAGGAGCCGAACAGCAGCGGCACTTGTCGTCTCTAGTCTCTGTGAACTCTGTGGTCTTAATAATCTCCAGGCGGGGTCTTAGGGGTTACTGCGAGAGTCAGAGGGGGTATGAGGCAAACGGGGTCCCTTCTGCTCTGAGTCCTTTGCTCCAACACTACATTCTCTCCCGGGGAAACGAAGATCCGTCTACAATTAAGTCTCTCCACAGGAATCAGGAGCTCTGCAATAACACTGTGGTTACCGGGGCTTCGCGCTGGGGTCACTGTCTCTGCACGGGCCACTGTCTCTGCACGGGCCACTGTCTCTGCATTGGCTACTGTCTCTGCGCGGGGGTCAGGACGCACCTCTCCTGTCACTGTAGACTTCGGTTCCACGTACTCACAAGATGCAGTCTTTCTGTACAGACCCCCATAGGGTCCTCTGAACGGGAGTTCTCTTTCCTCTCTGGAGCGTGATTGTGTCCTGCCCTGACCGCTGCCCAATCTGCTCTGAGGACCGCGCATGCACTTTTCTCGCTCTCTGCCCTGCCTCCTTCCTGTCCCGACCTCTTTGTGTGCCCCCCGGGGAACCTGCTGTACAGCTCAATGGTTCCGGGCACGGAACAGAGGAGGCAACCCCCTGACTCTTCTTGTGTTTCACCCCCTTACACCTGTCCCTAACGCCGGCCCTGCTCCTAACAACCTGAGTATGAAAGGGCCCAAGGAAAAAGAGTAGATGTAGTTAAACTACTAAAAGCGGGTTTAACTTGAATCATGAGAGCATATCATGCTTTTACTATAGTTTTGGGTGAACTAACAGTTATATGTTAACTATGCACTGTATATGAATATGCACTGAATGATGAAGCTGTTTATGGTCTTTCAGAAAAGCAGTGTGGAATATAAATCCTTGCTGCCTCTTGCTTATTAGGATAGCAATACAGCTGCTGGAGAGGTATTTTATACTGTTTAAGGGAACTTGTCACCAGCAAAAATGCTATTAAGCTGCAGATAAGGGCTTAATCTGCAGGTTAAGGTTATGTGCACATGGGGCACCCCTGAGGCTCAGTCGCCACAGAGGTACTGCACCTCCTCCTGAGGTGTGGTGCCCCACCATCCAGGTAAGTTGGAGGCTCCTGACCACGCTCCAACACTCGCACCCCACACAACACAGTAGTTCAGCAAAGCCACATTGCGACTCCTTGCTTAGAGAGTAGCAGAGCACCTTTGGTGGCTCCCTGCTTGGAACACGAAACGTGCTGGGAGGCGGGTGGAGTTAAGAATACATAAAAGAGTGGGAATGTTTAGGATTACAGGTCAGTCTGGGAGAGGAAGCCACTCAGAGAGGAGTGAGGAAAGAAGATCCCTGAGAGAGGGATGGAGGAAGGAGGTGCTGCAGCAGACCTCAGTGACCTGGTTCTGCTTGCACGGGAAAGGAAAGAAGGAGAAAGACATTGAACTGAAACCTGATCTTCCATAAGAGAGAGAGATTAGTACGGAACAAAGGAGTAAAAGGAAACAGAGAGGACATGGGTTAGAGGAAGAACCCTGCCTAGAAGTTCTAAGCTCAAGGCTGGGGCCCGGTCCCCGAGGTTGTATGGACACTAATGGTTCTGCAGCAGACACCAGTGGAGTAGTGGGCTGTAAATGCACTACTCCCATCTAAGACTTGGGGGCACAACAGCAACTTGGATAGTGAGCCGGGACTCAGGAGTAAGGAGTCCCCGAAGCAGGCTACAGCTGTCTGCCATACAAGTAGAGTTCTTGGGAACATCTGTCAGGAGGAACTTCAGTGGAACTCAGTACTAGGAGATCTTCACACTTAAAGGCGCTATAAGAGGAGACGTTCAGAAAGGTACATGTTGGCGGAGCATTGGAAGGGAGCATTCCATCTGACCTGGAGGTTGATTGAGCCTCTGACCCGAAGGACACAGTACGGAGGCAGGTACCTGTGTGTACTACAGACTGTGAGTAAAGCTTTGGAACTACAAGCCCTGGTGTCCTCCATTGATTCTTGCATCAACATACCCAGCACTGCTACATCTGGGTACCAACTTCCACACCACTTGTGCCTCTCCTCTAACTCCACATCTACACTGCCCTGGGGCTATAGCTTCACCTGTGGGAGCTTCACCATCTTGGCTGCAACACACCACCAGCCCCAGAGGATCTGCAAACAGCGTCGGCTTAACATCTCACTTGCCAAACACCACAGGTGGCGTCACAAACTATTCCATTAACTACATTCCACCATTAAAACTCTCCCCCATTAATTGGGCGCCCAGGGCCACGGACCGGGTCACCTCTGCTGTGACACATCCCGTCGACACCGGCCCGGTACCGAGTACCCCACGGCCCTGGGAGAGTAACCCAACTTGGCGTCACGAACAGGATGACGAGACCCGATGCCATCGGGTTCTGTGTGCCTAAGATTTGTTGGACTTAAAACTTTTGAGAATGTGCAGAAGACCCAATTTAATAGACTACAAAATGAACAATAAAAATGGTCGCTGGAGAAGAAGGGCGTGACGATATGGGAGGTCCTAGGAAAAGACCGCGAACAGTCTTGTGCCTCCCCTGCCAGAATTACTATGTGACAGCAACATGGCCCACCCCCCGAGGGGTTCGTATACTGGCTTGGTATGGAGGCGCTGGAAGAAGACGCTGCCCCAAGAAGGAGGGGCAGAAGCCAGTGGCGAGAAAAGAGCCAAGACAGGAAGAATGCCATGATGGAAAGAGAAAAGAAGTCAGAAGAACGGGGAGAGGAGAAGTCACTCGCCCCCAGGCCGCCCTGTTGCGAGTTCATTCTCTGGTTCACCAGTTGTGAGTTCCCCTTCTGGACTCCCTCTGGTGGTGACGGGAGGTGGTGCGGCTGGTTTGATCGGTGGAGATCTGCCACCTGAGAATGACGATTGGATCTCAGGATTCTCTGATTGGATTTAAGACAGCCGACGCCCTATTCAGTTGTTGGTGATTCCTTCTGGCTTGTCAGCTCTTGGTTTTCAGCTCTGTTCCAGTCATCTAAAGCTAAGTTTTTCTGCTAATGTTCTCACTTGATTTTGTTGGTCTATTCAGTTTTTTGTGCGGTCTGCCAGCCCCGGCTGGGTTCAGAGCTGAATTTCCACTCTTATTTATCAGTATTTTGCCAATTGACTTTTTGTCCCTTACTAGTTCGGGCTATCTATTCCTTTGGGGTCTGCTCTGGGGCAGTTAGTTTTCCCTTTTCTTGCTTTAGGCTTATGTAGTCCTCCGGCTGTGACGAGGCGTCTAGGTTCATCGTAGGCACGCTCCACGGCTGCTGCTAGTTGTGAGGTAAGATCAGGGATCTACAATCTGCATAGTTACCAAACACTCTGGTTTTCTGTGGCTTAGCTTGTTTTGCTTTTTTCTCCTCGGTGACCCATTCATAACAGAATCACCAGCCATACCGCAGATTCTAGGGTACTCAAAAGAAGGAAAGAATTGTAAAAAAAAAAAAAAGTGTCAGAATTTTTTTTTTTTATATGTATATTTTTTCCTCTTTTTCTCTGGGGCTGTAGGAGGATTTTTTTTAATGGAGATTGTCTGATCGTGTGGAGCAGCTCACTGCTGAAGTGTGGGGAATTTCCGCCTATCTCGCTCATTCACATGCTGCTGAACCAAGGATCCCTACTCCTAATGTGTTTTTTTTGGGGATCGGTCTAAATTTTTGAATTTTAAGAATAATTATAACTTATTTCTTGCCTTGAAGCCTAATTCACCGGGGAGCTCTGCGCAGCAGGTTAAAATTGTCATCTCTTTGCTGCGCGGCGATCCCCAGGATTGGGCGTTTTCTTTGACACCTGAAGATCCTATTCTGACTAATGTGGATGCATTTTTTCAAGCCTTGGGGTTGTTGTATGATGAACGTAATGCTATTGATCAAGCTGAGAAAGCCCTGTTGGCATTGAACCAGGTTCAGGATTCTGCAGAGTTATACTGTCAAAAATTCCGAAAGTGGGCAGTCCTTCCTACCTGGAATGATGGTGCCTTGGCAGCTCTCTTTCGGAAGGGTTTGTCAGAAACCGTTAAAGATACTATGGTGGGATTTCCTGTTCCCTCTGGTCTTGACGATTCTATGTCATTAGCCATTCAAATTGATCGGCGTTTACGTGAACGCAAAACTACACGAGAGGAGTTGCCACCTTTTGGACAAATGTCTGAACCTATGCAATGTGATAGAGTTTTGTCTAGGGCGCAATGTCAGGAGTTTAGTAGGCATAATAAGCTGTGTTTTTTTTGTGGAGACGTTTCTCATACTATTTCTATCTGCCCAAAACGAGAGAATCGTTTTGCACACACATTTGCTGTGGGCAGTATACAACCTAAGTTTCCTTTGGCAATTACTCTGATCTGCTCCTTATCCACATTTTCCACGAAGGCTTTTGTGGATTCAGGAGCAGCGTTGAATCTGATGGATTTGGACTTTGCTAAACGTTGTGGTTTTTCCATGACGCCTCTGCGGACGCCTATTCCTTTGAGGGGTATTGATGCTACTCCTTTGGCGGAGAATAAACCTCAGTTTTGGACCCAGGTGACGATGCGGGTTGCCCCAGACCACCAAGAAAATTGTAAATTTTTGGTGCTGCATAATTTGCATGATACTATTGTTCTGGGTTTTCCTTGGTTACAAACTCATAATCCAGTTTTGGATTGGAAATCTGGGTCTGTGGTGAGTTGGGGTTGTCAGTGTGTTCTTAGGGACGCTCCTGTTTTCTCCACCTCTCCTCAGTCTCATGATATTCCTGATTATCTAGCTGATTTTTCTGATGTATTTAGTGATTGCAAGTCTGCGTCTTTGCCTCCTCATAGAAGTTATGTCTGTGCAATTGAGTTGATGCCTGGGTGTAAATTTCCCAAGGGTCGGCTTTTCAACTTATCAGTACCCGAACATGATGCTATGCGATCCTATATTAAGGAGTCATTGGAGAAGGGTCATATTAGACCATCCTCGTCACCTTTAGGTGCTGGTTTTTTTTTGTGGCCAAGAAAGATGGTTCATTAAGACCGTGTACTGATTGTCGTTCCCTTAACAAGATGACGGTTAAATATCAGTACCCGTTACCTCTGATGTCTGATTAATTCTCCAGAGTTAAGAGTGCCTGCTGGTTTACTAAGCTTGACCTCAGGGGGGCGTATAATCTTATTCGCATCAAGCACGGGGATGAATGGAAGACGGCGTTTAATACTCCGGAGGGACATTTTGAGTACCTGGTGATGCCTTTTGTGCTCACTAATGCCCCTTCTGTCTTCCAGTCCTTTATGAATGATATTTTCCGTGACTTTGTGGATAAGTTTTTGATCATTTATCTGAATGATATTTTGATCTTTTCTAGTGATTGGGATTCTCATGTGGAACACGTCCGGACAGTGTTCCGGATTTTGAGGGAGAATTCCCTGTTTGTTAAGGGATCGAAATGCCTCTTTGGTGTATAGAGGATTTCATTTTTGGGATTTATCTTATCTCCATCGACTAGAGTTGAGCGACTTTTGGTTTTTTAGGGTCGCGTTTCGTTTCGTGAAACCCGACTTTTCCAAAAGTCGGGTCGAGCAAGATCGTCCGATTATAGGGAAAAGTCGGGGTCGTCCCGAAACACGAAACCCAATGTAAGTCAATGGGGAATAAAAGTCGGCAGTGAGAGGAGGACAGGAAACACACCTACAGTGCCCATTTGAATGCCAAAAGCATCAATTCTTCTTACTTAAGCTTGTCAACCTTAATTAACTTCATAATACAAGTTACGCACTGAAAAATGGGGGTTATTTGGCTAAATTTGTGGGGGGGGAGGGCTGGCTGCAGGTTTTCATGTGCCCTGGGCGAAAGAGCGCCCCTTTAACACATACCACAACTCATCATGCTCCGATACGGCAGAGAAATAGCGGTATAGTACAATGAAAAATACCTCACTTTTTACATCTCATGACGAGGCCCATCTATTTCTCCATACAAAATCATTGGTCCCATATAATGTTTGAAACAGTATATGATGAGCTCCACATAATGCTACAGTATATGTTGGTCCCCATGGATGAAGCTCCACTGTCTTATGGGCCCAAATAATGCTCCAAACATAATGGGCCCCATTTCTAATGCTCTAGTGTATAATGGGCCCTGTAAATGCTGCTCCAGTGTCTGATGTCCACCTTTGGAATGTTCCAGTGTATGGTGGGCCCCATCTATCATTCTCCAGAGTATAGTGCTCCCCAAAAATTGCTGTCCCAACATAGAAAACAATCAAATAAGTCTCCTCGCTAGGGAATCCCTGTTCTTGTCTGGACAGGTGCTGTAGCTTGCTTAACAGCTCGCCAGCCGTTCTCACGCCCAGTATGGATTGCATGTGATTGCACAAAGGTTAGAAAGGGTACCGTATCCCTGGATAACATGTATGGATAGCGTACACATTCAAAATATATGTCTATACAGCATGAGGCAGGCTCAGACGGTGTTAGGCCCAGTATGGATTGCACGTGATTGCACAAAGGTTAGAAAGGGTACCGTATCCCTGGATAACATGTATGGATAGCGTACACATTCAAAATATATGTCTATACAGCATGAGGCAGGCTCAGACGGTGTTAGGCCCAGTATGGATTGCACGTCATTGCACAAAGGTTAGAAGGGGTACCGTATCCCCGGATAACATGTATGGATAGCGTACACATTCAAAATATATGTCTATACAGCATGAGGCAGGCTCAGACGGTGTTAGGCCCAGTATGGATTGCACGTGATTGCACAAAGGTTAGAAAGGGTACCGTATCCCTGGATAACATGTATGGATAGCGTACACATTCAAAATATATGTCTCAGGAGGCAGGCTCAGACGGTGTCAGGCACAGTATGGATTTGACGGCCCAGATTACACAGCGGAGGAGCAGGGAGAGGTAAAGATTGCAAATGCTGGGGCCCTGGCCAAGCAAGGGGGGCCCACTCGTGGGCGTCGGTACTGGCACTGGGCTCCTCATAGTACAGCGGTGTGTCTGACGGCGGGTGTGCACCACCACCGTCAGAGACACTTGATTGCACTATGAGGGACCCTGTGCCAGTGCCCGCGCCCAAGAGTCGGCCTACCCACCTGTCCAGGGCAACGGCACTCGCACGGTGTCGTGCGCTAGGTGGTGACCCCGGCCATGGGGGGGGAGGCAGCACAGTTATGGAGTTTTAGAAAGTGGCATATGTTGATGTTGGACATTCAACTGATGCAAAAGGCGAAATAGGTGAAGTACCAGGAAGAGGTGGACCAAAGCAAGCCATTTTTCTGTCACCCTATGTGTCATCAGGGGAAGGTGGGACAAAATCCTTGGAAACCCATGCGTGGTTCATTTTAATGAAGGTTAGATCATCCACATTTTGGGTTGACAGACGGGTCCTTTTTTCTGTCAGGATTGATCCAGCTGCACTGAAGACTCTTTCCGACACTGGGCAAGCGAGCTCCTGTAAGGCATATTGGGCCAATTCAGGCCAGGTGTCCAGTTTAGCGGCCCAATAGTCAAAGGGGAATGACCTGTGTGGGAGAACATCGATATGGGAGGAAAAGTAGTTTGTAACCATAGTTGACAACTGCTGTCTCCTGTCACTTTCCATCGATGCAGTATTACCAGTTGTGTGAGCGGTATTTGAAAAATCAGTCCACAACATTGTCATGAAACCCCTGTCTCCAACGCCACTTCTGCTGTGTGCACCACGAACACCTCTGCCAAGCTGCCCCCGGCCCGTACGGCTCGTGTGAGAACCATCACCGCTGCTGTGTGCTGGGAATTCCTCAAGCAACCGATTTACCAGAGTTGCTTGTTTATTAGCCAATATTAGGTCAAGGTTCTCCTGTGGCATGATGTTTTGTAATTTGCCTTTATAGCGTGGATCCAGGATGCTGGCCAACCAGTAGTCGTCATCGTTCATCATTTTGGCAATGCGGGGGTCCCTTTTTAGGATCCGCAAGGCATAATCTGACATGTGGGCCAATGTTCCCGGTGTCAATGATGCACTGCGAGTGCTGGGTGGAGGAGCACTTTCTGGCAAATCCACATCCCTCCAGTCACGCACAAACCCTGTACCAGACCTTGCCACGCCAACATTTTCACTTGCCCCACGAGATGCATCCTCCTCCTCCTCCTCTTCTTCCTCCACCTCGTCCAGGAGAGGTCCCTGAGCAGACAATGGCTGAATGTCATCAAGGATTCCCTCCTCCTCTTCCTCCTCATCAACATTGGCTGCAGACGCCTGCTCCTTAAGGTGCGTCAAAGTTTGCATGAGCAGACGCATAAGTGGGATGCTCATGCTTAGGATGGCGTCGTCTGCGCTTACCAGCCGTGTGCATTCCTCAAAACACTGAAGGACTTTACAAAGGTCTTTCAGCTTCGACCACTGCACGCCTGTCAACTCCATGTCTGCTCTCAAAGTGCCTGGCCGTGTATCCTCCCACAAATGCATTATGGCCTGCCTCTGCTCGCCCAGCCGCTCCACCATGTGCAGGGTGGAGTTCCACCTTGTTGCAATGTCGATAATGAGGCGGTGGTTGGGAAGGTGGAGCAATCGCTGCAGCTTCTGCATACGAACGGAGTGTACAGGCGACCGGCGGGGGGGACACATCGTGTGCAACAGTGGCAGCTGCAGATGGAGTGCTCGTACGACTGCGCTCTGTGGACGAGCTGTCGCTTCTGGAGGAGGAGGAGGGTCGAACGCCTACAGCCAACTGTTTCCTATACCGTGGGCTAGGCAGCACTGTCCCACCACCGATGTCCCCTGTGGACCCTGCATCCACCACATTAACGCAGTGCGCAGTGATGGACACGTAACGGCCCTGGCCATGCCGACTGGACCATGCATCAGTTGTGATGTGCACCTTTCCGCTCACTGACTGCTTGAGTGCATGGACAATGCGGTCTTTCACATGATGGTGGAGGGCTGGGATGGCTTTGCGAGAGAAGAAGTGGCGACTGGGTAGGTCATAGCGTGGTACTGCATAGGCCATGAGTTCGCGGAAAGCTGTGCTTTCCACCAACCGAAAGGGCATCATCTCAAACGAGATTAGTTTGGCAATGTGGGCGTTCAAACCCAGTGTACGCGAATGAGAGACTGAGTACTTTCTTGACCTACTCATAGTGTCTGGGAGGGTGAGCTGGACTTGAGAGCTGCATATGGTGGAAGTAGCAGTGGACAGGGCGGACTGAGAGAGGGTTGATGATGGTGATGAAGTTGTTGTTCTTTCTGATGGCCTAGAATCAGTCTTTCGTTGATATAACAGTGGGATTCCCTGACTGCTGTGGCCTTGCAACGACACCTCAACATTTGCTGCTGTGCTAACCGGTGGGCTTACAGTGGGGGAAACAATGTAGCGTTGCTGACTACCTTCGTTGTGATCAGTTGCACATGTGGCACTTGAGGTTTGGTGTTGTGTCCACGCTTGCAAGTGCATGCTGGTTAAATGTCTAAGCATGCAACTGGTATTCAAATTTTTCAGATTTTTCCCTCGGCTAAAGGTCTTTGCGCACTTCTTACAGATAACCTTGGCCTGATCATGAGGATTTTGTTCAAAAAACTGCCACACTGCACTCTTCCTACTTTGGCAGACATTTTGCAGCCTAGCACGCTGTGATCTTTTGACCCTCTGGACAAGATGTCCAGCAACTCTTTTGATGTTTGGAACCTGTCTTTGGAGTGCTCCGGGCCTGCCAGATAACAGCTGTTGCGATGTCGATGTCTGCTGTGGATGCTCCTCATCTGAGCTATTGGAAGCAGCACCCTCTTCCCCCAATGGATGCCAATCTGGGTCAACAACTGGGTCATCCATCACCTCCTCTTCTATGTCATGTGCACCTTTCTCTGTGTCACCGTGTATGGTGGTATAGTGTGCGGGAAGGGGCACCTGAGTCTCATCAGGGTCAAAATCTGGCTCTGTACACTGCGAGGACAATGTAGTGCTCTGAGTGAATGTACCAGCAGAATCATCCATCAGCGGCTGTGCATCAGTGCACTCCATGTCAGATTCATCTTGGCCTGGGTAATTCACCATTTGACTTGATAATCCAGGCATGGTATGTGAAAACAGCTCCATGGAGTAATCAGTAGTATGGCCTGCGTCATCCTTCAATCTTGGTTGGGGTGAAGGACACAAGGAAAGGTGTGGTTCATGAACATGAGCCTCCAATGACGACTCAGTGCTTTTACTTTTTACAACTGAAGAAGAGGAGGCGATAGAGCTGGAGGCTGAGTCAGCAATGTAAGACAAAACTTTTTCCTGATGCTCTGCCTTTAAAAGCGGTTTGCCAACTCCTAGAAAACTAAGCGTTCGAGTCCTTATGTAGCCAGACGATGACGCAGGGTCAGCACCTCCTGCATTCGGTCCTATTTTGCTCTTGCCACTACCATCAGATCCACCACCAACACCATCATTACCAGCTGCCAACCCCCGTCCAATTCCACGGCCTCTTCCACCAGCCTTCCTCATTTTTGGTAGAAATGTAGACAAAATCCAACAAACTATATAGTAATGTAAAACAAGGTACAAGGTGTCTATAGGACAGGGGAGTTTTAGAATTTCTGCACACACTTGTGGACAGTGGACACTTGTGGATTGTGTGCGGCCCACTGATATCTGAGCGCTATGTGACACGCTCGATGGCACAGCTGCCTGTGACCAAAGTGACGAGAGGATAATGGAGATTTTGAATCTCTGCGTACACTTTTGGACACTGGACACTTGTGGATTGTGTGCGGCCCACTGATATCTGAGCGCTATGTGACACGCTCGATGGCACAGCTGCCTGTGACCAAAGTGACGAGAGGATAATGGAGATTTTGAATCTCTGCGTACACTTTTGGACACTGGACACTTGTGGATTGTGTGCGGCCCACTGATATCTGAGCGCTATGTGACACGCTCGATGGCACAGCTGCCTGTGACCAAAGTGACGAGAGGATAATGGAGATTTTGAATCTCTGCGTACACTTTTGGACACTGGACACTTGTGGATTGTGTGCGGCCCACTGATATCTGAGCGCTATGTGACACGCTCGATGGCACAGCTGCCTGTGACCAAAGTGACGAGAGGATAATGGAGATTTTGAATCTCTGCGTACACTTTTGGACACTGGACACTTGTGGATTGTGTGCGGCCCACTGATATCTGAGCGCTATGTGACACGCTCGATGGCACAGCTGCCTGTGACCAAAGTGACGAGAGGATAATGGAGATTTTGAATCTCTGTGTACACTTTTGGACACTGGACACTTGTGGATTGTGTGCGGCCCACTGATATCTGAGCGCTATGTGACACGCTCGATGGCACAGCTGCCTGTGACCAAAGTGACGAGAGGATAATGGAGATTTTGAATCTCTGCGTACACTTGTGGACAGTGGACACTTGTGGATTGTGTGCGGCCCACTGATATCTGAGCGCTATGTGACACGCTCGATGGCACAGCTGCCTGTGACCAAAGTGACGAGAGGATAATGGAGATTTTGAATCTCTGCGTACACTTTTGGACACTGGACACTTGTGGATTGTGTGCGGCCCACTGATATCTGAGCGCTATGTGACACGCTCGATGGCACAGCTGCCTGTGACCAAAGTGACGAGAGGATAATGGAGATTTTGAATCTCTGCGTACACTTTTGGACACTGGACACTTGTGGATTGTGTGCGGCCCACTGATATCTGAGCGCTATGTGACACGCTCGATGGCACAGCTGCCTGTGACCAAAGTGACGAGAGGATAATGGAGATTTCGAATCTCTGCGTACACTTTTGGACACTGGACACTTGTGGATTGTGTGCGGCCCACTGATATCTGAGCGCTATGTGACACGCTCGATGGCACAGCTGCCTGTGACCAAAGTGACGAGAGGATAATGGAGATTTTGAATCTCTGCGTACACTTGTGGACAGTGGACACTTGTGGATTGTGTGCGGCCCACTGATATCTGAGCGCTATGTGACACGCTCGATGGCACAGCTGCCTGTGACCAAAGTGACGAGAGGATAATGGAGATTTTGAATCTCTGTGTACACTTTTGGACACTGGACACTTGTGGATTGTGTGCGGCCCACTGATATCTGAGCGCTATGTGACACGCTCGATGGCACAGCTGCCTGTGACCAAAGTGACGAGAGGATAATGGAGATTTTGAATCTCTGCGTACACTTTTGGACACTGGACACTTGTGGATTGTGTGCGGCCCACTGATATCTGAGCGCTATGTGACACGCTCGATGGCACAGCTGCCTGTGACCAAAGTGACGAGAGGATAATGGAGATTTTGAATCTCTGCGTACACTTTTGGACACTGGACACTTGTGGATTGTGTGCGGCCCACTGATATCTGAGCGCTATGTGACACGCTCGATGGCACAGCTGCCTGTGACCAAAGTGACGAGAGGATAATGGAGATTTTGAATCTCTGCGTACACTTTTGGACACTGGACACTTGTGGATTGTGTGCGGCCCACTGATATCTGAGCGCTATGTGACACGCTCGATGGCACAGCTGCCTGTGACCAAAGTGACGAGAGGATAATGGAGATTTTGAATCTCTGCGTACACTTTTGGACACTGGACACTTGTGGATTGTGTGCGGCCCACTGATATCTGAGCGCTATGTGACACGCTCGATGGCACAGCTGCCTGTGACCAAAGTGACGAGAGGATAAGGGAGATTGGATTGCTTTTAAAAAAGCAGTTTGCGGAGCAGTGGGTAAACAGCAATGCCAGCGTGTCAGGAAGCCTTAAAAGGCAGCCCAACAACCAACACCACACCACAATATAGCCTCTCCCTATACTAAGATCGGCAGAAGTAAGATGGCGGTCGGCGTGCACGCCCTTTTATACCCCCTGTGACGCCCACCAAAGCAAGCCAATCACTTGCATGCCCTTCTGAAAGATGGTGGTGACCCGTGCCTATGTCATCACGTTGCCCACAGTGTCCGTGGATCCTGATTGGCTGAAAAAGAGCGCAAAACAAACTTTTGAAACGCGACTTTGGCGCGTAAGTCGCCGACCTCGTGGCCGACCTCATCCTAGGGTCGGGTTTCGTTTCATGAAACCCGACTTTGCCAAAAGTCGGCGACTTTTGAATTTTTTCGACCCGTTTCGCTCAACTCTACCATCGACTATTGAAATTGACCCGGCCAAGGTACAGGCCATTTATGATTGGGTTCTGCCTACTTCTTTGAAGGCCCTCGAGAAGTTTTTGGGTTTTGATAATTTCTATCGTAAATTTATAGGTAATTTTTTTGGTAGTGTCAAACCACTGACTGATCTGACCAAGAAGGGCACTGATGTGCTGAATTGGTCTCCTGAGGCTATCTCAGCATTTCAGGAGCTTAAGCAGAGATTTACTTCAGCTCCAGTTTTACGGCAACCTGATGTCTCACTTCCATTTCAGGTGGAGGTAGATGCTTCTGAGATTGGTGCAGGAGCTGTTTTGTCCCAAAAAGACCCTGTGACTTCTAAGATGAATCCCTGTGCCTTCTTTTCTCGAATGTTTTTCCCATCTGAACGCAACTATGACATGGGGAATCGGGAATTGTTGGCCATGAAGTGTGCATTTGAGGAGTGGAGACATTGGTTGGAGGGAGCTAGACATCAAGTTGTGGTCCTCACTGATCACAAGAATTTGATTTATCTGGAGTCGGCCAAACGCTTGAATCCTAGACAGGCTAGATGGGCCTTGTTTTTCACGCGTTTTAATTTTGTGGTCTCTTTTCTTCCGGGCACTAAGAATGTTAAGGCAGACGCCCTTTCTAGGAGTTTCTTTGCCGATTCTCTTAGTGTGACCGAGCCTACTACCATCCTAGGTGAGGGGGTAGTTCTTTCTGCCATTTCGCCCGATTTGAGACGCGCCCTGGAGGAATTTCAGGAGGATAAACCTGAGCGTTGCCCTATGGGAAAATTGTATGTTCCTGACCAGTGGAGAAAGAAAGTGATGTCTGAAATTCATTGCTCCGCATTGGCTGGTCATCCAGGTATTTTTGGTACCAGAGATTTGGTTAGTCGGTCCTTTTGGTGGCCTGCCTTATCTCGTGACATCAGGAATTTTGTACAGTCCTGTGGGACTTGTTCTCGGTCTAAACCCTGTTCTCGTTCTAGTGGGTTGCTGATGCCCTTGCCGGTGCCCAAGAGGCCATGGACCCATATCTCAATGGATTTTATTTCTGATCTTCCTGTCTCTCAGAGAATGACTGTTATCTGGGTGATTTGTGATAGATTTTCGATGATGGTCCATCTTGTAACACTCCCAAAGTTGCCATCTTCTGCTGAGTTGGTGCCCTTGTTTTTACAACAGAGGTGGTTCGGTTACATGGGATTCCTGAGAACATTGTGTCCAACAGAGGAGTCCAGTTTGTTTCCAAATTCTGGAAAGCCTTTTGTTCCAATCTGGGAATTCAGTTATCCTTCTCTTCCGTGTTTCATCCCCAGACCAATGGACAGACTGAGAGAACAAACCAGACCTTGGAGTTTTATTTGAGATGTTTTATATCTGCTGATCAGGATGATTGGGTCTCATTTTTGCCCTTGGCCGAATTCGCACTGAATAATAGAGCTAGTTCTGCCACTTTGATGTCACCCTTGTTCTGTAATTTTGGGTTTCATCCTCGATTCTCTTCAGGGCAAGTGGAATCTTCGTCCTGCCCAGGTGTGGACACTGTGGTTGAGAGAATGCAGCAGATATGGGACCAAGTGGTGGGTAAGTTGTCACTCTCTCAGGAAAAGGCCCAGCGATTTTCCAACCGGCATAGGACCATTGGTCCCTGGTTTAAAGTGGGTGATATGGTTTGGTTGTCTTCTAAGAATATTCCTATGAAGGTTGCATCTCCTAAATTTAATTTATTGGTCCTTATAAGATTTTGAAAATTCTTAATCCTGTTTCGTTTCGATTGGCTCTTCCAGTTACGTTCAAGATCCATAACGTATTTCACATATCTCTGTTGAAGAGGTTTGTTGAGCCAGTAGTTCCTATGGGAGCACCTCCTGACCCTGTGTTGGTCGAAGGCAATGTGGAATATGAGGTAGCGAAAATATTGGATTCTCGTTTGGTTAGATGGAGACTCCAGTATTTGGTCAAATGGAAGGGTTATGGTCAGGAGGATAATTCTTGGGTCTCTGCCTCCGATATTCATGCCAATAGATTGGTTCGTGCATTTCACCGGGCCCATCCTGATCGACCTGGTGGCGTGGATGAGGGTTCGGTGACCCCTCCTCAAGGGGGGGTACTGTTGTGAGTTCATTCTCTGGTTCACCAGTTGTGAGTTCCCCTTCTGGACTCCCTCTGGTGGTGACGGGAGGTGGTGTGGCTGGTTTGATCGGTGGAGATCTGCCACCTGAGAATGAGGATGACGATTGGATCTCAGGATTCTCTGATTGGATTTAAGACAGCCGACGCCCTTTTCAGTTGCTGGTGATTCCTTCTGGCTTGTCAGCTCTTGGTTTACAGCTCTGTTCCAGTCATCTAAAGCTAAGTTTTTCTGCTAATGTTCTCACTTGATTTTGTTGGTCTATTCAGTTTTTTGTGTGGTCTGCCAGCCCCGGCTGGGGGCTGAGCTGAATTTCCACTCTTATTTATCAGTATTTTGCCAATTGGCTTTTTGTCCCTTACTAGTTCGGTCTCTTTTTGCTCTGTCTCAGAATATTTCAGAGTGCTGATATAGTGGAAGAAGTCTAGTGACTTCAGGGTTAATTTTGCTATCATAAGTGTTGGACACTATTTTTGTAGGGTTTTTTGCAGGTTGCAGATAGTGTCTTTCCTTTTCTTTCCTGTCTAGTTAGTTTGGGCCCCATCATTTGCTCAGCCTATTTTCCTGCCTGTGTTTGTGCCTTCATCTTTTTTCACCGTCAATACATGTGTGGGGGCTATCTATTCCTTTGGGGTCTGCTCTGGGGCAGTTAGTTTTCCCTTTTCTTGCTTTAGGCTTATGTAGTCCTCCGGCCGTGACGAGGCGTCTAGGTTCATCGTAGGCACGCTCCACGGCTACTGCTAGTTGTGTGGTAAGATCAGGGATCTACAATCTGCATAGTTACCAACCACTCTGGTTTTCTGTGGCTTAGCTTGTTTTGCTTTTTTCTCCTCGGTGACCCATTCATAACACCACCCCTGCGGAGGCTGCGACCGCTGATACATCCTCTGCAGCGTCCGCCACCACCTTACAACTGATATTGCCATTGGATGAGTCCCGTCCGGAGGAGATATATGAGGGCTCTGGAGCAGAACGGATTGCCGGGACCGCGTCCCCCGTTTTCCCTGGCCTCCACCGACGACCCCGGCCGAAACCAGCCTTGCCCCTGCCCGAATTCAACTGCGGTCCGCTCCATCAACAACGCCGGGAGTTGCGGCTGCTGCCGTACACCACCAGGTACCGGGCCGGAACCTCGGCTGGGAGCGCCAGGCATGATTACCGTTCCAGGTTTGACCCTAGTTTTGGGAGCGGAACCCACGAATAGGGATGGCCCAATTGACCTCCGCCGGTGATCCCCGACCGCAGTGCCGCTGGCTGAGGTCCTGAAGGACACAGAAGAATCGGACTCTGAGGTAGCAGCGTCAACACCGGCTGAGTCGCCGACCACAGCCGAAGTGCCGTCAGTGGTAGCGGATATGCCGTCCCCTCAAGCAGTTGACATTTTCATGGCCCTTTCAATTACCCCAACCAGTCCCTATCTCTCCCTGTGGGAGGCAGAGTACATGCACTTAGCAAGCAACCAGCAACAAGATGAAGATACCCAAAGCATCACATCTGGTAGCGGTTCCAGTCCAGAAACCCCAGGAGGAAACAACAACCATTGGTAAATCTCGTTACCCAGGAGGGTATTTGCACAGTTGTGCCATTGTTTTCTATTTTTTTGCACCAGTTTTCCCATTTTTGGTTATCATGTCCTAGTTTATTTTCCCAGAGTTGCCCAGTTTTGTTGGCAGCCTTTATACTTGAACTATAGAGATCATGAACGCTGAATGGTCCAGAACTGCTATTGTAAATAGTTGCACCTCTTTAGGTGCCCTCTCTTAGTTTAACATAGACACTTTTCGAAGATAAGGTCTACCTCATCTGGAGTATGACTCCAATCAAAGGACACTGCAAGAGATCCCGGCTGGGAGCGGTGTCCAGCGTTTACAAGAATTGTTGGAAGTTTTAATGTGAAGTATTTGATAATGATGTGTCTTATGAGAGTATTGGTAACTAGGAAATGGCTTTTATATAGAATTAGCAATGTTTTGACATAGAGATGAGAGATTTGAATAAAGAATTGGAAATGTAGGTGATGAACCAGGCACCACGGTTGTCACTCAGAGTTAAAAGAAAGTAGAAAATGTGCACTAAAGATGGAAAGAAATGTGTTGATGAAGAATACTGAAGTGATAGTGAGTAACAGACATTAGCACTTTGAATTACGTATTGTATTAAAAATTGCACATTTGACTTAAGATTTTAGATAGTTAATTAAGAATTGTTTGCAACGTTCAAGAATGAGGGCCTCCCACATTGGGAAGTTTAGTATAAGAAATGTTTGTTTAGCATTACAAAAAATTTTTGTATGTTCCTGTGCTGTCAAATTTGTTTGCCTTGCAGCCCGTGGACATGCTGTGTTTAATGGGGGGTATGTGGCGCTCCTGAGGCTCAGTCGCCACAGAGGTACTGCACCTCCTCCTGAGGTGTGGTGCCCCACCATCCAGGTAAGTTGGAGGCTCCTGACCGCGCTCCAACACTCGCACCCCACACAACACAGTAGTTCAGCAAAGCCACATTGTGGCTCCTTGCATAGAGCGTAGCAGAGCACCTTTGGTGGCTCCCTGCTTGGAACACGAAATGTACTGGGATACGGGTGGAGTTAAGAATACATAAAAGAGCGGGAATGTTTAGGATTACAGATCAGTCTGGGAGAGGAAGCCACTCAGAGAGGAGTGAGGAAAGAAGATCCCTGAGAGAGGGATGGAGGAAGAAGGTGCTGCAGCAGACCTCAGTGACCTGGGTCTGCTTGCACGGGAAAGGAAAGAAGGAGAAAGACATTGAACTGAAACCTGATCTTCCATAAGAGAGAGAGATTAGTACGGAACGAAGGAGTAAAAGGGAACAGAGAGGACGTGGGTTAGAGGAAGAACCCTGCCTAAAAGTTCTAAGCGCAAGGCTGGGGCCCGGTCCCCGAGTTTGTATGGACACTAATGGTTCTGCAGCAGACACCGGTGGAATAGTGGGCTGTAAATGCACTACTCCCATCTAAGACTTGGGGCACAACAGCAACTTGGATAGTGAGCCGGGACTCAGGAGTAAGGAGTCCCCGAAGCAGGCTACAGCTGTCTGCCGTACAAGTAGAGTTCTTGGGAACATCTGTCAGGAGGAACTCCAGTGTAACTCAGTACTAGGAGATCTTCACACTTAAAGGCGCTATAAGAAGAGACGTTCAGAAAGGTACATGTTGGCGGAGCGTTGGAAGGGAGCATTCCATCTGACCTGGAGGTTGATTGAGCCTCTGACCCGAAGGACACAGTACGGAGGCAGGCACCTGTGTGTACTACAGACTGTGAGTAAAGCTTTGGAACTACAAGCCCTCGTGTCCTCCATTGATTCTTGCGTCAACACACCCAGCACTGCTACATCTGGGTACCAACTTCCACACCGCTTGTGCCTCTCCTCTAACTCCACATCTACACTGCCCTGGGGCTATAGCTTCACCTGTGGGGAGCTTCACCATCTTGGCTGCAACACACCACCAGCCACAGAGGATCTGCAAACAGCGTCGGCTTAACATCTCACTTGCTGAACACCACAGGTGGCGTCACAAACTATTCCATTAACTACATTCCACCATTCAAACTCTCCCCCATTAATTGGGCGCCCAGGGCCACGGACCGGGTCACCGCTGCTGTGACACATCCCGCCGACACCGGCCCGGTACCGAGTACCCCACGGCCCTGGGAGGGCGACCCACACACGCTGCGGATTCTGCTGCGGATCCACAGCGGTTTTGGCTCTGCGGGTCCGTAGCAGATTCTGCTGCATTGTACAGTACCTTTATTTCCTATGGAAAAAAAACCCGCTGTGCACATGCTGCGGATTTTTCAGCGTGGATTTGCTGCGGGTTACAATCCGCAGCATGTCAATTCTTTGTGCGGTTTCCGCTGCGGTTTCACATCTTATCATTATGAGGTGTGAAACCGCAGGGCAAAACCGCAGGCTAATCCGCAGATAAACTGCAGGACTTTTGTCCTGCGGATTTATCTGCGGATTTTTCAACAAAATCCGCACAACCTAAAAACTACGTGTGCACTTACCCTAATAGTGCTACTAACCTAACTAGTCCCTATATGTAGCCTAATGCTGCGGGGAGAAAATTAACTTTATTCTCCCCAGCAGCATTTTCTTTCAGTCACAGGGGCAACACCGGTATGGGTTCAATTGTAAGGTGCCAAGGATGGTAGTCATGGGTGAGCTGCTGCTGCATAGCTCCCTGGCACTTTACAAACAAATCGTGTCCCAGTCCATATGTGTTGTGCTGTGTACATTGTAGTGTACTCACATGTAGGCCGGATGCCTCCCTTGGCTCCATGTCCTCAGTTCCAGTATCAGCCGCACACATCAGGAGACACCAGGTTCATTTTAACAAGTTCAGCTTTACTGGACAGTTAGAGTACACCAGTCTTTAACAAGCAATATCGGGCACAGCACCCTCCGCTTCTTGTTTCATCAACACAGTACATTTAAACCATTTTCTTACAATTAGCTCGTACTACATACTTTAACAGGTCCTGTTAGCCCTACGGCTTCCCCATCCATCCAGCACTGCAGTATTCCCAAGATCTGGTACGCTTTCCTAGCGCGGTTCCATGGCTATCTTTGTGTGTACTGAAGGGTTGTCAGTGCTCTCCATAGCCCCGACCAGAGCTTTGAGCTCCGGACGTTACAGGAATGTCCGCTGAGAGTTTTGTACGACCTCAAAGTGCCAGAACGTTTTCTCCACACTGTGCTTCAGCTCACAGCACCTTCAACTTCACCTCATTCAAACAAACTCCCCTCACTAACTGACCCTGAGTAAACCAGGAAGAGGTTCCCTTTTACTGGCCCTAACCCCTCCAACTGTGGGCTGGACCCAGCAGCATCTACTTAACTACAGTGACTATGTCAAACCAAAGCCCTAAACTATCTCTTATACTTTCCTTATACCTGAGCTTAGTGCATGTTACTCACAATAGGCATTATCTTTGCAGTATTTACACAGCAGCATCAGTACCTTACAACACTATACATTATTTACATTACATTACTAAAAAGCACATAGTAAAACGAAAAAAGTGGTTTGGTACCGTGTTAGCCAGTAGAAAAAAATATATAAAGTTTCTCTCACTGAGAGCACTTTATATATTTTTTTTAAAAAGCACATGATACAGGTCACATTTCACATGGCACAATAAACAATAAAACACAGTAAAATCACACAACATTATTCTTATAATACAATGCTGTCTTCATGGACAGGGACAATGCAGTCCATATCCTTACACGTTCACTGCTTTGTATACTCAGCTGTAACCAAACTCCCGGCTCTGACTGATTTTTGCTCTGCATTGGGGCCGGCTGTCAGTCAGTGTCAAGGGCGCGGTTACAGCGGTTGCTTCTCAGAGTGGTAACGAAAATGAGGATGAGTGACCTCATGGAGATCAACATCCAACACTGCGGAGACACCATCACATGTTTCTCAACGCAGTGATTCTAGAGCAATTCCCCCATCCCTTATGGGAAATATGCAAAAACATGTAAATCAACAGCCGCGGAGACACCATCACATGTTTCTCAACGCAAGCAATGACTAGCCAGGTCTTTCACCGGGAAGGAACAACCACGGGAAGGGCAGTCTCCAATGAAGGAAACCACCTATGCCAAAACATGGTATCCATCCACAGACAGCTGTTTCGGGGTATTGCCCCTCATCAGTGTGGAGTAGGAAACTGGCTAGTAGGAGCAATGCCTAGTAAAAAGACTGCGAAAATGAGGATGAGTGACCTCATTGAGATCAACATCCAACACTGCGGAGACACCATCACATGTTTCTCAACGCAGTGATTCTAAACCACCTATGCCAGTGTTGGATGTTGATCTCCATGAGGTCACTCATCCTCATTTTCGCAGTCTTTTTACTAGGCATTGCTCCTACTAGCCAGTTTCCTACTCCACACTGATGAGGGGCAATACCCCGAAACAGCTGTCTGTGGATGGATACCATGTTTTGGCATAGGTGGTTTCCTTCATTGGAGACTGCCCTTCCCGTGGTTGTTCCTTCCCGGTGAAAGACCTGGCTAGTCATTGCTTGCGTTGAGAAACATGTGATGGTGTCTCCACGGCTGTTGATTTACATGTTTTTGCATATTTCCCATAAGGGATGGGGGAATTGCTCTAGAATCACTGCGTTGAGAAACATGTGATGGTGTCTCCGCAGTGTTGGATGTTGATCTCCATGAGGTCACTCATCCTCATTTTCGCAGTCTTTTTACTAGGCATTGCTCCTACTAGCCAGTTTCCTACTCCACACTGATGAGGGGCAATACCCCGAAACAGCTGTCTGTGGATGGATACCATGTTTTGGCATAGGTGGTTTCCTTCATTGGAGACTGCCCTTCCCGTGGTTGTTCCTTCCCGGTGAAAGACCTGGCTAGTCATTGCTTGCGTTGAGAAACATGTGATGGTGTCTCCGCGGCTGTTGATTTACATGTTTTTGCATATTTCCCACAAGGGATGGGGGAATTGCTCTAGAATCACTGCGTTGAGAAACATGTGATGGTGTCTCCGCAGTGTTGGATGTTGATCTCCATGAGGTCACTCATCCTCATTTTCGCAGTCTTTTTACTAGGCATTGCTCCTACTAGCCAGTTTCCTACTCCACACTGATGAGGGGCAATACCCCGAAACAGCTGTCTGTGGATGGATACCATGTTTTGGCATAGGTGGTTTCCTTCATTGGAGACTGCCCTTCCCGTGGTTGTTCCTTCCCGGTGATAGACCTGGCTAGTCATTGCTTGCGTTGAGAAACATGTGATGGTGTCTCCGCGGCTGTTGATTTACATGTTTTTGCTTCTCAGAGTGGTGACTGAATCTGTGCCGGTGCCGCCACATGACTGAAACCGAATGCTGGCGGGGAGAATAAAGTTAATTTTCTCCCCGCAGCTTTCAGCTGCATGCAGGCGCTGGGCAGGTTAGTAATGTTATTAACCTACAGATTAAGCCCACATCTGCAGGTTAGTAGCGTTTTTTGCTGATGACAGTATCCCTTAATCCCTTAATGACAGCCAATACGTCTTTTTACTGATCTGAAATATCAGAGAATATCATCCCTATACAGGTGACAATCCAGCAGCTGTCGGCTGTACACTATAGTTGACAACTTGCTGTATCACAAACGATCAGTGTTGGCACCATCCATATCTGTTTAACCCCTTAGTTGCTGCTGTCAAAAATGAAGTCAAATAAACGGTTAATAGAATGTGAGGGCTTCCGGTTTAATCTGATTGAAACACAGAGATCATGATTGTGTGGTACTGATGTTTGCCATAGCAGTTGATGGCCAAATAGTTGCCTTAGAGTCTCACGGCTATAGTGGTCTGATCAGAAGTTAGCGATATTTAGGTGGTAAAAAAAAACACTTTTTCATTCCTGCTATACCACTTTGCATTAATTCCTGAAAATCACCTGAAGGGATAGTAAACTACCTGACAGCAGTTTTCAGTATGTCAGGGGGTGCTGTTTTTAAAATGGGATCACGTTTGGGGTTTTCCAATGTATAGGATCCCCAAAGTCACTTCAAACCTGGATAGGTCTGTCAAAAAAATAGATTTTGTTAATTTCCTTGAAAAAAATGAAAAATTACTACTACATTTTTAAACCTCCGAAAAGGCTAACATAATATATTAGCATTTAAAAAATGGTGCTGATGTAAGGCAGACATGTGGGAAATGTTATTTATTAATGTTTTTCTGTAGTATGACTATCAGGATTAAAGGGATAATCATTCAAAGTTTGAAAATTGCATTTTTTTTACATTTTTGTCAAGTTCCTGATATTTTTTATAAATAAACACAAAACATATCAACCTAAATTTACCTTTAACATGAATTATAATGTGCCATGAAAAAAACAGTCTCAAAATCAATGGGATTTGTTGAAGCGTTCCAGAGTTATTGTCACATAAAGTGACACTGGTCAGAATTTAAAAGATTGGCCCTGTCACTAAGGGGTTAAAATGTAATATTTCAGACAAACAGGGTGTGTTCAGCAGAGAAAGAGGCCTTTCTCTAAAAAGGGTTTAGTCTAAAGTCCAGAATAGGACCTTGTTGTTGGAGCTGGGGCCGAAAAGGGTGGGCTCCCACTCCACCCATCCATGTCTTGAGCTTTCTAATTATGCTCATTAGCAGCCAGTTGAGATGGCTCCTTTGAAAAAAATAAAAAAAAGAGTCTATCACACAATGCTGCCATTCTAAGGAAAGGTGTGCCAAGGCTTGTGAGAGTCATTATCAATACCATAAAGGTTTGGTAGGGACTATGTTTTGCTTTGATTTGCTGGACAGTAGGTGCAGAAGCCTATTTTAGAAAATAGACACTGCCATAGTCCCAAATCTTTCCGGAATTTCCAGCAAACAATCCCGGCAATTTCAGACATATCGCCCTTAGAAAAAGGTCGGGTTTCCCCTAAACCCTGTGCAGAAAAGAATGCTCCCATTTTGGTTTAGCAGCTCCTACGGACTGGAATTTAAACAATTTTAGCCGTTTGTTTTGCATCATTGTTCTGTTGCAAAATCCAGGATGGGCAACTCACACAAAACTTTCTGACATTGGGCAGCATATTTTTCTCCAGAATGACTTGAGAATCTTCAGATTTCATTGTACCCTGCACAGATTCACGAGACCCTGCTAGAAGCAGTACATCAGCTCCAACACATAACTGAGACTTCATTCATATTTCACAGTAGGTACAATGTTCTTTTCTTTGTAAGCTTCATCTTTGTGTCTGTAAGCATAGAGCTGAAATGACTTACCAAATAGCTCCAGTTTTGTCACATCTGCCCAAAGAACATTCTTCCAGAAGCTTTGTGGTTTTGTCAATATGCATTTGGCAAATACCAGTCTCGCATTTTTATGATTTGCTTTCAACAGTGGTTTCCTCCTCAGTCATCATGCATGAAGTCCACTTTGGCCAAGACTGCGACGGGTGGTGCAATCTGACACTGATGTACCTTGACCTAGGAGATCACCTCTAATCTCTTTGGAAGTTGTTCTGGGCTCTTTGGTTACCATTCAAATTATCTGTCTTTCAATTTGTCATAAGATTTCCTTTTGTTGCCACGTCTAATGAGGTTGGCTACAGTCCCATAGATTGTAAACTTCTGAATTATGTGTGCAAGTGTAAGAGGAGGCAATGGTACCTCTGAAGAGCCCCTGCGTGATGTGGCATTAGTGAGGCGAGACAGCCATCTGCTGGCTGGAAGAAACCATGGGGAACTTACCGGCACAAGAAGAGTTGCAGAGTTGCATAGGGAGAGAGTTCATGAGCATGACCTGGTTAGATGTCTTGGATGAAGGAATTCCCAGATATAAAAGTCTTGCTCGCCAAGGATTTGGTGCCAAAGAGAGGAGCAGTGCACACGTGGGCCAGAGATGACATTGAAGCGCGATAGATCTCAGCATTGAGCGTTAACTAGCAGGGTGCTGGCCGCCTTCAGTCAGATCACGGACGATACCCAGTGAGATCCAGAGACCTGACTATGCTGGTCAAGACCAGAAGACCCAACCTGCGCCGGTCAAGACCAGAAGACCCGACTTGCACCAGTCAAGACCCAGAGCCCAGACTACGCTGGTCAAAATCAGAATCTTTGCCCTAGGCCGGTCAAGATCCAGAGCTCAGATGGCGCCTGTCAAGAGCTGAGACCCAGCCCTCTCTTCATTTTCCTCAGATTTTCCTCAGAGATTCCTGCCATCTGTCAAGGACTGAAAATCTGCAAAGAGATGTGGACCAGATGAGGACGCCTGCTGTTACAGAGGGATGAAACGAGTGAGCCAGGCCATCACTTCCAATGATAACTTAGGGTATAAGGGTTGGCCTGAGTTAAGACAACAGGTGGGGGCCGGTTGGAGCTCAATATTCCTAGATAGCCTATTAAGAAGGACTTGCGGCCTAGTGGAAAAACCAGGTGACCCCCATCTAGGGCTATTGTTGCAGGAAGAGCCTTCATAGTAGCTCCCAAGGAACGAGTGTACCACCCTTGTAAGGACACAAATATAATGCCTGAGAAACTTTTCCATTAATCAAATTGTATTCCAAAATCTATTGTATGTTTACTGTTGTATGGTTTACTGCTGTTCATTGACTCTTCCCGCCTCGTGCCTTCTGTGCATTGTAATCGGTCACCTGCTTACACAAGTGTGGTAGCAGGAACATCAAGCTGTTTGGAGATGGTCTTATATCCTTTACCTTTAACATGCTTAACTAGCATTTTCATTTTAATCTTGTGAGACAACTCTCTCCTTAGCTTTTCTTTGGTCCGTATTCAGTGTAGAACAGACCATGAGGTGAAACAGCATAGTGATTACTTTTCACCCCTTAAACAGGCAAGCTTACTAATTACAAGTTTGTAGGTACCTGTTGTCAAAACTATGGACAGGATGGTTCCACCAGGATGGAGGCGGAACCATCCTGTCCAGGTAAGGGTTAATGCTAGTTCGCCTCTCTTTGATTCTGGGGTGGCTATTTAATGTTGGTAGTTCGCGGGTTTGGTGTCGGTGATACTTCCATATACTCATAGGATACTAGAGGTGAACAACTGGCTACGACGGTGGTGCAGGCAGCAAGGATTTGGATTCTTGGACCATGGCATGAATTACCTCTACGATGGACTTCTCGCAAGAGATGGGATACACCTCACAAAACCTGGGAAACACACATTCGCCAGAAGACTTGCCACACTCATCAGGAGGGCTTTAAACTAGAAGAAGAGGGGATGGGAGGAAAAACAACAGACAAGAACATGCAGCAGAAGGATAAACTAATCAAGGATACTAGATGTGGTACAGAGGACCCAAGACAGAGTACTCAGAAGGAAGCTAAGAAAAAGGAAGCAAAACTTCTTTCCTGCATGCTGACCAACGCAAGGAGCCTGACTAATAAGATTGAAGATCTGGAGCTGGTAATGTATGAGGAAAAATACGACATAGTAGGAATAACTGAGACATGGTTAGACGACAGCTATGACTGAGCGGCTAACTTGCAAGGATATGATTTGTTTAGGAGGGATCGTAAAAAAAGGAAAGGGGGTGGAGTCTGTCTATATATAAAGTCCACTTTAAAGCCCACACTAAGAGAAGATATACAAGAGGGAAACGAAGAGGTGGAGTCTCTATGGGTGGAGATACAAGGAGGGAAAAGTAATAAAATCCTCATAGGGGTTTGTTATAAGCCACCAAATATAACAGAAGCCACTGAAAATCTATTATTGAAACAAATAGACAAAGCAGCAAATCACAATGAGGTGATTATTATGGGGGACTTCAACTACCCCGACATAGACTGGGAAACTGAAACCTGCGTATCTCAGAAAGGAAACCAATTTCTGTCAGTGACCAAGGATAATTATCTGTCACAACTTGTGCAGGGCCCAACTAGAGGGACAGCCCTTCTGGACTTAATTTTAAGCAACAGGCCAGATAGAATAACAGATGTACGAGTCGATGGGCACCTAGGGAACAGTGACCACAATATAATACAATTCCACTTATCCTTCAGTAAGGTGCCCTGGAAGGGGGTTACAAAAACGCTGAATTTCAGGAAAGCAAAGTTTGATCAGCTTAGAGAGGACCTTCACCGAATTGATTGGGACAATGTCCTCAAAAATAGGAGCACAGAAAATAAATGGGAAATATTTAAATCAGTTTTACACACCCACTGCGAGCTAGCCATACCGTACAGAAATAAAAGGGCTAGGAACAGGAGAACACCAATGTGGCTAAATAAGGATGTAAAAAGGGCAATAAATAACAAGAACAAGGCATTTAAGAAGCTAAAACAAGAAGGCAATGAAGAAGAATTAAAAAGTTATAGAGAAAAAAATAAAATGTGTAAAAAACAAATACATTTAGCAAAAGTGGAAACTGAGAGACTCATTGCTAAGGAAAGTAAAACAAACCCCAAACTATTCTTTAATTATATAAACAGTAAAATGATTAAAATTGATGGTGTCGGCCCTTTAAAGAACAATGAGGGTGAAATCATAGAGAGCGATGTGGGAAAAGCAAATGTTTTAAATACTTTTTTCACAACAGTGTTCACACAGGAAAAGGATTTGCCAGGGGAAATGCAGAGTGATAATGTAAACTCCCCATTAAGTATTACCTGCCTAACCCAGGAAGAAGTGCAGAACCGCCTTAATAAGATTAAAATTCACAAATCACCAGGCCCTGATGGCATTCACCCTCGAGTATTAAGGGAGTTAAGTAATGTGATAGACAGGCCTCTATTCCTTATATTCAAAGACTCTATAGAAACAGGGTCTGTTCCTTTTGATTGGCAGCAAGCAAATGTGGTACCAATATTCAAAAAGGGGTGTAAAAGGGAACCTGGAAACTATAGGCCGGTAAGCTTAACATCTGTTGTGGGTAAAATTTTTGAAGGGTTTCTAAGGGATACCATTATGGAATATCTCAATGTTAATAAATGTTTAACTCCATATCAACATGGATTTATGAAGGATCGCTCCTGTCAAACTAACCTGATCAGCTTCTATGAGGATGTAAGCTCTCAAATGGACCAAGGAGAATCATTGGATGTCATTTATCTCGACTTCTGTAAAGCATTTGACACTGTACCACATAAAAGATTGGTAAGTAAGATGAGAAAGCTTGGGCTAGGGGAAAATGTGTGTAGATGGGTAGGTAGCTGGCTTAGTGATAGAAACCAAAGATTGGTTATTAATGGGGCATACTCAGATTGGGCCAGGGTTACTAGTGGGGTACCACAGGGTTCTGTATTGGGCCCCCTACTATTTAATATATTTATTAATGTTCTAGTGGATGGCTTGCACAGTAAAATATCAGTATTTGCAGATGATACAAAACTATGTTAAGTAGTTAACACAAAGGAGGACAGTTTGCAACTACAGACAGTTTTGAGTAAATTGGAGAATTGGGCTGAAAAGTGGCAAATGAGGTTTAACACAGATAAGTGTAAGGTTATGCACATGGGAAGGAGAAACAGATGCTACAATTACTTACTATATGGGAAACTGCTGGGGAAATCAGACATGGAAAAAGACTTGGGCATCTTAGTCAATAAGAAGCTAAATTGGAGTGCCCAGTTTCAGGCAGCTGCCACCAAAGCAAATAGGGTCATGGGATGCATTAGTAGAGGTCTGGGGACACGAGATGAAAACATAATTCTCCCTCTATACAAATCACTCGTCAGACCACACTTGGAGTATTGTGTGCAATTTTGGACGCCGGTGCTCAAGAAAGACATTACTGAACTTGAAAGGGTTCAAAGGCGGGCTACTAAAATGATAAATGGAGTTGGTTCACTACAATACCCAGAAAAGTTATCAAAATTAGGTCTATTTACTCTAGAAAAGAGAAGACTTAGGGGAGACCTAATATATATGTACAAGTATATCAGAGGGCAATACAGAGATCTCTCCAATGAACTGTTTGTACCAAGGACTGTGACAAGAACAAGGGGGCATTCTCTTCGTTTGAAGGAAAGACAATTTCTGCACCAGCATAGAAGAGGGTTCTTCACGGTAAGAGCAGTGAGGGCTCTGGAATTCTCTTCCTGAGGAAGTGGTGATGGTCAACTCACTGAATGAATTTAAGAAAAGAATGGATGCTTTTCTTGTGAGTAACAGTATAGAAGGTTACGAAAAACAGAATATTATAGGTAGATGGTTGACCCAGCTTAGGGGAAGGAATTTTTTCCCTATGGAGAAAATTGGCTTCTACTCTGTGGGTTTTTTGCCTTCCCCAGGATCAACAATGCAGAACAGCTGCACTAAAAATAGGCTGAACTAGATGGACATAAGGTCTTCCTTCAGCCTTCAAAACTATGTCACTATGTTACTCAGTCTGTGGTCACTGACCCAGGTTACTTGTCTGTAATCGTTGTGCCTCTGTGCTTGTGAGCTTTGCTGTGTATGACCCAGTTTGTCTCCTGACTTTTGCCTCTGTATCCTGCGTTGTACTGCTCTGTCCTTCCTGGTTATCTGACCCCTTGGCTCGTCTCGGTTTACTCTCCGTCTTATCCCTAGGTACCAGGCTCTTGTTGGCTTTTGACCCTCGGCTCTCCTTTGACTACATTTATGTTCTGTGCCCTATACTCCACACTCTTAGCTGCCTTCCCTGGCTGCATGTGTGGTGACTCTGCCCACCTGTTATCACGTGACTGCCTAGTTCCAGGTCCTGTACTCACCGCTTAGTCTCAGGTCCTTGCGCACTGCATGCCTGGTTCCTCCACTCCCTGTGCTCTTTCCCGTGCCACCTGATAGCGCCCCCTAGGCTGCGCCTGAGACATCATTGGTGTCATTACACCTGTGATGTTAATTGTAGGATACACTTTAGTTTAATATGTCCCTTTGATGAAAATAGTTTAAAGCTTTTCTGTGGGTACTATCATTTTTTTCCGGGCCATTTTCATTAGTTTGTTTTTTTACATTTTTCTGTTGAACGACAATTCAAAATCAATGTTACATTTTTGCTACTATTCAGTAAATTTAAATTGAAAATTCCCTACATTTAACACCCTTATTTGGGTCAAGAGAACTGAAATTAGAGTATACATTGTGATATGCACTATGACTGTGAATGTTGGATGTGTAAATCTGGCCTAAATATGTTTTTCTACAGAATTCAGTAGCTCCAATGATCGAGACTTTGGAACCCCCTGCAGCCCACCTAAATGAAGTGGGAATGTGCATGCTTGGCCTCTTCTAAATTCATTGTGTATGGGCTTGGCTTTTTCTCATTGACAATAAATGGATCAGAGGCATGCACACTTCCAGTCTATTCAGAAGGGTCCTGCACAACTCCCTCTTTGGGTCCCAGAACCCTGACCTCATGATTGTTGGGGATGCCAGCAGTTGGAGCCCCAGTGATCAACAAATTATACCCTCTCCTACTGAACGGGCATAACTTGTTTTCTGAGAAGAACGTTTTATTTAGATTAACATTTCTGCTGTTAAAAAAAACAAAAAGCAAACCATTTAAAAGATAAATGAGACCATATGTAACTTCCAGTGATGCTATCACTCTCCTGAGTAAAACATGGAAGTGTTTAAAAGGGATGGTGGAATTTTCGGTTTCTACAATTCAGAGCATATTGTCCTCCGGTCACATTGAATAAAAGTAAACAGGCACAGTTCTGTTGTGTCTAACTTGGATTTCAGTGACTGCACCAACGCATTAGTCACACCAAGATAGGGAACACAAATGACCAACTTCTTCTGAATTAATTATTTCCATGCCACTGGCTCACTCTCAAAGGGAAAGTGGTTACTTCAAAGCATCCTCTTTTATCCTCCATTAATAGCTTATAAAAGACAGTCTGAGACTCATCCATTGTATGGAAACATCAAGGAAAATGGGACCTTTACCTCAATGTACAGTTTTGTCTTTATTTAAGGCAGTGGTAAATATAACTGGAATTGTAATGAGTGAGAATCTGAATCTCTCTAACTGGGTCCTTTATTAACACTGGTGTTACATTCTGAGCCAACCAAGTCCTGCTTTAGTATCTCCCTGAACTTCTTGTGTGTTCTGCTCTGTTCTTCCATTCTTTCCAGGCAAATATGACAGGTTTGGGTCACACTGGCATTTGTTTTTATTTATGGTACTGTCTTTTTATTCTATATTTTATAACATAAAAATAAGAAGGCCTTTTTGTATCTACAAGATGCAGATAAAGCAAAACTCTGTGAAGAACGGATACATTTGTATACATTTACAAAGCATGAGAAAAAGCAAAGGTCCCTCAAGCTCAACCTTTTTTGCTTTAATTAAAAATAAAGGAATACATAAAATACACTTTGCTAGTGTAAATTCAGCCTTTCGCATACGTTTAAAGGACCGTGTCCACATACCAAGATTCTACATTAAGTTCTCCTGTTCCATAGATCGAATAATGAATCTTGTAATTGGGCAAATTCTCACTTTTTTACTACGATGTATCATGAGCATGGTGCTCTGAGCTTACACATTAGTTATAGCAGGTGGGAGCTTGACATACTTCTGTGAAGCATTGGGCACAATAGGGCTGTGAATTTTTAAATGCATTTTAGAATGGTGTGTAAAGTGTTGTTAAATTCGGATAACTCTTGCTCACATATCTTTTTGATTTATGGACATCATAGAAAAGCATCTCCTGCTTTGCACTCTTTTTGTGAAGGCCAATAACAAGCACCTGCTCTTACTTTTGGTGTAGTCCAACTGCCAATCTATATGTCAAGACATATATGTACTGTATTTCCGCTATGTGGTATTACAATTGAACCTTTATCTTTAAAGGGGTTTTCCCACTAACAAAAGTTCATTTTAATCAATAGATCTTGCAATTATAATAATTTTCACAATTGGATGTGTTTAAATAAAATGTTCCTGTGCTCAAATAATCTTTAGAAGAAACCTCCACAAGTGAATCTATTTTGGAAACTACACCTCTCGAGCAATTAATCTGGAGGTGTAGTGAGTGTTTTTAACTCTCAGGCGTTTCACAAAATTGTATAACATTTGGGCTAAGTAAGTGAAAAATGTATTTCCAATAAAATGTTGCTTTGGTTCCAAGCTTTTAATGTCAAAAAGGATAATAGGAGAAAATGAAAAGTTGTTACACAATTTCTTCCAATACCCCATATATGGTTGAAAACTACTTTTGAGGCACAGAAGGGAAGAATCACCATATTAGAGTTCAGATTTTTCTGGTTTGATGGTGCCATGTCACATTGGCAGAGCCCTTGAGGTACAAAAACAGCAAACCATAAAGTTTGTTGTACAGTTTCTCCTGAGTGTGCCAATGCCCTACGTGTCATCACGAACTACTTTTCAGGCACAGTGGAAAGCTCAAAAGGGAAAGAGCACTATTTCATAGTGCAGAATTTGCTGTTATAGTTTGCGAGTGCTATGACTTATTGGAAGAGCTCCTGAGGTGGCAGAACAGCAAAACTCTCCATAAGTGACCCTATTTTATTAAATGCACCTCTCAAAGAATTCATCTAAAGGTGTAATGATCACACTGACACCACAAATGTGTCACAAAATTTCATACAATTGGGCAGTGAAGTAAAAATAATTACAATATTAGCATATGAAAGTGGCAATACCCCATATGTGGCTGCACAGTACTGCTTAGCCACACGGTGAGACTCAGGAAGGACAAAGTGCTGTTTGACCCTTGAAGAACAATTTTCCATAAAATAGTTTGAGCTTGCCATATACAGAGCCTCTAAGGCCTGTTTCACACTTCAGTTTTTTGTGTCAGTCAAAATCCGCCAAAAAGGCGGAAAGCGGATCCGTTCCTAACTGATGTGAACGGATGCCACTGGATCCGTTTTTTTGACGGATCCACCGAATGAAGAATTTTAAAGGAACAGCTGCCCGGGAAGGAGAGAGAGAGAGAAAAAGAGAGAAAAATTTTTTTTCGGCCGCCAGAAAGGATTTCAGGGTTAAATTCCCGGCTGACTTCCTTTCTCTGGGCATGCGCACTGTAAAATGCGGAACCTGCAGCAAAAATAATGTTGCAGGGTCCGTCCAGGCATGTCGGCGGGCGCTAAAAATTTGGCGGATCCGCAAAAAAACGGATCCAATGGATGGCTATCCGTCAAGATCCCCCGGTAATGCAACTTAATGGAGAAAAAAACGGATCCGCCAAAAAAATGGTGGATCCGTTTTTTTCAAAAACCGGCGGATTTTGACTGATGGTCAAAAATGGAAGTGTGAAACAGGCCTAAGTTCCAAAGGAGCAGAATCCCACCTCAAGTGCCCCATTTTGTAAATAACACCTTTCTGCGAATTTACAGGTTTAGTAACGATTTTGACTCCATTGATGTTTTCCAGAAGCAAGCAGCAATGGATGTTGCTGTGTGAAAGTTTCAAATCTGTAAAGTATAATATATAGTATTGGACCAAAAGTCATGCACAAGAATTTAGATTGATCTTATGGAAAAATTGGTGCAATAACAGACCATAGCAAAAAATAATTAAAAATACAATTTTATTGAGGAAATGAGTATTAAAATATGTAAAACTCAGCTGAACCAAATTGCGTGACACATCACAAAAAGGGAAATTAAATTAAGTGATCAGGCCCCATACTGGAAAAATTTTCGGGGTCCCCTTGAGACTCCACCCAGGCTCCACCCCAGCCCCACCTCCACTCCTTGAACTATCCCAGTTCCATCGCTCTCTCTTGGAAAAACAGCACTTCTCACAAATCACACATTAACAGTTTCCATCACTAGATCACACATATAACCAGCAGCTTTTGTTTTGGCCAAAAGATTTTTTTAATCTACCACCACGGGAAGGTACAAGAAAAGAAGAAGACAGTCAGGTAGGAGCACCAGCCATGCGTGAATTAGGGTATGAGATGCAGCTCCAGCGGGTGCCTCAGAAGAGGAAAAAAAAAAAGGGTTGCAGAGCTTGGTGACCCGGTCCAAAGGAGCGCAAAATAAGGGGGATGAGAATATTAGCAATTCTTATTTTTATTAGATAGTCCACAACACGTTTCGACAGACAAACGCTTTGAAACGCGTTGTGGACTAGCTAATAAAAATAAGAATTGCTAATATTCTCATTCCCCTTGTTTTGCGCTCCTTTGGACCGGGTCACCAAGCTCTGCAACCACGACAAGGTAGACTCTTTTGGACGGGTCCTACTCTACTCTAGCCTATTAAATATTTGTTAAACTATGCAATACAATCTATTCTATTATTTCTAAACACTGTTTTTCGATGATTACTTTGTATCTCCTTTCATACTGCACCCACACATACAAATGAAACACCATTTGAAAGGTAAACTTGCCCCCTTCAGCAAGAAAATAGCCAAACAAACTACACATCCACGATCTGATCACAAAATACAGTTTAGACATTAATTTTCATAAACCCGCAGTAAGGAAAAATGACCTGCAGGTGGCACCAGAGTACCCTAAAGCACACTACCACAAAGCTGCTTACAGACATCACAAACAAATCCAAACATTTGCCTTGGGGGCTTTCTATCTTGCCGAACTGCTTGCCCAGCCTATTTTAGCCAAATTGGAGGATTGCACACTTCACTGCAGGTGAGGCACATATCCAAACACATTTGTAAACATGCACTGCCTATTGAATTGCACACTTGCTCCTTTCATACTCCACCCACACAAACAAATGATACACCATTTGAAAGGTCAAATTACCTGCAGGTGGCAGCACACTACCCCAAAGCACACTGCCACAAAGCTGCTTACAGACATCACAAACAAATCCAAACATTTGCCTTGGGTCATTCCAGCTTGCTCAAGTGCTTGCCCAGCCTATTTCAGGTACATTGGAGGACTGCACACTTCACTGCAGGTGAGTCACATATGCAAACACAATTTGTATACATGTACTGCTTTTTCAGTGATTACTTTGCCCCACACACACAAATGGTGAGTCACATATGCAAACACATTTGTAAACATGCACTGCTTTTAAGCTGATTACTTCTCCCGACACACACAAATGATACACCATTTGAAAGGTAAACTTGCTCCCTTCAGCAAGAAAAGAGCCAAACAAACCACACAGTCACAATTTTATCACTAAATACAGTTGAAACATTCATTTTCATAAATCTGCAGACAGACACAATGACCTGCAGGTGGCACCTCAACAGGAAGACATTTTTTGGCCTCTACTTATCAGACCAATTTATTGTATTACCAATATACATACTGTATATAAATACCTGTCTGTGTTCATCATCTCATGAAATCCATTTACATTTGACTTTTTCTGAAATTGCCTTCGCCCCCAACAACCAATGTGTGCAAATTTCACACGGGCCAAGCTAGTTTAGGTATATTTTTTATTTATTTTTCATTTTTTAAAATGACCAATAATGTCACATACAAGGGACAAATACCACTGCACCATGTCCAGACCACATATTACCATGACATGGTGACCAATAATCCCACATACAAGTAACAAATACCAGCACAGCATGACCAGACCACATATTGCGACCACACAGTGACAGAATAATAGCACATACAAGGGACAAATACCACCACACCATGACCAGACTAGATATTACCACCACATAGTGTCTAAATTATAGCACATACAAGGAACAAATGCCACCATATCATGGCCAGACAACATATTACAACCACATAGTGACTGAATACTACAATACTGATCATTAATAAAAAACACAATACTATCACCATAAGTGCCATTATACACAGGAGATCTGTACTTAGTATGCAGTGTCTGGGTACAGGTAATACAGTAATCACCGGTGACATTATACACAGGAGCTCTGTATATAGTGTCAATGTACAAGTAATACAGGGATCACCAGTGACATTGTACTCAGGAGTGCTGTATATAGTGTATAGTGTACAGGTAATACAGTGATCACCAGTGACATTAAACACAGTAGCTGTGTATATAGTGTCAGTGTGCAGGTAATACAGGGATCACAAGTGACATTATACATAGGAGTTCTGTATGAAGTGTCAGTGCACAGGTAATACAGTGATCAGTGACGATATACACAGGAGCTCTGTATATAGTGTCAGTGTAAAGGTAATACAGTGTTCACTGGTGACATTGTACCCAGGCCCTCTGTATATAGTATACAGTGTTACTCATTACGCTGGGAAACATGATACCACTGATGAGTCCATACCAGCTTCTCCCATAAAGTTATAGCTAATCTAAGTTTTGTAGCCAAAACATAACTTGGATAAGAGAGGTGGGATCAATCCAGAATGCACCTCTCTGTGATGTCACATAGGAAAGTCTATAAGGCATTTCCTGGGCAAACCAGCTCAGAACAGCTGCAGAGTCCGTGCTGACAAGAACTCAGATGAGCGGAGAAGTGCAGCTCCGCCTCCACCCACCTTAAAGCCACATGGTCTGCCTAAGGAACAATATGGAACTGTGAGTGTAATCTCTTTGTTTTCTCCACTTTTATTTTATACCTGTACTGTACATATTTTATGTCTCAATTTTATAGCAACTTTTATCTGTAATCACTGTCCTCTTTCGGAAAATAAATGAAATTATTTAGATCTGTCTCCATGCTCTAAGAATCGAACTATACGCCTTTGTTAGATAATCGCTACTAATTCAAGGGGTTTGCCACGGACCCTCTTAATTTAACACTGTGAATTAAGTAACCGTGACTGGTGGCAGCGCGTTGTGCACAGCTATTGCGGCTTGCTGGCAGTCTAGAAGGGTCTTATATTGCTGAATAAGGGTCTGCGGCCACAGCATTGATAATTCCCTTACTGCAGAAGCCTAATTGCTGGTTCACAACAGGCAGCCCGTCCGGTGACTAATTATCCTAGGTGCAGTTCCCTGACTGACCTGAGGGTAAGGGGGGCGCCGGAGAGCTGCGAGTTCCAAAGTGGAACTGAGAAAGTGGGATATACATAAATCCCCGCAGTACTTGGAAGATTGATAGCAGTGGTGGGGCATCCAAATTAAACTCCCCCTGCGGCAAATTGTAGAGCGAGATTAGCTTGCTGGATATTTTTGTCACATGGTGCCGGTGGTGGGATAACTAAGATAAGCCCCAACGGTGCCTGTGATAGCCGTGTGCCGGCATTGTGTCACGTCCCTCCGTCCGCTGATACACCCGTGTCAGTGGTGGGATTGTGACATAGTGGTGACACAGGGTCCGCTGTCCGTCGCGTTTTGGTGGCAGCGGGACCCCCGTTAGTGTCGCCCGTAAGTAGACGAACGGCGGTGGGCTGTTCGTCACATATTTAGCTCTGGTTGGGATAGCACGCGTGCGGGCTCACGCGTGCAACAGATATTAAGTGCAACGGGATCAAGTGTTTTGCAGTTAGACAATGCATTGAAGCTGATGTTCCTCTCTTCTCTTCTTCACACAGGTATTTCATTCCATCATCCATGTATGCTGTCTGACAAGTGTGAACTGCATCATATATTGCCAGATATTTTTATGGTATTTCATTCCATCATCCATGTATGCTGTCTGACAAGTGTGAACTGCATCATATATTGCCAGATATTTTTATGGTATTTCATTCCATCATCCATGTATGCTGTCTGACAAGTGTGAACTGCATCATATATTGCCAGATATTTTTATGGTATTTCATTCCATCACTCCTGTGGTGGGTCTTTATTTTATTTTTTTTTTTAACTATTTGGTTTCTGCTTTGAAGTGTAGAAAGGTTTTTTTTCCCTTTCTCTGTTTGATGGCCTTGTCCAGCGTTAGTTATTTACCCTGCATAGTAATGCCTGCTCTGGCCTTGTGCTAATTGGTTAATTACTGATTGTGGCCTTTTGGTGGCTGAAGCTAGCAGACATTTCATTTCATATATATTTAGCTCTGGTTGGGATAGCACGCGTGCGGGCTCACGCGTGCAACAGATATTAAGTGCAACGGGATCAAGTGTTTTGCAGTTAGACAATGCAGTTGGACAGGGCAGGAGACAGGTAAGGTGCATAAGTTTTTCATGCACGCATGCTTCTTGGTCAGTCGTACTACATATGCATTGATCATATCAACCTGCTGCTTTTTTGTCTTCACCTCTGCTTTCTAACAACTCGCCTGCCCTTTTACACATTCTGTGCACTCTCTGCATATCCACCCCTCCCTTTTCCCCTCTCCCATGTATAACTCTGAGGCTCTATTGACATTTCTTACCCACACCAAACCATTCAAAACCACCATGCAGCACTCAAAACGTTCATACAAATCATCCCACCACCTGCTTTTTCTGTTTTTTCTCCTTTTAATAGTTGCAGGTGACATCTCCCCCAACCCTGGGCCTCCCTCCACCAGCATACGTTACTCTCCTCCATCTGCATATAGAAACCCTGCTAATCTTATTAACATTCAGTGCATGCCTTCTCCTCTCACTTTCCAATGTGCTCTCTGGAATGCACGGTCTGTGTGTAACAAACTGACTTACATTCACGATCTTTTTCTCTCTAATTCCCTTAACCTTCTGGCTATTACACAAACCTGGATCCAGCATTCAGACACCACCGCTGCTGCCGCTCTCTCGTTTGGTGGGCTAAAATTTTCACATACCCCCAGACCTGAGAACAGACAGGGTGGAGGTGTTGGTTTGCTCCTTTCATCACAACGTGCTTTCCAGGTCATCCCCCCGGTTCCCTCACTTACATTTCCTTCCTTTGAAGTCCACGCCATCAGACTCTTTAAGCCCTTCTCCTTACGAGTGGCGGTCGTTTATCGCCCTCCAGGCTCCTCCCGCCAGTTTCTAGACCACTTCACCAACTGGCTTACTCACTTTCTATCCTGTGACATCCCCACCCTCATCATGGGAGACTTTAACATCCCCATCAATGATCCACTCTCCCAGTCTGCCTCTCATCTTCTTTCTCTAACTTCTTCATTCGGCCTCTCACAGTTTACTAATTCTCCTACACATGAGGACGGGAATACTCTGGACCTGGTTTTCTCCCGTCCCGGCTCGCTGCACGACTTTACTAATTCACCCCTCCCGCTCTCGGACCACAACCTTCTTTCCTTCTCTGTCAAGAATTGTCTCCTCACCCGGAACACCCCCACTTACCACACTTATCGGAATACACGTACCATTAATACCCAACAGCTTAGGGACAATCTCCACACATCTTTAGCCCCCATCTCCACCCTCTCCTGTCCAGACATAGCATTGTCACACTTCAATAATACACTGAAGAATGCCCTAGATGAAGCAGCACCTTCTATACGCAGAAAGACCCGACACAGACAACGGCAGCCCTGGCACACAACGCAAACACGCTTTCTTCAGCGCTGCTCGAGGTGTGCAGAGCGGCAGTGGAGAAAATCTCTCTTAGCAGAAGACTTCATCCACTATAAGTTCATGCTCAAAACCTATAACTCTGCCCTTCATCTGGCCAAACAATCCTACTTCACCACCCTCATCACCTCACTATCCAACAACCCAAGACAACTTTTTGAAACCTTAAACTCCCTCCTGAAACCTAAAGTACAGGCCCCCATCACCAACCTCAGCGGTGAGGATCTGGCCACTTATTTCCTAGAAAAAATCAACCACATCCATCAGGATATCTCAGCCCTATCTCCTCAGTGCCTGGATCCCCTTCCCTGCCGCACCTCAAGCTCACTAGACATCTTTGAGCCTGTTTCAGAAGAAGAAGTTTCCAAGCTCCTCGCTTCTGCTCGGCCTACAACCTGCAACAGTGACCCTATTCCTTCACAGCTCCTGCAGTCTCTCTCACCAGTGGTCACCACTCACCTGACTAAAATATTTAACCTCTCTCTTTCTTCAGGTATATTTCCCTCCTCATTTAAACATGCCATCATAACCCCTTTACTTAAAAAGCCATCCCTGGACCAGAACTGCACTGCTAACTACAGACCTGTCTCTAACCTTCCCTTCATCTCTAAACTCCTGGAACGCCTGGTCCACTCCCGTCTAATCCGCTATCTCTCGGATAACTCTCTTCTCGACCCCTTACAATCTGGTTTCCGCTCTTTACACTCTACTGAAACTGCCCTCACTAAAGTCTCTAATGATTTAATAACAGCTAAATCGAAAGGTCATTGCTCCCTGCTGATTCTCCTGGATCTCTCTGCCGCATTTGACACTGTGGATCACCAGCTCCTCCTCACTATGCTCCGCTCTATAGGCCTCAAGGACACACCCCTCTCCTGGTTCTCCTCCTACCTCTCTGACCGCTCCTTCACTGTATCTTTTTCCGGCTCCTCCTCCTCTTCTCGTCCCCTTACTATCGGGGTCCCGCAGGGCTCAGTCCTAGGCCCCCTCCTCTTCTCTTTATACACTGCCCCTATTGGACAAACAATCAGCAGATTTGGGTTCCAGTATCATCTCTATGCTGATGACACCCAATTATACACTTCTTCCCCTGACATCACCCCTACCCTAATTCAAAATACCAAGGATTGTCTGTCTGCTGTCTCTAGCATCATGTCCTCCCTCTATCTGAAACTAAATCTCTCTAAAACTGAACTTCTTGTGTTTCTCCCCTCTACTAACCTCACTCTACCTAACATCGAAATAACCCTGGAGGGTTCAACCATAACTCCCAAGCAGCATGCCCGCTGTCTTGGGGTCATATTCGACACTGAACTTTCCTTTACTCCGTACATCCGATCACTCAGTCGCTCTTGTCACCTGCATCTTAAAAACATCTCCAGAATCCGACCTTTTCTCACCTTTGAAACTGCTAAGACTCTTACTGTCGCTCTTATTCATTCTCGCCTGGACTACTGCAACTCTCTTCTGATCGGTCTCCCTCTTACCAAACTTTCTCCTCTCCAATCCATCTTGAATGCGGCAGCCAGGGTCATATTTCTGTCCAGCCGCTTCATCGATGCCTCCATCTTGTGCCAGTCATTACACTGGCTACCTATTCGCTACAGGGTCCAGTATAAACTCATCTCTCTCACCCACAAAGCTCTCCACTGTTCTGCACCGCCTTATATCTCCTCTCTCATCTCTGTCTATCGCCCTACACGTGCCCTCCGTTCTACAAATGACCTAAGACTAACATCCCCCGTAATCCGAACCTCTCACCTCCGCCTCCAAGACTTCTCTCGTGCTGCTCCAGCTCTCTGGAATGCACTTCCCCAGGCGATCAGACTGATACCTAGCCCTGACCTATTCAAGCGCGCTTTGAAAACCCATCTCTTCAAACAAGCCTACCACATCAACTACCCAGCAAGCTAACTTTGCCCTGTTCCCTCCTTCCAAATATTATTCTGAATCTGCACCCTACTATTCATCTGTCTCCACACCCTTCATGCACATGATAACTGCACTTGATACTTGTCTATTGCACTTAAACACACGGGCTGATGACCGGATCATGCAGCTTTATATGAAAATCCCTATTATAATTGCCAGACCTGAATTAACAAGCATTTTTCACCTACTGTGTCCCCCCATTTCCTTGTAGATTGTAAGCTTGCGAGCAGGGACCTCACTCCTAATGTCACTGTTTGAATTGTCTTAACTTGTATTGAATTTATTGTCTGTACATGTCCCCGCTTAATTGTAAAGTGCTGCGGAATATGTTGGCGCTATATAAATAAAAATTATTATTATTATTATTATTACAGTGTACAGTATCTATAGTATCAGTGTACAGGTAAGGCTGGTTTCACATTAGCGCTTTTTAAGCGCACGCACGGCCGGGGGTAGCTCCGCCCCCGAGCCGGTCTCTGCACGGCGTGCCCGCCCCTTGCTTGTAGCGCCGCCTCCTAGCGCACAGCGGCGCCTGTGATCGGCGCACCCTATCTTTAGCATAGGGTGTGCAGATCGTGCGCAGGCCGTGCGCTAGTTGCGCTTTGACCTGCGCTGCGCACTTTTGATGGTGCGCCGTGCGCGCCAAAATCCGAAAAGTTTGATTTTGGCGCGCACGGCGCACCGTCAAAAGTGCGCAGCGCAGGTCAAAGCGCAACTAGCGCACGGCCTGCGCACGATCTGCGCACCCTATGCTAAAGATAGGGTGCGCCGATCACAGGTGCCGCTGTGCGCTAGGAGGCGGCGCTACAAGCAAGGGGCGGGCACGCCAGGCAGAGAGCTGGCTCAGGGGCGGAGCTACCCCCGGCCGTGCGTGCGCTTAAAAAGCGCTAATGTGAAACCAGCCTAACACACTGACTCACCAGTGACGTCTCTAGATGAAGTCCTTCATCTTTGCTTTTCATCTTCATCCAGCACAGACCACCATCACTACTTCCAGCCAGGGCTCACCTGAAAATAACATAGTTATCTCGAGCTCTGCTTGCAGAACACATTACTTATTTTTTTCCCAACTCCTACACTACACCAGATGAAGAAAAAAATTGCAACATAGTGTCGCTCTGCAAAGTAACAGGACCGAACTCCCATTTAAAACAGTATCCTCAAAAAATAAAATAAATACATCACTGCAGTAATAATATCCCTTAATTAGCCCCTATGGTAGTAATATCCCTTATCCTGGCCCCCATGTATCTCATTCTTGGCTCTAGCCATATATTCTCCCATCGTGGCCCCATATGTTCTCCCATCCTGCCCTCATGAGTATCCATCCTGCTCCATCTGTCTCCATCCTGCCTCATCTGTCCCATGATCCTGCCCCATCTGTCCCATGATCCTGCCCCATCTGTCCCTTGATGCTGACCCATGATCCTGCCCCATCTGTCTCCATTGTATCCAACCTGCCCCATGATCCTGCACCATGTGTCTCCATCCCGCACCATGATCCTGCCCCATCTGTCTCCATCCTGCCCCATGACCCTGCCCCACCTGTGTTTCCTACCCCATGGCCCTACCCCATCTGTCTCCATCCTGTCCCAAATTCCTGCCCCATCTGTTTCCATCCTGTCCTGTGTCTCCATCCTGCCCCTGTGTTTCCATTCTGCCACGTGTCTCCACCCTGCCACATGTCTCCATTCTGCCCCATGTCTCCATCCTGCACCATGTGTTTACATCCTGCCCCCATGTCTCCCATCCTGCCCCCATGTCTCCCATCCTACCCTGTTTCTCCCATCCTGCCCCGGTGTCTCTCATTCTGTCCCATGTCTTCATTCTGCTCCGTGTCTTCATTCTGCCCCCATGTCTCTCCATCCTTTTCAATAAAAATAAATACAAAAACTTTCTCCTTACCTGGCTGCGTTCCTGCAGCGATGTTCCCTCCAGACATTTCAAGCATGGACTTGCTGGCGAATGATAATGATGTCATATGCCGGCGATGTGCGCGCTGATGTCAGCTGCCAGCCTCCGATTGGCGGCTTTTAACTGTCACAGTTCCACCCCTAAGGGTGTCTGAAATGCAGTTACTGACAGCTCGTCCAATCTGGTACAGGGGCGTGCTGAAGCTGTCAATATTTTGATTGAAAGCAAGACCATCCAGTCTGGTTCAGCGGTGTGCTGAGCTGTCAGTGTGTTTATTGACAGCTCGACTAGCCAATCTGTGACTGGGAGGCGTCGGCTGTCTCAGGTGTTCACTATCCCGGGTAATGCCATGCCTACTTAACTGAGCAGCTTCTCCCAGACCACTGTCAGAGGTACATTCATCTTGTGAGGTTTGTGCTTTGTGCTCCCTGTGCCTTGAGTTCTATATGCTTGATCTGTTGTCTGACCTTCGACTTCGTTCTGACTAGCCGCCTGTTTAACCCCTTCAGCTCTGATATGTTATCCTCCCAGTACTCTGACCTCGAAATGTTACCTGACTACACTTTTGTCTCTTCCTTCTGTTTGTGATGTACCCTCCTGGTGTCTGACCTTGGACTCCCTGACCACTCTGACTCAGAATCCTGCCGCTGGGGCCCGATGAACAGAAGAGATGGGGCCTGATGCGGACCCCTTCTGCTCATCGTGCTCCATACGCCAGTCAGGGCAGTAATGCCCTGATGGTGACCCTGCATGATTATACAAAAATTACAGTAAATTAGATAGCACCTTGCAGTATTAGGTTACTATATGAGCAATCATTGTAGTGCCTAGTACGTTGTAGTGTGGGTCGCCCTCCCAGGGTTGTGGGGTACTCGGTACCGGGCCGGTCTCTCAGAGGGAGGTGTCACAGCACCGGTGACCCGGTCCATGGCCCTGGGCGCCCATGTAAAAGAGAGTTGAGAGATGTGAATAAAGTTTGTGAGTCGATGATTCGTTACACCACCTGTGGTGTTCGGCAAAGAAGGTGTTAAGCCGACGCTGCAAACATATCCTCTGGGACAGATGGTGTGATGCAGCAATGATGTTGTAGCCCTCCACAGGCAGGGCTGTAGTCCCAGGGCAGTGTAGATAGGTGTTGGGGAAGAAGGTGCAGGGTTAGGCACCGGGATGTAGCAGTGCTGAAGATGTTGCAGGAAGGAGGCAAGGACACAACAGGGTGCAGTTTCTTTACCTTTACTTTGCTTGGTAAATGCAGTCCAGGGTCCAGATTACAGATGGTACAGGAGCTGGTTAGCCTGGAAGCAACTCAGGAATCTCTCTGTGCAGATGGGTTGTGTAGTCTCCTTCCTAGCGCTTACGTGAGGGACATGCAGTGCTGTGTTACACTGAAGTTCCTCCTTCTTGTTTCCTTTTAGATCTACCTCGTATGGCAGACAGCTGTAGCCCTCTATCTCTTCTTTTGGCTCACCCGTTGCTGTTGTGCCTTCGAGTCTTATGTGGGAATAGAGCATTTACAGCTTCCTATTCCTCTGGTTTCTGTTGCAGGAACGTCAGTATCCATACAACCTTGGAGACCAGGCTCCAGATCATGCGCTATCACTAGGAGTGAGCTCTCTATTCTCCGCTTAACCTCCAGCTTCTCTCTCCACATCTACACACATTTCCCTCCTCACACTAACTCCTAATTTCCCCTTCCTGGCCCCCATAGAGCCGCTCTTCCCCCAACTTTGGGTTTAGAGCTCCGTCTGCTGGCCCGGAGTGGGAACTGTGTTGCATGTTATGGTTAACTGCCAGAGAGACCCTTCATTGCTTTCAAGCCTGACATCACCCTCCCTGGAGGAAGGCAATGCCACTGTGGCGACCATACTCCTGGGGGCGCCACATTGAGCCCATATATTATGCTCATCTTGTGCTTCTAGAGATACCCACCCATAAATTAAGCAGGCTCTCATAGCTACCGAAATGCCAAACATGTGGATCTTAAATGTGCTTTGGGCTCAGAAGAGAGCTGGGCATTTGGGACTGGGTTCTCTTTCCCAGAGTGCAAGTAATTTGGCTATATTTCCATTGACAGATGACGGACCTGAGTGGGGACTTGCTTTTTTAGTGGATTGAGTTAAAGCTTTTATTGGGAATATTTTACATAACATTTTGGATCCCATTTATCCTATGCTCTGTGCTGATCACTTACATTGTTGTTTCCATCTAAATCTCCGAATGTCGTGGGATCCATTCACTAGAATGAGGCAGCAGAGTTACTCTGGACTCCATCTGGCCCTGTTTAGCGTTTTTTCAGAAGTGCACTAAACCTGTCCACCGCACTTTTATGCACACTTAAAAAAGTGGACACTGCTGGATCATAGGCCAGTCGGAGTCCAAAGTGTGTTGTTTGCCTTATTATAAGGAATCTTCTGTCGAGGGTTCTGTCTGAATCACGTATTTCAGAAATTGACACCGATACCCAAATATAACTGGTCAGCATAGACTAGCATCTCCACTGCAGATAATTGAGATACTGCGGCTCGTAAACAGCGGGTGAGTTTTCGCAGCATCAAATAGAATCACAGTGGATATGGGATTAATAGCAATTCCATCCAATATGCTAGTAACCTAGAACGCAGCATTTTGGACACACCGCATTGGATGTACCATTTTCAGGAACATAACATTTTTTGATCGCTTTCTATTCCGACTATTGAGTGAATGAACAAAACCAGGAATTCAGGAATTGTTTTTTGTTTTCTTTTTCCATTCGCCTTGTGGTAAAAGTGGAAAGGCAGCTTTATTCTTTGGATCAGTACGGTTACAGTGTTATACCATTTTTATATTTTTTTCATGTTTTGCCACTTTTACACAATAAAATGGGAGGAGTTTAACTAAGCGACCACCTGGTTCTTCACTAAAGCCTCTGATGGTGTGGTTAGACTTGAAACCAAGTGGGCGCCTGGTGCTCCTCCAGGACTGACCACATAGCTGCAGCAGCTATCCTCCAAAGGGGCTGGGAAGCAGGACCGGCCAGGAACTGGTTAACAGGAGGATGTGTGGCTGGTTATACAAAACATGTTCTGTATAGAACTGCATGGCTCGTAGACAGAACAAGTTCATGATTAGTACTGCATGGCTGGTAGACAGAACAGGTTCCGTATAGGACTGCACGGTTGGTGGTCAGAACAGGCTATGGATCAGGAATGAACAGGAAAGGTTCAGGAACAAAGGCGAACTCAGGAGCAGGATCACAGGTGCAGGATTAGACTGGACAGTTGAGGATAGCGGTATAGGTGCAGACAAGGTGGGTCAGGTTCAGGACTGGATAGTGGCAGGATGAACTCAGAAACAGGTTGCAGACATGACGAACGGATCAGATGCGGACAGAAAGGACAGGATCAGATGCAGACAGAACGGACAGGATCTGAAACTGAAAAAGGCTGCACAGGTGTTTGGTTTGTGCTAAATTGCAAACTAAGTCAGGAATATTTTAGTTTATTCTGCCTGGAAAAGCGCATATAAAACATGTCTTCAGTAAAGAAAATATTAAGCCTTTTAATCTATTTATCTAAAATTAATCATGGAAAATGTGTAAAACTGTAGCCTGACTGCAAATTGTTCACTGTTATTAGCATTAGAAATGAAAACATGAAGCGCATTTACAGAACTGCGACTGAAAAGTATCTGCTAATCATTTTAAAGGTTGGACCATTAAAAGCCAAGGTGCTGAATAAAGTGTAACAAGGGTATCTATTGATAGAAAATAACTTGTTCTGAAAACCCAATGCAAATTTAAAAGGACAGGTTTATAGTAGACATACAGCTGCTGCCTTACTCATACCGGTGTTTGTGGCTTACAAAGAGCTCGATTGTGCCAGTCAGGTGTCTGGAAGTCCACGTCTTTTAAGAAAATAAAGAAAACATAATACAGCACAGTATTCAAAGTGTAGATGCTGAAATTAGCCTACATTCCCGGGAAGATTAACATTTCTGTTGGTTCAGATTAGTAGCTTTGCAAACTAAATGGTGAGAAATCCTAAACTTAAATTAAGTGCACAAATAAATATAATTCTCATTAATGGGTTTTAAATGTTCAATAAAGTACTACTTAGCTGAGTACCTATATTACTCTAGCTTTTCTATATGCTGTACGATAAAAAGTGGTCCATAGAGCTGATTACAAGAATGTATTCATTTATCTTTGCTCATATATGCTGAAATGCTTCCATTGAAACTACATAGATTTCCTGTCTAAGTGAGAGATCTATGTTAGTCAGTATATATGCAATATATGTAAATACGCAAAGAAATCCATTATGCCAATAGACATCATCACCAAAATCAGTTATTGAGGACTGCTCTCCACAGAGATTTTTCAGAACTTCAAATTCATTTCCTATCCATGAATGTATTAGTGGTGGTCCCCCTGCAAGGAACCCTTAGTTAGCAGCAGAATAAAGGGTAGACTTGATGGTGCTTGTTGGATTGCCAAGATAACTTTCATCCTGGCCATCTGGCTCATTGGATGTTGCTGTCAAAAGTGTCTAAGATAAGTACAGTAGGTGGTTAGCCCAAAAAATGACCCCTTATGTGATTCTGCATGTGGGGGAACAAATGTGTCATGTAGAGAGTATCGTTCCCCTCTCTATGACAAGTGATGTAGTGGTCTAGCTGTAAGGTGCAGTTTATTAGCTAGCCAGAGCCTTTTTCTTCATGGATTTGGGTTAGCTAATGAACTCATGGACAAGGGATTTGGATTAGCTAATGAACTCATGAGCTAGCCAGTCAACCTCCTTTTTACAGGTCAGCAATACGCCATGGTGGGAAGAACTTTCTGCTGTGTTGAAACAAATATAGAAGTCGGCCTTCAAGAACCATGAAATCAGTGTTGAAATTGTGACGGCGGCACATTATTTTGTGCGTTTTAATTCCAAGGTCATATGAGAATACAGAGTTAGGACACAGTCTGGGCCACAGCTGTTTTGCGTCTTATCACGCTTCATCCACGGCCAGATGAAACTGTCATGTCGGACGCTGTTCACACCACAGCATCCGGCAGGCAGAGGTAGTTCCACCTCCAGCCACTATAGCCTCAGTGGCGCCGGCCTGATCTTCAGGCTCTCGGGGGTTAATCCTGCTGGAGACCAGGTTGGATGGTTAGTCACGCCCACGGTCTTTAAATAGTCATGCTGGCCTATGGGCGTCGCCGATTATAGCTTGTGTTTCATACCAAGTGGTTCCGGTCTGGAGTGGAGGTGTTCAAGAGAGAGAGATTCATATCTGGTGTCGTATGATCCGTCGTTATCCTTTCTCCTTCCCATATTTGTGTTTAGTTGTGCCCTGTTCACATTACTGTTTATTCCTGTGTGTGTGCGGCGCAGTGCAGTTTAAGTTCTCCCTGTCTGTCATTATTTGTGTGGGAGCTTTGGTGGTGACTTCTCACTGGGTGGAGGGTGGAGGGTTAAGTGCAGGGCTGAGCAGGAGATAAGGAAAGGTCGGAGGCTCAGGCATTTGCACCTTCAGCAAAAACCCTGGGTTGAGGGTCAGACAGGGTTTCCCCTAGTAAAGGGACACCACAGGGGCCCCGGGTATTTCAGCCTTAGTTGAACTAAGCCCCCGTGACATTATAATCGGCCCACATTTTTTCAGGAGTCCATGGATCCATTAGATTCCATAACCCGCCAGTTGGCGGCGCTGTCCATACAGGTCTCCGAGTTGAATGGGGCAGTTCAGCAGCAGGGCCTGGTAGTAGCAAAGGTGCAAACGGCATCTGCAGGTATCGGTGCAGAGCCGAAGTTTCCGCTGCCAGAACGATTTTCAGGCGATCGCAGCAAATTTGTCGTATTTCGGGAGGCCTGCAAATTATACTTCCGCATGCGGCCAATCTCCTCAGGTAATGAGGCCCAGCGAGTAGGGCTGGTGTTGTCATTACTGAGTGGTGACCCCCAAGCATGGGCATTTTCCTTACCACCTGACTCTGCTACATTTCATTCGGTCGATAATGTTTTTTCTGCCCTCGGGCTCATTTACGATGACCCTGACCGACTGGCTCTAGCGGAATCTAAAATCCGCGCCCTCCGCCAGGGGGAGCGCTTGGCAGAAGACTATTGTTCGGAATTTCGCCGCTGGGCTGTAGACACACAGTGGAATAACCCAGCACTGCGGAGCCAGTTTATTCATGGGGTATCAGGGAGGGTGAAACAAGCCCTCCTGATGTATGAGACTCCGGCATCATTGGAGTCTGCCATGAGTTTGGTGATACGTATTGATCGCCGTTTTCGTCAGGGGGCACAGGAGACGCTACCTCTGGGGGAAAACAGAGGTGCAGGTGTGGTTGAAGTAGATGAGTCCCCTGAACCTATGCAGATTGCTGGCGTGGCACAGGTTCAGCCTCGCGCTCCGGGAGTCCGGAAGTCCGGAGCATGTTTCTACTGTGGTAAAGGTGGTCATTATGTTAACGTTTGCCCGGTACTACCTAAGAGGGTCACACCGGCGGAAAACTGTTAAGCTCAGAGGGTATGGAGGAGACCCAACTGAGCGTATGCATATCCTCCATGATGGTATCTCAATGTATGCTCCCTGCCAAGGTTATTGTCGCCGGCAGAGAGCTACCTATATCAGTGTTTGTGGATAGCGGTTCCGCCACCAATCTCATAGATGAGGAGTTTGCACACACCGCCGGGTTTAAGATTGAAAAACTTCCTCACCCCATACAGGTGGTGACCATTAATGCTGTTCCCCTCCCTCAAGGGGAGATTACTGAGTTTGTGGCAGAGGTGAAACTCCACATTGGGGTCCTACATTCTGAGTCGGTTACATGTAGGGTCCTCCGTAATCTCCCAGCTCAAATGGTCCTGGGTTTTCCATGGCTGTCCAGGCACAACCCGGTAATTGATTGGAAAACTCAGGACATAGTACAATGGAGTGGTTTCTGCCAAGACAATTGCTTGGCCACATGTGTGTCCGCCGTGACGCCCAGCCTGCCGGAGGCTTTGCAGGATTTCGCGGATGTTTTCTCTGAGAAGGGTTGCTCAGAACTGCCTCCACATAGAGCCTATGACTGTGCTATTAGGTTAAAACCCGGGGCCAAATTACCTAAGGCCAGGATGTTTAATATTTCTGGTCCTGAGAGACAAGCTCTGAAAGACTACATCGCGGAGAGTCTGAGCAAAGGTCACATCCGACCTTCGTCCTCGCCTGTAGCCGCGGGGTTTTTCTTCATTAAGAAGAAAGATGGGGGGTTACGCCCGTGTCTGGATTTCCGAGAATTAAACCAGATTACTATCCGTGATCCCTACCCAATGCCGTTGATCCCGGATTTGTTCAACCAGGTAGCGGGGGCAAAATGGTTTTCCAAGCTGGACCTCAGGGGGGCGTATAACCTCATAAGGGTCCGTCAGGGGGATGAGTGGAAGACGGCGTTTAACACTCCTGAGGGTCATTTTGAGAGTCTGGTTATGCCGTTTGGGTTGACCACCGCGCCTGCCGTTTTCCAACATTTTATTAATGATGTCTTTGCTCATGTCCTGGGGAGATTTGTGATTGTATACCTGGATGATATCCTCATTTATTCTAGCGATCGGGACACTCATTTGCAGCATGTTAGGCAGGTGTTACAGTTGCTCCGGGAGAACCAGCTCTATGCTAAGCTGGAAAAATGTTTATTTTTTGTCCAGGAGTTGCCCTTTTTGGGATATATTGTGTCCGCAGCTGGTTTTAAAATGGACACCGCTAAGGTGCAAGCGGTGTTGCAATGGGAGAGGCCGGAGAGTCTGAAAGCACTCCAGCGGTTCCTTGGGTTTGCGAATTATTATAGGAAATTTATAAAACACTTTTCGACTGTCGCCAAACCGCTCACGGACATGACAAAAAAGGGTGCCGATCTGGCGAACTGGCCTGAGGTGGCTATACGTGCATTTGAGCGTCTGAAGAATAGTTTTGCTTCAGCCCCCATTCTGGTGCAACCAGACGTGTCTAAACCTTTTGTGGTAGAGGTTGATGCGTCGGAGGTGGGAGTGGGGGCAGTACTGTCTCAAGGCTCGTCCTTGAGCGAGATGCATCCATGCGCCTACTTCTCCAAGAAGTTGTCGCCGGCCGAACGGAATTATGATATCGGCAACAGGGAGTTGTTGGCCATCAAACTGGCTTTTGAGGAATGGCGACACTTCTTGGAGGGGGCGGCTCACCAGGTCACAGTTATCACCGACCATAAGAATCTGCTCTACCTGGAGTCGGCCAAGCGTCTGTCTCCTAGGCAGGCTCGCTGGGCATTGTTTTTTACTCGTTTCAATTTTCTTGTGACGTACCGTCCCGGGGCTAAAAACACCAAGGCGGATGCTTTGTCTAGGTGTTTTCCGGGGGGAGAACCTCGGGAAGAGCCGGTACCCATCCTCCAGAAAGGGGTAGTGGTCTCGGCTCTCACGACTGAGGTAGAGGCGGAGATTGCCGAGGCCCAAGAGGAGGTACCACCAGGACTTCCCGCCAACAAATCATTTGTACCCCTGCATCTTCGGCCTAAGGTGTTGAAGGAACACCACGATTCGGTACTGGCTGGTCACCCAGGGGTGAAAGGCACCTTAGAGCTGGTATCGCGTCGTTTCTGGTGGCCCAAAATCCGGCAGGACGTGGTCTCGTACGTGGCAGCTTGCATCACATGCGCTAGGGCTAAGTCACCCCGAACCCGTCCTGCTGGCACGCTACAGCCTCTGCGGGTACCCAATAGGCCATGGACAGAAATCTCCATGGATTTTATCACTGACTTGCCAGCCTCGGCAGGGAACACGGTCATCCTGGTGGTGGTTGACCGTTTTTCAAAGATGGCGCATTTTGTGGCGTTGTCCTCTTTGCCCAATGCTAAGACGTTGGCTCAGGTATTTGTGAAGGAGGTGGTCAGACTCCACGGAGTACCGTCTGACATAGTATCTGATAGGGGTACGCAATTTGTGGCGAGGTTTTGGAAAGCTTTTTGCTCAAGGTTGGGGATCAAGTTGTCACATTCATCGGCGTTTCATCCACAGTCTAATGGACAAACTGAGCGCATGAACCAAAATCTAGAACAGTATTTACGATGCTTTGTGTCCGACAACCAGGAGGAGTGGTCTACTTTCCTTCCTCTGGCCGAATTCGCATTAAATAATCACCGCCAAGAGTCATCAGGAGAGTCTCCATTCTTTTGTGTGTACGGTCAACATCCTCAGTTTTGTACCTTACGTCAGGGTGACTCCGGGGGTGTCCCGGAGGAGGATCAGCTAGGAGCCCAATTGTCATCAGTCTGGAGGCGGGTGAAACAGCGTTTGTTGAGCATGAGTGCCAGGTACAAACGGGTGGCTGACAGTAGACGCGTGCCAGGTCCGGACCTGTGTGTGGGTGAATGGGTGTGGTTAGCTACGAAGAACATAAAACTCAAAATCCCTTCTTTAAAACTGGGTCCAAGGTTTATTGGGCCTTTTAGGATTTCTGCCATCATTAACCCAGTAGCTTATCGGTTGGAACTTCCCGCGGTGTACAAGATACACAACGTGTTTCACAGGGCTTTATTGAAAAAGGTGGTAGGCTTGGTGGACACGACGCCGATGCCACCTCCAGTCATGGTGGATGGCGAGTTAGAGTTCGAGGTCGCCAAGGTAGTGGACTCTCGAGTAGTACGCCATACTCTTCAGTATTTGGTGCACTGGCGGGGGTATGGTCCAGAGGAGAGGTCTTGGGTTCCAGCCTCAGACATACATGCGGATCGGCTGGTCAGTTCTTTTCACCGTCGTCATCCGGACAAGCCGGGTCCTATGAGTCTTGAGGGCCCTGGGGTCCCTCGTAGAAGACGGGGTACTGTCATGTCGGACGCTGTTCACACCACAGCATCCGGCAGGCAGAGGTAGTTCCACCTCCAGCCACTATAGCCTCAGTGGCGCCGGCCTGATCTTCAGGCTCTCGGGGGTTAATCCTGCTGGAGACCAGGTTGGATGGTTAGTCACGCCCACGGTCTTTAAATAGTCATGCTGGCCTATGGGCGTCGCCGATTATAGCTTGTGTTTCATACCAAGTGGTTCCGGTCTGGAGTGGAGGTGTTCAAGAGAGAGAGATTCATATCTGGTGTCGTATGATCCGTCGTTATCCTTTCTCCTTCCCATATTTGTGTTTAGTTGTGCCCTGTTCACATTACTGTTTATTCCTGTGTGTGTGCGGCGCAGTGCAGTTTAAGTTCTCCCTGTCTGTCATTATTTGTGTGGGAGCTTTGGTGGTGACTTCTCACTGGGTGGAGGGTGGAGGGTTAAGTGCAGGGCTGAGCAGGAGATAAGGAAAGGTCGGAGGCTCAGGCATTTGCACCTTCAGCAAAAACCCTGGGTTGAGGGTCAGACAGGGTTTCCCCTAGTAAAGGGACACCACAGGGGCCCCGGGTATTTCAGCCTTAGTTGAACTAAGCCCCCGTGACAGAAACGTAATTAGACGCAAAAGAGCTGCAGCCCAGACTGTGTCCTAATACTGTATTCTCATATGACCTTGGAATTAAAAGCACAAAATGTCAGTGGTGAATACCGCTTATTTTTTTATCCTACTGTCGTAATTTTTGAAGATTGTATTGCTGCACAGCTGAACACCTCTACGTCTGACGCTCTTTTTTAGCCAGCATTGCATACTCCAGTGTCATAAAGTATACAGCAACAGTGCCGATCTGCTAATATCTAGAAATGGAATATATCTAGGAGGAAAAAGACAGCGCAATAGGGTTTTATCCAAGGGTGTTAAATAAGGTTATATATACTAACCTCATTTGGTTGTGTATATGTAGGAGGAGCTGTCCCCGCTGTGTGCCGGGGCTGTCACCAAGGTTCCTAGGGAAACTGTTTCCGGGGCACAGAATTAGAGGACGGGACATAGAGAGTTCCAGAGAGGTTGGGGGAGGAGCCAGTTTAAAAAGGACTGAGGACGCCAGGAGGGGTGAGTCAGCAGAACAGGAGAGGTGGAGGAAGGAAGCCAGGAAGCGCCAGAGAGCCAGAGCAAAAGCCAGAGCCAGAGCAGAGTGGGGAGAGCAGCGTCCAGAGAGACTGCAGGGAGACTCACCACAGGCAGAAGGGAGATGGCACCTAGCAGTCCAGGAGGGAGACACCGACCATTCAGCAGCACTCCTAGGGGCCGCCACTGCCAGACTCCACCCCGTGGGTGTGGCCCGTCCACTCCCTCCCGCGGTAGCCCCCGCCCGACTCCACCCCGTGGGTGCGGCCCGTCAGCTCCCGCCCGTGGCATCCGCCGCCCGACTCCACCCCGTGGGTGTGGCCCGTCCGCTCCCGCCCGCGGCAGCCACTGCTCGACTCCACCCTGCGGGTGCGGTCTGTCCGCTCCTGCCCGTGGCAGCCTCCACCCGACTGCACCCCGTGGGAGCGGCCCATCAGCTCCCGCCCGCAGCAGATGCTGCCCCTCTCCAGTTTGCAGCAGCAGCCTACCTGCTGCCACCCGCAGCCGACGCCGCCTCACTCCAGTTCGCGGCTGCAGCCTGTCCGTTGCCACCCGCGGCCACTGCCGCACCACTCCAGCCTGCGGCTGCGGCCTGCCCGCTGTCAGCCGCGGTCCCTGCAGCACCATTCGGGGCTGCAGCCTCCATTCTCCAGCCCCCAAGCGGCACCGCACCGCCTCCGCCGGAGTGGCGCCGCCTTGCGGAACTCTTCCGGGGCCTATTGAGCCCCCACCTCGCCTGGGCACAGGAACGCCCGAAGTTTTCATCAGATTCTCGTGGTCTGGGACCAGCCGCTGCAATGCCGAAGCATCATCGTTCAGGACCCTGCCGGATGTCAGAGAGGATAAGTGACACTTTTATAACTAAGGACCCGTAGTCGGCCATACCGCGGCCCTATAGTGACCGGCCTTCGCCGGGTTAGTCGTGTATCTTGTATTGATCCCGTGCGTGGGCAGTTATTGTTAGCTTGTTCCGTTGCTCAGGACAGCCCCAAAGGCATCTATAGATATAAAAGTTACACCTGAATGCTCAAACCGTCTCACGCCTCGTCACTGCATCCCCCGTACCTGCGAGTACTACATTTGGCGTAGTCAGCAGGATGCAGTCTCCGAGCGTGAGCGGGGATGCCGCAGTCCAAAGGCTAGGCAATGCTGGCCCCCGGTCCAGCATTTCCTTGGGGGCTATGCTGAGCAACCTGCCTAGGTACTCCGGCGCCAATACCATGCTGTGGAGCTGGACGGAACAGATGTGAGGGTTGTTTAGAATGCATCCAATGACCCCCGACTTGGAAGCTGAGGTAGCCCTTATGGCATTGGACGCGGAGGCCTGGGATTCTGTAATGTTGAGACCCCCAGGACAGCGTAACACCTTTGTTAGGGTCTTACAGATATTGGAGGAGACACATGGGGATCCGACAAATGTGGGGGAACTGAGAACCCGGTTGTTCAGTCGTATGCAAGGGGAAGGGGAGATGGTCACCCAGTATATGAATGCTCTGCAGGAATTATACACCGCCATAGAGCGGAAGGACGGCGTGGGGGAGGGTCCCATTGACCTCACCCTACGCGACCTTTTAGTGACCGGACTGCGAGACCCTCTGACTAAGCAGGCCACGCGAGAGCAGGTCAGGGTAAACCCGCATATGACTTTCTCCAAGGTGGGGAGTCAGGCGCGTGCGCGGGAGCAGGAGCAAGGGTTGACAGTCCCCGTGGGAAAGGTCCAGAGCACAGAAGTCTTCGTTAATGCCACTGAAGAGCCACAATGGGTGGAAGACATGAAACGGGAGCTGAAAGATTTCAGAGGCGAACTGGCCGAGGTGAAGAGAAGGGCTGAGGCCATGAGTGAACGGCCTGGGGCAGGCCCGGGACCCTGGGGCCCCCGCAATCCCAGGGGCAGTCGGCCCCTGCGGCCTCAGAAATGCTATGAGTAGAGAGAAACTGGCCACCTCGCCTGAGAGTACCCGCGGCGTGTGGAATACCCACCATGGCGGCCATCTGAGCTGGGGGACGCCGCTCGGAGTCAGAAACCATGATGAGGGGTGGTGGAAGTCCCGGGGATCTGGTCGCGAGGTGTCCAGTGGTGTGGGCAGAGCTTGAAGGCCGTGCCGTATGATGCCTAGTCGATACAGGGTCGCAAGTAACGTCCATGTCAAAGACTTATTTTTAGCGGCATTTTCCTCAAGCACTAAGACCCCAGTGGGGGTCCGTGATAAAGCTGGTAGCCACCAACCAGCTGCCAGTTCCTGTTGTCGGAGTAGTCTGGATGCAGATTTCGTTATGCGGCCAACCACTCGGCCGCCGAGGAGTGATCCTGACCCAGAGAGATGCCAACGATAAACACCCGGTGACCCTGGGTATGAATATATTGCGAGAGTTCGGCAGCATACTCCTGAATGAGTCCACTCAAGAGACTTTGAGCCAGTGGGGCTCCCGCACGCCCCAAGGGCAGGTCTTCCAACAGTTGGTGCAGGGAGCGCGAGTCCGACAGGACTGTCGGGAGGGCAAGGCGCTGGGGAAGGTGATCGCTCCGGCAGCCCCTCCGGTCGTTCTGCTGCCAGGACAGACGGTGGTGGCCTTACCAATCTGGGCCCCTGTGCCCCTGGAGGGAGTGGAGATGCAGGTAGAGCCCAGCCTCTCGGAGCGCCTGCCCCCCGGAGTCCTGGTGGCCCGCACCCTGGCCACCGTGCGGAAAGGGTCCATCCTGGTGGGCTGCGTTAACCTAGAAGACCAAGACATTGTTCTGAAACCATGGGCCGAAATGGCAAAACTAGTGAGACCCCTGGAGGTGGTGCTCCCGGCTCCGGGGATCCAGCTAAAAGTGCAGACGGGGAACCCATGGGCAGTATCCGTCTGATCCCTTCAGACCCTCGGGTCCTTGGCCGGAGAAAAGGGCTAAATTATCCTGGAAAAATGCAAGCAGAACTCTCTGGCCTCACCCCGGCCCAGATACTCCAGGTAAAAACACTTCTGGGCCAATATCAGGAGGTGTTCGCCAAACATGAGGACGATTTCGGATGTACCACGGCCATCACGCACGGTATTTCCACTGCAGGAATGGCTCCTATTAGAGAACAATATTGGCAGATTCCCCCACAGCTCTATCAAGAGGTAAAGACTCTATTGGGCCAAATGCTGCGAAAAGGAGTTATTCGAAAAAGCCAGAGCCCTTGGGCAGCCCCCATCGTGTTGGGCTGCAAGAAAGATGGCAGTTTGCGGTTCTGAGTGGATTATTGGAAGTTGACCGCCTGTACCATCAAAGACTCGTACCCGCTGCCCCGCATTGAAGAATCCCTATCCGCCTAGGGAAAAGCGACATATTTCTCAACCTTAGATCTGGCCAGTGGGTACTGACAGGTACCAATGTTGGAAGTAGACCGGGCCAAGACTGCATTCATTCTTCCCATGGGACTGTTCGAATTCAATCGTATGCAGTTTGGGCTGGTCAACGCCCCTGGGACTTTTCAACGGCTGATGGAGCGGTGTCTGGGAGATCTCAACTTCAAGGCCACGCTGATATACCTGGATGACATCATCATCTATGCCGCTATGTTTGAGGACCACCTGCGACGGTTGGGGCAGGTGCTCGGCAGGCTTCAGAAGTACGGATTGAAGGTAAAACCCCAGAAATGCCACCTATTCTGGACGCAGATCGAATATCTGGGGCATACCGTCTCTGCAGAAGGCGTAAGACCGTCCCGGGAAAAGGTCGCCGCGATCCAGGGGTGGCCTACTCCTGAGACGGTAAAAGATGTACGAGCCTTCCTGGGGTTGGCCAGATATTACCGTCATTTCATAAAGAATTTTGCGCGTCGAGCCCGAGCCCTGCAAGACCTGCTAAAGGGGGCCCCCGCCGGAGCAAATGGATGGAAGATTCAGTGGTGAGAACCGCAGGAAGAGGCCTTCCAAGATCTTAGGGCCGCACTCTTGGATGCCCCGGTGTTAGCTTGTGCGGATTTCTCGCAGCCGTTCATACTGCACACCAACGGGAGTCTCCACGGGCTAGGAGCTGTATTGTCGCAAGTCCAAGACGGCCGGGAGAAAGTGATCGCTTATGGCAGCCGATCACGCCATGACTCCGAATGTAATCCTGACAATTACAGCTCCTTTAAGCTCGAGCTTCTCGCAGTAGTGTGGGTCATGACGGAGCGGTTAGCAGAGTACCTGGCAGGCTCCGAGGTGGTAGTACGGACCGACAACAACACGCTGGCCCACCTCGAAAATGCCAAACTAGGGGTCCTGGAGCAACGATGGGTGGCCCAGATGGCCAAATTCAAATACAAGATCATTTACAAAAGAGGAGCGGAGAATGTACATGCTGATGCGCTCTCCAGGATCCAACGTACAACTCCAGGGCGAAGTCGGGACGACGAACTAGAGGGAGAAGAGACGCTGTTCGCTCTGGCCCCCGCCGAACTCACCGCCCTCACCCAAGAACAATCTCACATAGGGCCCGCTGAGGGCATGCTAGAACAGTCCTGGGATAAATGGATCCAGCAGCAGCAGGAAGATGAAGAAATTGGGCCCCTGCGTCAGTGGGTGGCCACGGGCTATCTACCTAATGACACTCAGCGGCAAACTTTAACCCAGGATACCTTATTAATGTTATGACAGTGGGAAAAATTGGTGATCAAAGAAGGACTATTGTACCGGAAAACAGTATCACGGACAACATCAGCAATCACTTGGCAGGTCGTGGTACCGGGAGCCCAACTTAGCGGGCTTGCCCGTGAGGCCCATGAGAAGGGGCACATTTTGGGGCACAAAAGACATTTCAGTGGCTGAAGCAAAAGGCCTACCACCCTCGCTTGCAGACCGCCGTGGAAGAAGTTTTCCGTGCCTGTCGTCTATGTGAACTAGCTAAACCACCTACGCAGCTGGCTCCAGTCCAGACAATTGTTACAGCAGCTCCCCTCGAACTCTTAATGGTGCACTACGTGACCATTGACCCGGCACACCAAGGGTATGAACACTGTCTTGTCATGGTGGACCATTTCACCAAGTTTGCCATGGTGACCCCTATCTGAGATCAAACCGCAGAATCAGCCGCCCATGCAATTTGCAAAAACTTTATCCAAGTTTATGGCTGCCCCCAACGAATCCGTTCAGATCAAGGCACGTGCTTTCTGGGAAAAGTCATGGAAGATCTACATCGACTGTATGGCATCGACAAATCCCATACCACTCCGTATCACCCACAAGGGAATGGGGCCTGTGAGCAATTTAATCGGTCATTGATTTAAATGTTGCGCACCCTGGAGAGTGACCGTAAGACCCGCTGGCCCGAATACGTTCCTGAACTGGTATGGGTTTATAACGACGGGGTGCACCGAGTCACCGGGTACACTCCCTACTTGCTGCTATTCGGCCGGGAAGGCAAAGGAATTACGGAGGAAGAGTTGAATCCGGAAGATAAACAACCATGGACAGGGGTCTCCTTGTGGGTCTGGAACCATCGGCATCGGTTACAAACCTTGCACCGAATTGTACACACCAAACTTCAGGACCTGGAACACCCCGGGGGGCGCTGGCTCAACTCATTGACTTCCGGACCAGAGATCGAGTACTCGTGCGTGATCAGCGCCCTCAGCACAAGTTAGAACCCCGCTGGGAAGAGGATCCCTATTGGGTATTGTGCAGGGTAAGCCCCGATGGGCCAGTGTACGAGATACAATCAGAAAAAGACAAGGACCTCCCCACTTGTAACGTACATCGCAATATGTTATGACCCTGTACGTCTACAGACCCTGCACGACCTGAGGCCCCTTCTCAGGTCCCAGAACCCCACCAGCAGTCTGGGATGAAGACGATGAAGAAGAACCTCAGACTGTACAAACGGACACTTCAGGAGGTGATACCCTGGCGGACCCAGTCGACCCACCAGGCCCGGTCGACCCTCCACTTTCTGCCACCCCAGAAGACTCCACCCCGGTCAGACCACAGCGCACCGAGCGAACGACAGCTGGAAAGCCCCCCGAACGCTACGAACAAGACCAGTTCGTATAGCAAAAGAAACTTTCGCTGCAGAAAACCAGCCCAGGCCTCCCTAAGCCCTCGCCTGAGGACTGGCGAGCATACATGATGGGGGAGTGTAGGAGGAGCCGTCCCTGCTGTGTGCTCGGGTCGGAACCAGGGGGGCTGTCACCAAGGTTCCTAGGGAAACTGTTTCCGGGGGACAGAATTAGAGGATGGGACACAGAGAGTTCCAGAGAGGTTGGGGGAGGAGCCAGTATAAAAAGGACTGAGGACGCCAGGAGGGGTGAGTCAGCAGAACAGGAGAGGGGGAGGAAGGAAGCCAGGAAGCACCAGAGAGCCAGAGCAAAAGCCAGAGCCAGAGCAGAGCGGGGAGGGCAGCGACCAGAGAGACTGCAGGGAGACTCACCACAGGCAGAAGGGAGACGACACCTAGCAGTCAGGAGGGAGACGCCGACCGTTCAGTCGCACTCCTAGAGGCCGCCACCGCCCGACTCCACCCGGCAGGTGCGGCCCGTCCGCTCCGGCACGTGGCAGCCGCCACCCGACTCCACCCCGCGGGTGCAGCCCGTCAGCTCCTGCCAACAGCAGACGCCGCCCCGCTCCAGTTCGCGGCTGCAGCCTACCTGCTGCCACCCGCGGCTTGCGCCGCCTCACTCCAGTTTGCGGCTGCAGCCTGTCCGCTGCCAGCCGCGGTCCCTGCAGCTCCATTCGGGGCTGCAGCCTCCATTCTCCAGCCCCAAGTGGCACCGCACCGCCTCCATCGGGGGGCGCCGCCTTGCGGAACTCTTCCGGGGCCTGTTGTGCCCCCACCTCGCCTGGGCACAGGAACGCCCGAAGTCTTCGTCAGATCCTCGTCGGCTGGGCCCAGTGGCTGCAACGCCGAAGCATCATCGTTCAGAACCCTGCCAGACGTCAGAGAGGATAAGTGACACTTTTATAACTAAGGACCCGTAGTCGGCCATACCGCTGCCCTATAGTGACCGGCCTTCGCCGGGTTAGTCGTGTTCGCATTACCGTGTGTTTCTTGTATTGATCCCCTGCGTGGGCAGTTATTGTTAGCTTGTTCCGTTGCTCAGGACAGCCCCAAAGGCATCTATAGATATAAAAGTTACACCTGAAAGCTCAAACCGTCTCACTCCTTGTCACTGCATCCCCCGTACCTGCGAGTACTACATATACACAACATTTTCATCATTTATAAATCTAGCTACTACAGGTCCAACAGGTCTTCAGACTGGGAAAACACAAATAAGGAGGATTTGTGGATAATCTGTGTTACTGGTATTCCATATAATAAATCCAAATCCAGACAGAAAGTATGTGCAGTTTTTATTTATCCAGTCAATATATTTAATTTATTATTTTAAATCTTAATTCTTTATTTATATACCTATTTTTATTCTAAAAAAAACAATCCAAGGAATTTTCTTTTATTTCTCATAAGGCTAAAAATTCTTCTTGTTAACCTCATCTAATGTGGCGGTCTGAATTTGGGGCAATATAAGATTTCAACATATTCACGTCCAAATTTCAAATCCACTCAATCTACTCATATATGTAGTTATATATTTTATTACAATGCGATGCATTTTATTCTGTTCTTTTTTTCTTTCTTTTTTCTCCTTTTTATCTTCTTCACCTAGGAGTCAATATAGAATAAGATATAATTTAGATGTCAATAGTTTGTATATTATCCTTCTATGTATCAAGTGTATATTACCAACTTTTTTTTCTGACGAACTGTGATGAACATTGACACATCATATGTCCATCACATGTCTATTTTGCACCAACACTCAAAATTTCATCACTATAAATGTAACTGCATTATGGTGTGAAATATGCTTTTCTTGTGCTGATAAAGAAGTCTGTAGTACTTCGAAATGCGTTGCCTGAATAAAGAAAAAACGCATATACTTTCTGTTTGGTTTTGAATTTATTATATGGGATTAGGCAGCGCAGATTATCCGCAAATCTTCCTTATCTGTCAATATCTTGAAATGGACAACTAAATTACTTATTATGTGCCTGCACAAATCTTTTTATGGCCCAACAGGGGTAAAAATACAATTACTTTTCTCTGCTGTTTTCCACTGTGGAGGCATCTTAATTATGGAAGATAGTTAGGGTGTCGTTAGTACATATTTAAAAATTAATTATTAATAGTTTGCTAATAAAGTTAACGGGATGTTACATATTGTTTCTGTGTAATATTAATGTTGTGTTTATATAAAGGGAAGTCATGCCCCTTTGGCACTAAAATTTATCTATCTGCACAGAGAAGGCAAGAGTGGTCTATTAAAGTGCTGATGGGGAACGCAGTGTGAGGCTACAAGGCTCTGTTTTATGGAGAAACCTAGTCTATAAATTGTGCTATGTATTGGCGCTCTTCTAGGCAGAAGGTCTATCTGTAAATTATGCTTGTTTTGGCACCTCTGGGAGTCTCATGTGTTCCACAGCAAGCAGACAGCATGTTGTACAACAGTGTTGCTGAATTGGCTGTGGCAAGCATCGTGAAATTAATTTTAAAAAATTGCACTCAATTAAAGATACAAAATAAAATTCTTTATTGTAAAACACAATCCACATCAAAGTATTATGCTTTGGTCAACTTTATGACCTTCATCAGGCATGGATTGTAGAGAAGCTTTGTGAATATTTTGGGAAGAAAGCAGGGAGACCCTCTTATTGGAGACCCTGCTGTGGGAATCATGCCAGTGAAAGGTTCCAGTTTGCAATGTTTCACTGGCGCTATTTTCATTGCAGGTTATTCCATTTTATATTATACTCAGTGTTTTTCTCTCCACAATATTCACCAAGTACCGAGCCCTCTGCAGTCCATGTATCTGAAGGTAAGAGTTTTGTCCAAAACATAATACTTTGATATTGATTGTGTCTCACAATACAAAATAAAATTATTTATCATTAATTGCGTGAAAAGTTCTTATCATAATTTCAAGTAATTGATAGGACTCCACTTGAGCACCACACCTTCACCGGTGTCTTGTTCTACCTATAGGTGGAAAACATCTTGGGCTGCCTTTGTTTATTTGGCGAACACTGTGTGATCTTTGTATAGAGGCTGAATGGTTTTGGTTCATTTCCAGTGAATTTGATCCCAATTGTAGGCTAAGTTCATAAGGAGTTTGACCACAGGGAGAGAGGAAAACAGGAATCCTGTCTTCCTAGTGCTTGATATACTAAATTCAATTGCCATAAGACTTTGTAACCTCCAAACTGCATATCACGGACCAAAATCCCACCCCTAATCAATTCAGGAACAGTCATAAAACACGCCAGGAACTCCTACTTTCATGCAAATTTGCAGAATGATCACATACATTATGACCTGTTTTCCTGGATAATCCCATAAAATCTGGAATAGTGGTAGGTATACTGTACCACCATATCATATCAGAGTTACCAAACTGTGCTGCTATCAGTTATTATAACCATAAAGCTGTGTACACTTAACTGTAAGCGGTTAGTTGTTTCACATATCATATAATAATCAAACTTTGTATCAAAGCCTGTAAATGATACTTCCTAACATTTGCATTCCTGTTCAAAGGACGCATTTAAGTTCCACCCAAGATCCAACCAGGAACGTTCACAAAACATGTCAGGAACATTCACTTTAATGCAAATTTGAAGTAGCTTCACACTTTGTTTTTTGGCTTTGCTGGGCAGTCCTTCAAAACCATTGTAGTGTGGCATTTGCTTCAGGTCTTAAACCATCCTTACCAACATCTTGGCTTGTAAAAGAGTTCTTGTGGGGAGACACGTGGGGTCAGCAAATGCCCTGGACCACTAGCCAAAACCGCATGGACCAGAGATCATCCCACCGAACGCCCACTCTCCTTTTACTGTGTGCATAATAGCTCTCAGACAACACAGGGTGAGGGTAAAACAGTGTCACAATACTTTATTGGACCACAAAATAACACATAGAACAGTCTCACCAAAATACCCAAGATAGTGCACATTACATGACTCGCCGGGATAAGAGCAGCTGTGACTTCAGAGCTTACAGGGCCGACTACCCTCTCCTGTATCATGCACAGAGAGGAGGTAATGACAAGCTTAGGAAGATGACAGTCCATTGAGGTACAAGGCCAGTTGACTGGAGTTTCACAACCTGGCTTCTCCGAACCTCTCCATGGAGCCAGTTGACCGGTGGGTCCCATGCCTGACTTTCACAAATGTATCCATGGGGCTTAGGTGACCAGTGGTCCAAATCCCAACTACCTCAAATGTATCCATGGTTCAGTGATGTTCAATGCAGCAGATCAGCATTCTTTCAGCCGGGGCCGTGGTTCCCTAAGCTGGTGTCTTGTAGAATGACAAATCTGTGTCCCTCGTGATGGAGCTTTGATGTCTTGGCTGCTGTCCTGTAGAGAGTCTGTGGTTCTTTCAATGTTTGGATGTCTGAATGTAAATCTGGCGATATCAGTTACAGAGGCGTATACAGTATATCCTCTTTTTACCTCCTTTAACTGATAGTGGATAATAAGTATACTTAGGATAGGGATTTGGCTTGAAACTATTTTTCTGCAGTTTTTTTTAAGTAAAAATTATCTGATTAACAAAAAATATGAAATGTATTATATACTGCTCAAAAAAATAAAGGCAGCACTAAACAATACAATGTATTGTTTAGTGTTCCCTTTATTGTTTGAGCAGTATATTTCTTATTTGGGGCACATCATGGAGAGTGACTAGAACACTTGTTCAGACGGACCATTTCTCATGGGCATACTGAATTCAAAAACTTCTTGATAATTTTACTAAAATGATGTAGGAATGAACTTATAGACATAAGATATGATTAGAGATTGGTGGATAGATTCGCAGGACTCCAGTCCATCAATGAGGTGAGTACTCTCTGGTCTATAGACAGGAGGCTGGAGAATCTCTTACCTTTCAGGATCCCTGGTGTAACTCTTGTTTACTGGACTGGTGTGACATCATCTGTGCATCACGCAAGCTCAGCTAATCAAAAACAGCGACGGAGATATTGAAAGGCAAGAGATTTGCAGGTCTCCCATCCAGTGGCCAGAGACTACCTACTTGGCCAATGAACCGTATGCCTGCAAATTGATCCACTCATTTCTAGATATATATGAGGAAATGACCAATCAAATCATTAGCATCTTCTTCAGTTGAATAAAGGAAATCTCTGGGCACTGCCAAAGGGGTTATAAGAGCATTCCGTGACCATTTCTTTCTACAAGTTTTGATGGTTCTTGGACTTCTCCAGTGTGATCTTCTCACATGTATCTGATATATGACTTTTTCTTCTCCCTATGGTACTAATCAGGTGTGTAAACGTAATGAGTGCAGTAATGTACTCACAGGTTACTGTATTCTACCATTTTTAGCAGTGCTCTGGTCTACTCTGGCATTATGTGACCATGTTTGGGCCAGGCCAATCACACAGTGTCTGTGTAGAGCGGTCACTTTTTAAATGTTAGGCCGGGGTCACACTAACCGACGCAAAATACGGTCCGTATTTTTACATGCGTAATACAGAAAAATGTCCCCTAAATAGTGCACCGTATGTCATCCGTAATCAAGGTGTGGTCGCGTATTTTGCGCATGTAAGCATCCGTATGTAATCCGTATGCCGAGATTTTCTCGCTGGCTTGCAAAATGGACATATAATGGAGCCCTATGACAGGTTTTCTAACACAAACGAAAGAATAGATATAGACACATAGAATACATATATATATATATATAAATATACATGTCATTGAGGCACACATATATATATATATATATATATATACTGTATATATATTTATATTTCATAGAGTTCTTCATTGCAGAATAGCTGCTAATTCAATTGCCGGCTTCTGTCAAATCATTCCCCAACCCGACATGAAATGACACATGGTTTACATACAGTAAACCATTTCATTTCATGTTTTTTTTTATGTCTTTCATTAGTAATTAGATGAGGGTTGATGTGTAAAATTTGGGAGGTGTAGGTGTTAATTTAAGGGGTTAATTTGTTGTAAAAAAAATGCGTGGGCTCCCGTGTGAGGGCAGATTTTAATAGCCATGAGAGGGACCATTGTTCTTGGCCCCCCCGGCTACAAAAATCTGGCCACAGAAATGGCGCATCTATAAGATGTGCCAATTTTGGCACTTAACCTCTCTATTCCCATTGCCCTGTAGCGGTGGCGAATGGGTTAATATAACAAAGGGTTAATGTCACCATTCGATTGTAAGGTGACATTAAGCCGTTTAATAATGGAGAGGTGTCAATAAGACACCGATCCATTATTAACCCTATACTAAGAAAGAGTTAAAAACCACACATAGACATTAATTAAAGTCTTTTAATGAAATAAATACACCAAGTTTTTGACAAATTTTTCAGAATGAATTAATTCAGCTCTGCGCAGCCTCAATGGCTGCCTGGAGATGAACTAATTACCGTGGGAAAGTTTCTGACTTTTTTCCCACGGTCATTAGTTCATTCTCAGATCAGCGGGGGACTCCCGCTGACGTCACTGAGGCTGCGGGGAGTAACATGGCTGACCTGGAGTGAAATAATGACCATGGGAAAAAAAGTCAGAAACTTTCCCATGGTAATTAGTTCATCTCCAGGCAGCCATAGAGGCTGTGCAGAGCTGAATTAATTCATTCTGAAGCAGTTTACAGTGAAGCTGGTAGCATTAGCACCGGTCCTCATTGAAAACTATTTAACCCCTTCTGATGGATTGCAGCGTGGGACAAGACTGAATGGCGGAGAGGTAAGGATATTGGTGATTTTTTTTTTTTTTTTGCAGGTCATGGTTTTTTTTTTTTTTGGATTACCAGAGTAATAAAAATTTGTCAATAACTTGGTGTATTTATTTCATTTAAAGACTTTAATTAATGTCTGTGTGTGGTTTTTAACCCTTTCTTAGTATAGGATTAATAATGGATCGGTGTCTTATTGACACCTCTCCATTATTAATCGGCTTAATGTCACCTTACAATCGAATGGTGACATTAACCCTTTGTTATAGTAACCCATTCGCCACCGCTACAGGGCAATGGGAATAGAGAGGATAAGTGCCAGAATTAGCACATCTTATAGATGAGCCATTCTGGGGCGTCTGGGGGCAGATTTTTGTCGCCGGGGGGGGGGGAAAACAATGGTCCCTCTCATGGCTATTAAAATCTGCCCTCACTCACCTGCTTTACCTCTCTGGTTGACAAACAAATTACTGCGGGAGCCCACGCATTTTATTACAACGAATTAACCCCTTAAATTAACACCTACACCTCCCAAATTTTACACATCAACCCTCATCTAATTACTAATGAAAGACATATAAAAAAAACATGAAATGAAATGGTTTACTGTATGTAAACCATGTGTCATCATTTCATGTCGGGTCGGGGAATGATTTGGCAAAAGCCGGCAATTGAATTAGTGTCTATTCTGCTATGAAGAACTCTATGAAATGTAAATATATATATATATGTGTCTCAATGACATGTGTATATATATATATGTGTATTCTATGTGTATATATCTATTCTTTCGTTTCTTTATTAAACCTGTTAGTGTGAATTTACTGTATCGCGCACTGAATTGCCGGCTTTTCTAAAAGACACCGGGTGCGTATTTCTTGCAAGTCACACATCTGGTCTGTGTGTAATGCGTATTTTTAGCGCACCCATAGACTTGCATTGGCGTACTACGGGCATAGTACGCTGACAATCGCAGCATGCTGCGATTGGCATGGACCGTAGAATACGGATGAGAAATATACGGCTGATGGGAGCTGCCCCATAGAGAATCATTTGTCCGTGTGTAATACGCGGTTTTAACGCCCCTCACTTGTCCGTATTTCACTCTAGTGTGACACCGGCCTTAATGCAAGTCTTTCTGAGTCTCACAGACTTGCATTGAGAAAGTAACAGCTGCTCCAAATAGCAGACACTGTGTGTTGTGATCTGGCAGATTTTGAATGCGGTCATGTGGCACCAATATGGATTGGAGCGCTGCTGAAAATAATAGAATATGGCAACCAGTGAGTATATTACTGCACTCATTACACATACACACATCATTGCTACCTAAGTGAGAAATCAAAATTTCACTGTAGTGGTCCTTCAAATGGTGCCATTATATATCTGTACGCATATTCCGCTCCATAGCTGTGGCCAAAAGTTGGATTTTCATTTTTTCCTGGAGTCATAGTGCATTTTGGAAATTCATGAATATGCTGTCATGTTACAAATGTTTTATCATGTTCATTTTCTTCAGGTGTCTGCACAGGATTTTTAAATTTAAATGTGATGTTTTATTAGGACAAGTCAGAGTTTGAGACCAGTTTACTACACTCAGTGAGGATTTAATGTTAGACATGAATAATCCTGTGTTCTAGTAGGTGACATTCATTATAATAATTGAGACATTAGGTGGCTGCCTCTGTGCATTTTCCTTTTACTTGTGGCTGTACTATGCTGACATTGAGGTGTGAAATTTCATGGTCTGGTTGTAAATTATAATCTCTGCTCAGATATTTTTCATATGTTCAGGGCCAGAAGACTTTGAAGATCTTGGCAGCATTTTAAGAAGCTGGTGGTAAAGCGATGCATTGCACAATCCTTCAGCAGAACACATGCTAGGATTTGACATAAAGGAAAATGAAGCCTCGAGTATTTTAAATTATTAATTTACAATACCAAATGTGACACATCCAGGCAACATTTATCAAATTATTTAAGCCTGTCAGAGCAGTGATATAATTTTTTCCTCTGGATTTTGAGGCTCTGGTTGTATGTTATAAAGCAAGTACAGATATAATCATTGATAAGTATGGATAAAATATCCACTTTTCGGAAGATACTTGTAATAGGTTACAATTAAAATATACATATGATTTTCTTTGTCAATGTAAGGAGATAGACCAGACCACGGGTACCTGCATGCCGGGTCCTGAACTGAAAGGGGGGAAGCTTTAGAGAGGAGGACCTTCCCCTGCTGCCGGAGGGAAAGATGAGAGAGTCGGAGCTTCCTGCTGACAGGAGGGGGTGGGAGAGCCAAAAGAGTGCGCACAGCCGTGTGAGGTAAAAGGAGAAAAGCGCGCGCAGCAGCGTGAGGTAAAAGGGTGAGAGGAGCGCTGCCCCTGTCCCTCCAGATAGTACTGGCGCTGCAGAGAATAAGGCCAGGCATACAAAGAGTTGTGCAGAGCCATGCGCAGAGAGCAGAGCAGAGCCAAGTCGGGTGCTGCAGCAGACAAAGAGAGGAGTGCTCCATCCAGGGAACACCTACGCCACACAGACCAGCGATCATCGTCGTCCGCCACCATCAGCGGGGACAAGAGGAAAGGAGACATACTGTGCGTGCCCAGTGACCGCCATAAAGTCAGGTGCCAGACACCCCGGGAAAGTGAGTACGCGTGCTGTTTGAAAAGAGACCGAGAGCATTACCTTCAGCTACCCCTGACTGTGTTAGTTTTTAGCTGCCCCGACATGCGTGACCTAACTTCGCCAGGGGTTATAGTTTTAGAGCTTCTGGTCCATATACCTGCACACGCCGCAGAGCAGCAGAGCTACGTGCCGGCGACTATCGACACTGGACTCAGTATCGTGCTAGATACTTGTAAGCACAGTAAATCTACCCGCTTCCCAGAGACTTCGTTGAGACGTCATGGGCCGCTGTTGTCGGTGCCATTGTTGGATCCCCCTCCATCACAGACTTCATCCAGACGTCACGTGCTGCTGTTGTCGGTGCCCTCGTTGGATCCCCGTCCATCACAGACTTCATCCAGACGTCATGTGCTGCTGTCAGTGCCACCGTTGGAAACCTGAGACGCTGCACACCAGAAGTCTACAGTCTGATTAGTTTCTCCTCTCTATTCCTGAACTCTTGTTCATCCCTGACCTACCCTGCCACTCTCCCAGTTCTTCCCCATTTCCCTACTGTCACCCTGCAACCCACTACTCCCTGCGTGGAGTGCGTTTATTGTTAATAAAACTGTTAAATCTTGATCTGCCTCTTGTCCGTGACGACATCCCGCATACCTGCGATTTCTACATCATCATGTCATCATTTTTTATGCTCTTTTTATATACTTTGCTAGAATCAGAATCTGCTGGATTCTGCTTTCCAGAAAGCAATACTATTTGGAAGGTGAGATTATTATTATTATTATTTATTGTTATAGCGCCATTTATTCCATGGCGCTTTACATGTAAGGAGGGGTATACATAATGAAAACAAGTACAATAATGTTAAACAATACAAGTCATAACTGGTACAGGAGGAGAGAGGACCCTGCCCACGAAGGCTCACAATCTACAAGGGATGGGTGAGAATACAGTAGGCGAGGGTAGAGATGGTCAAGTAGCGGTTTGGTCGATCGGTGGTTACTGCAGGTTATAGGCTTGTCGGAAGAGGTGGGTCTTCAGGCTCTTTTTGAAGGTTTCGATGGTAGGTGAGAGTCTGATATGTTGTGGTAGAGAGTTCCAGAGTAGGGGTGATGCGCGAGAGAAATCTTGTATGCGATTGTGGGAAGAGGAGATAAGAGGGGAGTAGAGAAGGAGATCTTGTGAGGATCGGAGACAGGGAGACGAGGTCACAGATGTATGGAGGAGCCAGGTTGTGGATGGCTTTGTATGTCATGGTTAGGGTTTTGTACTGGAGTCTCTGGGCAATGGGGAGCCAGTGAAGGGATTGACAGAGGGGAGAAGCTGGGGAATAGCGGGGGGACAGGTGGATTAGTCGGGCAGCAGAGTTTAGAATAGATTGGAGGGGTGCGAGAGTGAAATGAAATGAAAAGATACACAATATTTATACTCATCAGACAATTGTGGGTCGCCCTCCCAGGGCTGTGGGGAACTCGGTACCGTGCCGGTGTCAGGGGAATGTGTCACAGCAGTGGTGACCGGGTCCGTGGCCCTGGGTGCCCAATATCAATGGCGGTGGTGTTAAAGGTGTTAAGAGTTTATTGGTATAGTTCGTGACGCCACCCGTGGTATTTGGCAAGTGAGGTGTTAGCCAACGCTGCGTACAGATCCTCTGGGACTGATGGTGTGGTGCAGCAGAGATGGTATAGCTCCCCACAGGTGGAGCTGTAGTCTAGGGCAGTGTAGGTGCAATGGATGAGGAGAGGCGCAGGATGGTGTAGATGTTGTTACCCAGGTATAGCGATGCAGGAATAACTGGAGGACACCAGAGTATGCGGTTCCAACGCTTTACTCACTGTTTGCAGTTTACACAACTGCCTGCCTCCGTACTGTGTTCTCCAGGTCAGGGCTCCAGCCAACCTCCAGGCAGGACAGGACTCTCCCTTCCACACTCCGCCAATATGTACCTTCACTGAACGACTCCTCAAATGCGCTTTTAGGTGCGAAGCACTCCAGTACTTAGTTACCCTGGAATGCCTCTCTCTTGGTGTTCCTAGTCTCTACTTGTATGACAGACAGCTGTAGCCTGCTTCGGGGACTCCTCTCCTGAATCCCGGCTCTCTATCCGTTTCGCTGTTGTGTCCCAAGTCTATGGTGGGAGTAAGGCGTTAGCGGCTCACTACTCCTCCGGTGTCTGTTGCCGGACATAAAGATTCCAATCAACCTCGGGGACCGGGCCCCGGCCTTTGCGCTGAGAACCTATAGGCAGGGTTCCTATCCAACCCACTCCTCCTCTCTGTTCTCCTTCTCCTTCGTTCCAATCTGTTCTATCTCTCTCTTATGGAATCTGTAGTCTCCAGTCTACGTCTCTTTCTCCTCTTCCTTTCCTGAGAAGCTCGTTCCACTAAGATCAGTCCTCAGCCTCTCCTGACTGACAGGTCAGCCTTGACCTCCTCTCAGGCTGACCTGCTGTCAGCCTGCTCTCTTCTCTGGGTCTCTCTCCAGACTGCTCTCTGTCAGACTGACCCCTTCTGGGTCTCTCCCCAGACTCACTTGAAATCCTACACTTTCTATCATCTAACTCCACCCGCCTCCCAGCACATCTCGTGTTTCAAAGCAGGGTTCCACGAGGGGTGCTCTGCTAACCCCCAGCCTGAAGCTGTTAGGTGGCCCCACTGAACTATCCTGTGTGTGGAATGCAGGTGTGGAGCGTGGTCAGGAGTTCCCACCTTACCTGGATGGTGGGGCACTACACCTTAGGAGAAGGTGCAGTACCTCTGTGGCGACTGAAGCCTCAGGGGCGCCACAATTGCATATTATTGCCAAGAAGGAAATGGACAAAATTTTACTTACTGCTCAGGTGGTAATAGAACAAAATAACATATAGCTCAAAATCAGTACAGGATAGCTAAAGGAAACTTTTTAGAGAGCTGCTAAAGCCTTTGTGTAGCTTTTCTCTGTAAAATGTCAATCATTCAGATTTTTTAATTTTAGGTCTAAAGTGCATCCTGGTCATACATGTTATGCATACAGTGCTCAGCAAAATTGAGTACACTTCCTTTGAAAAATAAGATATTAATATCTCTCTGAACACAAGAAAACATTCTAAAATTTTGACAATACTGAGTTTTATACAACTGATTTTTAACCCTTAAAGTTGTCCACTACTTGGACAACTTCTACTCATACCGCTCCCTCGGCCCCCATAAAATAATAAAGCTTATACATGATGCCGGTGCCCAATCAGCACTGGCGTCACTGTCCCCGCCTCCTGTCAAATTGAGCAGGAAGAGGAAGTCCGAGATCGTCTGCAGCCCGGACTTCCTCTTCATGTTCGATTTGTCCATCGGTGGAGACAGTTAAGCGATTTGGTGCCGGCGTCACATGTCACAACAAGTGCACGAGAGCCACGGGAGAGCGAGTGCAAACACCGCAGGAATTGCGTCGACACGGAAGGTGAGTATAGGGTTTATGATTTTGCCGTAGCTAAATATTTTGATCAAGGTGGGGCTGTCCGAGTAGTGGACAACCCTTTTAATGTTGAAGTAAGGTTAATAATATAACTTTAATTACAAATCTTCAGTTTTACTCGAATTGTTTACATCAAAAATTACAATATATAGTATTTTGTATGACCTCCATGATTTTTAAGGGCAGCACCATGTCTTGTAGGCATGGAATTAACAAGTTGGAAACATATTGCAACATCTATCTTTTGCCATTCCTCAAGAACGATTGCTTTTATAGCCTGGATGCTGGATGGAGAGTGATTCTCAACTTGTATCTTTAGAATTTCCAATAGGTATTTGATGATCAGGAGACATACTTGGCCAGTGAATCACTTTCACTCTTTTCTTCTTCTTCTTCTTCTTCAGAATTGCATATGCATGCTCTTAGGTTAGTTTCACATTTGCGTCTTTTTGTGCAGCGCTTCGTGCTCAATTGAAATGCATGCAAAAATGCATCATGCATTTTTGCATGCGTTTGTGTTTTTATGCGCATTCGTTCTCTAGGGGTTAAAACCAGTGTCTACACATGTTTACGCCAAAAACGCATGCGCGCGAAAAAGCAGACGAACGCATGTCCATGCGCATACCTGCATTCCCATAGACTGTAATGCGTTATTTTGTCACATTCTGTGCGCATGCTTTTTTTTTTTACGCCTTTCGGCGGACCCAAAAATGCAGCAGGTTGCGTCTGGTGCGCCTAGGCACACACCTTGAAAAAACACATGCTCACGAAAACGCATACGAACGCATGCAAACGCAAGACCATGCGCATGTGACACCCCAGAGTCCGGTTGTCACAGTGACATTGCCTCCCTCTAAGGGGTAAGGTCATTCCTGGAGGCAGAAGGGGGGCCCCCATGCCAGGTAGCATAGATTACGTGACAATTCCTGCTGCAGGTTAGAAAGGGGAGCTGCCTTATAAATTCTGGCCAGCAGATGGGGTTAGTGAGTCAGCAAGTAGTCAGCTGAGAGAGTGAACAAGGGAGTTGTCATGGAAACGAGAGCAGCTGAGCAGATGACAAGACAGTTAAGCCTGAGGTAAAGGATCTTTCTGGAAGATCCAGTCAGTTGGTGATGGGGAGTTGATCTGTGAAGAGGGAAACGACAGAAGCGGAGACAAGAGGTTCTGGGGAAGCTGAAATTGCGTATAGCTGACCCCAGAGCAAAGCGCTGATATAGAAAGAGGGCGCCAGAGTCCTAGGCTGGCGTCACACTTAAACATCACACAACTTTCCTCAATTTTATTACTGGACGCCCAGGGCCACGGACCGGGTCACCGTGCCATTCCCCATTGAAGTCAACGGGCCCGGTACTGAGTAACCTAAGGCCCTGCGGGGCGCGCCACGCATGCCATGTTAAACATAGGTACGCATGACGCATGTGCATGGACGCGCATGATGCGCTGCACAAAAAAACGCTAATATGAATCCAGCCTTAGATGTGTGTTTTTACATGACTGTCTTATTGGAAATGTGCACATCTACCATGGGCTCAAAGTGATGGTAGCATCTTCTTTTTCAATATAGAGAAATGCATCTGTTGATGATACCATCAAAGAACTGTAGCTCCTTGACACCAGGAACACTCATGTAGACCCACATAAGGACACTGAGAGATTTCCTTCTTGGGAGACACTCATGCATTCCATTCTTCTGCAATGTTCACCATATTGTATCTTGGCAAACACTGACCCTCATTTGGCTTTCTACTGGCACACAAATCACCAATATCCAATGCTGGCAGCTCCGTTTGCAATTGATGACTTCCGAGATTTACTTGATGGTAAACAAGTCTGCACGCATTGCAAGACACATTTAGGTTACACATGCTGCTCACAGTAGCATGAACATACAGACTAGTGTTGTGTTGAAAAAAAAATGGCTCCTATGACACTTTAACTTTCCATAGTGAAGGGCTCTATACGGCATTGCCCATGTGGTCTCCAGACCAATCTCCACCTATTACTGCATCCAAGTAGGATTCACTGTTAAAGAGGGTAGACTTCCAGTGCAGTCTTCATTCATTCAGTGTGAGCAGACTCTTCTTACCGCATCACCACTGATATCTCCAACTTTATATCAGAAAGACATGGTGGACAGCAGTGTAAGCAGACTCTTCTTAGGGAACCGTTACACTTAGCGATGCACCAGTGATCCCGACAACGATATGGATCGATGGTGCATCGCTAAGTGGTCGCTAGTGAGCTGCCACACAGGCAGATCTCACCAGCGACATAGCAGGGGTCAGGGGTCGCTACTTACCTGTCAGACACGCGATCCTGACGTCCCCCCGCCCGCGTCCACGCGTCGCTCGTCGGCGCCACAGGAAGCCCAGCAGGAAGCAGACGACGAGAAATGGTCCAGGACGTTCTCGCGCGACCAGCGATGAGCAGCGGTGGAGCCGGTCGGAGGTAAGTATCACACATAGCGATATCGCTAGCAATATCGCTATAACGTCACAAAATCGGTGACGTTACAGCGATATTGCTAGCGATATCGCTATGTGTAACGTGGGCTTTACCTCAGAGTCAGCACCACTGATATCTCCAGCTTTAGATAAGAAAGATAGGTTGGACAGCAGTGTGATCAGTCTCTACTTATCTCAGCACCACTGGTATCTCCAGGATCACATCCAATTGGCACCTGGAGTGGGAACAGATATTCCTACACATGATGCAGGTCAGACCTTCTATTGCTTCTACTGCAATGCTCACAGACACTTGCTCTAGCATTTTAGGACAGGTTTCTGTAAGTAGAACAAAGCAGTGGCCATTGTTACACTTATTTTGTTTAATTATTACCTCCCTAGATACAGTTGTGGCCAAAAGTATTGACACCCCTGCAATTTTGTCAGATAATACTCAGTTTCTTCCTGAAAATGATTGCAAACACAAATTCTTTGGTATTATTATCTTCATTTAATTTGTCTTAACCCCTTCCTGACATGAGATGTACTATCCCGTCCATGGGACCTGGGCCCCTATGCCCATGGACGGGATAGTACGTCTAGTGCGATCAGCGGCGCCCACGTGGTGAGCGCCGCTGATCGCGGCCGGGTGTCAGCTGATTATCACAGCTGACACCCGGCACAATGTGTCAGGGGCGGTCACGGACCGCCCCCGACACGTTAACCCCTTGCACACCGCGATCAAACATGATCGCGGTGTACCAGGGGGTTAAAGGGAAGCATCGGCAGGGAGGGGGCTCCCTCCGTGCTTCCCTGAGCCCCCCACGGCAGCGCAATGTGCAGCGCTGCTGCGGGGGGCTCCTTTCCTCCAGGCCCCCAAATCCAAGATGGCGATGGGGGCCTTCGGGGGGCCTGAGGAAGCTGGCTTCCTCAGTGCCTGCAAAGCGCAGGCATGAGGAAGCCTTCTGCAGTGCCTGTGTCAGATCGCTGATCTGTCACAGTGATCTGTGATGTGACAGATCAGCGATCTGTCACAGGACAGTGATGTCCCACCTGGGACTATTTAATAAAGTAAAAAAAAAAATAAAAAAAGTGTTAAAATAATTAAAAAAAAATCGCCAAATAAATTAGAAAAAAAAAAAAAAAATTCCCCCAATAAATCCATTTTTTGGAAATAATAAAAAAACCAAACAATAAAAGTACACATATTAGGTATCGCCGCGTCCGTAATGACCCGCCCTATAAAACTGTCCCATTAGTTAACCCCTTTAGCGAACCCCTTAAAAAATAAAAATAAAAAACGAAGCAAAAAATAATGATTTATTATCATACCGCCAAACAAAAAGTGTAATAACGCGCGATCAAAAAGACGCATATAAATATCCATGGTACCGCTGAAAACGTCATCTTGTCCCGTAAAAATCGAGCTGCCACACAGCATCATCAGCGAAAAAATAAAAAAGTTATAGCTCGCAGAATAAAGCGATGCAAAAATAATTATTTTTTATATAAAATAGTTTTCATTGCATAAAACCGACAAAAACATAAAAAAATGACATAAATGAGGTATCGCTGTAACCGTACTGACCCGAAGAATAAAACCGCTTTATCAATTTTACCGCACGCGGAACGGTGTAAACGCACTCCCCCAAAAGAAATTAATGAAACGCTGGTTTTTGTTCATTCTGTGTCCCAAAAATAGGAATAAAAAGCGATCAAAAAATGTCACGTGCCCGAAAATGGTACCAATAAAAACATCAACTCGTCCCGCAAAAAATTAGACCTCACATGACTCGGTGGGTCAAAATACGGAAAAATTATAGCTCTCAATATGTGGTGATGCAAAAACTATTTTTACAATAAAAAGCGTCTTTTAGCGTGCGACAGCTGCCAAATATAAAAACCGCCATAAATAGTAAATCAAACCCCCCCGTCATCACCCCCTTAGTTAGGGAAAAATAATAAAATTAAAAAAAAAGTATTTATCTCCATTTTCCCATTAGGGTTAGGGTTAGGGCTAGGGTTAGGGCTAGGGTTAGGGCTAGGGTTAGGGCTAGGGTTAGGGTTAGGGCTAGGGTTAGGGCTAGGGATAGGGCTAGGGATAGGGCTCAGATTAGGGTTAGGGGTGTGTTGGGGTAAGGGTTGGAGTTATAATTGGGGGGTTTCCACTGTTTGGGCACATCAGGGGCTCTCCAAATGCAACATGGCGTCTGATCTCAATTCCAGCCAATTCTGAGTTGAAAAAGTCAAATGTTGCTCCTTCCCTTCCAAGCTCTGCCATGCGCCCAAACAGTGTTTTACCCCACATGAAGGGTATCAACTTACTCAGGACAAATTGCAAAACAATTTTTGGGGTCCAATTTCTCCTGTTACCCTTAGGAAAATAAAAAATTGGGGGCAAAAATATCATTTTTGTGGAAAAAAATGATTTTTTTATTTTCACGTCCAAGTGTTATAAACTTCTGTGAAGCACTTAGGGGTTCAAAGTGCTCACCACACATCTAGATAAGTTCCGTGGGGGGTCTAGTGTCCAAAATGGGGTCACTTGTGGGGAGTTTCAATAGTTTAGGTACATCAGGGGCTCTCCAAACGCACATGACACCCGCAGACCATTCCATCAAAGTCTGCATTCCAAAACGTCACTGCTTCCCTTCCGAGCCCCGACGTGTGTCCATACAGTAGTTTTCTCCCACATATGGGGTGTCAGCGTACTCAGGCCAAATTGGACAACAACTTTTGGGGGTCCAATTTCTCCTGTTACCCTTGGGAAAATGAAAAAATTGGGGACTAATTGATCATGTTTCTGGAAAAAATACGATTTTTTTATTTTCATGCCCTGGCATTATAAACTTCTGTGAAGCTCTTGGGGGTTCAAAGTGCTCACCTCACATCTAGATAAGTTCCTTAGTGGGTCTAGTTTTCAAAATGGGGTCATTTGTGGGGGGTTTCCACTGTTTAGGTACATTAGGGGCTCTCCAAAGGCAACATGACACCCGCAGACCATTCCATCAAAGTCTGCATTCCAAAACGTCACTACTTCCCTTCCGAGCCCCGACGTGTGCCCATACAGTAGTTTTCTCCCACATATGGGGTATCAGCATACTCAGGACAAATTGGACAACAACTTTTGGGGTCCAATTTCTCCTGGTACCCTTGGGAAAATAAAAAAATGGTGACTAAAAATCATGTTTGTGGAAAAAATACGAATTTTTTATTTTCACGCCCGGGCATTATAAACTTCTGTGAAGCACTGGGGGGTTCAAAGTGCTCACCACACATCTAGATAAGTTCGTTGGGGGGTCTAGTTTACAAAATGGTGTCATTTGTGGGGGGTTTCCACTGTTTAGGTACATTAGGGGCTCTCCAAAGGCAACATGACACCCGCAGACCATTCCATCAAAGTCTGCATTCCAAAACGTCACTACTTCCCTTCCGAGCCCCGACGTGTGCCCATACAGTAGTTTTCTCCCACATATGGGGTATCAGCATACTCAGGACAAATTGGACAACAACTTTTGGGGTCCAATTTCTCCTGGTACCCTTGGGAAAATAAAAAAATGGTGACTAAAAGATCATGTTTGTGGAAAAAATACGAATTTTTTATTTTCACGCCCGGGCGTTATAAACTTCTGTGAAGCACTGGGGGGTTCAAAGTGCTCACCACACATCTAGATAAGTTCCTTGGGGGGTCTAGTTTACAAAATGGTGTCATTTGTGGGGGGTTTCCACTGTTTAGGTACATTAGGGGCTCTCCAAAGGCAACATGACACCCGCAGACCCGTATGAAGTACAATATGTCACGAGAAAATAATGTCAGAATCACCGGGATCCATGGAAGCGTTCCAGAGTTATGACCTCATAAAGGTACAGTGGTCAGAATTGTAAAAATTGGCCCGGTCATGAACGTGCAAACCACCCTTGGGGGCGAAGGGGTTAATTGAAAAAACACAAAAAGAATTGTCCTAAAGCCAAATTGGATATAATTCCACACCAAGCATAAAATAAGAGGGTGGACAAAAGTATTGGCACTGTTCGAAAAATCATGTGATGCTTCTCTAATTTGTGTAATTAACAGCACCTGTAACTTACCTGTGGCACCTGACAGGTGTTGGCAATAACTAATCACACTTGCAGCCAGTTGACATGGATTAAAGTTGACTCAACCTCTGTCCTGTGTCCTTGTGTGTACCACATTGAGCATGGAGAAATGAAAGAAGACCAAAGAACTGTCTGAGGACTTGAGAAACCAAATTGTGAGGAAGCATGAGCAATCTCAAGGCTACAAGTCCATCTCCAAAGACCTGAATGTTCCTGTGTCTACCGTGAGCAGTGTCATCAAGAAGTTTAAAGCCCATGGCACTGTGGCTAACCTCCCTAGATGTGGACGGAAAAGAAAAATTGACAAGAGATTTCAACGCAAGATTGTGCGGATGTTGGATAAAGAACCTCGACTAACATCCAAACAAGTTCAAGCTGCCCTGCAGTCCGAGGGTACAACAGTGTCAACCCGTACTATCCGTCGGCATCTGAATGAAAAGGGACTGTATGGTAGGAGACCCAGGAAGACCCCACTTCTTACCCCGAGACATAAAAAAGCCAGGCTGGAGTTTGCCAAAACTTACCTGAAAAAGCCTAAAACGTTTTGGAAGAATGTTCTCTGGTCAGATGAGACAAAAGTAGAGCTTTTTGGGCAAAGGCATCAACATAGAGTTTACAGGAGTAAAAAAGAGGCATTCAAAGAAAAAAACACGGTCCCTACAGTCAAACATGGCGGAGGTTCCCTGATGTTTTGGGGTTGCTTTGCTGCCTCTGGCACTGGACTGCTTGACCGTGTGCATGGCATTATGAAGTCTGAAGACTACCAACAAATTTTGCAGCATAATGTAGGGCCCAGTATGAGAAAGCTGGGTCTCCCTCAGAGGTCATGGGTCTTCCAGCAGGACAATCACCCAAAACACAGTTCAAAAAGCACTAGAAAATGGTTTGAGAGAAAGCACTGGAGACTTCTATGGTGGCCAGCAATGAGTCCAGACCTGAATCCCATAGAACACCTGTGGAGAGATCTAAAAATGGCAGTTTGGCGAAGGCACCCTTCTAATATCACGGACCTGGAGCAGTTTGCCAAAGAAGAATGGTCTAAAATTCCAGCAGAGCATTGTAAGAAACTCATTGATGGTTACTGGAAGCGGTTGGTCGCAGTTATTTTGGCTAAAGGTTGTGCAACCAAGTATTAGGCTGAGGGTGCCAATACTTTTGTCTGACCCATTTTTGGAGTTTTGTGTGAAATGATCAATGTTTTGCTTTTTGCTTCATTATCTTTTGTGTTTTTTGATTTAAGACAAATTAAACGAAGATAATAATACCAAAGAATTTGTGTTTGCAATCATTTTCAGGAAGAAACTGAGTACTATCTGACAAAATTGCAGGGGTGTCAATACTTTTGGCCACAACTGTAAAACAATTGGGCTTTTCTAATTAAACGTAGTTATGAATTTATCTATAAGGATAATTCCTTTGGTAATTACATTTTTCGTATTACCAGGGGAACCCCTTTAAGCCGACAATTTGCTTTAATATTCCAAGGGTACCTTGATTTTTTCTAAGTAAATCATGATATTTTAAGCAACCAAATTAAACATCCCTGCTATAATATGCTTTTCATACCATTTGTCAAACTTTAGATCATGTCACTATTTTTAAAGAGTCAAATAACACGATCTAGGAAAGGAGAAGTAGACTTGTCAGTTCAGAGCCAAAACCAACTTTACTATACTGAAAAGATTAGTTCTGTAAAAATGAAAATCTCAGTGGCGTGTTAGTGAGGAAAGGAAATAGTTCAGCTGTAATAAAACATAGTAGCTGTAAATGGTACATTCATTTTTACTGATTACAGAAGTTACTGTAACTTAAAGTTTCACAGGGGATCAATAGGAATTTTCAGATTCTGCAGTGCTAAACCCAACATCAACCTGACAGACCTATTATACGTTAATGGTATTGGCCAGGTTTATTGGGATCCATTTGAAATGGATCTGGTATGAATTTTGCTGCTCTTTTAAGAATTATAGCAATGCGAACAAAAGTTAAGAATTTTTCAAATCAGAATGTTTATTTCAATCATAGTTGTATTTTATTACAATTATTGAACAGATATTAAAATTCTTCTTTGTAGAGATAGTATCTATATATATAATTGCCTTAAATTGCCTGTCATCCACTTCCATCTGGATGTCCCCGAATCCCACAATCCACTGTGCCGCACCGGAAGTACGTCGACCACCAGGTGATACCACTCGGATCCAGGCCGCTGCTGCGATCCCAAACACCGCTGCGATCCCGACCGCTGCTGGGATCCCAGGTGCCGCTTGGATCCAGGCCACTGCTGCGATCCCAACCGCCAGCTGCTGCTCGGATCCAGGCTACCGCTGCGATCCTGACCGCAGCTGGGATCCCGGCCGCTGCTTGGATCCCAGCCGCTGCTCAGATCCCGACTGACGCTAGGATCCAGGCCGCTGCTGCGATCACGAGGCTGTGAAAGGGGTGTAATGAGGGGATATAATGAGAGGGGTGTAATGAAGGGAGTATAATAAGGGGGTGTAATGAGAGGGTGTAATGAGAGGGGAGTAATGAGAGGGATGCCGCCGACGGACCCCTGCCAGGACCCACCGCCTGACTACACACGCTGGATCCTGGCGCTGCCTGCCCACCCACTTCCGTGCAGTCACAGCCAGCAGGAACGACCGCATCTTGAGGCCTGTGCTGGAGATTGAGTGCGGCCACCCTCTGGTGGCGCCGCACACCATCTCCAGCACAGGCCGTAAAACACTGTCTATCCTGCCGGTTGTGACTGTATGGAAGTGGGTGAGCCGCCACCCCCAGCACCACAAAGCTGCCCCCATAATGATGCTACCGCCTTCCCGATGCGATAGCATCTGGCACACATCTAGTTATTATATATTTGTTATGTTTCATTTGTATTAAGTTATTTTGGTTCTCAGAAACTCCACCTAATGTGCTGGTGGGAAGAAGCTGTATTTAGTGCCTTGATTTGGCCTTGGCTCTCCCAGGGATCGTGTGATATTTTTATATCATGCGACCACTGAGATCAATCAGATTTGGCTTCACTCTCCCCTCCTTCCGACAAATGAAGATATCTGGAGGAAGTGGCAGCTAAGGCTGCCCTCTCACTTCCTTCGGATGTCAATTACATCCATAGGAGAAGAGTGCTCCCTGTGCTAATTAGCTGCAGGCATCACGTGACATGAAATTGTCATGCAAGCTGTGGGGATATGAACTCTAGATGCAAGCAACAGTGCTAACCACTGAGCCACCCTGCAGCTCGTCTGTACACCTATCACTTGATCAAGAGCTGTGAGCTTTCATATACATTTCTATTACCACTTATCTATGATGTTCTTGTACAACATGAATTTCAATTTCAGCTATGATCATAATGATGTCAGTTACATGTGTTACTTTTTTCCTCACTTCAAAAGACAATCTGTGTGGTCTGTGCTACTTATTGGGTAGCATATCATTAACACGCTTGCTGCATTATCTACTGTTCATGGCAGAACTTGTTCAGCTTGGATTACCTTTGCTTGTGGCTTTTCTTGACAGAGCCTGACATCTGTATTTTTGTATTATATGGAAAACCTAAAGGTTTAGTAAGAGGTAACAGTCTCCATCCAGGTGTCCTTATTAATGATTAGTAATATATTTTTGTAGGTATACATAATGTTGGAGCCAAGCATATAGTTTTTATGGCAGTTTTTACGTCTGCGTTTTGAGCCAAGACCAAAAGTGGCTAAAAAAAAGGGAGTCTGTCAACACAAATTGACTGTTCGAACCAAGCACAGGCGCAGTGCACCACTGGCATGCCCAAACAGTTCAGTGCACGTTGCCACCTGCTGTTTTCTATCTATTTCTGCCTTCTCTGGCTCCCAGAAAGCCAGTACTGTCTGTTAGACACCATGATTCTCCCACTGCACAGGGTAGATCCAAAGCCTTGTCTGCTTCTGCGGTCTCTCATTCTGCTTCAGCCGTTCTTGCTCAGACTCGTGCTGTGCACTTGGTTACTGCTGGCTCTCCAGCCAAGCCTATGGTAACCAGCAATGGGAAGCGGCAAACAGACGCTCTGGAGGCTGATTCCAGAAATCACCCTACTGAGAATGCTTGTGATGTGGCGACGTCTCATTGGTGGATGGTCGTCAGCTGCTCTGGTGATGTGGCAGCTCCGGATTGGTCCACAAGCAAGGTCCTGTCTGACTGGACATGACCTAAACATATAAATGGTCCTCTGAGGCGCACGCTGGTGCGCCAGTGTCATTTGCGTTGTGTGTGTGTGTGGGTGGAGACACTGCTGCTCTGTTGGCTTGTATGAATGCCTAGCTTTCCTGAGAGAGGCAGGTTTTTCTTTTGGCTTTGCTTAGCGCCTGTCTCGGCCACGTGTGCGGCATTGGTCAGTTACAGTGCACAGTCAATTCACGTGCTTATACCCTAGTGTTTTCAACTGGGCATTGCACACACCTCATTTTGCACCGCTCGGCGGTTAGCTGAGCTGGTATTCATATTTTGTGCAACTCGATGGTCAGCTAAGTTAGCTATTTATATTTTCGTTGCCACTCAGCGGTTAGCTGAGCTGGTATTCCTTTGCCAGTGCATACCTCATTGAGACATTATCAGCCTGGTATCTTGCGTTCAGATCACACTGTGTGATGTTGGTATAGCGTGCTTCTTGGTGAACGCTCGCCGCACGACTCCGCCTTTGTTTACTAGCAGCAGGATAACATCTCTGCACGGTGGACCCTGAGTTAATATCCCACTAAATAAAATAACTAATAAAATGAGATCTGCCAACCCTAACACTGTCAATCAAGGAAGGGGGTAGGAAATGCACGCCAAACAAGTAGGTGGGAATGTGCAATGAATTGTTTGGCCACAGAAATTATACTTTGTTTGAACAGCCATTTTATGCTGAGAGGCTGTATCCTTTCTGTTACTCCTCGTCGAAACCCTCCAAAACTCTGGAGTGGTGCTGTAAAGTTTTACATTAACTACATAATAGAACTGGCATCCACAAGTAATAGCAGAGGCAGAGCTCATGTGCCTAGATTAGCAATGCAGTTTAATAGCATGGGGGTTGTACTTGCACACAGCTGCATAGTATTACACTGCACAGTAGAGAAGGGTTACAGAAACCCTGTCATTTGTCATAAATATGTAGGTTTTTTAACATGGTCTAAATGTTGCTGTTCCCCTCAGTCTGGTGTCACTTCTGTTCCTGAGATATCGCCCTGGGAAGGATGGCACAAGGGAGATCATGCAGAATCTCAGTGCTGCCACCACATGTGATGAGCGCGCACCTTGCCATCCTGACTGATGTCACTAGTATGTCCGAGGAATGACGCAGTATGGTCTTCTCAGTTGCACGAACGTGACGTTCCACATCCCCTGGGGTCAGCTTGGCACAGTTTTACACAGACACTCCCTGACCACATGGGCCCAGGGGGGCACGGGGAGTGAGAGGATGTGGCCCATGCAGTTGCTGACATGGCACCACACTCACCCTAACCCTGACAGGCTGAGAGGCCCCTTTCACTAGTATTAGTGAAACAGAGCGCTGCCAGCCTGGTAGGACTGCCACAAATTCCTTGTTAGATATAAGCCTCGTCCATTAACCGGTCCAACAGGTAATTTATTTAGGGCAGTGTAGGGCGATGGACTGGGCCAGTAACATCCCCAGCAATACATATGGCAGTGCTTCTCTCAGTAACATCCCTAGTAATACATCTGGCAGTGCTTCTCTCATTTCGGGGCTGTAACTACTGGTGCTGTCACCCTTGTTGCCAGGAGGGATACTTTCCGACCATGACAGAACTGGGCACCTGACTGCAGGGGGAGGGTCAGAGATAAGAAGCTCTCAGCGCGGGAAGACGGGGTCTTTGGCAGGAAGGCAGCATGCACAGCAGGGAAAGGTTTGCTCACTCTCCGCAGCACCATATCAGAAGGCCAGGCCGTTTTGCTTACTGCCATCCCAGATGCCGACAGACCGCAAGCAGCCTATGACTGTGGGCTTGCTTACCTCCGAGACCGAAGTGATGTCCCGAACCACACCGCTGACTGTATACGGAGCAGGCTGCAGACTTGACCAGGAGGATCACGCGGGGTCGGACAGTACACTCCGGACCTCCACCGCTGAACTTTATCCATCCAAAGAGACCCCAAAGGCTCCTTCTTCACCAACACCTTGTTCCAGGACTGTGAAGCTACATATAGGAAAGTCAGGCCACATCGCGGCTGTCAGGAGACAGTGCCTCACATTCCTCCAGGACTAGGCAAGAGACTTCACGCGTCGTCTGCAGCGCCACCGTGGGATCTTCAGGCCGCCAACCTCTGAAAACATCAGACTGCTAAGTTTACCTTTTTGTTGAATATTTACCCCTGTGTTGAATCCCAAACCCCCTGTGTTGAATCACCTTTTTATCTCCCTGCGAGGAGTAACACCTGTATTAAATACCCATTAATCCTTGATCTGCCTCCAGCTTGTAACTGCATCCCACGTTCCTGCTGCTTGCTCTCATTAGCATGGTGGCTTAGTGGTTAGCATTGCTTCACTGGGGTCCTGGGTTCAAATCTCACCAAGGACAACATCTGCAAGGAGTTTGTATGTTCTCTGCGTGTTTGCGTGGGTTTCCTCCCACATTCCAAAGACATACTGATAGGGGATTTAGATTGTGAGCCCCATCGGGGACAGTGATGATAATGCGTGCAAACTGTAAAGCGCTGCGGAATATGTTGGCACTATATAAATAAAGAGACTATTATTATTTGTGTCTATTTCTTGCTGTTTTCCCAATTTTTCATATTTTATTTCTTTCCCTTTTATTTTTCATATCTTACATTCTCCATGTCCCTTTTGTATCTTGATTGTCTAGTGCGTTTTGTTTTTTGACTCTTTTGCTATTTATCTGCCTTCTCATAACGCATATTTCTCTTTCCAGTTAGTCTTTCTTGGCTATTTTTGGCTTATTAAGGCTACTTTCACACATCAGTTTTTTGCCGTCAGGCAGGATCCGGCTATTTTTAGAAAAAACGGATCCGGCATAAATTTTGGAGAACTGTAGAAACGGATCCGTTTTTTTGCTGGATCCGTCTAGCAGGTTATATCTGTTTCCTGGGGGCTGGCCAATTGGATCTGAGCATGCGCAGACTTAAAAAAACGGATCTGGTGGCTGGATCCGTCTTTTTCTGGATCCGGCGCATTCCAGCGCCCATAGACTTTCATTGTAGCAAAAAGCTGGAAGCGCCGGATCCGGCGCTTCCGGCTTTTTCGCCGGAGACAAGAAACGTTACAGTAGCCGTTTTTTCCAGACGCCGGAATGAGACAAGTAGCCGGATCCGGCAAAAAACGGATGAAACGCAATGCCATCCGGCGCGATCCGGCGCTAATGCAAGTCAATGGGGAAAAACTGGATCCGGCATTGCATTTTGCCGGATCCGGTTTTACAAAAAAAAGCCGGATCGCGCCTGACGGCAAAAAACTGATGTGTGAAAGAGGCCTAAGAAGCACGCTACTGCGCATGTCTTCCCCGTCTGCTCGGCTTTTTCCAGCTATCGTCAACCTCTCTGAACACGGCGCATGCACACTCATTGTCTCGCACATCATTTAATGTCATAGGACATTGGGAGGTCGCATCACTGTCCCTGCCCACCTTTCCTGTTCTTAATCCGACACTTCCGTCTTGTGGATATGCACCAGTGTGCTATGTCCATTGCTACTGCAGCAGGGATCACTGATGAGCACCGATGGACACAGAAAAAAGTAACCTATCCTTCACCCATAGTATTTGGAATGTATTTGATCAACCTTCAACCTCTCATTTCCAAAATACCAGTGGTTCCCCTACTTACGGTAGTTATTACACCATTATTAGGCTGTTTGATCAGCAATTTTGCCTTTGCATTACAGAATCTTATTTGCTGGAGTGAAGCATAATACCGTATATCATATTTAACCTATATTGTAGAAAGTAAAGAAAAATCTAAATATCAGAAGTACTGTTTTTGGGTAGCTTCAACTCCCCCAAATATAGAATAAAATAGTTCAATAGGTGAAATATTACCCAAAATGTTGACAATAAAAACATATTTTCCCACAAAAAAATTAGCACTCATAAAACACTATCAACACTAGCAAAAACATTTTAAAATGAAAAAATATATAAATTTGATATTATCATAACTGTACTGACCCGTAGAATGAACGTAGAACGAATTTAACATGTAATTTTTGCAGCATAGTGAACTTTGTAAAAACAAAACAAAAAATAATCGAGGAATTACTATTTTTTTTTTTCAATTTTTCATTTTCAGTATATTATATCATAAAATGAATGCTGGGCTGCTGGATGCAGCAAGCTTATTGTAGGTTTTCTGTGCTTCTTCAGTGCTGTAGACGCAAAGCTGCCACTGCCAGCAGAATCAGGGAGTGCACAGTTTGGGCCAGTGGCACAGCCATGCCGCCAGCCCAAAAAGTCAGTCATCAGGAGCACATTTCCCCCCAGCAAGCAGGAAACTAGGAGGCAGGGGAGTTGTGTGTTCCTGAAGGCAAAAGATAAGCTTGTCTGCTTTAATAAATGATCTCATATAGTGGACTGTACAAATTATCTATTTATACTTGATTGCTCTGTACAATAGTTACAATCTTTCCAATAGGGGTGTGCATTTACCTTGTGTATAAGAGAAGGAAGCTCTTAGGGCTCTTTGTTATAGATGCCATTGTAGAGCAATTACTCGGAAATTCTGCCCCAATTCCCTTGGATTTTTCCCATGAAAAGCAGCTTATTGTTAGTGATTTCTGAAACTGGACCTTTAGTGATCAAATAACCTCACAGCCAGGTCCTCTCAAGAGAGTCTTAGCTGTGATCAGTCAGTCAAAAAATGGGATTTTGGTCACCAAATGATGTACTGGTGAAATGCAACTTTGGTGTTACTTTTCTGAAATATATTAGGAAAAGATTTACCAATCAATTTCCCTTTATCGTCATTTATTATACAAAAATGAGTAATGCATGTTGCATACAACATTAGACCTTCCTAATAAAACTGTTTTGTTTCAAATAAGCTGCAAAAGTTTGATTTAGATTTCAGAATGAAATACTGCACACCTTTATGTGCTCACTCCCGCTGAGAGAGACAAGGGTTTTGCATGTTTGTTTGCTAAGAAAAAAAAAGTTTATGACTTTGATGTTGGGAAATCTGTCTCTAAGAAGGAGACCAAGTAAAACCCTGAGGAAAATACCATCTTCATAGAGAACGTTACAAGACTAGCAAAGCGTAGCAGTTAATGGTATTTTTATTTGCCTGCTGGAGACATTGAAACTACATTCCTGGTTTCTTGAAGTTAAAATTCAAATTGTGCAATCTCAGCATTTTAATAAACCACTCGAACTACCTAGGAGCTGGTGTTTTGGGATCATTTCTTTGCATGGAAAGGTTGGAGAAAAATAAAAAAAACACCTTCTCATGTCCATTGTAGACAGCTATATTGCATTGTTGTTACAATATATTCAAACAGCAAAAGTCTCTGTTTTACGTTATAATAGCTTGACATTACCTTTTCTCTCAGTTCTTTGATCCAGTGATTATATGTAACAAATGACACAACCTTTTTACACAGTGAGGTGCTCAGCCATTGAAAGAGCATTTAAACAATTTGTTTATAGTTAAAAGGGTTTCAGCGACCAATATATCCCACAGGTAGCAGCAGCAGCAGCACCAGAACACAGGACCCTCTTGATATATACAATGATATGTATATACACACATACAGTGCCTGCATGCCTTGCACTGATGTGTATACAGCGACGTACACTACCTTGAGAACAGATTCCACTGATACATATCCATAGCCAGTATAATCAAGAGTTCAATCCACTGGACATATTGTCACTTCGGACACTCCAAATACAATATAATCCTACAAAAAAACACGGAGATCATATCCCAATAAATATAAAATAGTTTTTTTTTATTAATATAGTATAGTTGATTCAAATCCATATAATACAGACAAAAGACAAAGACCTAATCAAAGCTCATGTATGGTGGACACCGCAACACTATTGTAGCAGGTAGGAAAAAGACAGCAAAACCATGTATTAAGTTATCTGCAATAAAAAATCCCAGAAAAACTCCTAAAAAAGTGCATAGTGCAAATGGAATTAATATTAATAGCAGGCAACCTACTCTATATCTCACTTCACACCAGTGTGCTGAGGGTTAAAGCCAGTCAAATAGACCTATCATAAAATGGCGGCCGCCAACACAGGGACACTTATCTTACCCATGTATGACTGCTAGGAAGTGTGTCCAGGAGCAGCCCCGACGCGCATATCGCATGGGCTTCCTCGGGGGGCTGTGTCTGTGTGCAGAAAGAGTGGGTATTTATATAAGAGGACCAGATGTTACTGATTATCAGCGCCATTATCGGCGCATGCGCAATGCACCACGGGTCCGTCATACAGTATCGCCCACAGCCGCTCATGTGACCGGAAGGCAGAGGGAAATCCCTCATGATGTCAGAACGCCTCCCCTGTCACAGCCAGCCGCCGGGGAGATACAATAGGAATCCTGCCGCACTGGGCATGCGCACCTGATGAAACCACCATCTTGGATATGGGCAAAAAAGAGGGCAAATGAATGCAGTGACGTTAATGTAAAATTAAATGTGAACAAATACAATACAACAGTGATGACCATAAAGATATAGTGACAGGGGACAAGAAAACCATATATAACCCCCATATACAAAATATATATATATATTAATTATATATAACAGTGACAAGCACAAAAATTGGGCAAAATCCAAACATAATCGTGATAAGATTATATAATAAATTTGTGAATTTCAATAATTGAAGACGATTCCAAGGGAGAATATATATGCTTCATCATAGAGATGGATCAGGTGCTTCAGGATGAAATGGCAGCGTCACACATCTTATAGGATAATAAAATCTTATATCCGTCCACAGTTCTCCAGATTGTTTGATAAAGATACCCAGGACATCAGACAATGATGGCATAAAGACGATGAGCTGAAAATAGCTAAATAAAAAAACATAAACAAAAAACACACAGAATTAAAATCAAAAGTAAAGGGACATGGACCAAACTCCTTAAAGAAAGGACGCAAAACTTAATTGCTCATTCAAGCCAGATGCACTCATGGTACCCAGTATTGTTATCCAACGGCATTCTAATTGTGCCAAAGTTCGCTTTGTATCTCCACCACAAATACCACACCTCACCCTATCAATACCAAAGACCTGTAAATCTTTTGGGTTACATCTATGGTGTAGTCTGAAATGACGTGGGATAGTCTTTAAAATTGCTATGTCATCCACATCCTTTGCTGCTTGAATGTGTCTGACATGTTCACGAGACGAACTCTAAGTTCGCGTGAAGTCAGACCCACATATAACAAATTACAAGTGCAATTAGCCATATACACCACAAAAGTGGTGCTGCATGAAATGTAGTCCGTAATTTTAAAATTTCTGTGGCCATCAGCAGAAACAAAAGATGTGCAGCGAACATGATTACGGCACGCTAAGCAATCACCGCAGGGATAAAAATCCCATTTTCGTTTACCAGCTCCAAATGGGTCAGGTGCTTGAGTAACATAATGACTATGTACTAAAATGTCCCTCAGATTCTTACTCCTCCTAGCTGTCATAAGAGGCGCATCAGAGAGACATTTTGAAAGGACCTGGTCAGTTTTTAATATCGACCAATGTCTCTTCAAGATATGTCTCATAGTCTCCCATTGGTGATTGAATGTGGATGTATACCAAATTTTAGAGTCCTCTTTTTTGACAGGTTTCTTAATAGCAAGTAAGTCACTTCTTCTAGAATTTCTGGCACGGAAATAACCTCTTTTTATGCTTCTTTTGCTATAGCCATGTGCCAGAAATCTCTCCCCAAGGTCCACTGACTGCCGTTCAAATGCCTCCTCAGTAGTGCAAATCCTCCTCATCCTTAAAAATTGACCAATTGGAATGGCTCCAATTGTAGAGCTTGTGTGGGATGATGAGGCGTCGAGGAGCGCATTTACGGACGTATCTTTCCTAAACACATCAGTGTGCATTGATCCATCATCCTGTACCAGCAACTTGATGTCCAAAAAAGATAATGTTTTCTGATGGTATACATATGTTAGTCTGATGTTGAGGCTGTTGCGATTCAATTCCTGCATAAATTCATGTAGATGATGTACCGAACCTTGCCAAATAAACAAAATATCATCAATGAATCGGTACCACACCAGAATCTGGGTAGCGGCCTGTGCACCCCCCCTGAAAAATGCTCCTCTCCCAGTACCCTAAAAAGAGGTTAGCATAAGAGGGCGCACAAGCTGCCCCTATGGTGGTGCCACGCCCCTGGAGATAGAACCGATCCTTAAAAGTAAAAAAATTATGTGTAAGAATGAATCGCAAAAGCCTCATCACCAGACCCTTAATTTCCACATCAATGTTGCTGGATTCCAGGAAAAATGAAACAGCCTCAAGCCCGTCATCATGGCGGATTGGAGGTATACAATGCCTCAACATCCGCCGTGACCAAAAGCATATCAGCCTCAAGGACTAAACCATCTAGACGTCTCAAGACGTCCGTAGTGTCCCTGACATAGGAGGACAGCGTCTCAACCTGTGATCTGAGGTACTGATCAATGAACTTACAAATGGGATCACATAGCCCTCCTATGCCAGAGACAATAGGACGCCCTGGAGGATTAATAGCGTCTTTGTGGACCTTTGGGAGAAGATAGAATGTTGGAACAATTGGTTTCTTGAAAACCTATCCATCAAACACTTTTTTATGGATGGTTCCCATATCGAGTGATTCCTCCAAAATATTCAACAGCTCAACCTGAAAAAAAGGCAGTGGGTTATGAGAGAGAAGCTCATAGGTATCTTTATTCCGTAGTTGTTTGAAAGCCTCTTTCTCATATTTCTCTACAGGCCAAATGACCACGTTCCCCCCCTTATCAGCAGGTTTTATCACCACATCATGCATTCCACTCAATTCTTTTAATGCTTTTCTCTGAGACCAAGTTAGATTATCTCTTTTACCCTCATTAGAAATGGTTTTCAAGTCAGCAGAAACCAGCCTAGTAAAGATATCCACTTGTGGGCAAAGGGAAAAGGGTGGAAACGTGGTTGATTTGGCAGAAATGGGAGGAAAAAATAGATAAATCAGCTGATTCATGTTACGAAATGTGCTTAGGATGGCAAAATAAAGAGAGCAACCCGGAGTGGACCCTCTGGGTCACGGCTCCAGAGCCTCTGCGGGCGAGCTGGACCAGGTGGAGCCACCCCCTATACAGGGAGTGTTAGGGGCAGGCCCACAAGGGATGGAACCATGACAGCCAGAGCCAAAGGGACGACTGGGTGAGCACCAGGGGAACTAGGGTGGAGAGTCAGCGGAGCAGCGGTACGGGAGACAGCGGAAGGAGCCAGAGAAACGCAGAGACTTGGAGGGTTCGGAGCTGGTAGTGGCTGGAGGCTGCAAGAGAGAGAAAAGGGGTAAGAGAGTACATGGACAGGAGGGTCACAGGAGAGCAAGCACACAGAAAGGACGGCAGGGACAACGAGAGGTGAAGGCACCAGAGGCGAGGGAGAACCAGGACCGCCGGGATGGCGAACCCAGAGAGAGACAGCAGAAAACCTAAGTCAGCAAAGCAAAGGGAATATGCAGGGCCTGAGAGAGTACTGAGCGCTGGCCAAAAGGACAGCGACCCGGGAACGATACACAGGCGTCTTACCTTGGGAGACGCCGGCCAGAAATAGACGATGGGCGCCGCCATGTTGGGGGCGGAGCCACCGCGTCACATGGTGTAGTCAGAGCGCCGGCCACAGGAGCGTGGGAGCGGGGACGCGCCGGGGAGTGGATGCGCGCCGGGAGGTGCACACAGGACCTTGCAGGTGAGTATCGGTGGCCGGCGTGACAGTACCCCCTCCTCTACTCCCTCCCCTTCTAAGGTTGTCGAGAAATCGTTTCATGATCCGAGGTGCATTATTGTTCTCTCGAGGTTCCCAGGACCTCTCCTCAGGGCCGAAACCCTTCCAATCGACCAAAAACAAAGTTCGACCTCTAACAGTTCTTGTGGCGAGTACTGTATATCCTTAACCTCAAAGGTATTACCAGAACTGCTGGGTTGGAAATTTTGAGAAGCAGTTGAGTGGTAGTGATTAAATACCGCAGGCTTGAGGAGGAATACATGAAAAACATTAGGAATTCTTAGCGAGGCAGGCAATTTTAATTTGTAGGCCACGCTATTGACGCGCTTTAGAATTTCAAAAGGACCGATGAAACGTGGGCCCAACTTATAGGAAGGGACCTTTAGTCTGATATACCATGAGTATAGCCAGACCCTCTCCCCGGGGGAGTACGGAGGGGCATCCAAACGTCTCTTATCGGAGTAATCCTTCATTTTGCGACTGGCTCTCTCAACGGCCTCCCTGGTGTCCCTCCAAATCTGGGAGAAATCTATCGACACAGCATCTGCCACCGGTACACCCGAGGTGGGGGAAACAGGAAGGGGGATGCCGGGATGTTGTCCAAAAACCACAAAAAAGGGAGACTTGGTGGAGGCTTCACTGGGATGATTATTGTACGCGAATTCAGCCCACGGAAGAAGAGAAACCCAGTCATCTTGGTGCGCGTTGGAAAAATGCCGGAGGTAGGAAGTCAGGACTTGATTGACCCGTTCCACTTGTCCATTTGACTGGGGATGATAGGCTGACAAAAAATCCAGAGTTATCTTCATCAATCCGCAGAGAGCTCGCCAGAATCGAGAGGTGAATTGGACTCCTCTATCCGAGACAACGTGCTGAGGAAAGCCATGGAGACTGAAGACGTGGAGCAAGAAAATCTTCGCCAACTCGGGGGCAGAAGGCAGACCAGACAATGGAACAAAGTGAGCCATCTTAGAAAAGCGATCCACGACCACTAAGATAACCGTACATCTCGAGGAGAGTGGCAGATCGGTGATGAAGTCCATAGCTATGTGGGTCCATGGAGTCGTGGGTATGGGTAATGGGTGTAGGAGCCCATAAGGCCGGGATCGAGGGACCTTGTTCCTGGCACTCGAAGGACAGGAAGCGATGAAGTCCAAGACGTCTTGGCGAAGCGATGGCCACCAATAGTGACGGGAGACGAGATAGAGAGTCTTCCTCACTCCAGCGTGTCCCGAAAATTTAGATGAGTGCCCCCAGCATAAGACCCTAGCCTTGTCCCCACCTTGAACGAAGGTCTTACCGGGTGGTGGAGAAAGTACGCTTAGGGGAGCCACAGTGATAATCTTAGCTGGATTGATGATGTGCGCTGGACCATCCTCACTGTCCACAGGCGAAAAGGAAAGAGACAGGGCGTCAGCCTTGATGTTCTTATTCCCTGGCTGGAAGTGGAGCTGAAAATCAAAGCGGCCGAAGAACAAAGACCATCTAGCTTGATGTGGGTTGAGTCTTTGGGCGGTCTGAACTTAAGCCAAATTCTTATGATCCGTGAATATGGTAAACGGATGGACAGCTCCTTCAAGAAGATGGCGGCACTCTTCGAGGGCGAGTTTAATGGCCAGTAGTTCTCTGTCTCCAATGGAGTAATTACGTTCTGGGGTGGAGAAGACCTTGGAGAAGAACCCACATGTGACCACGCGTCCAGAGGAGGTTTTCTGTAGAAGGACAGCTCCTGCTCCCACAGACGAGGCATCAACCTCCAGGAGGAATGGCCTATTGGCATCTGGACGGTGGAGTACCGGAGACTTAGTGAATTCCTGCTTTAAATCTTTAAAAGCGGCTTCAGCATCCAGCGGCCAAGTGTGGGGATTAACCCCTTTGCGAGTGAGAGCCGAGATAGGCTTGACTAAGGAAGAAAAAGGCGGGATGAATTGCCTGTAAAAATTGGCGAAGCCCAAAAACGCTGGATTGCCTTCACTCCTTGGGGACGCGGCCACTTGAGAACGGCAGAGACCTTTTCAGGATCCATCTCCAAGCCAGTACTCGAAACGATGTAGCCAAGGAACAGTAGAGAGGACTGCTCAAAGAGGCATTTCTCCAACTTAGCAAATAGGTAATTCTCCCTGAGACGATGTAGAACTTGACCGACATCTCGGCGGTGGGTAGACAAGTCGGGAGAGAAAATCAAGATGTCGTCCAGATAGACCACTACACAGACATAGAGGAGATCTCGAAAGATGTCATTGACGAGTTCTTGGAATACTGCAGGAGCGTTGCAAAGTCCAAATGGCATTACTAAGTACTCGTAATGCCCGTCCCGTGTGTTGAATGCAGTCTTCCATTCATCCCCGGACCGTATACGAACTAGATTGTAGGCTCCTCGCAGGTCCAGCTTGGTGAAGACTCGTGCTCCTCTCAAGCGATCGAAGAGTTCAGGAATTAATGGAAGCGGGTACTTGTTTTTCACCGTGATGCAGTTAAGACCCCGATAATCAATACACGGACGAAGAGTCCCGTCCTTCTTCTTCACAAAAAAGAAACCTGCTCCAGCAGGCGAGAATGATTTTCAAATGAAGCCTTTGGCTAGGTTCTCTTGGATGTACTCCGACATAGCCTGCGTCTCGGCTAGAGAGAGAGGAAAAATTCTGCCGCGGGGAGGAGTGGACCAGGAATGAGCTCGATAGGGCAGTCATAAGGTCGGTGAGGTGGAAGAACCTCAGCTTCCCTCTTGTCGAAGACATCCGTGTAGGCCCTATATGCGGACGGCAAACTAGAGGGACCAGGGAGGAGACAGGGAACACCCACGGGATGCACCAGCTGCAGACACCGAGACTGACAAGAGTCCCCCCAGCACAAAACATTGCCGTTACGCAAATCTAAAGTGGGCTCATGAAATCACAACCAAGGAAGACCAAGGAGAATAGGATGAGAGATACCGGCTAAAACAAAAAATGAGATTTTCTCCTTGTGCAAGGCGCCAATCTGAAGCTCGATCTCGTGCGTAACTAGCTTAATGGTCTCTTGCAAGGGATTACCGTCTACAGATGCAAGGACTTGGGGACTCTCAAGGGCCTTCACAGGGACCGAAAATTTGGAAACTACATCGAGTCTAATAAAATTCCCAGCGGCGCCCGAATCCACGTAGGCTGCCAAGGAGACCCGCTTGCCACCCACATGCAATAGGACAGATAGAGAAAGGGGTTCAGAGGAATCATGCATACCTAGGGAGGCCTTTCTTACCTGACCTAGGCGGAGAAGTTTTCCGGACGATCCGGACAGGTACGGAGCAAATGAGACCCGCTACCGCAATAGAAACATAGGCCGTGAGAACTTCTCTCCTTGCGTCGCTGTTCGGAGAGCTTCAAGCGATCTACTTGCATAGGCTCGGATCCTGATGCAGAGGGAAAAGACCTAGACAGAGGACTGGGTGGTCTGCGAGGAGATGGCAGCGGGCGCGCGAGTCTTCTCTCACGAGCTCGTTCCTGGAACCGCAGATCGATTCGGGTTGCCAAAGAGATTAGATCCTCAAGAGCCGTGGGAGTGTCGCGGCCTGCTAACTCGTCCTTTATATGACCCGAAAGCCCCCTCCAGAACGCTCCCACCAATGCCTCATTGTTACAGCCCAAATCGGACGACAGAGTCCGGAATTGAATGGCATATTGACCCACGGTTAGGGATCCCTGGCATAAGCTGAACAGAGACTCAGTAGTGGAGGCGAGACGACCTGGCTCGTCGAATATGCGACGAAAAGTGTCCAAAAAATTTGACAGGTGGGCAACCAGGGGGTCATCACGCTCCCAGAGGGGGTTTACCCATGCCAAAGCGTCCCCCTCGAGGTGGGAGATTATGAAGGCCACTTTAGACCGATCCGTGGGGTATGCCTGAGGCTGCAACTCGAAGTGGAGGCGACATTGGTTCAGGAAACCTCGGCATAGTTTAGTGTCACCGTTATAGCGGGGTGGTTTGGCCAACCGCGGTAGGGGATGAGGACCAGTAACTGGAGGAGGAGCAGCCGTGGCTGCCTGGAGCGAGAGTAAGCGGCCATCAACCGAAGCCATGTAGCTGAGGATGTGACTTTGTGCGTCCCGCTGCTGCGCTAACTCTTGCTGTAAGCCGGCCAGCTGGGCCGCATTACCAGGATCAGAGGTTTGGAGGGCGGAGAGGCGCGCGTCCATCGATTTCATAAAGGACATTATGCGCGTTTGATTCTCTCGTAAAAAAATTAACTCCTTCTGAGTAGCCGTGACTCCAGCGGGGTCCATGGCCTGTGTATCTGTTACGGAATGTATGTTTAGAATGGCAAAATAAAGAGAGCAACCCGGAGTGGACCCTCTGGGTCACGGCTCCAGAGCCCCTGCGGGCGAGCTGGACCAGGTGGAGCCACCCCCTATACAGGGAGTGTTAGGGGCAGGCCCACAAGGGATGGAACCATGACAGCCGGAGCCAAAGGGACGACTGGGTGAGCACCAGGGGAACTAGGGTGGAGAGTCAGCGGAGCAGCGGTACGGGAGACAGCGGAAGGAGCCAGAGAAACGCAGAGACTTGGAGGGTTCGGAGCTGGTAGTGGCTGGAGGCTGCAAGAGAGAGAAAAGGGGTAAGAGAGTACATGGACAGGAGGGTCACAGGAGAGCAAGCACACAGAAAGGACGGCAGGGACAACAAGAGGTGAAGGTACCAGAGGTGAGGGAGAACCAGGACCGCCGGGATGGCGAACCCAGAGAGAGACAGCAGAAAACCTAAGTCAGCAAAGCAAAGGGAATATGCAGGGCCTGAGAGTGTACTGAGCGCTGGCCAAAAGGACAGCGACCCGGGAACGATACACAGGCGTCTTACCTGGGGAGACGCCGGCCAGAAATAGACGATGGGCGCCGCCATGTTGGGGGCGGAGCCACCGCGTCACATGGTGTAGTCAGAGTGCCGGCCACAGGAGCGTGGGAGCGGAGTTGGGGAGGCCTGAGGTCAGGAGCGGGGACGCGCCGGGGAGCAGGTGCGCGCCGGGAGGTGCGCACAGGACCTTGCAGGTGAGTATCGGTGGCGGGCGTGACAATTCATTTTCTAATTCCTCCAAAACAGAGATTGCTTCTTGTTCAGCAGTGCTCAAACTTTCTGTTGTTGACCGAGAGTGAAGTTTTTTCAGTACTAGCATTCTTGAGAACAAATGCAAATCTTTCAATGCTGTAAAATAATCATAATTATTACATGGAGAAAACAGAAGACCAAGACCCAAGACTTCCCTCTGAGAAACAGTCAGAGTGTGTTGAGACAAATTAATTACCTCCATATTGTTATTCTTGGGTCTCTTGTCTTTCTGGGGAATATAACATTCTTCCTTTTATTCCCAAATCTCGTTGTCTGCTGCCAACGATCTTTTCCATTCAATCTATCAAAGCCCATTTTGCTCTTTTCAGATGTTACCGACCTCTCATCGATGGATGATACACAGGAAAAAGAAACTGATCGTGCTCTAGATACAGATCTCCTATTTGTAGGATTGGTTCTCCACATGTATACCCGATTGTTCTGGGCATCCATTGAGTCACGTTGATATTTTTTTGTTTTGGTAGAAACAGTTTCTTTTTCCCATTTCTGTATTTCCAGATCAAGCTCATTCTTGAAAGTAGTACTCATTTCAGGAGTGAGTTTTATTAATCTCCTCCTGGATGAGATTAAGATCCTTATCAATCTCACTTAAAGTGACTTCATTATTGGAAATCAAAAGTCCCATAAATCCTTTAGAACAGGTGGATGTAACTTCCTCCCATTGATTTTTAAATTGATCATTTTCTATAGTAAATCAGGGAAAGGTTTGTATGCGCAAACCTCTTGGTATTAAACCACAAGAGATGTACTTTTCAAGAAAGGATTTATTCCACCATATATGAATTTCTTTTATGGAGTAAGTCCTTATATTTGTTTGTTAATTCAGCTAAGTCCCTAGACTTAAGGTACTGTCACACTAAGCGATATCGCTAGTAATATCGCTATAACTTGTGACGTTATAGCGATATTGCTAGCGATATCACTGTGTGATACTTACCTACGACCCGCTCCCCCGCTGGTTATCGCTGATCGCGCGAGAACGTCCAGGACTGTTTCTCGTCGTCAGCTTCCTGCGGCGCTTCCTGTGGAGAGACGAGCGACGAGCGTGTAGCTGGGCGGGAGGACACAGGATCGCCTGGTGTGACAGGTAAGTAGCGACCCCCGTCCCCAGCGATGTCGCTGGTGAGATCTGCCTGTGTGGCAGCTCACTAGTGACCACTTAGCGATGTACCAGCGAACCTGACCGCGTCATATCGCTGGTCGGGATCGCTGGTACATCGCTAAGTGTGACAGTACCTTTAGAATCTAAAACCACACACGAGCCATTGTTAAATACTTTGTCCAGCTGCAGAAGCTACGTTTTTTCACGTGCTTTAAAGTCCATTTGATCAATGGTATGAGCTGTGAAAACACAGAAAACACTTAAGAACAGATTCCACTGATACATATCCATAGCCAGTATAATCAAGAGTTCAGTCCATTGGACATATTGTCACTTCGGACACTCCAAATACAATATAATCCTACGAAAAAACACGGAGATCATATCCGAATAAATATAAAAGTTTTTTTATTAATGTAGTATAGTTGATTCAAATTGATATAATACAGACAAAAGACAAAGACCTAATCAAAGCTCATGTATGGTGGACACCGCAACACTATTGTAGCAGGTAGGAAAAAGACAGCAAAACCCTGTATTAAGTTCTCTGCAATAAAAAATCCCAGAAAAACTCCTAAAAAAGTGCATAGTGCAAATGGAATTAATATTAATAGCGGGCAACCTACTCTATATCTCACTTCACACCAGTGTGCTGAGGGTTAAAGCCAGTCAAATAGACATATCATAAAATGACGGCCGCTAACCCAGGGACACTTATCTTACCCATGTATGACTGCTAGTGAGCGTGTCCAGGAGCTGCCCCGACGTGCGTCTAACACTGGAACCTATATACTCCGGAATTAGTCCTTAGAAGGACTGTTGTTTTAGCTGGATTTGAGTTGTTTAGGATGGTAGACCTCACACTCACTAATAAATCCTCAAGTCTGACCCTATCAAGGCAGCAGCTCTCCCTACACTATCTCAATCCGGAGATGAATGCGGCGAGCAGGGCAGCGTCTGGTCTCATACTCATGATGATGCTGTGCGGCCAGCCAATCACTGCACAACCACAACAAAGATGGCTGCGACGTTTCATTGCCTGGCATCATGATTGGTTCGGTAAAGTCCGCCAAAAAAGCAGGGTGGAGACCCGAGTTCCCACTGAGTATTCCTGGAAATGCTCGGTGCTCATCAAGTACACCGAGTACAGTGATACTCGGGCGAGAAGTGGTGAACACGTTCGCTCATCACTATTTGTATTCGCTTGTTGCTCAAAGAAACATCATTGGGCCCCCAACAAGAAATTGCATTGGTGAGATAAAACCAATCATTTTTTTGGAGCACTGTTAAATATGAGCACTTAAGCTTTGTGATATTAATGCTTGTTTGTCCTGGGTATACACTGGGTAAGGCTGGTTTCACATTAGCGTTTTATCGCACAGCGCATCGTGCGCTATCGGGCGCATGCACAATGTTCCCCTATCTCTAACATGGTGGGCGCAGGGTCTTGTGATTGCACACGCTCATCAGTGCTTACGTGCGCTGCGCATTTTCCAGGTGTGCGCCCAGACGTGCCGTACGCTACATGTTGCATTTTTTGTTCCGCCTACATCGTTAAAAATATCGTGCGCGCACGTGTACGCACGGTATGTGCAAAAAAATAGCATTACAGTCTATGGGGTTGCTGGCGTGCGCTTGGATGCGCGCACGTCAGCACTTTTTGCGCGTACGTGATTTGAGTAAACAATGTCTAGACACTTGTTTAAACCTCCCCCTAAACAAGCAACATCTAGAAATGTGTAATAATTTTTTTTTCTTTACAGACATCGGACATGGGCAGTGAATGTAAAGTGCTGGAGCAGTCTGAGTGGGAGCAGTCTGAGCGGGAGCAGGCTAGCCAAGTCGCGGCGAGGAGACACAATGTAAGTATATAGTCTTTCAATTTTTATTTATTTTTTTTTCTGTCTTTATTTTCATATTCTATCTTGCTTCTTCTATGTTTTTTTTTCTATCTTTTTCATTCTCCAAAATTACAAAGATTCTAATTTTTTTGTTTTTTTCTAGGTACCACAACGGGATGACGAAGACGTTTACATCGACAACGAGCACCTGATCCGCCTTGTTGAGGAGCATATCCCGTTGTGGGACAGCCGTGATCAGCAGTACAAAGACACAGTGGTGTCCCGGCAGCTCTGGAAAGAGGTGGCCACAGCGATGATGGATGGCTGGGACAGCGCCTCTCCAACTTCAAAAAGGGCGTTCAGTAAGTATAAAGCTGCTCTGTGATGGAGTGATGGAATGCTGAGCAGGATGGTACTTGCACAAGCCGCACTGATATTGTCCCGGGAACAGAGTAGAGCCGCTGATACTCTGAGAAGACAAACAGTATTAGCTGGACACTGGCAGGACACTGGCGGTGCACAACAGAACACAAGCACAGCAGTACAGGGAATCAGAAACTAGCAACAGGAAACACTTGTTACTTCAGGGCCTCCTCAATGGAAGAGGAGCCAGAAATAGTACTCACTATTACACCATTGGTTCAGAGCATTTTTAAAAAATGCGCACTGACTCTCTAAGAGACAGGGAGAGTGCGCATGCGCCCTCAGAGTCATATCTGGAGACCTGCAGGCTGCACACCAGGAAGCAGCAGCAGGAGGGGAGCCAAGGACCAAGGCAGGGCAGGGAGGAGCGGACCAAAAGGGGGGACCAAGACATTTTTCTTGGTGGATTGGAAGGGCTTCGGTCCTGAGGAAAGGTCTTGGGAGCCCAAAGAGAATATCCAGGCTCCCCTCCTACTGGAGAGATTTCTCGCGGGCTTGAAAAAGAGGGGGTGTAAAGAGGGGTACTGCAGCATCATGCCCGAACCTAATTTGACTGCTCATTTGAACTTATAAAATTAATCATGGAAGAGGAGGAGTGTAAATTAAATTCTTTACAGAATGAAATTGAAATGATTACCATGAGGTTAAAGCTAAACTGGATGGGTCTGCTTTTGAAGATATGTTTAAAAAAATCCGGAAGGATATATTAAAACTAGAGGAAACTATTATAAGCAGAAAACAATCCAAGTTTCAATGCGACAGTAATGATTACAAAATGAATCAAGTGTATGAGTGGGGGAGGTAGGAAAAACCTCCCAGATCCATTTTAAAGCATACCAGTTTCTGGATAGAAGCTTGTCCAGAGCACATGTCAGCTTTAACTCTATGGATCTTGACTCTTTTGATGGTAATAGCACTGAAACAGAATCTAACACCCCTTGTCAGGATTTTTCTTATTTCAGGAAAACAAAAAACAAACCAAAAAACAGAGAAGGCGAGCAGGATGGAAACACCACAAACGTCCAAGGGATGGTAACCAGACGCAGGAGAAAGTTTTAAACAGCGTGGACTTTTCAAATGTTTTGAACTTATCGCAACAGGTATTAACCCCTATGCAGTTACGTGTGCTCAGTTATGGACTTAATTTTGTACCAGCCAAAACTTTTGATCTTTTTGGGACATTATTGTTAACCGTTTTGTACGAAATCTTACGGTTAAAATACATTTTTTTTCTGATTATGACAATGATATTGAAGATGACATTTTTACATTTGGCATCAATGAATACAGGTCTCTTGATTTTGATGAACAGTTGACCATATTGAATCTACAGGATTTAGGTGAAGGAGAAGGGGATGCACACATTTTATTGGAAAACATGCCTAAATTTCAAACGAAAAATCCCACTTTTTTCCTGTTTAGTCCACATCGGACCTGATGGATCAGTTTCAAGAAGCGGTTCAGCGTGATCTGAAAAAATTGCATGCGTCTTTGCAATCTAATTCTAAGAAATTTAACCTTACTCATGCTGAATCCATGGCTTTGAAACAGCTTAGGCTACTTTCACACATCAGTTTTTTGCCGTCAGGCAAGATTCGGCTTTTTTTAGAAAAAACGGATCCGGCATAAATTTTGGAGAACTGTAGAAACGGATCCGTTTTTTTGCTGGATCCGTCTCTGTTCCTGGAGGCTGGCCAATTGGATCTGAGCATGCGCAAACTTAAAAAAACCGGATCCGGTGGCTGGATCCGTCTTTTTCTGGATCCGGCGCATTCCGGCGCCCATAGACTTTCATTGTAGCAAAAAGCTGGAAGCGCCGGATCCGGCGCTTCCGGCTTTTTCGCCGGAGACAAAAAACGTTACAGTAGACGTTTTTTCCAGACGCCGGAATGAGACAAGTTGCCGGATCCGGCAAAAAACGGATGAAACGCAATGCCATCCGGCACGATCCGGCGCTAATGCAAGTCAATGGGGAAAAACCGGATCCGGCATTGCATTTTGCCGGATCCGGTTTTACAAAAAAAAGCCGGATCGCGCCTGAAGGCAAAAAACTGATGTGTGAAAGAGGCCTTAGTTCCTTAGACAATGTCATTATTAAAATGTCTGATAAGGGGGGACTAGTTGTTGTTATGGATTTGGATATGTATAACTCCCAAATGTATGTGCTATTATCCGATTCATCTATTTACACCAAATTATCAGGGAATCTGATAAAAACGTATATGAAAGAAACCCATTCCATTATCAATGAAGGTTTCATTTTGGGGGTTCTAACCCAGCAACAAAAAGAATATATGACTGTTGATCAAACTACGATTTCATATATTTTACCAAAAACTCATAAAGCGATCTTTCCCCCTTCCATGAGACCAGTCATCTCCGGGATCGGTTCAGTAACCGAACGTGCAGGAGAATGGCTTGACCATATGCTGCAACCACTAGTACAAAGAGCATGCGGTTTTTTGAAAGATTCCCGGGATGTTTTACAATAGCTGTCCCAGGTGTCCTGGAATCCCAGTTATTCCTGGGTCAGTTGTGATGTAGTGTCTTTGTACACTTGCATCCCTCATGAAGTTGCCTTGGAAGCATTAAAATTTCATTTGTCCCGTTATAGTAATTACTCACCAGATTTTTGACAATCAATTTTATTTACAATGCAGGAGCGTCTCAATGGGGGCGAAATTTTCTCCATCAGTAGCAAATCTAGTAATGTCCTATTGGGAATTAAATTATTTATATTATTATTTAAATTATTTATATACAAGCTCTAATCCATTCATTTCCAATATACAGTGATATGCAAGATTTATTGATGATCTTCTGTTTATTTATAGGGGTGATATTGCTACTGTACCTGACTTTGTAAACTACATTAATAATAATACATTTGGTCTTTCTTTTACATCCAGTACTCATGCATCTTCCATTTCTTTTTTAGATCTTTTTGTGGAGGGAAAAGGTAATGTTATAATGACTTCTACCTTTTCTTTTCAAATAATTTTATTGGTTTTCAGTCATTAAACAGGGTAAGGGATGGAAGGTAGGAAGGGAGGAAAGGGAATGGGAAGTAAAGAACCTTGTACAGGTACGGAAAAAATTTAAAACTAGAGAACCCACAAATAGGCCTTAAATAGCATATAGCAAATAACAACAAAAAAGGAAAAGAAAATTGACAATCCTTATTATGGGGTAACATTCTTGGAAGGAGATACGACATCCCGGTACTACAACGGCCATGTTTAGGCCTCAAAATATAATACTTCTTAATAGGTGTATTTGATATGGAATTTGTTGTTCCAAGTCTTCCATTATTTTGTATATTTGTGGATGTGATTGTTGTTAATTGCAAATCTGAGTTCTAAATCACTATGTTGGCCTATTTTATCAAGTATGTCCGAAAACTTAGGAACCTCGACTTTCTTCCACCATTGTGCTAACATGGTCTTAGTCACTAAGAGGATGTGGATGATAATATGTCTTACCGAATCATCAAATTGTTCCATGTCTAATGAAAGAAGTGCTCTTTCAGGCGTATATGTGAAGTCCTTAGCAATGAGGTTAATGTGCTGTGTGACCTGGAACCAAAGGTTTTTGATCTTTGAACAACCCCAAAATATATGGTAGAGGTTCCCTTGATGTCCACAGCCTCTCCAGCACAAGGAAGATAATTCTGTGATAAAATGTGATAACCTTGTCGGGGTATAGTACCACCTATTTAACAGTTTAAAATAACCCTTGTGAAGACCCATTGATATGTTGGAATTGTAAGTGAATTTGATGGCATTGTTCCAATTCTTGATACGGATATCAGCACCTAAATCGGACTCCCATCTCTTCAGGTATATGTTTTTGTGGCTCATTAGGTCCTTGACGACAGATCTATACAAATTACGCAGACTCCAGAGGTTTTTATTTTTAAGGCTGCACAACAGTGAAGTTAGCATTTCATAATTTAAAGTCTTCCCTTTTATGATTTTCAAAATTCTGTCTTTCAACATGGTGTAAAAGACAAGCTCAGATGATGGTAGATTACATTTAGCCTTGATCTCACTGAATTTCAAGAACTCCACTCCACTAAAAACATCCCCCACATTTTTGATTCCAGATTTCCCCCATACCTCCGGCATCGGCAGATCATCCATCAGCGCAAATGAAGATAGGGGTAGTTTTAAGATTTGCTCTGCTTTTTTGATATTTTTAGTCGGCTTAATGAGTTCCCTCCAGGCTGAGATTATCGACCGAAATATAGGATGCGATGAGTTTGCACTGTGCTTTTGCAGAAGGAAGTAAAAGAAAAGCTTTCGCGTGGAACCTCTATCAGTAGCATCTCTCTCCAAGCCATACCAAGCCGGATGTGTCATGTTTTCCATAAACCAGTGCCAGCTCTGTTTAATAAGTGAGGCCTGATAATAAGCGTATATGTTGGGCAGTCCTGTGCCCCCATGTTTTTTATTTTTATAAAGTAAGTCTGCAGATATTCTTGCTTTCTTACCTTTCCAAATAAATAGTCGGATGAGCTCTTGAATTTTATCAATGGATTGGTGTGGAAAGCTAACTGGCAAAGTCCTAAATATGTATAAAATTTTGGGAAGGATAAAGGCTTTGACTGCCAGTATCTTCCCAAAAATGGAAGTCTCTAACTGAGCCAAAAAGGATAGATTGCCTGTAATAGTCTTTATAATGCTGTCTAAATTGGCCCTAACTGTGGCTTGGATTGATCCAGCTATTCTAATCCCTAGATAGACAATCTCTTTTTCCTCCCAAATGAACTGGGTTTGAGTCTTTATTTCGTTAATTTCGGATTGTTTCATGTTTAGAGTTATAAATTTGGATTTGTGTGGGTTTATCTTAAAATAGGATGCTCTAGAGAATTTTTCTAGTTCATCTGAAAGGGCTTTAATGGAATTTGCGGGATCAAGAAGTGTGAGGAAGAGATCATCTGCGAATAACCCGATTTTAAAATTTTGCGATGGCATTTCAAAGCCTTTTATATCATTGTTTAATCTAATTGTTTTGGCTAGGGGCTCTATGGCAAGCACAAATAGAAGGGGAGACAGGGGGCACCCCTGTCTTGTGCCATTAGTAATGTCGATCGAGTCAGAAAGGAAGTTGTTTGCATAGATCCTGGCACTAGGACCCGAGTATAGGGCGAAGACTGTAGATAGAAACTTCTCGTCAAAGCCAAATCTAGCGAGAGTTGTTTTTAAATATAGCCAGTTTAGTCTATTGAACGCCTTCTCGGCATCCAGTGCCAGAAAAGCAGTTTCGGTTCTCGAATTGTTAGCTAAATTTATCAGGTTCAACACCCTTCTAGTCCCATCTGAGGCCTGGCGGCCCTCTGTGAACCCTATTTGATCATCCACCAACAGACGTGGAAGGATGTTTTTTAGTCGGTTTGCGATGATCTTTGAATAGATTTTAATATCGCTGTTTATGAGCGAGATTGGCCTATAGTTCTGTATCCTCTCGGGGGTCTCCCCCCTCCTTTGGAATCATTACAATTGTTGCCTCTAACATCTCCTTTGGGAAGGAACCCCGAGAGGATGCCAGACCAAAGACGGAAGCCAACTGTGGAGCCAGAATTTTTGAAAAGGATTTATAGTATTCCCCAGAGAAGCCATCCGGCCCTGGTGATTTTTGGGACTGCAGTTTCTTGATAACGTCAACAATTTCTCTCTCTGTAAAGGGGCTAGTGACATAATTCAAGTCCAGCTCATCAACTCTTGGTAAATCGATACTCTGTAGAAAAGAATCCACAAAATTCAAGTTAACCACCGGTGTTTGGGGGTCATCTTTCAGGTTATAAAGATTTTTAAAGAAATCTGCAAACGAGTTGACAATGTCCCTAGGGTGAATTTTGGGATCACCCGAGGGAGATACAATCTTATTTATCCTATTTTTTGATTCTTTCTCTTTTTAATTTCCTGATCATAAACTTGGTAGGCTTGTTGAGAGATGTATACGATTTATACCTAGATGCTTTGATGGCTGCATCGTATTCCTGGTAGATTTCAGATCTCAGACTCTGTCTGAGTCTCAAAATCTCAGCCTGGATGGTTTGGGAAGGAACTTTCAAGTTGGCTTGTTATTTTTCTAGATCATTAATTTGGGCCTGTAGGTTTGTAATTTTTTCCCTATTTCTCTTCTTATGTTTAGAGAGGATCTGCATAAGGCATCCCCTCAGGACCGCCTTATGGGCATTCCAGACCGTGAACTGATTTACTTCACCAGATACATTTTCCTTGAAGTAGTTTAAGAGAACGTTTTCTATCTCTTTCTTGTACTCTGGTATATATAACAAGGCTGGGCTAAGTCTCCAGCGGAATGGCTTGTCAGAGGGAGGACCCACGAGGAACTTAGCGAGAACCGGGGTATGATCCGAGCTGGTCTTTTGCATGAACCGTATATCTTTAATTTTGGTTAAAGTAAATATATTAGCAAGTAGTAGATCGATTCTAGATGCTGTCTTATGTACATCTGAAAAGTGAAAATACTCACGAGACGATGTGTTCAAGTAACGAAAAGCATCATAAAGCTCATTTTGAATTAACCAGTTTTTCAAAGCTGGAACCTTGAGGCGAACTAATGAGGACGAATCCATGCTACTATCTGGGACAATATTAAAATCGCCTAGTAAGATCAGATCACCTGTTTTGACTTTGTCTATTTTTTTGATTAGCTTGTTCAAGAAGCGAATGTGTCCCTTGTTAGGTGTGTATACATTCACTACTGTGCATGGCCTTTCATGGAGTAAGCATATGAGTATATGAAACCTGCCCAACGAGTCTGGTATCTCTTTGATGAGCTGAAAAGTAACGGTGCCACCTACCAGTGTAATGACCCCAGCCTTTTTCATTGTGGACAGTGACTTGTACATGTGTGGAAAGTTCTTGTGCTGGAAGATCGGGTGTTGATCGGAGGCCAGTTTAACCTCCTGGAGGCATACCAATTTGGCACGGGTTCGGTTGATCTCCTTCCATACCGCATACCTCTTATTAGGACTGTTGAGCCCCCTAACATTGTATGATAAGATTTTCATCGTTAGAGTGCAATATCAAAACAGAAAAATGGAAACAAGCAAAACAGTGAAATACAGAAAAAAAAATTAGGAACTTGAGCGTTCTCCTGGAGGACTCCAAACCGGTTGGTGTCTCACCTTAGTGTGGGGGAAAAAGTGAGAAAAAATTAAGTGGCAAGTTCCCACAGTGACATCAATAAACCGTAAATACGGGTCATAAGATATTCATATTCATGAAAAGGAAATTAATAGTATACACCATGGAAATTCGAACATAAGATAAAAATCAGTCCTAATCCCTATCCCTAAATTCTGGGTCATCCATCAGAAATTTAATGAACTTCTGACCCTCGTGTGGAGTGTAGATGGGGTAGTTTTATACCAGACTAATAGCTTGGTAGGGAAACCCCATCTATATGACACTCTGAGCTCTCTAAGTTTAGAGGTCAAATCTCTGAAGGACCTGCTTGCATCCATTGTCTCTTTCGAGAAGTCTTGGAAAATCTTTAAATCTTTATATGGCTCTGGAGGTGAACCTCTCTCTCTCAGAGATTTTAGAACCTTTATTTAAAAAAAATGGACTATGAGGATAGCGTCCCTAGGCTTTTCCTGTGGGACCCCTTTTGGAGGTGGGAGGCGGTGTATACGATCAATATGTACTTCTAATTCTGTCAATTTTAATAATAATAATAATAATAATAGTAATAATAATAATAATAATTTTTTGAATAAATTTTTAGTGTAATCTGAAAGATCTGCCTGGGAGACCGACTCAGGGATACCTCGTATTTTTAAGTTATTTCTCCAGCTTCGGTCCTCCAGATCTGTTACTTTGTTATTAAGGGAAATAACCTCCTTTTTGAGGAGTGAATTCTCCTTTGAGAGGTAAACTATATCCCTCTCTGCCTGTACCATCTTTACCTCATATTTCTCAACCTTTTGGCTAAGATTCCTGCAAGTTTCCTGTAGGGCCTTAGCCTGAGTCTCAAACCCTATTTTTAGGGCATCACTGAAGGACTGGAAGAGATCCGCCATGAATCCTTTGGTGGCTTGTTTATTGGACCCCTTGTATTCCCCCAGGTTGATGGATGGAGGGGGAACCTCATACGAAGGAAATGGACTTCCAGTGTCACTTCTAGGCCTCTGCCTTTCAGGGCTTGTGTTTGGGGTATAGTCAGCTAAGACACTGTCGGAGTTCTCAAAAGAAAGACGCTCGGTGTTTTCCTGATCGTCTGTGCCCTTCCTTTGTTTGATTTGGAAGTGTCCATTTCCTCCGTGAGGAGCTGATTTGGAGGAGAAGTTTTAATGTGTCCCCCCAAGTTTTTCTGTTTTTGAAGTGTTTCAAGTTGTGCTTTAGGAAGTATTTTGGTCAATGGGTTATTGATACCTGATCCCCCTTTTGCAGCTTTGACAGGTGCAGGGTTATGGGATTGTTTTATATAAGGTGTTTTGGGCTCATCTCTTTTCAAAGGTGACCTAGATTTTGTGGGGCTTAACACATTAGCGATATCCTCATAGGATTTTGAATATGCCCCCAAATTGTGCCTCATCACCCTGTGTGAGCTATTATTAATTCTGCCCCTGCTTGACTGCATCTTAATTTGCCACGCAGCCTTCCCTGGCCTCAGATATATGACCTTTTTAGCTGGATCAATCAGACAAGTTAAGTAAAATGGTCTAAAAACAAGTTTCAAAAAAGGAGTCAACTGAGAAACCCTCAGTAAGAGCGCCAAAAGTCACACAATTCCTCAATAATAATGCAAGCAGTCCACTGTAGCTCTGATCCTTGCTTGAAGAATGGATAATCCTCTATTATGGTGCACTGCACAGATGAATATAGGGCACCGGGGCCACCAGCCAGAAACTGCGGTCACTATTGTGTTAGAAGTCTGTGCTGCTGGTAAGTGCAGAATAGTCAGTATTCCTTTATTGTGTGGGGGGAGTGAGGACCCTCCCCGCAATCTATATCCTTCTCCTCAGTACTCTTGGGGATGACTACTTGCTGCGCCGCACAGTTCTGGGGTATAGCTGAGCCTGTAGTACCGGGGGCCACTTGCTGTATGCTGCGGGGCCTGTGATGTCAGGTTTCTGCAATGCTGACAGGCTGGACACAGCCGGAACTACTTCCCACTGAGTTCTATTGCGGCTGTGATCAGTATGCAGCGTCCGGCTCTAGTGACCGGATTTCAGTTGTGCCTCACCTCAGCAGTTTTTAGTGGCTCCCCCGGTGCTAGTCGCCTCTGATCCGGTCCTTAAGTTCATAAATAAAATGGGGTCCAGCAAGGTTACTTTGGTTAACCCTATGCACGCATATTTTGTAGCTTTAGAATGTGACTGTGGGAGCTTAGAGCTCTTACTGCTTACATGCTCAGAGCCCAGGCCACGCCCCTGACTTCTACCTTTTCTAAACCAATGCTCAACATATTCCACAAGAAGGTATATCGTGTGGAAAAAAGTGAAAATAAGAGAAAATATTGATTGTTAAAAATAATTCTTTATTAAATATTATTAAAAGGAGAAGTTAAAGAGACAGGGCAAAAGGCCTCTAAAAAAAGGGGGATAGGCTGCGGCAAAACAGTATACAATGATGTAAAAAAATAATATTACACACAATAATAACCCTGTAGATTTAAATATAAATACAAAAATGGTTCTTGCATGCAAAAGTAATAATAATAATTCCTGCCAGAGTCAGTGCACCATAGTAGATGACAATGAACACATTGCTTGTTACTACTAGGTTTTGCCAAAAATATTGCACGTTGCCCGTGTGGCTGAGGAAAAAGTAGATGTAAATTAGATGTAAATATAAAGAGGTATTGACATGCAAAATAATCACTGCAGGGTTCAACATTCCTCAGTAGACAAAAGTCATTGTTTGTTACTGCTGAGTATCTGCAAAGGAAACAGTATTGCACATTGCCCATGTGACTATTAGCATCCTGAGTGTGCTAAAGGGTTAATGAGTAAAGTGGGCCAGGGAGCTGCAGAGAGTATAATAGAAATAAACCGGGGACTGGTTGTTAATACCTGAGTTAGAAGAATGTGCCAGATTCGGTGCAGTGTCCACCGGTAACAGCTGAGGGAATGCCGCAGGAGTCTCCCCCCACCCGACGAGCGCCGTTTCGCTATGTAGCTTCTTCCAGGGGCGTGGAGATAAGGAAGTGTCAGCCGGGTATTTGTAGTGAGGTGCAAGAAGCCGGGGAAGAGTGTGGAGGAACTTCCATTGGTCTGTTGTAGCGCACGTCAGAAAGCCCCACCTCCTTTTGCTAAGGGGACTTCCGCAGTTGCGCTCTGTAGCACGCAGGTGAAATACATAGCGTGTCACTGTTCAGAGCACTTCCGGTGGCCACTAGGAGGATACAGGGCTAACGTGTGCGCATTAGACACTTGGAAATGTAAACATGGACAGGACTGGGTGTGGTGGAGAAAACGAAAAAAAATAAGTGATTGAATGTGAGCAGGGGATGTATGAAGCGAAGGCTGTGTGTGAATGTGAAAGGGGGAAAGGAACAAAATGTGAACGTGAAAAGCATGTTGGGGATAGTGTATACATACAGTTGTGGCCAAAAGTATTGACATCCCTGCAATTCTGTCAGATAATACTCAGTTTCTTCCTGAAAATGATTGCAAACACAAATTCTTTGGTATTATTATCTTCATTTAATTTGTCTTAAATGAAAAAACACAAAAAGAATTGTCCTAAAGACAAAATGGATATAATTCCACACCAAACATAAAAAAGAGGGTGGACAAAAGTATTGGCACTGTTCGAAAAATCATGTGATGCTGCTCTAATTTGTGTAATTAACAGCACCTGTAACTTACCTGTGGCACCTAAGGCTAGTTTCACACTAGCGTTTATGAGCGCAGCGACGGCCTGCGTACGGCCGCCACTAAGCCCCGCCCCTGCCGCGCCCCCGCCCGTAGCTCCGCCCACGGCGCATGACGCTGCATGCGCCCTGCATCCCCTATCTTTATCACAGGGGGCGCAGGCCGTGCGCAGTATGCGTTTGGCGACGCATGCGCCTTTTTGACGGTGCGCCGACGCAACCAAACTGCAGCAGGTTGCGTTTGGCGCAGGTCGGCGCACCGTCAAAAGGACGCATGTGCCGCCAAACGCATACTGCGCACGGCCTGCGCCCCCTGTGATAAAGATAGGGGACGCAGGGCGCATGCAGCGTCATGCGCCGGTGGGCGGAGCTACCGGCGGGGGCGCGGCAGGGGGCGGGGCTTAGCGGCGGCCGTGCGCAGGCCGTCGCTGCGCTCATAAACGCTAGTGTGAAACTAGCCTTACAGGTGTTGGCAATAACTAAATCACACTTGCAGCCAGTTGACATGGATTAAAGTTGACTCAACCTCTGTCCTGTGTCCTTGTGTGTACCACATTGAGCATGGAGAAAAGAAAGAAGACCAAAGAACTGTCTGAGGACCTGAGAAACCAAATTGTGAGGAAGCATGAGCAATCTCAAGGCTACAAGTCCATCTCCAAAGACCTGAATGTTCCTGTGTCTACCGTGCTCAGTGTCATCAAGAAGTTTAAAGCCCATGGCACTGTGGCTAACCTCCCTAGATGTGGACGGAAAAGAAAAATTGACAAGAGATTTCAACGCAAGATTGTGAGGATGTTGGATAAAGAACCTCGACTAACATCCAAACAAGTTCAAGCTGCCCTGCAGTCCGAGGGTACAACAGTGTCAACCCGTACTATCCGCCGGTGTCTGAATGAAAAGGGACTGTATGGTAGGAAGACGCCACTTCTTACCCCGAGACATAAAAAAGCCAGGCTGGAGTTTGCCAAAACTTACCTGAAAAAGCCTAAAACATTTTGGAAGAATGTTCTCTGGTCAGATGAGACAAAAGTAGAGCTTTTTGGGCAAAGGCATCAACATAGAGTTTACAGGAGAAAAAAAGAGGCATTCAAAGAAAAGAACACGGTCCCTACAGTCAAACATGGCGGAGGTTCCCTGATGTTTTGGGGTTGCTTTGCTGCCTCTGGCACCGGACTGCTTGACCATGTACATGGCATTATGAAGTCTGAAGACTACCAACAAATTTTGCAGCATAATGTAGGGCCCAGTGTGAGAAAGCTGGGTCTCCCTCAGAGGTCATGGGTCTTCCAGCAGGACAATGACCCAAAACACACTTCAAAAAGCACTAGAAAATGGTTTGAGAAAAAGCACTGGAGACTTCTAAGGTGGCCAGCAATGAGTCCAGACCTGAATCCCATAGAACACCTGTGGAGAGATCTAAAAATGGCAGTTTGGAGAAGGCACCCTTCAAATATCAGGGACCTGGAGCAATTTGCCAAAGAAGAATGGTCTAAAATTCCAGCAGAGCATTGTAAGAAACCCATTGATGGTTACCGGTAGCGGTTGGTCGCAGTTATTTTGGCTAAAGGTTATGCAACCAAGTATTAGGCTGAGGGTGCCAAAACTTTTGTCTGGCCCATTTTTGGAGTTTTGTGTGAAATGATCAATGTTTTGCTTTTTGCTTCATTCTCTTTTGTGTTTTTTCATTTAAGACAAATTAAATGAAGATAATAATACCAAAGAATTTGTGTTTGCAATCATTTTCAGGAAGAAGCTGAGTATTATCTGACAGAATTGCAGGGGTATCAATACTTTTGGCCACAACTGTATATGACACCTAGGGATGCGCAGGTGAGATGTTTCCTGATTTCAAAATTTTTTGATCCATCGGCATTAGAAAAGGTGTGTGATTTTTCAAATTGGCACAGGCTTTGCAAAAGCCGCACGGGAAAAAGCCATTTGATAAAGGTTGCTTGAGGCTTGATGGATGGGGGTCATAGTGACTATGAACTAAAATGTCCCCCAAATTGCGGCTTCTTCTGGCTACAACAGAAGGATCAGAGGGAAGGATTTTACGCAAGACTGGATCCGTTAATAAAATATTCCAATGTTTTTGTAATAATTTTTCAATCTCATCCCACTGATTGTTAAACCAATGTCAGGCAACAGCATACTGCATGCACGCAGCTGTCACCCAAAGCACACGATCAGGTCAATCCCTGTACGGGAATTCACCCGTATAAAATGGAATTGCAATCATGTAGTAAAATTAAAGGGGGAATTGGAAGAAAGTGAAAAAAACTCTCTAATCGGGGCTATTCAAATTGGATGCTACATAGAGCAAAAAATATAGCTGCAAAAAAGGATCGTTTTGAACTTTTAGTGGAGGATTCATCCAAAAAAAAGAAAAAATGGCAAACTAAGCCCATATTACCTTTGCAATATAGTCCACAATTTTGTAATATCAAAAAAATTATTCTTAAATATTTACCCCTTTTGGAGGAAGATAGGATATAATCCAAAATTTTAGAACCGGGTTGTGCGGTAGTAGCAAAAAGAGCCAGAACATTAGGCAGTCTTTTATCAGCTCCAAATGATAGGAGAAAAATGATAGTTCTACATGGCTTGATTGCAAAGGTTTTTTTTAAATGTGGTGAAAGCAGGTGCAGAATATGCAAATTCGTGACAAACACTAAGAATTTTTCTAACTCAAATTCCTCTGCACAATTTAGTATAAAACAATTTATGAATTGTAACAGTCAATATGTGGTATACATAATTAATTGTTCCATATGCAATAAAATGTATGTTGGGTGTACAATTCGTAATATGAAGAAACGTATTTCTGAACATTTAAACGATATTGGTAACATCTCTAATTCTTCTCGCACAATGTCACAGGCTTCTAAACATTTTATACAATGCCATGAGTGCAACACTGCATCTTTTCAAGTTTTTGCAATAGAAAAAATTGTTTCATCAGCAAGAGGAGGTGACATCTGTAAATATCTGCGCGATCGTGAGGCTTTCTGGATATTTAATTTGGACACCTGCCATCCTTGTGGACTTAGGCTACTTTCACACTTCAGGTTTTCGGCGTCAGGCGCGATCCGGCGTCGTGCCGGAACGCCGGATCCGGCAAATGTTTAGTAAAACCGGATGTGACGGATCCGGTTTTCTGCCGGATCCGTCTTTTTCTTGACAGACAAAACCGGATCCGTCTCATCCGGTTCATCCGTTTTTCTATCCGTTTTTCGACGGATTACGCCGGATCCGGTTTTTAAAATTGACCCTTGTGGCCTTCCGAACGGGATTGGCTACTGGAAAACTATATATAGCATGTTCCTACAGCCCTTCTTTGACAGGTTGTAGAGGAGAAAGTGCAGGTTGGAGAGAAGAGCAAGTTATTGGCGAAGATGGATGTTGTCATTGGAAATATTTTGAAGAATTTGGCGGATTTTATAGCGGAGGCGAATCGTTTGAGGGTGATTGTTCTGGAGAAGGAGAGAGCGAGACAGCAGCCCATCAGGCATCGTAGACGACGTTTGTGGATCCACCCCATCACAGCCAAGAGAATGACGCGTGGGGTCTACTCTACACTCTGCATGGACCTTCGACGAAACCCGGATAAATTTTTTGGATATGTTAGGATGAAAATGGAGAATTTTGATTACTTGGTGGAGCGCATTGCACACCTCATAAGAAAAGCGGACACCTATTGCCGCTTCTCTGTTTCACCCACAGAGCGTCTGATGGTGACTTTAAGGTAAGCCACATTTATTGGATGTGATCGCATCAGAGCACACTTTCACTGCAATCTTGTTGGTGGTAGTTTGTATCTCCAAGTGTTATAGCTCAGTTTTGGTATGTAATGCTGTGATTTAAAACTAATTTATTGTTTTTTAATTCCCCACAGATTTCTTGCAACTGGAGAATCCCTTTCATCACTGCATTTCCAGTACAGACTCGGGATTTCCACCATATCTGGAATAGTGAAGTACACATGCCGTGCACTGTGGGACTCCTTAGCTGAAGAGTTTTTACCAGAGCCCACAACAGAGAGGTGGATTGAAATTGCTGACAAGTTTCAACAGATATGTCAGTTTCCCAACTGCTTGGGCGCTGTGGACGGGAAACATATCCGCATTGTAAAGCCAGCTGGATCGGGATCGGAATATTTCAATTACAAGAAATATTTTTCAATTGTCCTCATGGCCATCGCTGACGCGGAATACAAATTTATTGCGGTTGATATTGGGGCCTATGGCCGCTCCAATGACTCTCAAGTTTTCAAACTGTCTGCCATGGGGCGTAAACTGTATGGAAACACCTTCCAGTTCCCACCACCTAGACCGCTGCCGCAAACATCTGGTCCACCTATGCCATTTGTCTGTGTAGGGGATGAAGCCTTCCAGCTGTCAGAACACCTTTTGAAACCGTACTCTAGCAGAGGATTGACAAGACCAAAACGCATTTTTAATTACCGCCTCACAAGAGCAAGAAGAATGGTTGAATGTACCTTTGGTATTCTGACAGCCAAATGGCGGGTCCTATTGACTGCGATCAACCTCAAGACAGAAACTGTGGACGAGGTGATCAAAGCGTGCGTGGTACTCCACAATTTTGTTATCTGCAAGGAACCCATTTCCATTGAGGACACCTCTGAAGAAACCACCTTGCAAGATTACCATGACATTACCACTAGAAGTTCTGTGACGGTTTCAGTAATGAGGGACAATTTTGCACTATACTTTATGTCACCTCAAGGCAGAGTACACTGGCAGGATGACAGAGTGTGAAAGATTTGTGCCCAACCAAACTTGTGTACCTTCTGTACCAACAGTATATTCCTTTGCCAACCAAAGTTGGCTATCTTGTCATGGTCTCTATTTTTAGCTTTAGGCCACAGGTGTGTACCTGGTTGTGTTTTAGGCAAAGTATTTCACCTTTTAACAAAAGTTGTGTACATTGTTAGGAAATCACCAACAATAAACACAACTTTTTAGGTGAAATACTTTGCTTCAAACACAACCAGGAACACAACTGTGGCAAAAAGCTAAAATTTACCCACAGTTATATACCTAGTTTTGAATACCATTTCACCTTTTAAATACCCTGTATTTAACCTTTTTCGCCGCAGAAAGAAATGACAGACAACCAGTGTAAAATAATTTAACTTTTATTGAAAAATGTTTTTTTTAGTAAACTTTTTTAAAATTTTAATAAACTTGTTTAATAAAGCTTTGAAACTATAAAACTGAAACCATAAAACTGGTCATTTTTATTTAAATACACACATTATAAATCTGTGTAGTGTGTGGTGGAAATACTGCTGTAGGGGCTGCGGGACACTTCGACACTGGGAGTGTGGAGAGAGGACTGGGATCGTGGTGGGGAAGGAACAGTTAGAGGTGAAGGTGTGGAAAAAACTACAGAATGGGTGGACATGTGGGAAGCAGAAGAGGTGGTGGGTGGTGGAGTGGAGGGTTGGGCAGGGACTGTAGGAGCAGATGATGTTGATGGCAAGTTGTATGGGGAAGGAGTTTGGTACGGGGCAGGTTGCTGGAAGTGGGGAGATGTCTGGTACGGGGCAGGTTGCTGGAAGTGGGGAGATGTCTGGTACGGGGCAGGTTGCTGGAAGTGGGGAGATGTCTGGTACGGGGCAGGTTGCTGGAGTGGGGAGATGTCTGGTACTGGGGAGGTTGCTGGTACTGGGGAGTTTGCAGGTACTGGGGAGGTTGCTGGTACTGGGGAGGTTGCTGGTACTGGGGAGGTTGCTGGTACTGGGGAGGTTGCTGGTGCTGTGGAGGTTGATGGTGCTGGGGAGGTGGATGGTGCTGGGGAGGTGGATGGTGCTGGGGAGGTGGATGGTATGTAATAGGAGGGGGAGGATGGAAAGTGGCTGGAGGGGGTGTAGATGTAATAGGAGGGGGAGGATGGAAAGTGGCTGGAGGGGGTGTAGATGTAATAGGAGGGGGAGGATGGAAAGTGGCTGGAGGGGGTGCAGGTGGAGGAACTACTGTGGTGGGAGGAGGAGGAGGTTGGGAGGTAACTTGCTGGAGAGCAGCGTGGCATGAATGCATTACATGCATCTGCTGGGCAGGAGAGAGCGTTTCCATGCGCTCCACAACAGACCTGAAAAAGGTGTGGTTTGGCGAAGATCTTGCTTCTGAATGCATGGTTTGCAGAAGTGTCTTCACCTCCAGAATGCTGGAGTTGATCTGCTGATAGCCTGCGGAGATTTGCTCTGACAAGACTTTTAGACAGTTCTGGAAAGATGCATTCAGATGCAAGAACTCTGGCGCATAAGTCTTTTCCTGACCCCTCTGCCGCTGCCGCCCAGTACCCGCAGGTGTACTAGAGGTGGCAGGGGCAGAAGGGTGGGGTAAAGGGAAAGCGATCTCCTCACCAGCAGCTTCATGTAATGTAGGCGGCCACGATGCTCCTGTGCTGGTGGATGGGACTGATGGGTCGAATGTGTGGGAAGGCTGGGAAGGTGCAGATGTACCGGGGCGGTCGAAGTCTCCCTCGGTGCCGGTCTCCTCAGGGATCGCCTCAGAAGGGTCCAATCGTGCAGGCTCCCGAGTGCTGCTCACCGTGCTGTGGAATAAAGAGAAAAAAAAAACAATTAAAATAGTGACATGGTATGGCCCTGGCTGAAAAAAAAAAAGTTACATCTAAACATTTTTTTGTCACATGTGGTGTGTAATATTTACCTTCTGGTGAGCATTGTCTCCCGGAGGAACGACAGGGCTCGTGCGTACTTGTACTTGCTCCTGTGTCCTCCAGATCCACTCGGGGCCCGCATCTCTTTATTGAACTCCTTCTTGAAACGATCCCTCACAGACCGCCACCGCTTCACAATTCTCTCCCCTGAAACGAGAAAGGACAAAGTGGTTAGTATACAACATCAGTGTTTCCCAAACTCCAGTCCTCATGGTCCCCAGGGGTCATGTTTTCAGGATTTCCAAAGTAAATAGAAATCCTGAACACATGATCCGTGGGGACCACGAGGACTGGAGTTCGGGAAACACAGGTTTAAATCAAGCAACCGGTACTGTATATACTTACGCTCTTTAATCTGGGCCCGAGCTTCGAGGTCCTCCCAGCGGTCCACAAGGAGCGAACAGATTTCCTCCCAGAGTCGTCGGGTAACGATCAGGTCAGCGTGGCGTCGGTCAGCCATATTCCAGAGCGGCTCCCTTTCTCTGACGAGATCGATGAGGCGGTCGACATCAATCCCTCCATCCTCACCGTCAGAGTCGGGAGCACGCTGTGAAGGCTGTTAAAGAAAAAGTCAAAAATAACATAATTAGCCTCCACAAAAGAAATGAACTAAAAAGTGCAAAAAAAACAAAGCAAAAATATTTATACTTACACGCTGGTGACCGCCGCGTTGCTGTCGCCGACGACCCTGGGAGGCACTGCGAGGACCTCTTGGCCGAGCACTAATTGGGAAGACTAGAGAAGAAAACAAAAAATGTTATGTCTTTGGATGTAGGCATTTGTTTGCTGTGTGTGGTCTGCAGAACATTGTTTTCTATGTGTTGTGTGTAGTGTGATGTTGTGTTTCTGCGTTTGATGCAAAAAACTTACCAATTGTGAGCCCACTCCAAGTGTCTGTCCACCCCTTCCTTCTTCTTCTGGGAGCTTCTCTTCATCTTGTGATTCCTGTTTTGAATTAAAAGGCAATGAATACACATATATTACAGAGATGATGGATTTTTGGAAATAAAAACTTACCGTCAAACGCTGACGATGCGAGGGAGGGCTCCCAGAAGATGTGCTGTCTTCCTCATGGCCAGACTCCATGGCTGTGGGTGGTGTTTCTGCTGCTGCCATTGCTGCTGCTGCTGCTGCATCTATTGGGCGGCTGTTGAATAAAGAGAAACAAAGGGCCAATGAATATCTTGATATTCCATAGCCCTAGTTTGGAGGAATGGGGGATTTGATAATTACCGTCTCTCATCTGCTGCTGGACTCCCCTCCCGTTGTTCAGCATGCTGCTCCATTTGGGGTGGTGCTGATGGTGCTGCTGCTGCAGATGTCTGCTGCCTTCTCCTGCTCCTGGTTCTTGGCTTGGGTGGCATGTTGGGTGTGGCTGAGGGTCCCATTGTCTTGCTTTTATATATGTCCTGTGGGCAGAGCTACTGAGCATGCTCAGACAAAAAAAAACGGATCCGGCGCATTGCGGCGCTCATAGGCTTTCATTGTATGAAAAAGCCGGACACGCCGGATCCGGCGTGTCCGGCTTTTTCGACGGATACAAAAAACGTTACAGTCACCGTTTTTTCCAGACGCCGGATCGCGTCACATTGCCGGATCCGGCGAAAATCGGATGAAATGCATGGCCATCCGGCTCGATCCGGCTCTAATGCAAGTCAATGGGGGGGAAACCGGATCCGGCATTGCATTTCGACGGATCCGGTTTTAGTCAAAAACTTTCTGAAGCAGAAAACCTGATGTGTGAAAGAGGCCTAAATCTTCGGAGAGAGCTATTATTTCATTATTGATTCTCTGTTATAATTGCATGGTTTTTTTTTTTGCTTGTCAACCTGTGTTTTCTTGCATCACATATGTTTTTAATTGATTGTTCAGGTGCACTACAATTGTTATTCCAATCGTGTGCTTCATGAGGGAGAGTGTTTTTTTTTACTGAATATGTATAAATTGCTTTTCTAAATGTCAATGTGCAGCTCTGACAAAGAACACATGTAGTGTTCGAAACGCGTAGCTGCGTTACCGCTAATTGTCTGTGGGATGCTGATCTTAACTTTTTCAATAAATAGCCTTTTTTTATCAGCTGGACTTTTCTTTTTTTACATTGCTTCCAAGCGGTCTCCTTGCAGTCCGTGCTGACAACACGCCACAACAGGTAAGCTGGCTTCACTCTATTTCTTTCCATGAGGAACCCAAGAAAGATTAATAGAGGCTACTGACACCAACCTGGATGGCTCGATGATGTGTTGAAGTTCCTCCTCCAGGTTGGGGGGTAGGAAAGCCCAAGACAGTGCATCAGCCTTGACGTTCTTGCTAGCAGGGAGAAAGTGGAGAATGAAGTTGAATCTAGCAAAGAACAGGGACCACCTGGCCTGGTGTGGATTCAGCATCTGAACAGACTGGAAATAGGCTGATTTTTTATGGTCGGTGAATATGACGACCTGGTGGAGTGCTCCCTTGAGGAGATGTCACCATTCTTGCAGAGCCAACTTGATTGCCAACAATTCCCAATCCCCAATGGAATAGTTCCTCTCTGAAGGAGAAAAGATCTTTGAGAAGAAACCACAAGAGAACATGCGACCGAAGACTTTTGAGAGAGAATCGCCCCAGCGCCTATGGAGGAAGCATCCACCACGTGAAAGTATTGTTTCCGAATAAATCCTCTAGCCAGGTTCTCCTGGACGTACTCCGACATGGCTCAGGTCTCAGCCTGGGAAAAAGGATAGATGCGCCCCGAGGAGGAGACGTTCCTGGGGGAAAGGCAATGGGACAGTCATACGACCTGTGTAGAGGCAGCATCTCTGCTTCCTTTTTGCCAAAGACATCAGAGAAAGACCAGTAGGGGAATGGTAAACCCTTTAGAGCAGTTGGCACAACTGAAGGATGAGCAGGATGAATGAGAGCAAGACATTGGTTGACGCAGGAGTCTCCCCAATGCAGGACTTCTTCTGTCCTCCAGTTTAACACAGGCTCGTCTGCTCGAAGCCAAGGTAAACCTAAAAGCAAGGGGTGAGACAAATCAGGCAAAACATAAAAACAGATTCTGAATGTGTCAGACCTACTCGAAGTTTCACTTGCTCAGTCTGGAAACAAAAGGGTTTGTTCAAGGGTCTGCCATCCACGAAAGTCACCAGCATCGGGTTCGGGAGATGCTGGACTGTAACCTGATAATGATCCACCATGGCTTGCTGGATGAAGTTCCCCGGGGCCCCAGAATCCAGGTAGCCAGATTCAGAGAAACTGATAGTGCCGAAAGACTAAAACAGGGTCATCTGCAGTGAGGGAGAGGGTTGATCCTCACCCAGGGAAGCCTCTCCTACCAAACCTAGGCTCTGGAGATTCCTGACCTCTCAGGACATATCAGATGTTTGGAACTACTGCAGTAGAAACACCTCCCCTCCAAGCGGTGCTCCTGCTGGCGCTGTTTAGCTAAGTTCATTCGGTCCACTTGCATAACTTCCGGAGGCGAGACAGAACTTTGAGAATTAATCGGTTTCTGAAAACTGGGAGCCAGGCGATAAGGTCTTCTCTCTCTCTTGGACTCCTTAGAGCGCTCTTGAAATCTGAGGTAAATCCGGGTCGCGAGGGATATCAGGTCATCCAGAGTTGTAGGATTGTCCCGACCCGCCAGCTCGTCCTTTATTCTCCCCGACAGACCCTCTCAGAAGGCGGCCACCAAGGACTCATCATTCCAGGATGGCTCAGAGGAAAGAGAGCGGAAATTAACAGCATACTGAGCCACCGTGAGACCCTCCTGGCTTAGGCGAAGAAGAGAGTAAGCTGTCGAAGAGGAATGGTCAGGCTCGTCAAAGCCCCAAGGAAAGACTGTAGGTCATTAACCAGAGGGCCTGTAAATGATGAATCTATCCCACAGTCTGTAATTTCCTTTACAATCTGTTCTGTACAGGTTAAGAAAGTTGGTTTCACAGATAATATATATAAGTATATTAAGAAGTTGATTTAGAATGGAAACTGTTCTAACAGTGAGTATACAGTCTAGATGATTAATGGCTTTTGCACTATGTCATCTCTTTCCATATATCATAATTAAAGTGAACAAAACAACATCCTACAAATTTCCAAAGATTCATTAATATTTGTCATATTCTAGATAAATTTATCTATTTTTTAATGGATGTATTTTATTTTTACTAAACTTTAATTGTAAGGTAATAAGATAGCAATGGTTTTCATTATAATTACTCTCCCCAGTCCCTGTGAAGGGACAAGAGCAATTCTGTACCTTGTCGCCAGATAATATTTCCTACAATAACACATTCATTGAATATACCACAGTGGTGTACTGTTCATTGGCCAGGTAAAGGCTGCTATTCCAAAATTTTCCTTACATCTCTCCTATGGGAAAACATTCCTTGAATGCCAACCATAGGAAAATAAATTCTGCTGAATCTCTAAAAGAATCTGCAATGACAGCATAAATCATCTATGCATTGCACCTTTACAGTATAAAATTGAACAGTAAAATAAATATACAAAACATTTTGGGGTATCCCTAGAAGTGTAAAAAATAATCCAGGACTGAGAAGTAGGGATGAGTGAACCAGTGGATGTTCGGGTTCGCCATGTTCGGCCGAATTTGAGTTGAAAGTTTGATTCGGTATCTGAACTTAACCCCAAACTTGACCCCAAACTCAATAGAAGTCAATGGGGACCTAAACTTCGGTGCTTTAAAATAGATGTAAAATGGTCATTGTAAGGGCTAGGGGGCTGCAAAGGGAAGCTAAATAGGGGAAGAGCAGAACAATTGCCCTATAAACAAATGTGGATAGTGAATTACGTTAAAATAACAAAATTTAAAAAAAATAAAAATTATAATCATGAACCAGGAGATGGAGGTCCAAGTGGAGTAGCAGGTTGAGGAGGAAGTGTTGGTGCAGATGGAAGATGGGTAGGAGGAGGTAGCCATCACTTTTTTTATTGATTTTTTTTGGGTTACTTTGAAAACAGGCAGTATAATTAACTGATTGATGGCCACTTTCTTTCTTTATACAGGCCAAGTAATACTGCACTTTTTTGAGTGAAAACAATGAGGAGAGAATCAAATCGAAGACGTGGCCACGGTGGTGGTGCAGCTGCTGCAGGAAGAGAGAGGCCGTGGTCAATCTGTGCCTGCTACATGCCCAAATGAAACACCTTTGTTTGGTGCAAGAAGGCAACATGGCATACTGCGTAATTTCGTAGGCACGAGTACTGCTGGATGAATGGTGAGGCCAGAGCAAGTACTGTAGAATTGGTTTTAGATTTATTGGCTGAGAGTCGGGAGAAGTCTTGCAGGTCATTGGATGAGAAACTTATGATTGTAGAGGAGAGAAGGAGGTCTTGGAAGGACCAAAGATTATGTGATGCACATTATAAGATGCACTTTTTTCCCCCCAAAATGTGGAGGAAAATGGGGGGTGCGTCTTATAGCTCTGGCTATGGTGGGGAGGTGGGGGAGTGGTTTCGGCAGTGCAGCTGGTCACAGAGACAGGAGCCCGCTGCTGTGGCTAACTCCTGTGCCCGCTGCTAAAGAGAAATGAATATTTACTGGATTCCACATCCAAGTGCGTGAAGGGCAATGAATGTTCATTTCTCTTTAATGGCATCCTAGTATGATTGGCCCCCAACCAGATCCTGGTATGATTGGTCCCATCCTTTCCTTATCCTGGTATGATTGGCCCCCACCCCCATCCTGGCATGATTGGCCCCCACCCCCATCTTGGTATAATTGGCCCCCACCCCCATCCTGGTATGCATGGCCCCATCAGAAAACATTAAAAAACAAACCATTACACTTACCTTCCTGGCGCTCCCTCGCAGCATCCTGCTCCGATGCCAGCAGCTGCTTAATGCAGTGACGTCATGCGCTGCTTGCAAGCCGAAGGGCACCTTCCAGAATACTCAATACTCTGCACACCGGGACTGTGTGCGGGCAAAGCAGTGAGTATTCATTGCTCTCTAACGAGGACAGTGTCAGACGGAGACTTCCTGCAGCTGCCGGCGGTCACTTTTTTTTAATCATTCCAAAAATTCCTGTGAATCACTCGAAGGGTTTATAAACTTCTTGAATGTGGTTTTGAGGTCCTTCAGGGATGCAGTTTTTGGAATGGTGTCACTTTTGGGTATTTTCTATCATATAGACCCCTCAAAGTGACTTCAAATGTGATGTGGTCCCTTAAAAAAATGGTGTTGTAAAAATGAGAAATCGCTGGTCAACTTTTAACCCTTATAACTTCCTAACAAAAAAAAATATTGGTTCCAAAATTGTGCTGATGTAAAGTGAACATGTGGGAAATGTTATTTATTAACTATTTTGTGTGACATATTTCTCTGTTTTAAGGGCATGAAAATACAAAGTTGGAAAATTGTGAAATTTTCAAAATTTTTTGCTAAATTTCCATTTTTTCACAAATAAACACAAGTCATATCAAGGAAATTTTACCTCTTTAATGATGTACAATATATCAGGAGAAAACAATGTCAGAATCACCGGGATATGGAATAGTTCCAGACTTTTTACCTCATAAAGGGACAGTGGTCAGAGGGGGTTAACTAAAGGCTCTGCCCCCTGATGCTTCATTTGAGTATCCCAGCATCATAAAAAAGTAAGTTAGGAAAAAAAAAGGAAAGCAGTTAGACAGTGTATTGGTGGAAGGATAGGGAAGTTTTAATTAAAGTATATTAGAAAATAGTTTAGATTATGGCAATAAATAGATAAGGATTTAGAATGAAAATGAATTTGTATGGCGGAATGCCCCTTTAAAGGGACTGTATCAGCAGGTTTTTGCCGCCTGATCTTATTGAAGTTTTATGTAGCAGCTGAGTAGTGTGTCACTTACTAGTCTCCCACCTATAGTTTTTTTTTAATAAAATCACTGTTTTATCAGTTAGAGAATATAAAAACATAACAAGTAAACTTTCTGCCACGTAGTTCTCCATATTCATGATCTTCATAACCACGCCCCCACCACTGATTGTCAGCTTTCTGTCTAAGCACTGTGTACACAGAAAACCGTCAATCAGTGGTGTGGACTGGGCTATACTGAGCTCAGCATTCAGAGAACCAATCAATCTGCAACAGATAAAACTATAGCAAGCATCACCGGTAAGTGACACATCACTGGAATTATGGTCTTTGCGCCTACATCATGCTCCTCTCAGAGGGGGTAACAAAAATGGGTGACAGATTCCTTTTAAAGTGTTGTTCACTCAGTATATCACATCTTTCTAACATACTATCTTCTCCCTGGTGTCACGCAAAATCCATCTATAGCAGCAGAATCGTAGAGAAACAAGGGTGGAGATATAGCCTGCGACTCCGGTGCAACTGCACAAGGTCCCAGTGGGGAGGGAGAGCCATTGATAACTACATTTCTAGAAATAAAAGATTGTAGTACCTTGCCCTGACCAGTGCACTAGGTGTCCCATTGTAGGGAAGTGGACTTACCTATGGACCTAACAGCGAATGGAAAATGTGCAGTAGATATACTTGACGTGAATTTGTATATACATGTGGGGAGACAGCTAGAAATAGTGAAAAATGGTGAAGTACTCGGTTTTGGCCACGAGGTGGAGACAAAGAACAAAAGAAGAAGAAGATGGTGCAGTACTAAGGTTTGGCCACTAGAGGGAGACAGAAGAAGGTAGGGAAAGGACTTAACAGCAGCTAATGCTAGAGAAACCGCAAAGTCATAGTGGGCAGAGTTACAGGGACTCAAGCGGGGAATTCCCAAGGAGGGGAATAAAAGAGAGGGAGTCCAGGGGAGCCAGTCCAGGAGGAGTTCACTGGAGGAAGAGACTGAAGGAGGGAGAGACTCAAAAGAGGAAGAGCTCCGGAAGGGACTGGAAGGAGAGACAGTCGGGGGGTGGCCCTGACAGGAGAGCCGCAGGACAGAGGAAGCTCGGGGTTACCAGACGGATGGACTCGGACAGGTGAAGCGCTGTGGTGATAAGCCTAGGGCAGCCACAATGATAGAACCGCGAGGGATGTCAATTTAGGAAAGAGAAGAAGGTGAAAGGTACCCGGGCCTGTGTGTACGGAAGCTGTCGTGCTGCTGTGGTCATCGGGAGGACGGCCAATAAAGAGGACCTGTTGAACGTACATCGGTGTCTGCCTCCAGTCTGTTTGTGGCAAAAAAGGACCACCCCCCAGTTGGCACATGTACCTACAATTGGCATAGTCGGCAGGATCATCACCGCCTAATCCACCAACGCCAGCGGTGAGACCGCGCCGAAGATTGAAAGTACCCGCAAGAAGTGGGTTGAAGATCGTGATTGGTGTACTGTAATTGGAATTATTGGATTGGACATTGCTGGATTTGACTACAGGGGCCCGGAAGGTGACTTTTGCGATTCTACAAATGGGGGCTGTAGGAGTGGAGGAATGCAGCGCTAAAAGAGACTGCTTGGGCGAGCAGAGCTAAGGCCACCCCTGGGGGGAGCAGCTGCCAGAGAAGCATGCACTCACCCGCCCTGAAGATCCGCAGCAGATGGAGTCCCTGACAACCGGACCCGCGGAGCTGGAGCCAGAGGAGAAAACGGAGGAGCGCTCGCCAGCGGCTCAGGCTGTTTCGGAGCAGCCGCTGGAAGAACTGTTGCCGACCCTCCCTGAGGAACCATCGGGCCTTGAGGCTGGTCCTGCTGGACGGCGGGATGAAGAACAGCAGCGGACACCAGATGACGGGACCGGAATCAGTGGAGGACCGCCGGGGACCAGCGACACCTCGGACACGCTGGTCGCTCAGATGCACTGGTACCTGGAGGAACTGCGGGGCAGCCTGAAGGAATTAACACATGTGGAATTATATAATTAACAAAAAAGTGTGAAACAACTGAAAATATGTCTTATATTCTAGGTTCTTCAAAGAAGCCACCTTTTGCTTTGATTACTGCTTTGCACACTCTTGGCATTTTCTTGATGAGCTTCAAGAGGTAGTCACCAGAAATGGTCTTCCAACAGTCTTAAAGGAGTTCCCAGAGATGCTTAGCACTTGTTGGCCCTTTTGCCTTCACTCTGCGGTCCAGTTAACCCCAAACCATATCAATTGGGTTCAGGTGTGGTGACTGTGCAGGCCAGGTCATCTGGCGTAGCACCCCATCACTCTTCTTCTTGGTCAAATAGTCCTTACACAGCCTGGAGGTGTGCTTGGGGTCATTGTCCTGTTAAAAAATAAATGATGGTCCAACTAAATGAAAACCGGATGGAATAGCATGCCACTGCAAGATGCTGTGGTAGCCATGCTGGTTCAGTATGCCTTCATTTTTGAATAAATTCCCAAAAGTGTCACCAGCAAAGCACCCCCACACCATCACACCTCCTCCTCCATGCTTCACGGTGGGAACCAGGCATGTAGAGTCCATCCGTTCACCTTTTCTGCATCACACAAAGACACGGTGGTTGGAACCAAAGATCTCAAATTTGGACTCATCACACAAAAGAACAGATTTCCACTGGTCTAATGTCTATTCCTAGTGTTCTTTAGCCCAAACAATTGTCTTCTGCTTGTTGCCTGTCCTTACCAGTGGCTTCCTAGCAGCTATTTTACCATGAAGGCCTGCTGCACAAAGTCTCCTCTTAACAGTTGTTGTAGAGATGTGTCTGCTGCTAGAAATCTGTGTGGCATTGACCTCCTCTCTAATCTGAGCTGCTGTTAACCTGCTATTTCTGAGGCTGGTGACTCGGATGAACTTATCCTCTGCAGCAGAGGTGACTCTTGGTCTTCCTTTCCTGGGGCTGTCCTCATGAGAGCCAGTTTCTTTGTAGCGCTTGATGGTTTTTGCCATAATACAAATTCTAACAGTCTATTCAGTTGGACTATCAGCTGTGTATCCACCAGACTTCTGCACAACACAACTGATGGTCCCAACCCCATTTAGAAGGCAAGAAATCCCACTTATTAAACCTGACAGGGCACACCTGTGAAGTGAAATCCATTTCCATTGACAACCTCTTGAAGCTCATCAAGAGAATGCCAAGAGTGTGCAAAGCAGTAATCAAAGCAAAAGGTGGCTACTTTGAAGAACCTAGAATATAAGACATACAGTATTTTCAGTTGTTTCACACTTTTTTGTTAATTATATAATTCCACATGTGTTAATTCATAGTTTTGATGCCTTCAGAGTGAATCTACAATTTTCATAGTCATGAAAATAAATAAAACTCTTTGAATGAGAAGGTGTGTCCAAACTTTTGGTCTGTACTGTACTTGTGGGGAGACAGCTAGAAATAGTGAAAGATGGTGAAGTACTGGGTTTTGGCCACTAGGGGGAGACAAAGAACAGCAGAAGAAGGAGACGGTGCAGTACTAAGGTTTGGCCACTAGAGGGAGACAGAAGAAGGTAGGGAAAGGACTTAAAAGCAGCTAATGCTAGAGAAACCGCAAAGTCATGGTGGGTGAAGTTACAGGGACTCAAGAGGGGAATTCCTAGCGAGGGGAATAAAAGAGAGGGAGAGGGAGTCCAGGGGAGCCAGTCCAGGAGGAGGAGTTCACCGGAGGAAGAGACTGAAGGAGGGAGAGACTGAAAAGAGGATGAGCTCCGGAAGGGACTGGAAAGAGAGACAGTCAGGGGGGTGGCCCTGACAGGAGAGCCGCAGGACAGAAGAAGCCCGGGGGTTCCAGATGGATGGATTCGGACAGGTGAAGCACTATGGCGGTAGGCGAGGGACGTCAATTTAGGAAAGAGAAGAAGGTGAAAGGTACCCGGGCCTGTGTGTATGGAAGCTGTCGTGCTGCTGGACGGCCAATAAAGAGGACCTGTTGAATGTACACCGGTTTCTGTCTCCAGTCTGTTCACGGCGAAAAAGGGACCACGCAGGTATGTGGGATGCAGTGGCGAGACGGGAGACGGGATGAACTCAAGATGTAACTTTTATATATATATAGACCTTTAGGGCTATCTTGAGCAACCAAACAAGCTAACAATAGTTATCCTTGCAGGGATCCAAACAAGAATAGACTGGTAAAATGAACACAACTAACCCGGCAAAGACCGGTCACTATAGGGCCGCGATATGGCCGATTACGGATCCTGAGTATTAACTACAACGTGTCACTTATCCTCTCTGACGTCTGGCAGAGTGATGGTCAGTGTTGCTTTGGCGTTTCAGCCGCTGGGCCCAGCCGACGAGGATCTGATGGATGCTTCGGGCGTTCCTATGCCCAGGCGAAGTGAGGGCACAGCAGAGTCCCTCTGCATTGCACCTCCCAATGGGGCAGGATGGCATTGCCCGGGGACGTGTAAACCGCAGCCACCAGCTGCAGACAGCAGCGGCCACGGGGCACAGCGGATAGGCTGCAGCCACGGGCTGGAATCAGGCGGTGGTGACTGCGGTCAGGCGGTCGGTGTCTCTCTGCTGGGTGGCTCGGTGCCATCCCCCTTCTGTCAGTGGTGAGTCTCACGCTAGCCTCTCCAGTCACTGCTCTCTTCTCCTTGCACTGGCTCTGGCTCTCACTCTGGCTCTCTAGCGCCCTCTAGCTTCCTGGGTCCTTCTCTCCTGCTCCGTCGTTTGACGCTTCCTGGCGTCCTCAGCCCCTTTTATATTGGCTCCACCCCCAACCTTTCTAGAACTCTCTGTGTCCAGTCCTCTAATTATGTCCCCCGGAAACAGTCCCCCTAGGAACCTTGTTGACAGTCCCCTTGGTTCCGGGCCGGATGCACAGTGGGGACCCCTCCTCCTACACTCCCCCATCCTGTAAGCTCGCCAGTCCTCGGGCGAGAGCTTGAGGCGGCTTGGGCCTGTTCCTTGAGTCAACAGCCTTTTTTGCCATACGAACTGGTCATAGCATTCGGGGGGGTTGCCAGCTGTTGACCACTCGGAACATCGTGGTTCAACTGTGGTGGAATCCTCTGGGGTGGTGGAAGGTGGTGGGTCGACCGGGTTTAGTGGGTCGACCGGGTCCACTGAAGCATTGTATCTCGAAGTGGCCGCTTGCACGGTGGGGCGATCTTCCTCGTCGTCCTCATCCCATACTGCTGGCGAGAGTTCTGAGACCTGAGGAGAGGCCTCGGATCGTGCGGGATCAGTGGAGGTACAGGGTTGTAACATATTACGGTGTACGGTACAGGTGGAGTGGTCCCCCCATCTTTTTCAGATTGTATTTCAAACACCGGTCCGTCAGGACTTATTCGGCGTAACACCAGCTAGGGACTTTCTTCCCAGCGGGGCTCCAACTTGTTTTAGGGGCATTGATCTCGTTGGTCGATGGATTGAGGCAGAGTCTCCCCTGGATGTTCCAGGTGTTGAAATTTTGTGTGGACAATTCAGTGCAGGGTTTGCAACCGATGCCGGTGATTTCAGACCATGAGGAGACCACTGTCCAGGATTGTTCCTCTTCTGGGTTTAATCCCACTTCCATGATTTCCTTGCCTTCCTGGCCAAATAGTAGCGAGTATGGAGTGTACCCGGTGACTCGGTGTACCCGGTTGTTATAAGCCCACACCAGTTCGAGGATGTGTTCAGGCCAGTGGGCCTTTCAGTCGCTCTCCAGGGTGCATAACATTTGGATCAATGTCCGATTGAATCGCTCACAGGCCCCATTCCCTTGTGGGTGGTACGGAGTGGTTTGGGACTTATCGATACCATATAGACGGTGTAGTTCTTCCATGACCTTTCCCAGGAAGCACGCACCCTGATCCGAATTGATTTGTTGGGAGCAGCCGTACACTTGGATAAAGTTTTTACAAATTGCGTAGGCGGCTGACTCTGCAGTTTGATCCCGAGTAGAGGCTACTATGGCGAATTTGGTGAAATGGTCCATCATGACGAGACAGTGTTCATACCCCTAGAGCGCGGGGCCAATGGTCAAATAGTCTATTATTATGAGTTCAGGGGTGCTGACGTTACTATTGACTGTACTGGGGCCCGTTGTGCGGTTGGTTTAGTTAGTTCACACAGGCGGCATGCACGGCAAGCTTCTTCCACTGCGGTCTGCAAGGGAGGATGATAGGCCATTTGTTGTAACCATTGGAAAGTCTTTTGAGCCCCAAAATGAGCCCCTTTCTCATGGGCCTACTACCTGCCAAGCTATCGCTGATGTTGTCCGCGATACTGCTTTTCTGTACAATAGACCTCCTTTGATTACCAATTTCTCCCATTGACGTAACATTAACAAAGTATCCCGAGTCAAAGTCTGCCTCTGAGTGTCATTAGGTACTTTGCCTGCAGCCACCCATTGACGCAGGGGCCCAATCTCTCCATCTTCTTGTTGCTGCTGGATCCATCTGTCCCGGGATTGTTCCAACAGGTCCCTCGTGAGTCCTAGGTGGGATTGCTCTCGGGTCGTAGCTGTGAGTCCGGCGGGGACCAGAATGAACGGCATTTCTTCTACTTCTAGCTCGTTGTCTCGGCTTCGCCCTGGGGTTGTACGTCGAGTTCTGGAGAGAGCGTCAGCATGTACGTTCTCCGCTCCCCGTTTGTAGATGATCTTGTACTTGAACTTGCCCATTCGGGCCACCCATTGTTGTTCCAGGGCTCCTAGTTTGGCATTATCGAGGTGGGCCAGCGGGTTGTTGTCAGTTCTTACCACCACCTCAGAGCCTGCCAGGTACTCTGCGCACTGCTCCGCCATGGCCCACACTACCGCGAGGAGCTCGAGCTTAAAGGAGCTGTAATTGTCGGGATTACGTTCGGAGTCGTGGAGTGACCGATTGCCGTAAGCGATCACTCTTTCCCGGCCATCTTGGACTTGTGACAACACAGCTCCTAGCCCGTGTAAACTCCCGTCGGTGTGCAGTATGAATGCTGCGAGAAATCTGCATAAGCTAACACTGGGGCATCTGAGAGTTTGTCGTTGAGATCTCGGAAGGCCTCCTACTGCGGTTCTCGCCACTGAATCTTCCATCCATTCGCTCCGGCAGGGGCACCCTTCAGTAGGCCCTGCAGGGCTCGGGCTCGACGGACGAAGTTCTTGACAAAGCGACGGTAATATCCGGCCAGCCCCAGAAAGGCTTATACATCTTTTACCGTCTTGGGAGTAGGCCACCCTTGGATCGCGGCAACCTTCTCCATGGATGGTCTAACGCCTTCGGCAGAGACGGTATGTCCCTGGTATTCGATCTGCGTACGGAACAGGTGGCATTTCTGGGGTTTGACCTTCAACCCGTACTTTTGCAGCCGCCCGAGCACCTGCTCCAACCACCGCAGGTGGTCCTCAAATGTGGCGGCATAGATAATGATGTTGTCCAGGTATATCAATGTGGCCTCGAAGTTGAGATCCCCCAGACGCTGTTCCATCAGCTGTTGGAAGGTTCCAGGAGCATTGGCCAGCCCGAATGGCATACGGTTAAATTCAAACAGTCAAATGGGTAGGATGAACACGGTTTTAGCGTGGTCTTCTTCTGACATCGGCACCTGCCAGTACCCACTGGCCAGATCTAAGGTTGAGAAGTATGTTGTCTTCCCTAGAGCAGATAGGGACTCCCCTATCCGAGGCAGCGGGTATGAGTCTTTGATGGTACAAGCGTTCACAAAGAACGTAAGGTGCCATCCTTCTTGCGGACTAGCACGATGGGGGCCGCCCAGGGACTCTGGCTTTCTTGGATGACTTCTTTCCGTTAGAGATGAGCGACTTTGCCTTTTTTAGGGTTGAGTCGGGTTTCATGAAACCCGACTTTCTCAAAAGTTGAGTCGAACGAAATCGGCCGACTATCGGGAAAAGTCGAAGGTCCGACTGAAACACGAACCCCAATGCAAGTCAGTGGGGAAGCTAAGTCGGCAGGGAGTGGAGGACAGTAAACACACCTACATGCCGGACCGCTTTTTTAAAGTGCGCAAAATCTCTCTCTCCCCGGACGCTGCACATGTCATCTCATTGTCCACAGTGTACGTCCTTGCTCAGTGGCTGAAAAAAGTCACGTGCAAGCATTTTGGGAAATCCGACTTTGGCGCTTGTTTTGCCGACCGCATGGCCGACTTCACGCTGTGGTCGGGTTTTGGTTGGCGAAACCCGACTTTGCCATAAGTCGGCGACTTATGAATCTGGCCGACCTGTTTCGCTCAACTCTACTTTCCATAGCATTTGGCTCAGCAGTGTTTTTACCTCCCGATATAGTTGTGGGGGAATCTGTCGGTATCGTTCTCTGATAGGAGCCGTTCCTGCAGTGGGAATGCGGTGCGTGATGGCTGTGGTACATCCGAAATCATCCTCATGGCTGGCGAATACCTCCTGGTACTGACCCAGAAGCATTTTTACCTGCAGTATTTGGGCCGGAGTAAGCAGGAGAGCTCTGCTCGCATTTTCTCCAGGATGATTCTGCCCTTCTCTTCGGCCGAGGACCCGGTGGTCTGAATAGATCGGATAGACACCGCCCAAGGGTCCCCTGTCTGCACTTTCAGTTGGAAGGCAGGGGATGGAAGCACCCCCTCCAGAGGTCTCACCAGTTTTGCCATTTCAGCCCGTGGTTTCAGGACGATGTCTTGGTCTTCAAGGGTAAAGCAATGCACCAGGACGGTCCCTTTCTGCACAGTGGTCAAGGTGCGGGCCACCAGGACTCCAGGGGGTAGGCGCTCCGAGAAGCACGGCTCCACCTGCATCTCCACTCCCTCCAGGGGCACAGGGGCCCAGACAGGCAAGGCCACTACCGTCTGCCCGGGCGGTAGCACGAGTGGAGGGGTCGCCGGCGCAATCACCTTCCCCAGCACCTCGCCCTCCTGGCAGTCCTGTAGGACTCGCGTCCCCCACACCAACTGTTGGAAGACCTGTCCTTGGGGCGTGCGGGAGCCCCACTGGCTCAGGGTCTCTTGTGTGGGCTTATTGAGGAGTAGGTTGCCGAATTCTTGCAGTATATTCATAACCAGGGTAACCAGATGTTTGCTGTTTGTACCTCCCTGGGTCAGGATCACTCCTCGGCGGCCGAGTGTTTTGCAGAACAGCGAAATCTGCATCCAGACTACCCCGACAACAGGAACTGGTAATTGGTTGGCGGCTAACAACTTTATCACGGACCCCCACTGAGGTCTCACTGCTTCAGGAAAATGCTGTTGAAAATAAGTGTCTAGCATGGTTGTTACGTGCGACCCTGTATCTACTAAGCATCGTACAGCACGGCCTTCGAACTCTGCCCATATCACAGGACACTTCACGATCAAATCTTCAGGACTTCCACCACCCCACGTCGTGGTTTCTGCCTCTGAGCGGCGTGCCCCCAGCTCAGAGCCCTCTAGTTTAATGGTCACCGGAGTGGGTACCTCCCATGCCGTGGGCACTCTCAGGCGAGGTGGCCAGGTTCTCCACATTTATAACATTCCCGGGGCTGCGGGGGCCGACCGCCCCTGGAATTGCAAGGGTCCCAGGGCCCCGGGCCCGCACCATTCACTGGTGCGGCCCTTCTCTTCACTTCGGCCAGTTCACCCCTGATATTCTTCAACTCTTGCTTCATTTCTCCTACAAATTGGGGCTCTCCAATAGCATTCACGGAGACCTCCGTGCTCTGGACCTTCCCCACGGGGACTGTCAGCCCTTGTTCCTGTTCCCACGCACGCGCCTGACTCCCCACCTCAGAGAAGGCCATGCGCGGGTTGACCCGGATTTGTTCCCGTAATGCCTGCTTAGTGAGAAGATCTCGAGTCCGGTCACTAAAAGGTCATGCAGGGTGATGTCAATGGGTCCTACGCCTACACCGTCCTTCCGCTCAATGGCCGTGTATAATTCCTGAAGGACGTTTATGTACTGGGTGACCGTCTCCCCCTCCCCCTGCATACGACTGAACAACCGGGTTCTCAGCTCCCCCACATTCATTGGGTCCCCATGAGTCTCCTCCAAGATCTGTAAGACCCTAACAAAGGTGTTGCATTGTCTTGGGGGCCTCAACATTGCGGAATCCCGGGCCTCCCCATCCAATGCCATAAGGGCTACCTCTGCTTCTAGGTCGGGGGTCATCGGATGCATTCTAAACAGCCCTCGCATCCGTTCCGTCCAGCTCCACAGCCTGGTGTTGGTGCCGAAGAACCTAGGCAGGTTGCTCAGCATAACCCCCAAGGATATACTGGACTGAGGACCATCATTGCCCGTCGAGTCCACGGCCCCTCCTTGGTCTGCGGCATCACCGCTCGCGCTCGGAGACTGCATCCTGCCGACTACGCCAAATTTAGTAATCGCAGGTACGCGGTATGCAGTGATGAGACGGGAGATGGGATGAACTCAAGATGTAACTTTTATATATATATATAGGCCTTTAGGGCTATCTCGAGCAACCAAACAAGCTAACAATAGTTATCCTCACAGGGATCCAAACAAGAATAGACTGGTAAAATGAACACAACTAACCCGGCAACGACCGGTCACTATAGGGCCGCGGTATGGCCGACTTTGGGTCCTGAGTAGAGTTGAGCGAAACGGGTCGAAAAAATTCAAAAGTCGCCGACTTTCGCCAAAGTAGGGTTTCATGAAATGAAACCCGACCTTAGCGTGAGGTCGGCCACGAGGTCGGCGACTTTAGCGCCAAAGTCGTGTTTCAAAAGATGCTTTAGCGCCCTTTTTCAGCCAATCAGGAAGAACGGACACTGTGGGCAACGTGATGACATAGGCAGCGGTCACCACCATCTTGGAGAAGGGCATGCAAGTGATTGGCTAGCTTTGTGTGGCGTCACAGGGGGTATAAAAAAGGGCGGGGACACCGATCGCCATGTTACTCATGCTGATCTCAGAATAGGGAGAGCTGCTGCAGCTGCTGATTCTGTAGGGAGAGCGTTAGGAAGGCAAAAAGAAAAAAAAAACTGCTTCTGCTGCTAGCGCTTTTCACTGTAGTTACTGTGCAGTGAAAGGTGAAGATTTTTGCTTTTGTGCAGCAGCGCTGGTGGTGACTAGCCTGCCTTTTAAGGCTAGCTGCATTGCTGTGTGCACACTGGTGTTCAAACTGCTTTTTTAAAAGCAATCCAAATTGTATTGTTTTGTCCTGGTGAGGTATTGAGCGTTCATTTTTTCACAAACTGTACAGCGGTGTACGCTCCTCACACAGTACCGTGTAACGGCTGTTATCACGGCCAAATTGAAGCTATCTACGTGTGTGACTCTGTAAGGAAAAGTCGAGGAGTTTGTCCGTTCTTACAGACCTACACCTTATAGTTTTGTCCGTTTTTCAAACAGTTTAGTATATTTGCTGTTTGATTACATTCAAAACTAGAGAGAGACAGCGTGTGTCAGTCCGTATACAAAAGCACGGAGCTTGACAATTTTACATACACCGTACAGCGGTGTACGTGCATGCTCCTCTCTCAGTACCGTGTAACGGCTGTTATCATGGCCAAATTGAAGCTATCTATGTGTGTGACTCTCTAAGGAAAAGTCGAGGAGTTTGTCCGTTCTTACAGACCTACACCTTATAGTTTTGTCCGTTTTTCAAACAGTTTAGTATATTTGCTGTTTGATTACATTCAAAACTAGAGAGACAGCGTGTGTCAGCCCGTATACAAATATAACTGAGCTTGACAATTTTACATACACCGTACAGCGGTGTAAGAGCACGCTCCTCTCTCAGTACCGTGTAACGGCTGTTATCATGGCCAAATTGAAGCTATCTACGTGTGTGACTCTGTAAGGAAAAGTCGAGGAGTTTGTCCGTTCTTACAGACCTACACCTTATAGTTTTGTCCATTTTTCAAACAGTTTAGTATATTTGCTGTTTGATTACATTCAAAACTAGAGAGAGACAGCGTGTGTCAGTCCATATACAAAAACACGGAGCTTGACAATTTTACATACACCGTACAGCGGTGTACGTGCACGCTCCTCTCTCAGTACCGTGTAACGGCCGTTATCACGGCCAAATTGAAGCTATCTACGTGTGTGACTCTGTAAGGAAAAGTCGAGGAGTTTGTCCGTTCTTACAGACCTACACCTTATAGTTTTGTCCGTTTTTCAAACAGTTTAGTATATTTGCTGTTTGATTACATTCAAAACTAGAGAGAGACAGTGTGTGTCAGTCCGTATACAAAAACATGGAGCTTGACAATTTTACATACACCGTACAGAGGTGTGCGAGCACGCTACTCTCGCAGTACGTGTGACGGCTGTTATCACGGCCAAATTGAAGCTATCTACATGTGTGACTCTGTAAGGAAAAGTCGAGGAGTTTGTCCGTTCTCACAGACCTACACCTTATAGTTTTGTCCATTTTTCAAACAGTTTGGTATATTTGCTGTTTGATTACATTCAAAACTAGAGAGAGACAGTGTGTGTCAGTCCGTATACAAAAACACGGAGCTTGACAATTTTACATACACCGTACAGCGGTGTACGTGCACGCTCCTCTCTCAGTACCGTGTAATGGCTGTTATCACAGCCAAATTGAAGCTATCTATGTGTGTGACTCTGTAAGGAAAAGCCGAGGAGCTTGTACGTTCTTACAGACCTATACTCTAGGGAGATTCCAATTCTGCCCAATTTTATATACACCTTGTAGTTTGTCATACACTAGGCAATTTCTGCTGGTCACATTGCGGTGTTATAGACACAGGGCCTGACAGAATCCAACTGTGTCCTGAAGTGTAGAGAGATTCCAATTCTCCACAGTCCTCTATCCACCTTTCTTACAACATCCAGAATCTGCCTGTCACATTGCGGTGTAAAATAAACAGGGCCTGACAGAATCCAACTGTGTCCTGAAGTCTACAAAGATTCCAATTCTCCACAGTCCTCTATCCACCTTTATTACACCATCCAGAATCTGCCTGTCACATTGCGGTGTAAAATAAACAGGGCCTGACAGAATCCAGCTGTGTCCTGAAGTCTACAGAGATTCCAATTCTCCCCACTACTATATACACCTTGTACCTTATTTTACAGTACCATATAGTTGGTGGTTTTTTGGGTACATTTTCCCCAAAAATGAGGAAGTGTGGTGGAAGAGTCCGTGGAAGTGGGCGGGGGGTTGGCAGCTGGTAATGATGGTGTTGGTGTTGGTGGTGGATCTGCTGGTATTGGCAAAAGCAAAATAGCACCTAATGCAGGAGGTGTTGAGCCTGCGTCAACGTCTGGCTCCACAAGGCCTCGAAGGCTCCCTTTTCTGGGAGTAGGTAAACCGCTTTTAAAGCCGGAGCTTCAAGAAAAAGTTTTGGCTTACATTGCTGACTCAGCCTCCAGCTCTATCGCCTCCTCTTCTGAAGTTTTAAAAAAATAAAAGCACTGAGTCATCATTGGAGGCTCATGTTCATGAACCACACCTTTCCTTGTGTCCTTCACCCCAACCAAAATTGAAGGATGCGGCAGGCCACACTACAGATTACTCCATGGAGCTGTTTTCACATACCATGCCTGGGTTATCAAGTCAAACCATGAATTACCCAGGCAAAGATGAATCTGACATGGAGTGCACTGATGCACAGCCACTGATAGATGATTCTGCTGGTACATTCACTCAGAGCACTACATTGTCCTTGCAGTGTACTGAGCCAGAATCTGACCCGGATGAAACTCAGGTGCCCCTTCCCGCATACTATACCACCATACACGGTGACACAGAGGAAGGTGCACATGACATTGAAGAGGAGGTGATGGATGACCCAGTTGTTGACCAAGATTGGCATCCATTGGGGGTAGAGGGTGCCACTGCCAATAGCTCAGAAGAGGAGGAGAAGCATCCGCAGTGGGCATCGACATCGCAACAGCTGTTATCTGGCAGGCCAGGAGAGTCCAAAAACAGGTTACAAAAACCAAAAGAGTTGTAGGACAGCTTGGCCAGACGGTCAAAATAGCACAGCGTGCAAGGCCTCAAAATGTCTTCCATAGTAGGAAGAGTGCAGTGTGCCACTTTTTTGAACAAAATCCTAATGATCAGGCAAAGGTTATCTGTAAGAAGTGCGCAAAGACCTTTAGTCGAGGGAAAAATCAGAGAAATTTGAATGCCAGTTGCATGCTAAGACATTTGACCACCATGCTCTTGCAAGAGTGGACGGACTACCAAAACTCACGTACCACACGTGCTACTGCTCCCAAAGAAGGTAGTCAGCAACGCTTCATTGTTTCCCCCACTGTAAGTCCACCGGATAGCACACCACCAGCAGCAAATGTTGAGTTGTCGTCGCAAGGGCAAATCAGTCAGGGAATCACACTGTTATTGCAATGAAAGACTGAATCTAGGCCATCAGAAAGAACACCAACTCCATTACCATCATCAACCCTCTCTCAGTCCGCCATGTCCACCGCTAGTTCCACCATATGCAGCTCTCAAGTCCAGCTCACCCTACCAGAGACTATGAGTAGGACAAGAAAGTACTCATCCTCTCATCCGTGTACACTGGGTTTGAACACCCACATTGCCAAACTAATCTCGTTAGAGATGATGCCCTATCGGTTGGTTGAAAGCGCAGCTTTCCGCGATCTCATGGCCTACGCAGTACCACGCTATGACCTACCCAGTCGCCACTTCTTTTCTCGCAAAGCCATCCCAGCCCTCCACTTTCATGTGAAAGACCGCATTGTCCATGCACTCAAGCAATCAGTGAGTGGAAAGGTGCACCTCACAACTGATGCATGGTCCAGTAGGCATGGCCAGGGCCGTTACGTGTCCATCACTGTGCACTGGGTTAATGTGGTGGATGAAGGGTCCACAGGGGACAGCTGTGATGGCACAGTGCTGCCTTGCCCATGGTATAGGAAACAGTTGACTGTAGGCGTTCGACCCTCCTCCTCCTCCAGAAGCGAAAGCTTGTTCACAGAGCACAGTCGCCCGAGCACTGCATCTGCAGCTGACAGTGGTGCACACGATGTGTCCCACTGTCGATCAGCTAGTGGAAAGTGTCAGCAGGCTGTGTTGCAGATGATGTGTTTGGGCGACAGACACACGGCGGAGGTCCCGCTCACACGACTGGTAATACTGCATCAATTGAAAGTGACAGGAGGCAGCCCTTGTCAACTATGGTTACAAACTACTTTTCCTTCCATATCGATGTTCTCCCTCACAGGTCATTCCCATTTGACTATTGGGCAGCTAAACTGGACACCTGGCCTGAATTGGCACAATATGCCTTACAGGAGCTCGCTTGCCCAGCTGCAAGTGTGCTATCGGAAAGAGTCTTCAGTGCTGCTGGATCAATCCTGACAGAAAAAAGGACCCGTCTGTCGACCCAAAATGTGGATGATCTAACCTTCATTAAATTGAACCATGCATGGGTTTCCAAGGATTTTGTCACACCTTACCCTGATGACACATAGGTTGACAGAAAAATAGCTTTCTTTGGTCCGCCTCTTCCTGGAACTTGGCCAATTTCGCCTTTAGCAGCAGGTGAATGTCCCACATCAACATATGCCATTTTGTAAACCTCCCTAACTGGGCTGCCTCCTCCCCCCATGGCTGGGGTCACCACCTAGCGCATGCAACCGTGCAAGTGCCGTTGCCCTGGACAGGTGGGTGGGCTGACTCTTTGGCGCGGGCACTGGCACAGGGTCCCTCATAATGCAATCAAGTGTCTCTGATGATGGGGGTGCACACCCGCCATCAGACACACCGCCGTACTATGAGGGGCCCAGTGCCAGTACCGACGCCCACGAGTGGGCCCCCCTTGCTTGGGCAGGGCCCCAGCATTTGCAATGTTTACCTCTCCCTGCTCCTCCGCTGTGTTGTCTGGGCTGTAAAATCCTTCACTGTGACTGCCACTACAAATTTGGCGAACTGATAGAAGATTATGGTTAAGACGTAGATATGCCCTGTCGCGCTGGCCGGAATCTAGGTTCAGATGATCATTGGCTTCCATTTCTTATGGACGTCGACTCACAATGAGATGCAATGGTGGTTTCTCATCAGCTTTCACAGTTTTCCTACCCACAGACGTATGACATTCCAGCGCACATTTTTAAATGTGCCCTCTCATGCCAATCCAAATGAATCGCCTACGGCCTGTGGCTTCTGTCTTTTGCACTCCAAAGTTACGTGACAGAGCATGATAGGCAGTGAGCACCATGTTTACATCTCTCCCTGTGATCAAAATTATATGGATATGAGTAATGGCGATGGGATCAACGGTACTGCGATACAGCAACACTTTCTTCACAAAGAAAGGTTTTTGCTGTCTCCACACACTAATTAATTGAGGGTCTGCATCGCCTCTGAGAATTGTGATGGAAGTTTATCCCGTGAATAAGAATTCCTAGATTTCTGCAATCACTAGAATTTATGTCAGTAATTGTATGCATCTCATTTCCTATTGCGGAGAGTCTGGACTGTCTTACTGAGACAGAAATATATATGAAGATTTAAAAATACCACCAAAAGTGTATACTGGTGTACGCTTCAAATACATTTCCTTTTTTCTACTTTTTAGATTGTTGTCTAATCCATACTGAGAACATGGAGATTTTAAATATTTAAACTATGCTATATATACCTGCTATCCAGTGATAATGTACCCTTTCTCAACTTTGTACAAGCTGGTCAAATCCATACTGAGCCTGAGACCGTCTGAGCCTGCCTCCTGATCTATAGACATAGGTTTTTAATGTGTAAACTATGCTATACATACCTGTAATCCGGTGATACGTTACCCATTCTCACCTTTGTCCAATCACGTCTAATCCATACTGGGCCTGAGACCGTCTGAGCCTGCCTCCTGATATATAGACCTACGTTTTTAATGTGTAAACTATGCTATACATACCTGTTATCCTGTGATATGGTACCCTTTCTCACCTTTGTCCAATCACGTCTAATCCATACAGGGCCTGAGACCGTCTGAGTCTGCCTCCTGTTATATAGACATAGGTTTTTAATGTGTAAACTATGCTATACATACCTGTTATCCAGTGATACGGTACCCTTTCTCACCTTTGTCCAATCACGTCTAATCCATACTGGGCCTGAGACCGTCTGAGCCTGCCTCCTGTTATATACGAGTTAATGTGTAAACTATGCTTACATACCTGTTATCCAGTGATACGGTACCCTTTCTCACCTTTGTCCAATCACGTCTAATCCATACTGGGCCTGAGACCATCTGAGCCTGCCTCCTGATATATAGACATAGGTTTTTAATGTGTAAACTATGCTATATATATATATGTGTTACCCGGTGAAACTGTACCCTTTATCAACTTTCTAGAATCTTGTCGAATCCATACTGGGCCTGAGAACGGCTGCCGAGCTGTTAAGCATGCTACAGCAACTGTGGTTTGGACACGTAATTTTTTGCATTTTTTCAGGAATGCCGGTTAGGCCTAATTCAGGCATTGCGGTTGACCTGCACTTACTGGGAAATCATTGTAGCGGGGAATAATTGGAATCACAGATCCCCATCACTAACGGTGTTCTGCTGGTTATCTGCACCTGTAAGCGACAAAAGCTGGTCCTTTCAGTGTAGCGCGCATGCAGCCCCGGACATGTAACGCCATGATAGACCATGATAGTGCCAGAACCTCGCGTATCCCTCTAGTAAGCTTGACGCGTACCACGGGGGCATGCCGGAGTCTCGCTCGTTAACGGAATAAAGCTGACAAATTGCTAGCACAACTACAAACGGACATACCACACCACACACACAATCGACAAAGCTTTCAATATGTGCATCTTTTCTTGAGGTGGCATGGATGTGGTTTTCCGGGTGGAGTCCAATTAAGCCGCAGGTACTCCTGGTGGTGCCCTTTTGGACATTCCTTTAAGGTCCAGCTTTGCAATCATACTGCCCTCAGAAAGCAAACACTTTGCCTTCATGGATGCTGTTTGGAGGTTCGTGGGAATAACGCCGCCCGATCGCCAGATGGCATAATTTATTGGTGGGAAGTCCGACGGTACATGATCGTGTTCGATTTCAGAATTTTTTTTTTTTTGGTTGGTATTTTACATTTTTATTCCAGTCTTTCTTGACTTCATAAGGGAATGACAAGCCTATATCTGTGTCTCCTCCACCTCCTCCTTTTACTCCTCCACCTCTTTTCTAAATGTAGTTGCCCTTTTCCATATGTAATTTTTGTCTTCTGAGCATTTTCTTTGCTTTGGGACACCTTTTAACGTGTTTTGTAATTGTTTTCTGTGTTTTTGTATGTGCTTGTGTTTGCCTGCCATTGTTTTCAATGGGGTTCGACGAACATTCGACGAACTTGCCTCCTGTGTGACGAGCCAAAACACTAGCCTGGTGGCTCAACACTACTCCTGATATATAGACGTACAATGTTAATGTTTAAACTATGCTATATATACCTGCTATCTGATGATACTGTACACTTTGTCTACTTTTTATATTCTTGTCTAATCCATACTGAGCCTGTGGGCGTCTCTGTGTGACTGATGGAATATATATGGAGATTGACAATTATCCTTTGACTGAATAGAACTGTACATTTCTGATACAGTGCCATATATCTGATTTTATTTTGTGTCTATTTTGTGCAAAATTTTGAAGTTTGGTGGAAGAGGCCGTGGACGTGGGCGCGGGGGGGCCAGCTGGTGATCATGGTGGTGGTGCATCTGCTGATAGTGGCAAAAGCACAATAGCAGCTAAGGCAGGAGGTGTTGAGCCTGCGTCATGGTCTGGCTCTGGAACGCCTGGAATGATACCTTTTCTGGGAGTAGGTTAACTGCTTTTAAAGGCGGAGCATGAGGAACTGGTTTTGGCTTACATTGCCGAAACATACTCTATCAAATATGTCCGCCTCTTCTGAAGTTTCAAAAAATGCAAGCACTGAGTGGTCAAGTGCTGGCTCCTGGTCAGGAAGAACCCCTTTCCTTGTGTCCTGCACCCCCACCCAAACTGAATGAGGCAGCAGGCCACACTTCACATTAGTCCATGTAGCTCTTTCTATCATACCATGACTGGGTTATCAAGTCAAATCGTGAATTCCCCAGTCCAAGATGAATCTGACATGGAGTGTGGGTGGCCAGCCAGGGCAGTGGGGTTAATCGGTACCGGGCCGGTGTCTCACAGGGATGTGTCACGGTGGTGGTGACCCGTTCCGTGGCCCTGGGCGTCCATGCAAAGGGGTGAATTACATTTATAGGTGAATGATACGTGATGCCACCTCTGGTTTCTGATTAGATTGACCAGCACTGCAGTGTCGCTTCTGTGGGACAGATGTTGTGGTGCAGCTAAGATGTAGAAGACCTGCACAGGTAGGGCTGTAGTCGCAGGGCAGATGAAAGAGTTGGGAGATGGTGTGCAGTGCAGGATGTAGCTGAGCCGTGCGCCAGGCGCAGGAAAAAGATGACAGACACAGTCGTGCAGTTCCTTTACCTGTACTTGGTAGGTGCTGTCCAGGACCCAGAGTACAGATGGAGAAGGAGTTGGTCAGCCTGGAAGCCAATTTGGATTTCTCTCTCTGCAGATAGGTAGTGTGGCCTCCGTTCTAGCGCTTATCTGAGGTACTCGCAGCGCTGAGTTCAATGAAGTTCCCCCTGTTGACTCTCTTTTGGAACTTTCTCGTATGGCTGGCAGCCGTAGCCTTTTCCTTCTGGCTCACAGACGTCGATGCTGGGGCCTCCGAGCCTCAGTTGGGTACAGAGCATTTACAGCTGCTACTTCCTCCAGATTCTGCTGCAGGAACATCAGTGTCCCTACAAACTCGGAGACCGGAATCCGGACCATGCGCTCCAGCTAGGAGTGAGCCTTAACTCTGCTCATCCTCCAGCTCCTCTTCTTACATCCACACACTTCCCCTTCCCTGCCCAGAATGGCCTAACTTACCTCCTCCCGACCACAGAGAGCAGCTCCTCAGCAGTCATGTTCAGAGGTCTCCCTGCTGGCGTGGAGTGGGAAATGTGTTGTGTGTTGGTTTAACTGCTAGAGAGATCCTTCGTTGCTCCCAAGCATGACATCACACTTCCTAGGAGGAAGGTAATGCCACTGTGGCGACCGTACTCCTGGGGACGCCACAAGTGCACTGATGCCCAGCCACTGCTAGATGATTCTGCTAGTACATTGACCCAGACCACTACATTCCCCTCACACTCTACACAGCCAGAATCTGACCCAGAGGAAACTCAGGTTCCCCTTCCCGCATACTATACCACCTTAAACGGTGACAAAGAGGAAGATGCAGAGGAAAGTGCAGGTTCCTTGAGCTGGTGGGGGGGCATACTCAGGGGCGACGGCACTGGCACAGGGCCCCTCACAGTACGCAAAAGTGTCTCTGCCGGTGGGAGGGCCCACCCCGGGAGGGCCCACCCCGGGAGGGCCCACCCCCACCCCCACCCCCACCCCCACCCGCCGTCAGATACACTGCCACACACCGCCGTACTATTAGAGGGGCCCTGTGCCACTGCCGTCGCCGACGAGTGGGCCCCCCCTGCTTGCTCAGGATCACAGCACTTGCAAAGTTGAAATACTTACCTCTCCCTGCTCCACCGCCATGACGTCTTCAGCGTTTCCTGACAGTGATAGTCTGATCAGAGAGCGCAATGACATCACGTCTGTACGCCCTCTGCCTAAACAGTCAAGTGCAGTGAGATGGACGATGGGGACGACGAGGAGTCCAGACTAGTACAGGGATTCCATAGCGAGGAGACTTATTTATGTTGAATCTTTTTTATTGAAGAAGTTAAAAGATTTTAACATATAACAAACAAGACATAAGGTACAAGATACAGTATTATACATGGTTATACACCAAGCCATACCGGATTCGCCAACATTTTACCCATAACCTGTGAGGGTGTATTACAAGTATCAAAGAGATAGGGTAAGGAAACAGAAAGAAAAGGATAACTCACAGGGAGGGGAGGGGGGGACTGAGGGATGGGTTACGGATCTCCGAGCCGGTCTCTAAGAAATATTTTCAGTTAACCGAAGTAGTCCAGGCGTCTCCCTGAACACTATCCAGGGCTGCCATGTTCGAATCAAGCGAGAATTATCTCCCTCCAATTCAGCCATCAACTCCTCCATACGAAAAATGTCTATAAACTCTGATAACCACTCTGCTATAGTTGGCTTTGTCGTTGTACGCCAGTAGCGCGGGATCACCATCCTTGCTGCAGTAATACAAAACCGGAGAAGGCTCTTCTTTTGTGTTGATATGGAACCCGGAAGAATTGATAAAATGGCAATTTGTGGGGAGGGAAGGACACATTTCCCAGATATCTCCTGGTATGCCCGAAAAACCCCCTCCCAAAAGGGTCGTATAGCAGGGCATTGCCTCCATATGTGGTATAGCGTGCCTCTCTCCATTGCACATCGCCAGCATGTATCATCCAATGTCGGGAAGATGGACTTCAATCTAACGGGGGACAGATACCACCTAGTCAGTATCTTGTAATTTTTCTCTTGAGCGCCCCCGGCCGGAGACATTTTATGTGTATAAAGAAAAGCTTTATCAAGGTCCTCCTTCGAGAACTTGCATCCCATCTCTTCCTCCCATGCGCGGATGTAACTTGGAACCCCTTCCGAATCCCCTGAGTGAAGTTCCTTATATAAAAAGGAAATCAAATGTGAGGGAGGGTCTTGCATTTGTAAGAGAGCTTCCAACCGCGTCATGGGAGGGCGAGAAGTACAGTCGGCCAAACGTCCCCGTAAAAACGATCGCAACTGGTTATACTCCAACCAGGAGAGTGTCCTACCCGGGAACTTTTCCCGTAAGGCGTCCCATGTCGGAAATTTTCCGTCCATTAGTGTCTGTCCCAGTCGTAAGTCAGAACTCCTGTGCCAACCCAAAAATTGGTCTCTGTGACACCCTGGGGGAAAGCCCGGATTACCAAATATCGGTGACAGTGGGTTCAAATTACTGATCAGTTTCTGTTTATGTTTAACCTGATTCCAGACCCGTAGAACTTCTCGAGTCAAGAAACCTGTTGGTCCCTTATAGTCATTTGCAACCTGTTCAGTTCGTCTGATCCACGGGAGATGACGCAATGGGACGCCGAAAGATACCTGTTCCAATTGTACCCATTGTTTAGAATGATGACCGAACTGCCAGTCAAACAGACGTGCAAGTAGGGAAGCTCTGTGATAGAGTTCCAGGTCAGGGAGGCCCGCTCCACCTCTGGGTTTCGGGGCGGTTAGAATAGAATATTTAAGACGAGGTTTAGATGTCTGCCAGACAAAGCGTATTAACGCAGATCTAATGGTCTGAAAGAATGTCTTCGGCGGCACTATCGGGACCGCCTGGAATAGATATAAGAACCTTGGAAGAATGTCCATTTTAAATGAATTCATCCTACCAAACCATGAGATGGTCTTCCGTCCGTATTCCCTCAACCGTTTCAGAGTCGACTCCAACAAAGGCACATAATTTAACTTATATAAGTCGGTCGTGTCAGTAGGGATTTGAATGCCTAAATATTGAATGGCCCCAGTCTTCCACCGGAAGGGGAAATTTCCCATAAGTCTTATAAGTTCAGCCTGTCCTAGGGATATATTTAGGGCTTCAGTTTTCTGAAAGTTAATCTTGAAGTTACTGACCTCTCCGTATTTTTGAAACTCCTCCATCAATGATGGAAGGGTTATGTGTGGCTGGGATATATACACTAAGAGGTCATCCGCATAAAGAGAGACTTTATACTGAATATCGTCCACCCATAGACCGTGTACACTAGGATTCTTCCTGATCGCCACTGCTAAGTGCTCCATAACTATCGCATAGAGAAGGGGCGACAAAGGGCATCCCTGCCTGGTCCCGTTCCCAATGGTCATAGAGCCCGACATTGCTCCATTTACCTTGACCCTGGCCGACGGGCCAGAGTATAGGGCTGCGACCCTATGCAGAAAACGGTTCCCTAGGCCCAGCTGTCGCAGGGCCGAAAACATGAAGCCCCAGTGCACACGGTCGAAGGCTTTCTCCGCATCCATCGACAGTACAGCCAACGGTTTACATTTCGATTTAGCATAGGCAGTCAAGTTGAGAGTCTTACTTATGCCGTCCCTCGCCTCCCTTCCTCGCACAAACCCCACCTGATCTGAATGTATTACCGAGGGCAAGAGGGGAGCCAGACGATTAGCCAGTATTTTGGCGTATAATTTTACATCAACATTGATGAGAGATATTGGGCGATAATTTGTTACTAATTTAGGGTCCCTGCCCGGCTTTGGCAACACCGTAATAAAAGCCTCTAAAGACTGTGGGGCAAACGGGGACTCAGCTGTGATGGAGTTAAATACCCCCGTCATAATAGGGCTAAGTTGTTCCTGAAACATCTTATAGAAATGAGGGGAAAACCCATCCGGTCCCGGGCTTTTACCAGCCGGAGTGTTTTGGATGACTTCAACAATCTCCTCTGTCGTAAAGTCCGAATCCAACGGGATGGTTAAATCCGTGGCCAGTGTGGGAAGAGCGGTGTCGTGAATATACGATTCTATGCTTGGTTGAGGATCCAAAGGTGACAGAGGGGAACAATCTCCACCAATATTATATAATGTATGATAGTAATGCCTCATTATGTCCAAAATTTCTGTCGGGTTCGACGTCGCTCGACCCCCCTTTTGCTGGAGAGAAGAGATATATGTAGTCTGGTTACGCGGATGTAAGAACCTGGCCAGTAGACGTCCACATTTGTTAGCTTGACCGTATAATATACTTTTAAAGCGATTTCTGTGGTGTCGGTATTTCTCATTCAGTAGGGACTTCAGATCGTCTCTGTATTTGATCAAGTCAATCAGCGTTTCCGTGTCCTTGTCCGTTTTATGCTTCGTCTCTAACGTCAATATCTTTTCTGTCAAGTCTGTAATCTCTTTACTTTTTATTCGTTTCAAGCGAGATCCATGCTTAATGAGGACCCCTCTGAGAACACATTTAAGGGCCTCCCATTTAACAGGGATGGCAGTAGTGTCGTGTGCATGGTCTTGTAAGAAGTCCGCTATGGTAGACTTGATGTCGGCCGCACAAGTATTATCTTTTAAAAGATTATCGTTCAATCTCCATGTCTACTGCCGCTGCCCCGAGTCAGGAGGGCTAATGTCCAGAAACACTGGAGCATGATCCGACCATAGAAAACTCCCGATAGAAGGTCCCGGTTCCAGGCCAATGCACAGTGGCTAAGGAGAAAGAAATCAATCCTCCCATAAGAGTTGTGCGGTGTGGAAAAGAACGTGTAGTCTCTTTCAGTGGGATTACAAAGTCTCCAGACATCAGTGAGTCGCAAATCCTGGAGATCCCTTTTCAGTGAGGATAGCTGGCGATATGAAAGATATGACCTCGCTGCCGTGGAGTCTAGAGTCGGGTTAAGAGTCATGTTAAAGTCACCTCCCAGTATGACCACCCCCTCGGCAAACTCAGCCACGATCTTCAGGAACATATAGTATATGTGGTTGAAAAAATTTGAATTTTCAAAAGCACGTATCTGCCCTCCGCATCAACCAATGTGTCCAATATGGTATGCTGGAGGGATTTATGGAGCGCTATGGAGACCCCGCGGGAGCGTGAATCCGGGTTAGCACTATGAAACCAGGTCGTGTAATGTCTGTCGTGAATATTAGGGATGTGTCCGACTTTAAAATGTGTCTCTTGTAGGATTACTATATTTACTCTTTTCTTATGCATGCCATATAAAATATGTGACCGCTTCTGCGGAGTATTAAAGCCTCTAGTATTCAAAGAGCCCAGTGTTATCTTTTGTACAGTGTTCTTACCAGACATTGTATCTGCAGCGTGAGGCCAAGGATGCAGGCTACGGCCAACAAGATGGATCGGCTCCGGAGTCCTACGCCCGTTGTTGATGAGGGAGGGAGAGCTAGTGAAGGGAGTGGGTATTAACAAAGAAAGTAGACGAGAGGTTAGAAAAAGGAAAAAGAGAAAGGAGACAAAGAAATAGGATTTTTAACTATACGAGTGTAAGTAAGCACACTCCAGGAATACCTGTTGGAGGTAAAATATAACAGCTGCGTGCCTCGATGGTAACCCAGCGCCTCCGGGGGTTAAGTGTATAGCAAAAAGAGGAGTTGGAGACACCTACTCCCCCGGTTCCCGACCCTGCAATGACTTAACCATCGTATTCCCTTTATAACGGGAACTGAACAGATAGAGAATATACGTGTAACAGCTAATTATAGGCTAGTGAAACATGCCCCAATTCTCAACTATTTTCAATATCGACAGCACTGATAGTATTATAAATACTTCGCTTTTAAACAACAAACCAGTATAACCTACTAGACTGTAAGTTAACTCTCAAAACATAACACCGCAGGGCCACCTGCAATTTAGGACAAGGCATGCTATCCAGCCTCGTCGTCTACAGGATGCATGTGCCCTGGACCGTTGGGCCGACCCCTGCGACGACGTTGCTGCTGAGGGATCTGGCCTCTTTGGAGACCTTGAAGTCCATAGTATGAAGGCAGGGGTGGCCAGTCAGGTATATCCACCTCCGTTAGATCCAAGGCAGCTGAGAACGCCGGAACTCCGCCAGGATGACTCAAACAATGCACTCTACCTCCCTTCCGAACCCGAAGGCAGAATGGAAATCCCCAAGTATAGGGAAGGCCTCGTCGTTGTAGTTCGTCTAAGAGGGGGCGGAGAGCTCTGCGTCTCTGTAGTGTCCATCTGGACAAATCTGCGAAGAGCTGTAGCGAGGAGACTTATTTAATTGTTTTCAGTGTTGGGACAGCAATTTTTGGGGAGCACTATACTCTGGAGAATGATATATGGGGCCCACCATACACTGGAGCATTCCAAAGGTGGACATCAGACACAGGAGCAGCATTTACAGGGCACATTATACACTAGAGCATTAGAAATGGGGCCCATTATGTATGGAGCATTATTTGGGCCTATAAAACAGTGGAGCTTCATCCATGGGGAACAACATATACTGTAGCATTATGTGGAGCTCATCATATACTGTTTCAAACATTATATGGGACCAATGATTCTGTATGGAGAAATATATGGGCCTCATTACTCTGTATAGCGCACTATGCAGTGGCCATAATACTGTATGGAGTAATATACTGTCCGTTTTTGGAGCTATTAAAAATGGATATCAGTCATGAGATGTAAAAAGTGAAGTATTTTTCATTGTACTATGCCGCTATTTGTCTGCGGTATCGGAGCATCATGAGTTGTGGTATGTGTTAAAGGGGCGCTCTTTGGCCCAGGGCACATGAAAACCTGGAGCCAGCCCTACCCCCCCACAAATTTAGCCAAATAACCCCCATTTTTCAGTGCGTAACTAGTATTCTGAAGTAAATTAAGGTTGAAAAGCTTCAGTAATCAGAATTGATGTTTTGGCATTCAAAAGGGCACTGTAGGTGTGTTTCCTGTCCTCCACTCCCTGCCGACTTTGCTTCCCCATTGACTTGCATTGGGTTTCGTGTTTCAGTCGGCCTTCGACTTTTCACTATAATCGGCCGATTTCGTTCGACCCGACTTTTGCGAAGGTCGGGTTTCACGAAACCCGACTCGACCAGAAAAAAGGCAAAGTCGCTCATCTCTAGTCCTGAGTATTAACTACAACATGTCACTTATCCTCTCTGACGTCCGGCAGAGTGATGGTTGGTGTTGCTTCGGCATTTCAACCGCTATGCCCAGCCGACGAGGATCTGACGGAGGCTTCGGGCATTCCTATGCCCAGGCGAAGTGAGGGCACAGCAGGTCCCTGAAGAGTCCCTCTGCGTTGCACCTACCGATGGAGGCGGGACGGTGTTTCCCGGGGTCGGGGATGTGTAAACCGCAGCCACCAGCTGCAGACAGGTAACGGCGGCCACGGGGCGTGGCGAACAGACCGCAGCCGTGGGCCGGAGCCGAGCTGCGGGGGCCGTGGGCGGCGGTGGACAGGCCGCGACCGCGAGCTGGAGTGGAGTTGCGGCCGCGGGCGGCAGCAGACAGGCCATGACCGCGGGCTGAAGTGGAGCGGCGGCGGTCACGGTTGGCAGCGGACAGGCCGCAGCCGCGGGCTGGAGTCAGGCGTTAGCGGGTGCGGGCAGCAGTGGACAGGCCGCAACCACGGGCTGAAGTGAAGCAGCGGTGGCCGCAGGCAGCAGTGGACAGGCAGCAGCCGCGGGCTGGAGTCGGGCAGTAGTGGATAGGCCGCAGCCGCGGGCTGGAGTCGGGCGGTGGCGGCTGCGGTCGGGCGGTCGGTGTCTCTCTGCTGGGCGGCTCGGTGCCATCCCCCTTATGTCAGTGGTGAGTCTCCCACTAGCGTCTCCAGTCACTGCTCTCTTCTCGTTGCACTGGCTCTGGCTCTGGCTAGAATACAAATTCTCCAATCAAACATGTTAGAAAATTAATTTCAAAAACAGTGCAATGCACAATTAGCACCCAATAGTAAAAGGTAGGACCGACTCATTTATAACTTGAAAACAAGGAGCAAAAGGAGTCCAAAGCTCCATGAAAAATAATCATTTTATTAAATATTCAAAAAGCACAAGAGAACAGGGTGAAGTCATGCAAAAAGACAGTCAACAGAGGATGTTAAGCAATGTACCCAGAACAATAGCAGCCTGATTAACATCAAAAGAGGTCACTCATATGTAACAAGTTGGAGGTTGGGATGGCTAAAATAACAATGTGTGCCTGAGGTATACTTTATAGTGTGTTGTAAACACTGTGTTAGGGATGGCGGAATGCACCAAATTTAAATAATAGGAGGTGCGTTCGCCGCCCGGGGTCCACCGTGCGGTAGATGTAAAGACCGCTGCTGGATAATAGCAGACTCGCTATGAGGCGGAGCACTACACTTGGGTTAGCGTCACCCGAGGTGCTAGGACAATCTCTTGTTACAGGCACAGAGATGCCCTAGAGGAAATTAGGCGTTGTCACCAGGCCAGTTAATCTCACAGGACCTGCCGGCGTGTGGCGTCGTAGCCGCGAACGCCAAAAGGTGCTGCAGACTGCAGCGCGGCTGTAAACTGTAGCCGCTTAACGATAGTGCCGGGGGACCGGTCACCATCGGACGCTAGTGTATGGCGTGGTAAGCACAGTGGCGCATAGCTAGCCACTACCTGGCGCTGACTAAAACAAACACTCTGTCACCATTCGTAATATCAGAGGGTAGGGGTTTCAAATAAGTCAGTCACCAGACACATGCATCCATCACCATTCACACATAGCATTATTAGGTTGTGTGCACACGCTGCAGATTTTGCTGCGGTTCCGCAGCGGTTTTGGCCGCTGCAGACCCGCAGCAGTTTCTGCTGCGGTGTACAGTACCATGATTCCCTATGGGAATCAAAAACCGCAATGTAGACGGTGCGGAATTTTCCGCGCGGATTATCTGCAGTTTTCAATCCGCAGAAAGAATTGACATGTCAATTCTTTCTGCGGATTCTCCTGCGGTTTGCCATCTCCTCCATTTGAGGAGATGAAAAACCTCTGGGCAAAACCGCAGAGCAATCCGCAGGTAAAACCGCAGGTCTTTTGACCTGCGGTTTCACCTGCGGATTTTACAAAATCCGCACCTAATCCGCAGCGTGTGCACACAGCCTTAGTCTACACTAGCGCATGGCCGAGCCGCCATGCGGGTTTTTTTATAGCCATGCGCTTCTGGGACCTTCCAGTACTCTGGGAAGGACCAATCAAATCCCGCACAGGACCTGAGCATGTGACCTCTGTTCTCCACTGAGAGGTCATCTTGCGGGCATGCCCAGCAGTACGGCGAGAGGACTTAGCCTATGGAGCAGTTCCCTGCAGAGCACGTTGCGCTACCATTGCTGCACCAGAGGTGGCAGCAACATCCAGGCTCACAGAGCGAGTCTGAGCAGGACGCCTTTTATCGCTGGGATTGCTGAGCAGGTCCCTGAGTGGCTGGAGGGGAATGGGAGACTGCTGGATGTACGGCTCTGGATTCCTGTTGTGCAGTCTCAGAAATCTGTCACCTAACATTACCCCCCCTCTGAGCCTCGCTGCGTTCAGGAGTGGAGCATGGATATTCGCCACCGGCTCCAAGGTCTGAGCCTCCGGTCCATGACCCTTCCAATCCACCAAAAAAATTTTTTGCCATGGACAATCCTGCGTCCCACAATGGCGTTAACCTCGAACTCGTCAGACGACAAGTCTGATGACCCGGCAGATGACTCGGAGAACCGGACCATATGTACTGGCTTGAGGAGGGACACAAGGAAAACGTCCAAAATGGCTAAGTGTGGAGGAAGAGCCAGGCGGTAGACCACCGAGCTGAGACGCTCGAGAACCTTAAAAGGTCCAATGTATCGCGGAGCGAACTTGAGGGACTCGACTCGCAGCTTGATGTTTCGAGTAGAGAGCCACACCATGTCGCCGGGGGAGAAGCTTGGAGCGGGTCGCCGATGCGTGTCGGCGGACGCCCTCATCCTTTCTTTAGAGGCCCGGATAACATCCTGAGTGCGATCCCAAATGTCGCGAGCCTCCACTGCCCAGTCTGCCACCCTGCAGTCAGCGGAGGACTCTGGCATCGGGACAGGGACGCGTGGATGTTGTCCGTAGTTTAAAAGAAAGGGCGTCTGACCAGTGGAATTGGCCACTGCATTATTCAGGGCAAACTCAGCCCATGGTAGCAAGGATGCCCAGTCATCCTGCCTGGCAGAGACAAAATGCTGCAGGTACGTGACCAAGGTTTGGTTGGCTCTCTCAACCAAGCCGTTCGTCTCGGGATAGTAAGCGGAGGACAGGTTTAGCTCGATGCTGAGTAGACTGCAGAGCTCCCTCCAAAACCGAGACACGAACTGGAGACCTCGATCACTAATGATTTTGTCCAGCATGCCATGTAAACGGAATACGTGCTTTATGAACAGAGTGGCAAGACCACGAGCGGAAGGCAACCGTGCGAGTGGCACCAGATGCACCATTTTTGAAAAATGGTTGGTGACCACCCAGATGACCGTACTGCCGCCAGACTTGGGCAGACCAACCACGAAGTCCATGCCAACCATCTCCAAAGGTCTATCCGCCACTGGCAGAGGATACAAAAGCCCCGCCGGCCACTGTCTTGAGGGTCTGTTCCGTGCACACGAGACGCATGCTTGTACGTAGTCCTTAACATCTTGAGCCATATGCGGCCACCAATATGACCTTGCCAGGAGTTCAGTGGTCCGGTTATTGCCAAAGTGACCACCTACCCTGGAGGCATGTGCCAAAGCGAGAACCTCCGGCCGTGGCTGGGGAGGCACCTAGGTCTTGCCCGGTGGCACTGACTCGAGAGCAACTGGAGCCACGGTCGTAAAACTCACCGGCGGGAGAATTAGCCGAGGCTCAGCCTCTCCTTCTTCCGCAGAAACCACCGAGCGTGAGAGAGCATCCGCACGGACGTTCTTTTCTCCTGAGAGATAATGCAGGGTGAAGCGGAAGCGGGAAAAGAAAAGCGACCACCTAGCCTGACGAGAGTTCAAGCGCTGGGCTGTCTGTAAATAGACCAGACTTTTATGGTCCATATATACCTGGAAGGGAAACCGAGCTCCCTCCAGGAGATGTCTCCACTCGGAAAAGGCCAACTTCATGGCTAGCTACTCCCTGTTACCGATGGAGTAATTCTTCTCCGCCGGTGAGAAGGTCTTTGAGAAGAAGAAGCAGGGATGCTTCCGACCTTGTGCATCCTTCTGGAAAAGGACTGCTCCTGCACCGACGGAAGAGGCATCAACCTCCAGAATAAACGGCTTATCTACATCGGGACGATGTAAGATGGGAGCGCCAGCAAAATGAGATTTTATAGTCGTGAAGGCCTTGGAGACCTGTTCAGGCCAAGCGTTGGGGTTAGCTCCTTTTTTAGTGAGAGCAACCAAAGGAGCCACCAGTGTGGAAAAGTGCGGTATAAATTGGCGGTAATAATTCACGAACCCTAAAAAGCACTGCACCGCTTTGAGTGAATGGGGTTCCTGCCAATCCATCACCGCCTGCAGTTTGGCAGGATCCATAGCCAACCCCTGGGCCGAGATGATATAGCCTAGGAACGGCAAGGACTCTTGCTCAAACTGGCACTTCTCCAGCTTGGCAAAGAGAGAGTTCGCCCACAGACGGTCAAAGACCCTGCAGACGTCTCTCTGGTGGGTGGTCAAATCTGGCGAGAAGATGAGTATGTCATCCAGATAGACCACCACCGAGGTAGAGAGCATGTCGCGGAAGACGTCATTAACGAAATCCTGGAAGACAGCAGGCGCATTACAAAGACCAAAGGGCATGACGTAATGGCCATCCCTAGTATTAAAAGCTGTCTTCCACTCGTCTCCTTCGCGAATGCGGATCAAGTTGTACGCCCACATAGATCTAATTTTGTAAAGATCCGGGCCCCTCGCAACCTGTCAAATAACTCAGAGATCAACGGGAGAGGGTATTTGTTTTTGACCGTGATAGCGTTGAGAGCTCTGTAGTCAATGCAGGGACGTAACTCTCCGTTCCTCTTCTGTACGAAGAAGAACCCTGCACCAGCCGGCGACACCGATTTTCTGATAAATCCTCTAGCCAGGTTCTCCCGGATATATTGAGACATAGCCTCCGTCTCAGGGAGTGATACCGGATACACACAGCCTCTAGGAGGTTCTGTGCCTGGCAGGAGATCTATCGGGCAATCGTAAGGACGGTGCGGTGGGAGCGTCTCCGCAGACTTCATAGAGAAGACGTCCGCGTACTGGTGGTAGGGCTTCGGAAGCGCGGAAAGATCTGCAGGCACTTCAGTGGAAGCTACCTGAACACTGCCCCCCAGGCACCTTCCCTCACAGTCCTTGCTCCCACCCAGTATACTCCCCGAAGCCCAATCAATATGAGGGGAGTGGCAACGGAGCCAGGGAACCCCAAGAAGCACCTGGTCGATGCCATCAGGCAAAATGAGCAGGGACAGGACCTCACGATGAGAGGGTGAGATAGAGAGCCCGAGTGGAGCTGTCTGGTGGGTCACCTGAGATGGTAAAGGTGCATCGTTACCACCCTAATGGTCAGAGGTTGGGGCACTAACACCAGTGGAATAGCATGTTTCTGGGCGAAGGTCGAGGACATAAAGTTCCCTTCGGCCCCAGAATCCATGGTAACCTCTGCCTCCCAGGTGGACGCCCCACTATCTAAAGTGCCCCGGAATACCGGTTTAGGGGAAAAGCTTTGTATATTGGACTGACCACCACCTACGGCCACTGGGCGTGGTCGTTTTTTCGAGCGCTGCGGACACGTGCTAGCCGAATGACCAAACTGTCGGTAATGATATCAAAGTATGGAGCTTCGCATCGGATGTGGCTTGGGACCGGTGTGAGACACTTCCATAGATTCGGAGGATGAGAGCTTCTGTGCGGGTTCTCTTAGCGGCTTGCTGAAGGTGGGAGCCAAATTAACCCTACGACTGGATTGTGCACGTTCAAGCCCGCGCTCCGTAAACTGCTGGTCAATGCAAGTGGAGACGGCAATCAGTTCCTCCAGACTTGTGGGAACCTCTCTGGTAGCTAGAGCATCTTTGACGTGCTCAGCTAACCCCCTACAAAACACCGGGACTAATGCTTTGTCCGGTCACTCTAATTCGGAAGCCAATGTCCGGAACCGGACGGCATAATGACTAACCGAGAGCGACCCCTGTGTTAGGAATAATAATTGGAGTGAGGTATCGTGCGTGATCCGTGGTCCCAAAAAGACCTGCTTCAGGGCCGCGAGGAACTGAGCAGCACCCTGAACCACGGGATCATCACGTTCCCACAATGGCGTAGGCCACTGTAATGCCCTGCCAGACAACAGTGAGACAATAAAGCCCACCTTAGCCCGCTCTGTAGGGAGCCGTGCAGCCAGTAACTCAAGCTGAATAGAGCACTGGCTCACGAATCCCCTTACAGGTGGCACTGTCACCCGAAAACTTGTCGGGGAGCAGGAGGCGAGAAATTGTGGGCACACGTGAGACAGCCTCTGCGACTGTCTGAGCAGCAGCTAGCGCAGCATTCGCGGCTGAGTTGGTGCTCTCAATAGCCGCCAACCTGCTCTCCAGCTGCCGAATGTAGCGCTGCAGCTGCTGCAGGTCTGCCATTACCAGCCAGACCCTGGCGCTAGTGTAATGTTAGGGAAGGCGGAACACACCAAATATAAATAATAGGAGGTGCGTTCGCCGCCCGGAGTCCACTGTGCGGTAGATGTAAAGACCGCTGCTGGATAATAGCAGACTCGCTATGAGGCGGAGCACTACACTCGGGTTAGCGCCACCCGAGGTGCTAGGACAATCTCTTGTTACAGGCACAGAGATGCCCTAGAGGAAATTAGGCATAGTTGCTGGGCCTGTTAACCTCACAGGACCTGCCGGCGTGTGGCGTCGCAGCCGCGAACGCCAAAAGGTGCTGCAGACTGCAGCGCGGCTGTAAACTGTAGCCGCTTAATGACAGTGCCGGGGGACCGGTCACCGTCGGACGCTAGTGTATGGCGTGGTAAGCTCAGTGGTGCATAGCTAGCCACTACCTGGCGCTGACTAAAACCAACACTCTGTCACCATTCGTAATATCAGAGGGTAGGGGTTTCAAATAAGTCAGTCACCAGACACATGCATCCATCACCATTCACACATAGCATTATTAGTCTACACTAGCGCATGGCCGAGCCGCCATGCGGGCTTTTTATAGCCATGCGCTTCCGGGACCTTCCAGTACTCTGAGAAGGACCAATCAGATCCGACACAGGACCTGAGCATGTGACCCCTGTTCTCCACAGAGAGGTCATCTTGCGGGCATGCCCAGCAGTACGGCGAGAGGACTTAAGGGGGTTTTACACTAAGCGATATCGCTAGCAATATCGCTAAAACGTCACTGGTTTTGTGACGTTATAGCGATATTGCTAGCGATATCGCTATGTGTGATACTTACCAGCGACCGGCTCCCCCGCTGTCCATCGCTGATCGCGCGAGAATGTCCGGCTCCATTTCTCGTCGGGCGCTTCCTGCTGAGACTTCCTGCTGTGACGACGAGCGACGCTGGACGCGGGCGGGAGGACGCCAGGATCGCTGTGTGTGAATGGTAAGTATCGTGCGCTGCGTCGCTGCTGCATCGCTGTGAGATCTTTCTGTATGAAAGCTCACTATCGATCATTTAGCGATGCACCAGCGATCCTGACCGGGTGGGATCGCTGGTCGGATCGCTGGTGCATCGCTAAATGTAAAAGGGCCTTTAGCCTCTGGAGCGGTTCCCTGCAGAGCAGGTTGCGCTACCATTGCTGCACCAGAGGTGGCAGCAACATCCAGGCTCACAGAGCGAGTCTGAGCAGGATGCCTGGATCGCCAGGATTGCTGATTGGATGTACAGCTCTGGATTCCTGTTGTGCAGTCTCAGAAATCCGATGCCTAACACACTGAAAGTGCTAATTATGCTAAGTACCCCATTGAAAGCAGCTAAATGGAAGTAATGAAAAAGTAAACAAAGTATCCATATAGCTCACTCATACAGCTGTAATAGCAATGGGAACGTCAAGCACACTGCACAATGGTGAAACCAAAATATTGCACACTGACCTGATACATGAAGAAAGTAAAAGGCTCAATGCCTCACAAACGTACCCATCATGACATACCTCATTCTGTGTGAATCAGGCGACCCCAATGCGCGTTTCATGGCAAGTCCACTTCCTCGGGGGTGTGGCTATCATCAGTGCATTGTCTCATTAAATACCCAATTGCTGAGCTGGAATGAGGGCGACGGGCCAATAGGAGAGAAGTGGGCACGACGCGTGCACAAAAAGAATGAGCCTCGCGTCTGCTCAGTCCCCTGCCCACAGGATCACATCACACACAGGCAGACAATCACAAGAGAGTGGGCAGGACATGCGCAATAGAGCAATGAGCACCACATCCACCCCACCATCCGCCCACAGGGTGAGGTCACATGCAGCAGCCAGCGCCTTAGCTGCAACATAGTGACGAAAAACGCTGTGGGAAAGAACAGGGGGAGCGGCGGAACGCCATTACAAAAATGCATACTGAATCTATATAATGGAGAATAAAAATAACAGCAAGTCTGTCATAATTGGTAGATTTAAATATATTGTTACCAGGACAATTCAATATTCAGATAATTATGTAGAATGCTATTTAATGTTTTTAAGGCAATCAGGGAGAATAAGAAGAAAGTGAAAACAAGGAATAACTAGTATAAAAAACAATGATTAATATAGACAACATAATGCAAATTGAATAAAAAATTGTCCATTAATTCACAAGTATGTAAGAGGTTGTCAAACATCCAAGTGGAAAGGGAAAGACAAGATCTTTGGTTAATAAAAGTTCTCAAATCCTCCTTGTCTGCATTTAGTATTCCCCTTGTGCCTCTCTTTTTTGTTCTTCCTAGACATAAGTTTCCCTCGTCTTGTTCTGCCAGAGCTGATTTTTCTTTCCTGAATCCAGAACCGCATGTCATGTCATAGGACAATATAACCAATTGATTTAGAGGATAGGATCCTATAATGAGGACAAAGAAAAAAAGTAAGGAGAAAATAAAAACAAAAATGTTAAAAACAAAATAAGATTAAAATCACGTGAGACAGCAGAGGAGTACCAGAAGGCAGCAAAACAGCAACAAAACCATGGAGAAGCGGGCTATAAGAAAGATGCAAATCCTAATGACTCATTTAAGCTCTGCGGAGTCATAGTCCCCTGGACCATGATCCATCTGCATTCACTTTGGGCAAGGAGGCGTTTAACATCACCTCCCCTTATGCCCACTTGAATGTGCTAAATACCTCTGACCTTAAAGGTTTTAGGATCACACCCATGGTAGGTCTTGAAATGTCGGGGTATCGTTTTTAATTGAGATATATCCACAACTGATGCTGCTGCCGAAATATCTCGCACATGTTCCTTCGTTCTTAATTTGAGTTATCTAGAAGTTAACCCCACATATATTTTTGGACAGCTACAAGTGGCATAATAGACCACATGTGTGGTGTTACAGGTAATATATTGTCTTATAGAGAACGTTTGTGTGCCATTGGCAGATTGAAAGGATGATGTGCGTAGAATATTTTTGCAAGCAACACAATTGCCACAGGGAAAACATCCCTTTGGGGGACCACGAGAATTGTAAAGATTCCTCTTAGAGGGGACATAATGGCTGTGTACTAAAATGTCACCCAAATTAGGGCTTCTACGATAAGTCATAGGGGGACGTTGTGGTAACAAAGTAGAGAGGGTAGGATCTGTTTTTAGAATGTCCCAGTGCTTAGTAAGGGACTCCCTCATTGCATTCCTCTCGCCATTAAACGTGGAGATGAACCTTACCACGTCAGGCGAAGTTCCATTTCTAGGAGAGAGATGTAGAAGGGCCGCACGATTGCTAGAAGCAGCTCGTCTATATCCCCTCTTAATGCTGCGATTGCTATACCCTCTCATCCGAAAACGTTCCCCAAGATCCCTAGCCTGTTGATGAAATTTTTGTTCCGATGAGCAGATTCGATTCATACATAGAAACTGACCAACTGGGATGGCCCTGATGGTTGTGTAGGGATGGCAGAAGCGGGCATGAAGGAGTGAATTGACAGAGGTGGGCTTCCTGTGGACATCAGTCTGCACATGTAGCTGTTGGTCAATTTGAATTTTGATGTCCAGGAAGTCCACTTCAGTGTTACTTGATGTATAAGTCAATTTAATATTGAATCTATTATGATTCAATCCTTCCATAAATGTCCGAAGTTGGTGTACTGACCCCTGCCAAGCAAAGAAAACATCATCGATATACCGTAGCCAGCACTGCACATGGTCCATGGCCTCTCCCCCGAAGACCTCCCTCTCCCAGAACCCCAAGAAAAGCCTGGCGAAAGAGGGGGCACAGGAAGCCCCCATGGCAGTGCCACATTGCTGTAAATAAAAAAAATCCTTGAAAACAAAAAAGTTATGTGTCAAAATGTATTCCAGTAGTTCTAAAATCTCTGGCACCCTCTAGCTTCCTGGCTCCTTCTCTCCTGCTCCGTCGTCTGACGCTTCCTGGCGTCCTCAGCCCCTTTTATACTTTTATATTGGCTCCACCCCCAACCTTTCTAGAACTCTCTATGTCCCGTCCTCTAATTATGTCCCCCGGAAACAGTCCCCCTAGGAACCTTGGTGATAGTCTCCTTGGTTCCAGGCTGGAGATCCACAGCGGGGAACCCTCCTCCTACACTATAGTCCCAGAAAGTTAAAAGATCTATTTGCAAAGGGTGCAGTATACTGTGATGTGTGCACTGTTCTTGTGTGATATATGTTTGTGTGATGTGTCTGACGATGTGCGTTCAGCTTGTTTCATGTGTCTGATGTATGCTCTGTGCTTGTGTGCACTGTGCCTATCTTATATGCTGTTGTATGACATGTGTTACATAAGGTAGGAGGCACACACACTTCTCGCATAGGTTCCCTATCATCTCTGTTGCCCGCCCCTTGTGGGATGGAATACAGAAAGTGGGGGCAAGTCTTTGATTCTCTGCTCTTGCTTTTCTACCTGTCAAACTGCAGACAGGCAATTCAGGGCAGCCAAACCATTCAACAGTAGCAGCAGCAATGTTTTCTGGAAAGTTGAGGAAAGGAAGTTATAACACATATAGTGCTGGCAGTATGCAAATGAAGAGGAACTGCCCACTATAATGAAAAAACATATGATATATGATATATATGATAAACATATGATATAAAACTAGACATTCACATATTTTCCCTAGACAATGGCACAGTGCAGGAAACTATTACACAGAATTATTTAATACGTGGAGAGGAATTCTTTATCTCACAAACTAAATTAACCAGCAAGGGGTTCGGTTCCAGAGGTTAAACCACATATCATAGTGTGATGGTGAGCCTGAATGATATGTTATTACTAGAGTTGAGCGAAACGGGTCGAAAAAATTCAAAAGTCGCCGACTTTCGCCAAAGTCGGGTTTCATGAAACGAAACCCGACCTTAGCGTGAGGTCGGCCACGAGGTCGGCGACTTTAGCGCCAAAGTCGTGTTTCAAAAGATGCTTTAGCGCCCTTTCTCAGCCAATCAGGAAGAACGGACACTGTGGGCAACGTGATGACATAGGCAGCGGTCACCACCATCTTGGAGAAGGGCATGCAAGTGATTGGCTTGCTTTGAGTGGCGTCACAGGGGGTATAAAAAGGCGGGGACGCCGACAGCCATGTTACTCATGCTGATCTCAGAATAGCTGCAGCTGCTGATTTTGTAGGGAGAGCGTTAGGAAGGCAAAAAGAAAAAAAACCCTGCTTCTGCTGCTAGCGCTTTTCACTGTAGTTACTGTGCAGTGAAAGGTGAAGATTTTTGCTTTTGTGCAGCAGTGCTGGTGGTGATTAGCCTGCCTTTTAAGGCTAGCTGCATTGCTGTGTGCACACTGGTGTTCAAACTGCTTTTTTAAAAGCAATCCAAATTGTATTGTTTTGTCCTGGTGAGGTAGTGAGCGTTCATTTATTCACACACCGTACAGCGGTGTACGCTCCTCACACAGTACCGTGTAACGGCTGTTTTCATGGCCAAGTTGAAGCTATGTGTGTGACTCTGTAAGGAAAAGCCGAGGAGTTTGTCCATTCTTACAGACCTACACCTTATAGTTTTGTCCGTTTTTCAAACAGTTTAGTATATTTGCTGTTTGATTACATTCAAAACTAGAGAGAGAGAGCGTGTGTCAGTCCGTATACAAAAACACGGAGCTTGACAATTTTACATACACCGTACAGCGGTGTACGTGCACGCTCCTCTTTCAGTACCGTGTAACGGCTGTTATCATGGCCAAATTGAAGCTATCTAAGTGTGTGACTCTGTAAGGAAAAGCCGAGGAGTTTGTCCGTTCTTACAGACCTACACTCTAGGGAGATTCCAATTCTGCCCAAATCTAAATACACCTTGTAGTTTGTCATACACTAGGCAATTTCTGCCTGTCACATTGCGGTGTAATATAAACAGGGCCTTGCAGAATCCAACTGTGTCCTGAAGTCTAGAGAGATTCCAATTCTCCACAGTCCTCTATACACCTTTCTTACACCATCCAGAATCTGCCTGTCACATGGCGGTGTAATATAAACAGGGCCTGACAGAATCCAACTGTGTCCTGAAGTCTAGAGAGATTCAAATTCTCCCCACTCCTATATACACCTTGTACCGTGTTTTACAGTACCATATAGTTGTTGGTTTTTTGGGTACATTTTCCCCAAAAATGAGGAAGTGTGGTGGAAGAGTCCGTGGAAGTGGGCGGGGGTTGACAGCTGGTAATGATGGTGTTGGTGGTGGATTTGCTGGTAGTGGCAAAAGCAAAATAGCACCTAATGCAGGAGGTGTTGAGCCTGCGTCATCGTCTGGCTCCACAAGGCCTCGAAGGCTCCCTTTTCTGAGAGTAGGCAAACCGCTTTTAAAGCTGGAGCTTCAAGAAAAAGTTTTGGCTTACATTGCTGACTCAGCCTCCAGCTCTATCGCCTCCTCTTCTGAAGTTTTAAAAAATAAAAGCACTGAGTCGTCATTGGAGGCTCATGGTCATGAACCACACCTTTCCTTGTGTCCTTCACCCCAACCAAAATTGAAGGATGCGGCAGGCCACACTACAGATTACTCCATGGAGTTTTCACATACCATGCCTGGGTTATCAAGTCAAATCGTGAATTACCCAGGCCAAGATGAATCTGACATGGAGTGCACTGATGCACAGCCACTGATAGATGATTCTGCTGGTTCATTCACTCAGAGCACTACATTGTCCTCGCATTGTACTGAGGCAGAATCTGACCCTGATGAAACTCAGGTGCCCCTTCCCGCATACTATACCACCATACACGGTGACACAGAGGAAGGTGCACATGACATTGAAGAGGAGGTGATGGATGACCCAGTTGTTGACCCAGATTGGCATCCATTTTGGGAAGAGGGTGCCGCTGCCAATAGCTCAGAAGAGGAGGAGAAGCATCCGCAGCGGGCATCGACATCACAACAGCTGTTATCTGGCAGGCCCGGAGCAGTCCAAAAACAGGTTACAAAAACCAAAAGAGTTGCAGGACAGCTTGGCCAGAGGATCAAAATAGCACAGCGTGCAAGGCCTCAAAATGTCTTCCATAGTAGGAAGAGTGCAGTGTGGCACTTTTTTGAACAAAATCCTAATGATCAGGCAAAGGTTATGTGTAAGAATTGTGCAAAGACCTTTAGCCGAGGGAAAAATCAGAGAAATTTTAATACCAGTTGCACGCTAAGACATTTAACCACCATGCACTTGCAAGCGTGGACGGACTACCAAAACTCACGTACCACATGTGCAACTGCTCCCAAAGAAGGTAGTCAGCAACACTACATTGTTTCCCCCACTGTAAGCCCACCGGTTAGCACACCACCAGCAGCAAATGTTGAGTTGTCGTCGCAAGGGCAAATCAGTCAGGGAATCACACTGTTATTGCAACGAAAGACTGAATCTAGGCCATCAGAAAGAACACCAACTCCATCACCATCATCAACCCCCTCTCAGTCCACCATGTCCACCGCTAGTTTGACCATATGCAGCTCCCAAGTCCAGCTCACTCTACCAGAGACTATGAGTAGGACAAGAAAGTACTCATCCTCTCATCTGCGTACACAGGGTTTGAACGCCCACATTGCCAAACTAATCTCGTTAGAGATGATGCCCTATTGGTTGGTTGAAAGCGCAGCTTTCCACGAACTCATGACCTACGCAGTACCACGCTATGTCCTACCCAGTCGCCACTTCTTTTCTCGCAAAGCCATCCCAGCCCTCCACCTTCATGTGAAAGACCGCATTGTACATGCACTCAAGCAATCAGTGGAAAGGTGCACCTCACAACTGATGCATGGTCCAGTAGGCATGCCCAGGGCCGTTACGTGTCCATCACTGCGCACTGGGTTAATGTAGTGGATGCAGGGTCCACAGGGGACAGCGGTGGTGGGACAGTGCTGCCTAGCCCACGGTATAGGAAACAGTTGGCTGTAAGCGTTCGACCCTCCTCCTCCTCCTACTCCTCCAGAAGCGAAAGCTCGTCCACAGAGCGCAGTCGCACGAGCACTCCATCCGCATCTGCCAGTGTTGCACACGAGGTGTCCCCCTATCGATCAGCTAGTGGAAAGCATCAGCAGGCTGTGTTGAAGATGATGTGTTTGGGCGACAGACACACCGCGGAGGTTCTGGCCGACTACTTTCAGCGACAAACTGAGTCATGGCTGGGCAGTCTACATCTTGAGGCAGGCAAGGTAGTTATTGATAACGGCCGGAATTTTGTGGCAGCCATAGCCCTTTCAAAACTCAGACACATACCTTACTTGGCTCACACCTTGAACCTGGTGGTGCAGTGCTTCCTCAATAATTATCCGGAGTTAACAGGCCTGCTCCAGAAGGTCCGAAGACTGTGCTCGCACATCCGCCGGTCGCCGGTACACTCCAGTCGTATGCAGAAGCTGCAGCGATTGCTCCACCTTCCCAAGCACCGCCTAATTATCGACGTAGAAACAAGGTGGAACTCCACCCTGCACATGGTTGAGCGGCTGTGCGAACAGAGGCAGGCAGTAATGCATTTGTGGGAGGATACACGGGCAGGCACTTTGAGGGCAGACATGGAGTTGACAGGTGTGCAGTGGTCGAAGCTGAAAGACCTCTGTAAAGTCCTTCAGTGTTTTGAGGAATGCACACGACTGGTAAGCGCAGACGACGCCATCATAAGCATGAGCATCCCACTTCTGCATCTGCTCATGCAAACTTTGACTCACATTAAGAAGCAGGCGTCTGCAGCCGAGGATGATGAGGAAGAGGAGGAGGGAAGCCTTGATGACAGTCAGCCATTGTCTGCTCCGGGAACTCTCCTGGACGAGGTGGAGGAAGAAGAGGAAGAGGAGGAGGAGGATGATGATGGGGATGATTATTTAGGGGAGGATGCTTCTCGTGGGGCAAGAGAAAATGTTGGCGTGGCAAGGTCTGGTGTAGGGTTTGTGCGTGACTGGAGGGATGTGGATTTTCCAGTAAGTGCTCCTCCACCCAGCACTCGCAGTGCATCACTGACACCGGGAACATTGGCCCACGTGTCAGATTATGCCTTGCAGATCCTAAAAAGGGACCCCCGCATTGCCAAAATGATGAACGATGACGACTACTGGTTGGCCAGCATCCTGGATCCACGCTATAAAGGCAAATTCCAAAACATCATGCCACAGGAGAACCTTGACCTAATATTAGCTAACAAGCAAGCAACTCTGGTAAACCGGTTGGTTGAGGCATTCCCAGCACACAGCAGCGGTGATGGTTCTCACACGAGCCGTAGGGGCCGTGGGCAGCTTGGAAGAGGTGTTGGTGGTGCACACATCAGAAGTGGCGTTGGAGACAGGGGTTTCATGACCATGTTGTGGACTGATTTTTCAAGTCCCGCTCACACGACTGGTAATACTGCATCGATTGAAAGTGACAGGAGACAGCACTTGTCAACTATGGTTACAAACTACTTCTCGTCCCATATCGATGTTCTCCCTCACAGGTCATTCCCATTTGACTATTGGGCCGCTAAACTGGACACCTGGCCTGAATTGGCACAATATGCCTTACAGGAGCTCGCTTGCCCAGCTGCAAGTGTGCTATCGGAAAGAGTCTTCAGTGCTGCTGGATCAATCCTGACAGAAAAAAGGACCCGTCTCTCGACCCAAAATGTGGAAGATCTAACCTTCATTAAAATGAACCATGCATGGATTTCCAAGGATTTTGTCACACCTTACCCTGATGACACATAGGCTGACAGAAAAATGGCTTTCTTTGGTCCTCCTCTTCCTGGGACTTGACCAATTTCGCCTTTAGCAGCAGGTGAATGTCCCACATCAACATATGCCATTTTGTAAACCTCCCTAACTGGGCTGCCCCCCCCCCCATGGCTGGGGTCACCACGTAGCGTACGCATCCGTGCGAGTGCCGTTGCCCTGGACAGGTGGGTGGGCCGACTCTTGGGCGCGGGCACTGGCACAGGGTCCCTCATAGTGCAATCAAGAGTCTCTGACAGTGGGTGTGCACACCCGCCGTCAGACACACCGCCGTACTATGAGGGGCCCTGTGCCAGTGCCGCCGCCAACGAGTGGGCCCCCCCTGCTTGCTCAGGATCACAGCACTTGCAAAGTTGAAATACTTACCTCTCCCTGCTCCACTGCCATGACGTCTTCTGCGTTTCCTGACAGTGATATTCTGATCAGAGAGCGCAATGACATCACGTCTGTACGCCCAGACTAGTACAGGGATTCCCTAGCGAGGAGACTTATTTGAGGAGACTTATTTAATTGTTTTCAATGTTGGGACAGCTATTTTTGGGGAGCACTATACTCTGGAGAATGATATATGGGGCCCACCATACACTGGAGCATTCCAAAGGTGGACATCAGACACTGGAGCAGCATTTACAGGGCCCATTATACACTAGAGCATTAGAAATGGGGCCCATTATAATATATGTAGCATTATTTGGGCCCATAAGACAGAGCAGCTTCATCCATGGGGACCAACATATACTGTAGCATTACTGTTTCAAACATTATATGGGACCAATGATTCTGTATGGAGAAATATATGGGCCTCATTACTCTGTATAGCGTACTATGCGGTGGCCATAATACTGTATGGAGTAATATACTGTCCGTTTTTGGAGCTATTGGAGAATTTAAAATGGATATCAGTCATGAGATGTAAAAAGTGAAGTATTTTTCATTGTACTATGCCGCTATTTCTCTGCGGTATCGGAGTATCATGAGTTGTGGTATGTGTTAAAGGGGCGCTCTTTGGCCCAGGGCACATGAAAACCTGGAGCCAGCCCTACCCCCCCACAAATTTAGCCAAATAACCCCCATTTTTCAGTGCGTAACTAGTATTATGAAGTAAATTAAGGTTGAAAAGCTTCAGTAATCAGAATTGATGTTTTTGGCATTCAAAAGGGCACTGTAGGTGTGTTTCCTGTCCTCCTCTCCATGCCAACTTTGCTTCCCCATTGACTTGCATTGGGTTTCATGTTTCAGTCTGCCTTCGACTTTTCACGATAATTGGCCGATTTCGAAAGTCGGGTTTCACGAAACCCTGACTCGACCCGAAAAAAGGCAAAGTCGCTCATCTCTAGTCTTTACTACTTATTATGGCAATACTCCTTTAAGAAATACAGTTTCTAACAAGTTATTGGCGGAAATAAATCATTAATACAATAAGTAATGCATATTAAATCTGTGTGTCATTATAAAGAAAGTCTCACAGGGAGCAAATGGACAAAAACCTTACTGGATCCCTTAATCAAAAAAACTCACTTTTTATATTTAACTACAAAGAAAATAGCAGCGGCCAGCAGGATATTTTCAGGAAATGTCTGTAGCAAATACTGTCTGTCTATACAGGAAATAACTTTGTGTGAGAAAAATGTTTAGCAGACCAATATATGCACCAGAAACGACACCACATCTCACACCGAGCAGCCATACAGTTTATTACATTGCTATGTATTTGCAGGGTATCAAATTTAACTAGAATGGTCAAATGCCAAAAAACTTGACAATTCGAATATAAATATGGCAGTTGTAGGCAGTGTCGGACTGGGATGTCTGGGGCCCATAGGAGGAATTAACCCTAGAGGCCCACCCTAAAGCTAAATGCATATACCTGTTAGCCGTCATCTCCGTTATAGTGGAGCATCGACTGTAAAACACAGGAGTCTGCTGCACATCTACTGTGCATATACTATAGCTGAGATGTACAATCTCAGCATAGGTGATAACTTATTGATAGGGTCCAAACATTGGAAACTGCACAGATCGGAAGACAGGTGAACTTTTATCCCTGACAGGACACTTATCCCCATTTTAAAATGCAGCGGCAGGTGAGATGTCTGACCGCAGCCCCATTCATTCTCTTTGAGGATTCCAGAAGAAAACAAGTACAGTCTAATCACACATCACACAAGCATCACACAAGTCTAATAGGATTTAAAATAATAGGATAAGATGTCTATATATTAAAGTCTTCACAACACAGGCAGTCACAGGCTTTTTCCACACTTTTTTAATCATTTGTAAGTGAACCAAGATTGTCAAAGGGAGTCTTTTAGCCTGTTTTTGACGTCAGCATGATGTGGTTAAAACACAGATTTCAGCTATGCCTCTTTTATCAAGCAATGATTGCTTTAGCATGAAGAGCTTATTATTGCTCAGAGACAGCAGCCTGTGAGCCCAAGTCCCACTCTGCCCACTTTGTGATAAGCAGCTCACTTTGTAAGATGCCCAAGTGAGGTAGTCGTGGGCGATCTTCAGTCCCCACTAGCTCTGGCATCCTATAGACATCTCGTGTCCCAGTCCCGATTTGCTGCTATGTGTGATGTACTTTGGGGCTGAAGGCCTCTGCTTCTTCTGAGTCCAGGCATTCCTCTTCTGGAACCAGGGCAGCAATTATTAATCCAGGAGCCACGAGGTTCATAAAAACAACCAACCGTTTACTTGGTGAATAGCAATATGTACAGTATTTACAGGCAGATAAACAGGATACGGCACATCCCTTTCACTGGCTTTCCTAGCCCTAGGGAATCTACTCTATCACTTGTAGTATATCTGGATTGCAATGATTTCCGCCTCATGTAGTCTGAGTCCATCTTTCCCTGTAGCTTCACAAGCTGAGTGTGCCCCAAGTCCCCAATGCCCATCTCGAGGTTAGCCCAGGCTATTGAGATGGAATCACATGGAAGGGTATTTTCATCAATCCACTGCCGAGAGTATTAGGCTCACGCTGTCCCTAGCAGCCTGTTAGGCCTGCTACTTCACTCACTGCTGTCCACACACTGACTGAACTTGTTACCTGGACTTGCCACTAACACTCAGTTCCCCCTCCTAAACTGGGCTGGCTGTTAACCCTCAACTAACTCTATGCCTGTTGTTAGTAGGCAAACTTCACCTGCATTCTAGATAGTGACTTATTGTGACCATTAGTTATTACTGCAGCCCACAGAGGAATTACAATTGTTATAACAAGAAAACATATCAGGAATAAAACATTATTCACATTCTACACCACAGTAGCATTGATCTCTTCAGCTGGTCCATCTCCTTTCAACTATCTATAGACATTGTATACAGAGAACTTGATGTGGGTGGGGTTAGCTTTCTCAGCTCTGCTGCATTGCTAAATCTATAAACTCTGTGTCAAAACCTCTGCACATAGTAAACTAAGTGATATATTGTTGGATTCAGCTCCAACTCTTTCTCTACATTATGCTGCTCTCAGATGAGATAGCAAAAAACTGTTGACAGATTCCCTTTAATTGCATTTTTTTACTTGATGTATGCATGATGTATTTTGTTTACTATGACACTGACGCCAAAAATGCTTTAAAATTGCCCCAACCCAAAGCATTATATTAAAATTGCTCGGTATTTCACTATATGCCAGAAAAAAATGAGGTTAAATACTTTGTGTGAAACTCATCTAAAGACTTGTATTGTCCTAGTAGAGCTTAAAAGGAACAAGTCAGTCCAGAATGGTAGTTACCTGCAGATATAAGGTAAGTAGCCTTTAAATTATGCCTGGCTAGGTAACTGGAGCCACCGGTTACAGGAAGAAAATTAAGTATTATTTTTCCTGCAGCTGCTCATTTTCAGTCATCGAGGTGGTGCAAGGAGCGGTTACAGTAACTGCTCATTATACAGTAACCACACTGTTATCACACCCTGACAATTTGATAGCCTATTCTCCAGCTTATGTGTACAGAGAATGTTGTTAATCAATATGCTAGGGAATTATTACAGAGGGCTCAGTGTATAGTGAGCGATGACTGTTACAGCTCCCTGTACCACCCCGATGAGTGGAAGTGAGCGGCTGCAGGGAGAATATAACTTCTTTGTAGCTGCGCTTCAAGTAAGGCCTGTTTCACACTTCCATTTTTGACCATCAGTCAAAATCCGCCGTTTTTGCAAAAAAACGGATCCGCCATTTTATTTTGGCAGATCTTTTCCCCATTGACTTGCATTACCGGCGGATCTTGACGGATGGCCATCCGTTGGATCTGTTTTTTTGTGGATCCGTCAATTTTTTTGCGTCCACCGAGATGCCTGGACGGACCACGTAACGTTTTTTCTACTGCAGGATCCGCATTTTTATAGAGCGCATGCCCGGAGGAATGAAGTCAGGAGGAACTTTAACCCTGAAATAATTTCTGGCGGACAGAGAAAAAAAAATTCTCTCTCTCTCTCTCTCTCTCTCTCTCTCCTTCCCGGGCAGCGGTTCCTTTAAAATTCTTCATTCGGCGGATCCGTCAAAAAACCGGATCCGGTAGCATCCGTTCACATCACTTAGGAACGGATCAGCTTTCCGCCTTTTTGGCGGATTTTAACTGACACAAAAAACTAAAGTGTGAAACAGGCCTAAGGCAGACAATATATAATTTACACACTATTTTGCTGCAGCCTCCCCATAATGACATCTTACGAATTAGCATACCATGTACAGTGGGGTTCAGCGGTTCCAAGTGAAGCACTGTTTATTCAGTAGATTTGTTTTCCATCTCCATAGTCACTGGGTAAGTCTCTCTCTCATGTAGAGTGTAAGTGAAAGGAGGTGGCAGGTCCCCTCAGTTGGACCCTCTCCTCTTTCCGTGTGAACCCCTGTGCAATTTTATGTACATGTTATGTATCTGTATGTTATATGTGTTTTATACTGTAATGTCACATATGTGTTTTTTGCCTTGATTGTGCTGTGTTTACCTGGTCCAAATGTTCCCTATGGTAATGTTCCTAGATGTATTGTCATGTGTATAGAGTTAGGAAAATAAAGTAGGTACGTTGGCGGGCCAGGTCATCAGTAGAAAGCCAGGAGGAAGCTGCTGTCCCCAGGTAGAAGCTCGGATACGTTAGCCCTGAACAGATGTGCAGTAAGAGATGGGGTACTGCCAGACTCCCGGATGGGAGAGATCTGTTGCCCCAGGTTCAAAAGGAGTCCAGGACCTAAAGAAGGACTCAAGAACTTAACAGGACTGAAGGATCACAACACGGGCCCCAGGACTCTAGAAGGGCCTTCACTGAAGGGGTTTTAAGTGCCCAGATCCCAGCAAGTGGACTTCTGCGAATTTTGGCTACTGCAGGAAGCCAGTGTTGAAATTGTCTTTTTTTCTACCTTTCATCCTTGTTCATTAAAAGTTATTTCCCTGTTGGAAAACACCTACAGTCTGGAACTCTCAAGGCCGGGACTATAGTGACCAGAGGAAGAGAAAGGTAACTCGTGGGAAAAGCTGTGTCGGTCCCGTTTATTTATGTACAAGGGGCCGGGGTGCTCGCTGACCGTTTGCTCAGTGGACTCTGTCTGTGTACTGCGCCTTTAAGTAACTCGGCCATCACTACCCCCTCCGGTCGCCCTTGTTTCATAAACTCTTATGGTTAACAGTGTCCTCTCTTTCTTTCTTCTATAAAGTGTTAGCTCCTACTGTCAGTGGGATCATCTCTGCATGTAGAGTGTAAGTTTTTATGGTCAGCAGGGTCCACTCTCTCTCATCTGTAAAGTGTAAGCAGTTATGGTCAGCAGGGTCCACGCTCTCTCCTGTAAACTGTAAGTTCTTTTGGTCAGCAGGCTCCACTCTCTCTCTCGTCTGTAAAGTGTAAGATCTTATGGTCAGCAGGCTCCACTTTTTCGTCTGTAAAGTGTAAGTTCTTATGGTCAGCAGGGTCCACTCTCTCTTTCATCTGTAAAGTGTAAGCTATTATGGTCAGCGGAGTATTCTCTCTCTTCCACATGTATTTTCCGAGCAATTACAAGTTTTCCTCTAATGAGATTCGTGTGAATTTATTCGCTGCAGATCAAATTTTTAGTGAAAATTTAGCGAAGTTGGCAAATTTGAATTTCAAAAGATTGCTCACTTCTAATTACTGTACTTGGACAGCTTTATATCTGAATGGCCACCATGTACTGCTACATTCCCCCTGGGATAGTGCTAGTAAATATGCCAATTTACTTCCTTCCCTTAAACTCTACAGGCAACCTTTAGCATTACTTTGAGTAGATCCATTTTCTTGTACCTCAAAACGAGGGCTAAACCATGATGTAATTTCAGGACACATAAGTTGCTGCTGAGGCATAAAAGTGACATTTTCTGATTATTCTTGTAAGCCATATTGTCTTTTGGAAAAGGAATAGAAGTGTTGCTGTGTAAATACCACGTTAGAAGAATGCCTTGCCAATTGTTTTACATCATTGGATAATGTAACATAGACCAAGAAAACCTCAAAATGTCTTCAGCTTTCTTTATTCTAAGTTCGAAGAGTGAACTGAAATTGCCAAGCCGTCATGTACAGTAGGCAAATAATGTTCAAGGCTTAAGCTCTGCACCTGAGAAAATAAGACTTTAATAGAATAAAACACTCTGCACACATCAAACATTTCATTTTATATGCTTTTGTTAATCATGGATAAAATAGAAAAATACAGCTTGACAGCTGTGCATGATCCCTAAATGGAAATGTGAATTCTTGCTGCAGTCTGAAATCCCATTTTGAGTATTCCATTATTTGCAGGAGAACTGAAACTAAAGTGAAACCTCGACATGGTGTCATGCATGGTGACCTGAAAGATTTGGACTTACTCATTACTATAATAGCTATGAATTTTACATATTAGTATGAGAATAATTGCTCCACTAAGATTTTAGCATTTAGGTATTAATAGTTTGACACCACTCAATACTAGAAAATTGAAGTGATATTAAATCTAACAAGAATAATTCTCTCCATAGTTCACATTTTTACCTTCTGATTCAGGGATTTTTACTTTCTGATAAAGGGATGTAGCAGGTATAGCATTGTCTTCATACGGTAAAGCTCAGGCTACTTTCACACTTGCTTAGTTTTGCAGCGCGTTTTTCCCGCAAAAAAACGCATGGAAAAAATGCATACAAACGCTGCGTTTTTTTCAAGCATTTTTATGAGCATGCATGAAAAAAACGCAGCGTTTTTATGCGTTTGTATGCGGTTTTACTGCGTTTGCATTTTTTTCCAACATTAGTTGGCCCCTCACACTAACCCAAACCATGACTTTACTAACCCTAACCCTAACCCTGACCCTAACCCTTAACCAAACCATACCCTAACCCTAACCCTGACTCTAACCCTAACCCTAACCCTGACCCTAACCCTTAACCAAACCATACTAACCCTAACCCTAACCCTTAACCAAACCCTACTAACCCTAACCCAAACCCTAACCCTAACCCTAAACCCTAACTAACCCTAAACCCTAACCCTTAACCAAACCATACTAACCCAAACCCTAACCCTAACCCTAAACCCCCTTAACTAACCCTAACTCTAACCCAAACCCCTAATTTCCATTGTCTAACTAATGGTCAACAAAAAAATGCATGCACAAAAAAACACATACATGAGCATGCCAATGCGCACATATGCGCACCCATAGACTTATAATGGGTGTCTTGCTGTAAAAAAACGCATTGCGCATGCATGCTTTTTTTTTAGGCAAGTCGAACGCCCAAAAAATGCAACAGGATGCATTTTGTGCGCCCGAGCGCACACCACAAAAAAATGCATGCGCGTAAAAACGCATACAAACGCCTGTGTATGCGCACATAAGCGCATCCCATGCAAAATATAGGGAAAAAAACGCATGAGTTTTTTAGCGCTAAAATACAGCGCAAAAAAAACGTAAGTGTGAAACCAGCCTAAGAAAGAATCATTGCTAATTTCCTTTTCTTGATAAAACAGTGAAACTGGTCTACAGGGTAATATATATTTGCAAATGTAACCTAAAATAAAAACAATGCATATAAACCCTACAGTAAGTAAATAGTAATACATGTAAAAAGATAGGGTCATTAGTTAATTTTTTTTATATAAAAGTGTAAATGTTAGGAGCTCAGAGTGGTAGTCATGGTATAGGGGCTGCCACTCGTCACCCTGGCGCCTTACAAATAAAACGTGCCGAAATTCACATGTGCTATGTGTGTGGTGCAGAACACTCACGGTTTGTCTCTAGTCTTCTGGATCCAGGGACAGCCACACATAAATCAGGGCCCTGCTTCTTATAAACCAGTTTAACTTTACATAACAGACCGAGTTCCATTGAAGACAAAGCACAGTATGTTTTCATGTTCTCCATTTGTTCAGCCTGTACTATCCCTTCGCTTACTCTCTTCTTAAGCTTCCTGAGATCTTCAGTTTGGCTCAGCAGTATTATCGAGACGCGCCCCGGTTCCCTCACTTGTTTCCCCTTCCAGATTCCACTTGCTAGAAGGGAATAAGGCACTCCTCCTATTGCCTAGTTCGGGCCATAGGTCCTGGACATTACATGAATGTCTGAAGAAAGTTGGCAACGTTCTCATACTTTATATAACCCATCTGTAACACCAAAGTAAAACAAGGTGAACAGAAAATGCACAATTTTACATAATTATTATAAAAATAATTTTTATTATATCAAAAAGTATTTAAAAACATCAAATAAACAATAAGGCAACCTCAATTGTGGGGCGACAAAAGGAGCTAGTCACCCCAATACACAAATATCATATGCGCAGCAGGTATGAGACATTATAAATTGCTAGCAATTAATGGCATAAATATGATACAATATAATTTAAAAATGCGCTAGAAAAAATTCCTGCTTCCATTTATATAAGCCCGGCAACTGCCATAGCTATTATCAGCGCAAACTGAATAAAGCCCTATTATCTGCCAAATTTCACATGTGCAACTATACAATTGTGTGGAAACACATAGCGTGTCAATGATATGAGCGATAACAACGCTCAGACTAAATCTCACCTGGCAAACTGTAACGTGTGGAGTGGCTGCCGCATCCCTCACCCCAACGCCCCCTGAAGAAGAGGACAAAACGCGCGTCGGGGTGAGGGACGCGGCAGCCACTCCACACGTTACAGTTTGCCAGATGAGATTTAGTCTGAGCGTTGTTATCGCTCATATCATTGACACGCTTTGTGTTTCCACACAATTGTATAGTTGCACATGTGAAATTTGGCAGATAGTAGGGCTTTATTCAGTTTGTGCTGATAATAGCTATGGCAGTTGCCGGGCTTATATAAATGGAAGCAGGAATTTTTTCTAGCACATTTTGAAATTATATTGTATAATATTTATGCCATTAATTGCTAGCAATTTATAAATGTCTCATACCTGCTGCGCATATGATATTCGTGTATTGGGGTGACTAGCCCCTTTTGTCGTCCCACAATTGAGGTTGCCTTATTGTTTATTTGATGTTTTTAAATACTTTTTGATATAATAAAAATTATTTTTATAATAATTATGTAAAATTGTGCATTTTATGTTCACCTTGTTTTACTGTGGTGTTACAGACGGGTTATATATGGCATATGGCACATTGTAGGAGATTTGGATCTCAGGTTGATTAAAACGTTCTCATACTGCCAGAATAATACATATTTTTTTGTGACTCCAGCCCTCTGGCCTTGAACTGTCACTGACACTATCTCTATCTAATCTAATCAAAAAGGGCTCCACTTTTTGTATGACTTTTCATACACCCATATGTGTTATCGTATAGATCACCCTTACAGGTATTATTAATTTTTTACTTGAACCACAATGCAATGTGTTGATATTTCATATGGGTGCATGAATTGATTTTTGGTGGCCCAATTACAACATTGATTATATTGATTATATCTATATGTGAGGCTATTGATATAGGCCATATTAACTTATTAACTTTTAAGTAATAACTTCCTGTACCTGACTATACGGTCACATGTTTTGAGTTGGTTATATTTATACTATCAGGTTAATTCAGTGTCAGTCCATACAGCTATAAATGGAAATATATTCCTCCTTACATAAATGTATAATTTAATTAGCAATGTGAAGTTCTATGTTAAGAGACTGTTAGGGTACCTGTACAAATATTATAATATGGAGTAGGAAGTCAGTAGACTCTGATTATTTATTTATTACCCTCTTCGGGTTCTGTTTGGTCTCTTACCCAGTAGCAGTGACATATCTTTATAGGATAGATTGGTGCCCCCCTACTGGTCACTCTGTTATATTTTATATGTTATATTATTTTAAGAGACTCTAATAAAGATTTATTAATTTTTTAATCTTATGGTTCTCTTTACTTTAGCAATGTTTAGTAATGTTAGTCCGAGCTAGTATATATTATATTGACTTGACTCACCCTACTATGTGCCAGCAGGCATCAAAATAAATGGGGGCAGAACCGGACCTTGTCCTGATTGTAAAGCTGAGTAAGTTGGTTAGCTGGTTAGATAGAGCGGGTGGAAAACTGGTTATAGAAAGGTGAGTGGACCAAGGAGATGGTTAACCCCCAAATGTACATAGAACTAAAGCAAAACCAAAACATGGGTCAGCATAACTGTTAGTATGAGTGTAATATGTAGGTGCACATACTCACTGTGGCCAATAACAGAGAAATATAACAGAATAAAAATAATGCATAATTGAAACCTTACAGTAAGTAAATAGTAACACATGTAAACAAAAAAAATGTACTTACTGTATATACTTGAATATAAGCCGAGATTTTCAGCCCATTTTTTTGGGCTGAAAGTCCCCCTATCGGCTTATATTCGAGTCATACACACCAGGGGTCGGAGGGGGGACGGGGGTGTCAGGTCATACTTACCCATCCTGGCACGGTCTCTGCAGCCCCCAGTTTCTCCACGATATCCCTTCCTTCCTTCAGCGGTCACATGGTACCGCTCATTACACTCATGAATAAGCGCATATTCATGAGTGTAATGAGCGGTACCACATGACTGCTGAAGGCAGGAAGGGAGATCGTGGAGAAGCTTGGGGCTGCAGAGACCGTGCCAGGATGGGTAAGTATAGCGATACTCACCTGTCCGGGTTCATCGCTGCTTGCTGCTGTCTTGCACGTCATCTGTCAGTAACGTTCAGACAGCAGAGGGCACGGTGACGTGGTTAGTGCGCGCCGCGCCCCCTGCAGTCTGAACATCACTAACAGATGACGTGCCAGACAGCAGTAAGCAGCAATGGACCGGGGGACAGGTGAATATCTCAGGTGCTAGCAGTGATACCGGCACCTGGCCCCAGCGACGGAGAGGTGAGTATGTCATTTTTTTATTTTTAAATGCAGCAGTGGCAGCATATGGGGCATAATGTATGGAGCATCTTATGCTGGAAGCATATAGGGGTATAATCTATGGAGCATCTTATGGGGGCAGCATATGGGGGCATAATCTATGGAGCATCTTATGGGGGCAGCATATGGGGCATAATCTATGGAGCATCTTATGGGGGCAGCATATGGTGGCATAATCTATGGAGCATCTTATGGGGGCAGCATATGGGGCATAATCTATGGAGCATCTTATGGGGGCAGCATATGGGGAAATAATCTATGGAGCATCTTATGGGGGCAGCATATAGGGGCATAATCTATGGAGCATCTTATGGGGGCAGCATATAGGGGTATAATATATGGAGCATCGTATAGAAGGCAGCATATGTTGGAATAATCTATGGAGCATCTTATGGGGGCATAATCTATAGAGCAACTTATGGGGCAGCATATAGGGGTATAATCTATGGAGCATCTTATAGGGGCAGCATATGGGGGAATAGTCTATGGAGCATCTTATGGGGGCAGCATATGGGGGCATAATCTGTGGAGCATCTTATAGGGGCAGCATATGGGGGCATAATCTATGGAGCATCTTATGGGGGCAGCATATGGGGGGCATAATCTATGGAACATCTTATGGGGCCATAACCTTTATGGAGCAGCATATGGGGCATATAATTCTATGGAGCATCTTATGGGGCTATCATGAACTGTATGGAGCATTATGTGGGACTTCTGATTCAATATGGATATTCAAAGACATTTAACCTACTGATGTCTCAATTAATTTTACTTTTATTGGTATCTATTTTTATTTTTTAAATTTACCAGTAGCTGCTGCATTTTCCACCCTAGTCTTATACTCGAGTCAATAAGTTTTCCCAGTTTCTTGTGGCAAAATTAGGGGGGTCAGCTTATACTCGGGTCGGCTTATACTCGAGTATATACGGTAGTTAACCTTTTTTTATCAAAAAGTGTAAAAGCTATCCCACCATGGCAAGGTGTTCCCAATCACGATGGTCCCTACTCTAGTAACTCGCTATGTGCCAGTAAGTCTAAAAATATGCTATATTTTGTACATATGTGTACCCACATATTACACTTATACTAACAGGTGTTCTGACTCATGTTTTTGATTTTGCTAAAATATGTTTCCAGTACATCCTACACAATTTTTAAATCCGAGAAATACGGCCGATAGTTATGTTTGAGTGAAATATTAGAAACGTAATAATGGCTATCACAAAATTATATCGAGAAGACATCTACATTGGAATGCCCATTCAAAACAGTATTACTAATCATGAGTAGGATAACTCCACTTATTTAATCATACTGCTATAGTAAATTGCCTAATAAAAGATCTGTTTGTGGAAATAGTAACCAATAAACCAGTGGCCGCTGGGGTTTATCGCAAGTATATCATATGATCTTAAGAAAATGAAAACCTGTTCATACCTGAATGCCTGGCAGCACAGCTGATTAATAACAACAAATATAAATCTTTATACATAAATATATATATATATTAAATATGTGTAATATATTTTCTTTCTTGGACTGGTAAAATAATTATGCTTTTTGTAAGACTTTTTTATATTATGTGAATTTTTAATTAAAGGTTTTAATACATTACAACAGCAAAATATTGTTATTTTAATAGATTTCATGTTAATACCTTTTTGTAAATGGTTGCTAACTTGCAGATGAATATTGCAGGATTTGTTTAGGCTTTTTTTATTGGTTATATTTTGAGTGAGTGATGACACTTTAAATAAATGCTACATTTAGAGAGTCATTTTATTCCTATAATATTTGGGAAAGTAACCATGTGTAACTATATAAATGGTGAATACCAATATTTCTATGTTAATACCTTATCTATACACAGGATTGCAACTGATACAATGGAGATCCTTTATCTCTAGGGGAAAAAAATTATGTACTAAGATAGAAGAGGTTCTTTATATATCTTTACTTGAGGAACTTGTGATGGTATTAATTGAAATAGTTTAAAAGGGGCCTGAATCAATTTTTTAGTGTAATAAATGCACTAGTTATACTGTATGTTTTATGAAATTAAATAATGTGGGGCCCATGAAAGTGAACTTGTTAGGCGTCGGATTTCTGCGTTTACTCTGCAGGGATCCAGACCCTCACATTCTGCAGTCTCCTGCTGTTTATCTACTGCAGAGGAGATTGCAGAGAAGATTGCCTTGCAGCAAATCTCTCCTGAGGCCAAGTCCTTCTGCCCTCCTACTGAGCATGCTCATGGGGCAATCTCCCATTGGAGATCGGGAGTCATGTGCTCAGATCCTGCTCCAGATCTCATTGGTCCATCTCAGAGATATGGAGCCTTGCAGAAGGTTCCGGCTGCTATAAAAGGCGCGCGTGGCTGTTTCGCCATGCGCTAGTATAGACTATACTTGCTATGTGTGAATGGTGACGGATGTATGGTTCTGGTGACTGACTCATTATAAAACCCCTTCCCTCTGATATTACGCATGTGGATAGGGAATTAGTTTAGCAGTCAGCGCTAGTCAGTGGCCAGCCTTAAGCCACTGTGCACACCGCACCACTACGCTAGCGTCCGACATTGCGCTTGCTTTCTGGCTTTGTCGTCGAGCGGCAGTGTCCTACGCCGCGCTGCAGTTGCAGCCCTTCTTGGCGTTCGCAGAAGCGACGCCGCACACACGGTAGGTCTAGAGGGACGCAGCTCCTCTGTCTTGGGTCCTGCTCCTGTGACCGGATACCCTGTATGCATTTACCTGAGGCCTGTGTCTCTAATAGGTTCAGCATTTTGTATATTTTTGTTGCGGCACCTCTGTGTGTGAACAGAGCCCGCTCTGTGCACTCCGGGTGAAGTTGAACACGTGCGCATTAAACCGCCATATTGCTCCTCTGTCATTACCTAGCAGCGGTGTAACACCTACTGGACCCCGAGCGGCGAACGCACTTTATTATTTATTTTTATTTAGTGCGTTCCGCCGTTCCTAACATTATACTAGCGCCAGGGTCTGGCTAGTAATGGCAGAACAGCAGCAACTGTTACAGTGTATTCGGCAGCTTGAGGGCCGGTTGGCCACTCTTGAGAGGGCTCTCTCAGCTGCACAATCCACCGAAGCTGCTGTAAAGGCAATCACAGACGCGGTTTCCCGTATGTCCACGTCCTCCCTCGTGCCGACAGTTACCCGCCTCCCGTTGCCCGATAAATTTTCTGGCGATGGCGCCTCCTGTAGGGGTTTCATCAGTCAGTGCTCTATTCAGCTGGAGCTACTGGCTGCGCGATTGCCTACAGAACGGGCCAGGGTGGGGTTTATTGTTTCCCTACTGTCGGGCAAGGCGTTGGAGTGGGCTACGCCATTTTGGGAGCATGGTGACCGAGAGGTTTGGACTGCTGCTCACTTTCTAACAGCTATTAAGCAGGTCTTCCTCGGTCTACGGGTCACGCACGACACCTCTCTTCAGCTTCTTGCTTTGACTCAGGGTTCTCTCTCGGTTAGTCAGTATGCCGTCCGTTTTCGGACACTGGCTTCTGAGCTGGAGTGGTCCGATAAAGCCCTCGTCCCTGTGTTTTGGAGAGGTTTGGCGGAGCATGTTAAAGATGCTCTCTCTACTAGAGAGGTTCCTGAAAGTTTGGAAGAGCTAATTGCCATTTCCACCCGCATTGACCTTCGTTTTTCAGAGCGCGGTATGGAGCGTGCTCAATCCAAACGGAAGGTTACCTCGGCTCCCAATTTTTTTGAGCCTCTGGAACTACCCCAGAAAGAGGTTCCACCACCAGAGCCCATGGAGGTGTCTCGCGCCGATCTCCAGGCGCGTCCGGCACAAGACTCCAGTTGCGGTTATCATTGTCAACACGCTGTTTCTCAGGACAACAGTGCCCCGCAACAGCCAAACTCTGTGCCGCCGGGCAAGATCCTTGTTCCTCCTCGCCTTAGGCCGAAGGTTCTCACGTGGTCACATGCGTCCAGGAGGGGTGGTCACTGTGGCTATATGCAGACCACAAAACTCCTGGCAGGGTCTTACTGGTGGCCGCACAGGGCTCGGAATGTTAAAAAATATATTCGGGCCTGCGCCTTTTGTGCTCAGAATAGCCTCTCTAAATGAAGGGTGGAGACGCCTGCCGACAAACGGTGGCGTTCCACTTTAACTTCCGCTCCCGTCTTCTCCCACGGGTCCCTTCTCAAACCTGGCGACCTTGCCACCCCTGATGCCTTCCACTTGTCCCGGGTCTCTCTGTCACCAACCGGGACATCTGACTTGCCTTCGGACGAGTCTGAGGTCTATACCTCTGATGGGCACAAGTTGCTGGATCAGAAGGCTCAGGGGGGAGGGGGCACTAGGAGGGGGGGTAATGTTAGGCGTCGGATTTCTGTGTTTATTCTGCAGGGATCCAGACCCTCACATTCTGCAGTCTCCTGCTGTTTATCTACTGCAGAGGAGATTGCAGAGGAGATTGCCTTGCAGAAAATCTCTCCTGAGGCTGTCCTTCTGCCCTCCTAATGAGCATGCTCATGGGACGATCTCCCATTGGAGATCGGGAGTCATGTGCTCAGGTCCTGCTCCAGATCTCATTGGTCCATCTCAGAGATCTGGAGGCTTGCAGAAGGTCCCGGCTGCTATAAAAGGCGTGCATGGCTGTTCCGCCATGTGCTAGTATAGACTATACTTGCTATGTGTGAATGGTGACGGATGTATGGTTCTGGTGACTGACTCATTATAAAACCCCTTCCATCTGATATTACGCATGTGGATAGGGAATTAGTTTAGCAGTCAGCGCTAGTCAGTGGCCAGCCTTAAGCCACTGTGCACACCGCACCGCTACGCTAGCGTCCGACATTGCGCTTGCTTTCTGGCTTTGTCGCCGAGCGGCAGTGTCCTACGCCGCACTGCAGTTGCAGCCCTTCTTGGCGTTCACAGAAGCGACGTCGCACACACGGTAGGTCTAGAGGGACGCAGCTCCTCTGTCTTGGGTCCTGCTCCTGTGACCGGATACCCTGTATGCATTTACCTGAGGCCTGTGTCTCTAACAGGTTCAGCATTTTGTATGTTTTTGTTGCGGCACCTCTGTGTGTGAATAGAGCCCGCTCTGTGCACTCCGGGTGAAGTTGAACACGTGCGCATTAAACCGCCATATTGCTCCTCTGTCATTACCTAGCAGCGGTGTAACACCTACTGCACGGTGGACCCCGAGCGGCAAATGCACTTTATTATTTATTTTTATTTAGTGCGTTCCGCCGTTCCTAACAGAACTAGTGTTTTGTGTACTGCATGGACTCATCAAGTCTGGCTGATTAAGATCTGCTTTATTTAAATGGCTCTTTAGGGCAAAGCAGGAGCAACTTCGGCCATCATGTATTTGCTTCAATTAAGCAATATGGGTATCACAAAGAGAGATAGGAATCAATGATACGGAATACAGTGCTTAGATGAACTCTGACATCCACATGTTAAAATGTAACAAAATGGAAAGCTAAAAAAACTGACACTTTTACATCCAAATTAAAATTAATAATAATATTTACTTTTATAGTGCAAACATGTTTTGCAGCCCTTTACATTTTAGAGGGAACTTGTACAAATAATAAAGACATTACTGAATGAACATAACTCAGATATCAAAAGGAGTGAGGGTCCTGCTGCCAAGCTTACAATCTATGAGGAAATAGGGGAGGCACAAAAGATAAAAGACAAAATGCGCTAATAATGTACAGTGGGTACAGAAAGTATTCAGACCCATTTTACATTTTTCACTCTTTGTTTCATTGCAGCCATTTGGCTTAATTCAAAAAAGGTTCATTTTTTTTCTCATTAATGTACACTCTGCACTCCATCTTGACTGACATTTTTTCAAATTTATTAAAAAAGAAAAACTGAAATATCACATGGTCATAAGTATTCAGACCCTTTGCTTAGTATTGAGTAGAAGCACCCCATTGAGCTAATACAGCCTTGAGTCTTATTGGGAACGATGCAAAAAGTTTTTCAAACTTGGATTTGGGGATCCTCTGCCATTCTTCCTTGCAGAGCCTCTCCAGTTCCGTCAGGTTGGATGGTGAACATTGGTGGACAGCCATTTTCAGGTCTCTCCAGAGATGCTCAATTGGGTTTAGGTCAGGGCTGTGGCTGGGCCAGTCAAGAATGGTCAGAGAGTTGTTCTGAGGCCACTCCTTTGTTATTTTAGCTGTGTGTTTAGGGTCATTGTCTTGTTGGAAGGTGAACCTTCAGCCATGTTTGAGGTCCAGAGCACTCTGGAAGAGGTTTTCATCCAGGATATCTCTGTACTTGCCCGCTTTAAAGTTTCCTTCAATTGCAACCAGTTGTCCTGTCCCTGCAGCTGAAAAACACCCCCATAGCATGATGCTGCCAGCACCATGTTTCACTGTTGGGATTGTATTGGGCAGGTGATGAGCAGTGCCTGGTTTTCTCCACACATACCGCTTAGAAGTATCACCAAAAAGTTCTATCTTCGTCTCATCAGACCAGAGAATCTTATTGCTCACAGTCTTGGAGTCCTTCATGTGTTTTTTTTAGCAAACTCTATGCGGGTTTTCATATGTCTGGCACAAGGCTTCCGTCGAGCCACTCTGCCATAAAGGCCCAACTGGTGGAGGGATACAGAGATAGTTGACTTTGTAGAACTTTCTCCCATATCTCTACTGCATCTGTGGAGCTCAGCCACAGTGATCTTGGAGTTCTTCTTTACTTTTCTCACCAAGGCTCTTCTCCCACGATTGCTCAGTATGGCTGGACGGCCAGGTGTAGGAAGACATCTTGTGGTCCAAAACTTCTTCCGTTTAAGGATTACGGAGGCCACTGTGTTCTTGGGAACCTTAAATACTACAGACATTCTTTTGTAACCTTGGCCAGATCTGTGCATTGTGTAAGACAGCGCTTACTGCATGTGTTGGGGGACACTCGCTTGGCAACGTGATTCAGTCACACAGGAACGGTTTCTTGCTTAAACAGGCTATTTTGGTTTATTTAGACTCATAAACTACACCACAAACAGTTCATTACATCACTTCATATACGGCTTCAAATCACAGTCTCACTTCATCCAGTTACCATGGGTGACCGTATGCCACACAGTTCATCAATGTCCTCAGAGCACAACAAGCACCAATGGTTTGTTCCAATAACAGATACTTGTCTGCTGTTCCATTACCCCCTTGTCTGGAGTGATCCGGTGTCCAACCAGTTTGTGTACAGTACAGACACAGACGGCTATTAAATGCATGTAGGGTGTGTGAAAAAATGCCACGAGGATCACGATTTTGAAGAAAGTTTTGTGTGGGCAAAACAGGGATAGTTAGATAAGTGAGGTGCAGCAATAGGCCATTCTAAAGAAATGTGTTTTTAGGCCACACTTAAAACTGTGGATATTGGGAATTATTCAAGTTGTCCTGGGCAGTGCATTCGAAAAAATTTGAGCACGAGAGAAGTCTTTGAGGTGGGAGTGGGAGGTTTGGATTATTGAGTATTATAGTTTTAAGTCATCTGAATGGAGAGAACGGGTAAGGTGGTAAACGAGACGAGGGAGGAGATGTAGGGTGTTGCTGAACCGTGGAGCGCTTTGTGGATGAGAGTGATAGGTTTATATTGAACTCTATATTGAATAGGCAACCAATGCAATGCCTGGTACAGGGTACATAATGTTAGAGACAGTGGAAAGACAATCACTGGTATTTAGTAAAAATGCAAGGTTATTGTCACGAGACGATGTGTATAATTAGATGTCATCAGCATAGAGATGGTACTGAAAACTGAATCTACTGATTGTCCAATAGGGGTGGTGTACAAGGAGAAAAGGGAGGGGGCTCGAATGGAACTTTGAGGAACCCCAACAGTAAGGGGAAGGGGAGAGGAAGAGGAGCTAGCAAAAGATACAGTGAAGCAGCGATTAGAGCGATAGGAGGAGAACCAGGAGAGAACAGTGTCCTTGAGACCAATGGAAGGGAGCATAGTGAGGAGTAGCTGGTGATCCACAGTGTCAAATGCTGCAGAGAGATCCAGGAGAATTAGCAGGGAGAAGTGGCCATTAGGTTTGCTGTTAGTAGATCATTTGAAACTTTAGTGAGGGCAGTTTCAATAGAGTGTAAAGAGCGGAAACCAGATTGAAAAGGGTTGAGAAGAGACTGAAAGATAGCGGATTGGGTGGTCGAAGCGTTCCAGGAGTTTAGAAATGAAGAGGAGATTAGAATAGAAAAGTTAACAACGCAATTTAATCGATTTAAGCGATTATTTAATTGATTATTTAATCAATTATTAAATTGATTAAATAGTTTAATTATAAAAACACTAACCAAAACCACATTTATCAAAATGTGTATACAATGGTAATAACAATGAATCCAGATGAATAAGTCTCCACTGGGCCCTTATACAAACAAAAAATAAAATAAACCAATCACACTAGAGCATACATAAATTCTTAACCCTCAATCTGAGCGTATTGTATAATTAATTGTATACTATATTGACAGCAATTTACTGCACATTATATAATAAGAGATGTTTGATATGTACTGTATGTATTCACTTGAATTTGGGCCCGAATATCCAGTGTGCATAACAGCGCGGCAAACACTGCTTCTGATCAGCGGTAAAAACATTACCGCCGGTCAGAAAGCCATAGTTCCCACGCTGTCAAATAATGGTATGACCCCGCAGCTATGATCGAAGGTAAGCTGATGGGATTACTGCTACTGCTCTCATCTGTTCTGTCCCCACAAGAGGTGAATGGAGGTGTAGTTGATTGGGGCTGGGAGAGATTCCTACCTTACGTTTCCTCAATGCAGAGCAGACAGGACCATTGTTGCTGTTTTGCTGTTCGTGCTTCTGGAGAGATGATACACACCAGATATTGCGAATTCCAGACTTGTTTATTTGGGAATCTGGACATACGGCATATGAAAGGTAATGCAGTAGGTTCTCCAGAGGTGCAGGTGTAACGACCAAGGTGACACAGCAAATTGTGAAGCAAGTTATGCAGTGCTTGTGCAGCAAATGTGATTCAGCAAAGTGTGTGCAGCAAGTTGGTAGCAAGTTGACTAAGCAAATTGAGCAAATTGTGGTAAAAAACTGATGCCTTTCACAGCCTGGTAAGCGTGTCTCTCCCAGGTGAAAATGAAACTAGAATGGCCACCAGCAGGAAGAGAAGGTGTGACTGACCTGGAAGTGGAAGGCATGTACTAGAATTAATTAGCTGCCGTCTGCTATACAGAAAAAAGGACAGCAGGTGGCAGCAGACAAAATGCAAAACTGAACACAAAGAATGGTAACATAACACAACCTATATAAGCATATAATCATAACTTTAGATGGAACAGCACCACTCCCCGTCTGAAATTCCGTACGGGATTTCACTATATTGTTTTTTTTTTTTTAAATAAAGTTCAATAACCTGGAAAATAAACAGAAATATGCATGCAATAATAACTTCAAAATGAGGTAGATGACAGACAGTTCCTGAGACAGTTCAAAGAAAACCCATCTTCGGATCGGAGACGCCGCACTAGGCCAAACTGTCTCCGACCCAACGGTAATCCAATGGACGAAGCACTAGGGCAGAGTTCTGTTAATGGTTCATCCTACTGGAATGTCCTCAATTGGCAGTATCAATACGAGCTCATGGATTGGCCTCTGAAATGTCTTAGGCTCGCCTGTTGTGAACTCATTTTCTGGTCTGCCTCTGGTTTCTGGTGAGGGAGCTGGTTGTGCTGACAGAGGAGTTGTGAGTTCTCTTTCCGGGCTCCCCCTGGTGGTGGCAGGAGGTAGTGAAGCTGATTTAATTAACAGAGACCTGCCACCTGAAAATGAGGAAGAGGTGTGGACATCTGGATTCTCAGACTGGATTTAAGACAGCCAACTCCCTATTCCCATGCTGGTGATTTTTTCCTGCCTCCTGAGGTCTTAGTTTCCAGCTCAGTTTCTGCCATCTCAAGCTAAGTTGTCTTTGCTAATGTTCACATTTGATTTGGTTTGGTCTATTCATTTTTTTGTGTGGTCAGCCAGCCCCGGCTGGGGCTGTGCTGAATTTCCACTCTTATGTCACTGTATGTGCCAGTTTGCTTTTTGTCCCTTATTAGATTGGCCTATTTTCGCTCTGTTCTCAGAATATGACAGAGTGCTGATATAGTGGGAGAAGTCTAGTGACTTCAGGGTATTTTTTGCTATCAGAAGTGTTGGACATTTTTGCAGGGTTTTTTGGCGTGATTGCAGACAGTATCTTTCCTTTCCTGTCCTTTCTAGCTATTGTGAGCCCCATCGTTTGCTCAGCCTATTTTCCTACCTGTGTTCGTGTTTTCATCTTGTCTCACCGTTAATACATGTGTGGGGGCTGTCTATTCCTTTGGGGTCTGCTCTGGGGCAGTTTTAGAGTTCCCCTTTTCTTGCTTTAGGCTTATTTAGTCCTCCGGCTGTGACGAGGTGTCTAGAATCATTGTATGTACACTCCACGGCTGCTGTTAGTTGTGTGGTTAGGATCAGGGGTCTGCAATCCGCATAGTTACCAACCTCTCTGGTTTTCTGTGACTTGGCTTGGTCTTGTTTTCCTCCTCGGTGACACATTCATAACAGAATCACCAGCCATACCGCAGATTCTAGGGTACTCAAAAGCAGGAAAAAATTGTTAAAAAAAAGTGTCAGAATTTTTTTTTATATGTATTTTCTCCTCTTTTTCTCTGGGGCCATAGGAGGATTTTTTCTCTAATGGAGATTAAGCAATTGTCTGATCGTGTGGAGCAGCTCGGTGCTTCACATGCTGTTGAACCAAAGATCCCTACTCCTGATGTGTTTTCTGGGGATCGGTCTAAATTTTTGAATTTTAAGAATAATTGTAAATTATTTCTTGCCTTGAAGCCTAACTCATCGGGGAGCTCTGTGCAGCAGGTTAAAATTGTCATCTCCTTGCTGTGCGGCGATCCTCAGGATTGGGCTTTTTCTCTGACACCTGAAAATTCTATTCTGACTAATGTGGATGCATTTTTTCAAGCCTTGGGGTTGTTGTATTATGAACCTAATGCTATTGATCAAGCTGAGAAAACCCTATTGGCATTGAACCAGGGTCAGGATTCTGCAGAGTTATACTGTCAAAAATTCTGAAAGTGGGCGGTCCTTACTACATGGAATGATGGTGCATTGGCAGCTCTCTTTTATCAGAAACCGTAAAATATATGATGGTGGGATTTCCTGTTCCCTCTGGTCTTGATGATTCTATGTCATTAGCCATTCAAGTTGATCAGCATTTATGTGAACGTAAAACTACACGAGAGGCGTTGCCATCTTTTGAACAAACGTCTGAACCTATGCAATGTGATAGGGTTTTGTCTAAGGCGCAACGTCAGGAGTTTAGAAGGCGTAATAAGCTGTGTTTTTTCTGTGGAGACGTCTCTCATACTATTTCTGTCTGCCCTAAATGAAAGAAACGATTTGCACACACATTTGCTATGGGCAGTGGGCAACCTAAGTTTCTTTTGGCAATTACTCTGATCTGCTCCTTATCCACACTTTCCGCTAAGGCTTTTGTAGATTCAGGAGCAGCTTTGAATCTGATGGATTTGGACTTTGCTAAATGTTGTGGTTTTCCTATGATACCTCTGCGGACGCCTATTCCTTTGAGGGGTATTGATGCTACTCCTTTGGCGGAGAATAAACCTCAGTTTTGGACCCAGGTGATAATGCGAGTTGCCCCAGACCACCAATAAAATTGTACATTTTTGGTGCTGCACAATTTGCATGATACTATTGTTCTGGGTTTTCCTTGGTTGCAAACTCATAATCCAGTTTTGGATTGGAAATCTGTGTCTGTGGTGAGTTGGGGTTCTCACTGTGTTCTTAGGGACACTCCGTTTTCTCCACCTCTCCTCAGTCTCATGATATTCCTGATTATTTGGTTGATTTTTCTGATGTATTTAGTGAGAGTAAGTCTGCGTCTTTGCCTCCTCATAGGAGCTATGACTGTGCAATTGAGTTGATGCCTGGGTGTAAATTTCCCAAGGGTCGGCTTTTCAACTTATCGGTACCCAAACATGATGCTATGCGATCCTATATTAAGGAGTCGTTGGAGAAGGGTCAAATATCAGTACCCGTTACCCCTGATGTCTGATTTATTCTCCAGAGTTAAAAGTGCCTGCTGTTTTACTAAGCTTGACTTCAGGGGGGCGTATAATCTTATTCGCATCAAGCATGGGAATGAATGGAAGACGGCGTTTAATACTCCGGAGGGACATTTTGAGTACCTGGTGATGCCTTTTGGGCTCGCTAATACCCCTTCTGTCTTCCAATCTTTTATGAATGATATTTTCTTGGACTTTGTGGATAAGTTTTTGATCATCTATCTGGATGATATTTTGATCTTTTCCAGTGATTGGGATTCTCATGTGGAACATGTCCGGACTGTGTTCCGGATTTTGCGGGAGAATTCCCTGTTTGTTAAGGGATCGAAATGCCTCTTTGGTGTACAGAGGATTTCGTTTTTGGGATTTATTTTGTCTCTGTCGACTATTGAAATGGACCCGACCAAGGTACAGGCCATTTATGATTAGGTTCAGCCCACTTCTTTGAAGGCTCTCCAGATGTTTATGGGTTTTGCTATTTTCTCTAATTTCTATCGTAAATTTATAGGTAATTTTTCTGGTATTGTCAAACCACTGACTGATCTGACCAAGAAGGGCGCTGATGTGCTGAATTGGTCTCCAGAGGCTGTCTCGGCATTTCAGGAGCTTAAGTGGAGATTCACTTCTGCTCCGGTTTTACGGCAACCAGATGTCTCACTTCCATTTCAGGTGGAGGTAGGTGCTTCTGAGATTGGTACAGGAGCTGTTTTGTCTCAAAAACATCCTGTGACTTCTAAAATGAATCCCTGTGCCTTCTTTTCTCGAAATTTCTCCCCATCTGAACGCAACTATGACGTGGGGAATTGGGAATTGTTGGCCATAAAATGGGCATTTGAAGAGTGGAGACATTGGTTGGAGGGAGCTAGACATCAAGTTGTGGTCCTCACCGACCATAAGAATTTGATTTATCTGGAGTCGGCCAAATGCTTGAATCCTAGACAGGCTAGGTGGACCTTGTTTTTCACGCATTTTTCACGCATTTTAATTTTGTGGTCTCTTTTCTTCCTGGCACTAAGAATGTTAAGACAGATGCCCTTTCTAGGAGTTTCTTTGCTGATTCTCTTATTGAGACCGAGCCTACTACCATCCTAGGTGAGAGGGATAGTTCTTTCTGCCATTTCGCCCGATTTGAGACGCGCCCTGGAGGAATTTCAGGAGGATAAACCTGAGCGTTGTCCTATGGGAAAATTGTATGTTCCTGACCAGTGGAGGAAGAGAGTGATGTCTGAAGTTCATTGCTCCGCATTGGCTGGTCATCCAGGTATTTTTGGTGCCAGAGATTTGGTGAGTCGGTCTTTTTGGTTGCCTGCCTTATCTCATGATGTCAGGAATTTTGTGCAGTCCTGTGGGACTTGTTCTCGGTCTAAACCATGTTCTCGTTCTTGTGGGTTGTTGATGCCCCTGCCGGTGCCCAAGAGGCCATGGACCCATATCTCAATGGATTTTATTTCTGATCTTCCTGTCTATCAGAGAATGACTGTTATCTTGGTGATTTGTGATAGATTTTCTAAGATGGTCCATCTTGTACCACTCCCAAAGTTGCCATCTTCCTCAGAGTTGGTGCCCTTGTTTTTACAACAGGTGGTTCGGTTGCATGGGATTCCTGAGAACATTGTGTCGGGCAGAGGAGTCCAGTTTGCTTCCAGATTCTGGAAAGCCTTTTGTTCCAATCTGGGAATTCAGTTACCTTTCGCCTGTGCGTTTCATCCTCAGACCAATGGGCAGACTGACACTCGCCTTTCCTAAGGACCTTCAGCTCCACCTTTCGGACCTTACCGTCTTAACTAGGGAAAGTCTTTGTAACAATTCCCATAGGCCAGTCGATCCTTCGAGCTTGTTGTTCTTTCATTAGTACCACGTCTCCTTCTTTCAAGTTCAGTTTATTCTGTCGCCATTTTCTTCTTCCTTGGAGAGTCACAAGATATTCCTTTCTCCACCGGTTCCAGAAGTAGTCAGGGAGGTACTGCACACGTTTCCATTGTTTCTGGTAGGTGTTTGTGTGAGTAAATTCTCCACTAACTGTTAGCGGGTTCCTGGTCTTTTGGGTGAGAAGAGTAGCTGGTGTAGGAATGGTCGGTTTTTCGGGATCCATGGGCACTGGGACAAGTGGTCTTGAGTTGATTATGGTAGAAACTTCAGCCTGAAGAGTAACCAAGGTCTCATGCGTAAGCCTTGAAGAGTTTACATCCATAAACATAGAGTTCAGGATTTTGCGTGAGATCCCGATCATCCTTTCCCAGGAACCTCCCATGTGAGAACTATGCGGAGGATTGAAGATCCAGGTGCAACCTCTTTCTGCCAGTTCATCCTGAATTGGCTTGATGTCAATATCCAGCTCTCGACATGCACTGATGAAGTTGCTTCCGCGGTCAGACCTCAACTGTTTCACCGGTCCTCTGATTTCTAGAAACCGTCGGAGGGCGTTGATTAGGCTGGATGTGTCCATAGACTCTATTACCTCTATGTGGACGGCATGGACACTCATGCAAGTGAATAGAACGGCCCAACGTTTGCTGTTGGTGTGGCCACCTCGAGTTCTGCGTGCAAATACCATCCATGGCCCAAAGACATCTAGGCCAACGTAGGTGAAAGGCGGCTCGGCACTCAATCTGTCAGAGGGCAGGTCGGCCATTTGTTGATGTACCTGTTTTCCTCTGGTTTTCTGACATTGCACACAGCAATGTAGTGATCCTGCTACACATCTTTTCATACCTATGATCCAAAGCCCTGCAGACTTCTGTGATCTGCCTGCCTTGGTGCTCGTTTTTTTCATGAAAGTGCCAGATCAGTAGATCAGTGATATGATGTTTAGTGGGAATGATGCAAGGATGTTGCTCTGAAGCCGCAATCTTGGCTTGATTTAAACGACTCTCAGCAAACCGAAGCCATCCATTACTGGATTCAAGTGAGCAATGGGGCTTTTCAGAGGGATCTGCTGTTTGTGGTGTAGGCATTCCCATTCAGTACTGAATACGCTCTGCTGGACGTAACGTATTATAAGGGACTCACAGTGAGAAATGTCCTCAGCAGAGAGTGGTTTACGGCAGACGTGCCAGTCTTTGTCTCCAAGTGATTTGTGATACAATCTCGCAATGTGGACTAACCTTGCTATAGTCTTGATGAGTTTCATCCAATTGGAGAAGCGTTCAAAGCGCTGGCAACCGAGGGTGGAGTTTGGTTTAGTGTTCATCGCCAAAGCACTGACCTCGGAGCGGACTTCTGGATCACCATCCGGGTTCATGGATGCTGAAGACGTCCTGGACACATTCACTTCCCTTCTGTTCCAACAGAAACTTAGGACCTGAAAGCTAAGAAGAGTTAGCAAAGGATCTTATAGACATAGGTCTAGTGGCATGGTCAGCTGGATTAAGTTCAGATGGGATATAGTGCCATTGTTCAGGCTTGGAAGACCTCCTTATTCTTTCAATGCGGTTACTGACATACACGTAGAAACGCCTTGTTTGGTTGTAGATGTAACCTAAGACAACCTTACTGTCACTGTAGTATTGCACGTCATCTATGCTGGTGTCCAGCTCGTGCTGTATAAAGTCTGCGAGTTCTACTGCAAGCACGGTCACACAGAGTTCAAGCCTGGGAATAGTGTGGTCAGGCTTGGGAGCCAACTTAGCCTTGCCGAAGACGAATCCAACGTGATCTTGATTGTCGGGTCCCGTCACGTTCAGATAGGCGAAAAATGAGGATGAATGAACTCATGGAGATCAACATCCAACACTGCGGAGACACCATCACATGTTTCTCAACGCAGTGATTCTAGAGCAATGCCCCCATCCCTTATGGGAAATATGCAAAAACATGCAAAACACAAGCTGCGGAGACACCATCACATGTTTCTCAACGCAAGCAATGACTAGCCAGGTCTTTCCCCGGGAAGGAACAACCACGGGAAGGGCAGTCTCCAATGAAGGAAACCACCTATGCCAAAACATGGTATCCATCCACAGACAGCTGTTTCAGGGTATTGCCCTGATCAGTGTGGAGTAGGAAACTGGCTAGTAGGAGCAATGCCTAGCATTGCTTGCGTTGAGAAACATGTGATGGTGTCTCCGCGGCTTGTGTTTTGCATACCTTCAGATAGGCAACTGCAGGAATGGCCTCCGTGGATGCATCCGAGAACACATGGATTTCCTTCCTAGTGCTAGCAGCAAGTGAGGTTCTGGCGTAGCATCTTGGTATGTGGATCTCATCTAAGGCACACAAAGACTACTTCCAGGTTTCCCATTTTGGTTCTTTCTCCTTGAGCGGTTCTCCGCAGGCCATAGGTTGCCACTGCTGGGGAAGGGCTGTTGCCGAATACGTGCACCCTCATGTGATACTCCACCATCTCTTTGCTGGGGTCATTGTCCTTGTACCATAGGAACCTGAGGAAATTCCTGTGGTCCTCTCTAACTATGAAACAGTGGAACATCTGTTCAATGTCGGCAGTGATGGCGATGGCCTCTTTCCGGAACCTCATCAACACTCCTACTAGGTTGTTTGTAAGGTTAGGACCCATGAGGAGGACATCGCTGAGAGATACACCTTGATGTTTGGCGCTTGAATCAAAGACAACTCTAATTTGCTTAGGTTTCCGTGGGTGATATACTCCAAATGAGGGTAGGTACCAGCACTCCTCGTTTTCCTTTAAGGGAGGCGCTGGTTCCGCATGGTTATTTCTGAATATCTTGCTCATAAAGGTGACAATGTGTTCTTTCATCTCCGGTTTGTTGCTAAGTGTGCGCTGGAGAGAGTTGAATCTGGTCAAGGCTTGTTCACGATTGTTCGGGAGTCTTACCCTGGTATCTCGGAAGGGTAGGGGAAAAACCCAGTGATTAGTCTCATCCTTAAGGAACTCATTGTCCATTATCCTGACAAATTCCTTGTCTTCCATTGACGGGGCTACATTGTTGTCATCCTTAGTTGTATGAAACACCGATCTTCCCAGGTCATCTGCATAGGGAGAAGGTATGACATCAGGCAGCTGTACGGGATCTGGAGGCTTCTCTTTCACCTCATAGTGATGAGGGCACGGTTTGCAGAAAGTAGCTAGTCCGTCTCTGCGTACATAGGTCTTAAAGGAATCGACTCTTGTTCGGTCCAAGCACACATTTCCTATGATTACCCACCCCAAGTCGAGTCTCTGTGCGTAGGGGGCATATTCAGGACCATTACACTGTTGGTGGACCTTATGTATCCTTAAATTGTCTCTGCCGAGCAGAAGTCGGATTTCAGCATCTGTGTCCATAGGTGGGATAACACTGACTAGGTGCCTTAGGTGTGGTTGGTGGATCTCATCCCTTTGGTCGGGTATTTGATCACATTCGATTAGCGTAGGTAAGGGTATTTCTACGCCTCCGTTGACAGGAGAAGCAATGAAACCTTGTGCCCTTCTGCCGCTAGTCTTTATGCGGCCTGAGCAAGTATATGGCGTTGCTGGTCCCTTGATTCCAAAGGCTTCAAAGAACTTAGGTCCAGCTAGGGATCGATTGCTCTGATCGTCAATGATGGCATACATTTTTACTGCCTTCTCTGGTTGCCCTTCTGGATAAACCCTGATTAGGCATATCCTGGCACAGCATTTATCACTTTGGCTCTCCCGACATACCTCTGAGCATGAGCAGGAGACAGCCGTGGTAGACTTGGCGTTTTTCTGTGGCTCCCCGCCATGGCTTGTAGCCAGACTAGAGGTAACTGCGACTGCTGGATTGCTGGTGGCTGAGGTTGGATGCAAAGCTGATGGGTGTTTGTCACTATGACACTCTTCACACTTAATGGCAGATTTACAGTCCTTGGCCATGTGTTCTAATGAGGCGCAGCACTTGAAACATACCCCAAGTTCGCTAAGGATTTTCTTGTGCTCCTGCATGGTTTTGGACCTGAAGCCTCTACATTTGTTCAATGAGTGTGGTTTTTTGTGAATGGGACACTCACTATTGAAAGACTTATCTCTCGATGGAATAGTGTACTGTTTATCGGCAGATACTGCAGGTGGTGGCAGGTTAGTCTTTCTGACACTTATACTGCTCCTCAAGTCCTTACGTCTATGTGAGACGCTTTCATACCTTGACGACGGTGTTGCTGGAGCTGTAGTGTTAGACTCCAGGAAGTCTAGGCTAGGGTCGTTCCTCATTTGGGCCTGTTCGTCGACAAACTTGCAGAACTGATTGAACGGAGGAAAGGTGGCATCATGTGATCTTTTGTACCTGGAAACGCATACTGCCCACTTCTTCTGTGGCAGCTTTGAGACGATTGGGTTCACCCCATGGGCAGTGTCCAGGTAGCATAATCCAGACAGACGAGGGTCTCTTTTTGCAAGTTCCAGCTCCATAAGCAGGTCGCTTAAGTCCAGAAGCTTGTTGGCTTCCTTAAGGTTGATCCTTGGAACTTTCTGCAGTCTCTTGAATAGGGACTTTTCTATGGCTTCAGCGCTGCCATAGGTTCTTTCGAGTCTCAGCCAGGCAGCAGCGAGACCTGCTTCAGCTTGCCCCACGTAGACGGTCCGAAGTCTCTTGATACGGTTTGTGGAGTCAGGACCCAACCATTTTACCATGAGGTCGATCTCCCGTTCTGCAGATAGATTGAGGTCAGCAATGGTGGCCTTGAAGGTTGCTTTCCATGCTCTGTAGTTCTCTGCACAGTCGTCAAACTTTGAGAGGCTGGTGCTGATTAGATCTTTGCTCACCATAAACCTGGCTAATTCGGGCATATCCGATCCTTCACTCCTTTTACCATGTTAGCATGTGTTGCCTCTCGGGCGTATAAGCTGTGTGGCATGGAAGGGTGAATTGTTCCCGGGTACAATGATGTTGCTGCATGGTTGAGCTGTGGTTTAACCTCTGGAGATTTTGATGACTGTGGCTTGAACTATGGAGATGGACAGGAGTGCATCTTGTGGTCGTCTTGTGATGATTGCTGCTCCTGAGGGGACACATTATGGTGTCGGTCTTGGGTCTCTGCAGATGCTGTGGGTAACACTGGCACCGTAAGTTGGGCTGACTTGGACGTTTCCACATTGTTGGTTTGAACGTCGCTGCAGAAGGTGTGTGCTGCAGATATCTGTTTCTGCACATAATCACTGGTACGGACAGCTGGGTCCTCTTCTTCCAGTGGTGGTAGGCAAATCGGGTCGAGGTTTTGCTTCAATGCTTGCTCAAGTATTTTTACTTCGGCTAGCGCGATTTCTTCCTATATTTCTGTTTGAAGAATCTTTGCCTGAGCCTCTGCTTCTGTTTGAAGGATCTTTGCTTGAGCCTCTGCTTTCTTGGCTTCTGCCTGTGCTTCAGCTTTCTTGTCTTCTGCCTCTGCTTTCTTTGCTTCTGTCTCTGCTTCGGCTTTCTTGGCTTCTGCCTCTGCTTCTGCTTTCTTTTCTGTAAAGGAACGTCTTAGTTTGAATCGCTCTGCATTTAAACGGGCCTCTTGGATTCTGTCGCTAAGGGCTGAAGTTCTTGAGCAGGATGATTTGTATGACCGAGCAGAGTGTCTGGATGAGCCTGACCTGTGGGATCTTGATTCTTGCAGATGAGCAATACGGAGCTCCGCTTTATCTTTGGCGTCTTGCACGGCGGCGTCCCTTTCTCTTTCTGTGGAATCTACTTTGCTTAATTCTGATGAGGCTTCATCAATATTAGAGTCTTTTAGGAAGGCAACGTACCTTGCGGATAGTCTCTTGTATCTTCCGTGGGCCGTGTCTAGCCATTTTATAGTGTCCTGTAGACTCGCTGCATCATTTTTGTGGCATTGGATGCTTGACATGAGGGAGGTGACTCGTTCCCATAGGTCGTCCATGTTGTCATTGAACTCATCCTTCGTATTGTGATAGTTTTCGACAGCCTTTTATGGTTGGTCTGACAGAGTGTTTTGGTCGTGAGTCTTGGTCTGTTTCTGAAACTGGCTCTGTTTCCCCCTCTTCACAATGGACAGTATAGGGTAGTATTTGCTCTGTTTCAGCAATGGGAGACTGTGCAGGGTCTTTTTCGGCCATTTTGATTTAAGGTGCACTGTCTCTTTAAGAAACTGAACTTTTGACTTTGGGGCTGGAAATCGCAGTGCAGCTTAGTTAAGATGTCCTGACGAGATTCCCAATGTGTTTTTAGAGAATTGTGGGGTTTTGCAGTCCGACAATCTGCAGCGATGTATAATATACAGAGAGTCTCTACGCACAATGCAGTCTGGGGTGACGCTGCAGAGTTTTTTAGCAGAGCAGGGCTGCAGTATATGAGCGGGCAGATGAGTTAGGATACAAGGGTGATTTTTTGCCAGGCTTCAAGGCAGTTTTTTGACTGTTCTGTCCCCACATGAGGCGAATGGAGGTGTAGTTGATTGGGGCTGGGAGAGATTCCTACCTTCCGTTTCCTCAATGCAGAGCAGACAGGACCATTGTTGCTGTTTTGCTGTTCATGCGTCCGGAGAGATGATACACACCAGATATTGTGAAGTCCAGACTTGTTTATTTGGGAATCTGGACATACGGCATATGAATAGTAATGCAGTAGCTTCTCCAGAAGTGCTGGTGTAATGACCAAGGTGACACAGCAAATTGTGAAGCAAGTTATGCAGCAATTGTGCAGCAAATGTGATTCAGCAAAGTGTGTGCAGCAAATTGGTAGCAAGTTGATTCAGCAAATTGAGCAAATTGTGGTAAAAAAACTGATGCCTTTCACAGCCTGGTAAGCGTGTCTCTCCCAGGTGAAAATGAAACTAGAATGGCCACCAGCAGGAAGAGAAGGTGTGACTGACCTGGAAGTGGAAGGCATGTACTAGAATTAATTAGCTGCAGTCTGCTATACAGAAAAAGGACAGCAGGTGGCAGCAGACCAAATGCAAAACTGAACACAAAGAATGGTAACACAATCTATATAAGCATATAATCATAACTTTAGGTGGAACAGCACATCATCAGCCTACTCGTGCTGCCACTACTAACAGCGAGAGCAGGCGGTGACTCATGGGAGTATTTATCAGCCAGTGCTTGCGCTGTAAATAAATAATTAAAAATACAACGACGTGGGTTCTCCTGTATTTTTGATAACCACCCAGGCAAAACTCACAGCTGGGGGCTGTAATCCTCAGCTGTCAACTTCAGCAAGGCTAGATATCAAGAATAGACAGGTCCCCACTCCGATTTTTTAAATGATTTAAATGAATAATTTAAAAAAACGGGGTGAGGTCCCTCCTCATTTTTGACAATCAACTAAGCTAAATCAGACAGCTTGGGGCTGGTATTCTCAGGCTGGTAAGGGGCAATGGACATTGGAACCTGCCAGCCTAAAAATAGCAGCCCGCAGCCACCCAGAAAAGGCACATCTATTAGATGCACCAATTCTGGTACTTTGCCCGACTCTTCCCACTTGCCCTGCCCTGTGGCCGTTGTAAGTGGGGTTCATATTTGTGGGGTTGATGTCACCTTTGTATTTTCTGGTGACATCAAGCCCATGGTTTAGTAATGGAGAGGTGTCTATAAAACACCTATCCATTACTAATACTATAGTTGTATTGTAAATAAAGACGCAGACAGAATAAAGTCTTTTATTTGAAATAAGCACACTTTCACTTTTTTATTTCAAAATAACAAACGCAGTCATACTGACCTAAAGCCTAATTCTATTGAATCCCTCGTCTCCTGTAATAAAACAAAAATAAAACACAACAATATCCCTCACCTGTCAGGGGATAAATATTTCTCAACCTGGACGGTGCCAAGATGTGACCATCTAGGCTGAGAACCACTGATGAATGAGCTCCTGCAAGTGCAGCATCAGTGACTAGCGGTGATGTCATCAAGGTTACCATCGGTCACTGAGACATCATTCCCAACCAGGCAAATGAACTGTAGTAACCTCGATAAGGTCAGAAATTTCTCCGGTCACAGCGTAGGAACCTCAGCAGTCTGACTGGCAGTAATGATTTTACCGCCGATCAGAAGCAGTGTTTTCTGTTTGGGCTCGCCCATCTCTAACCTTTAACTTTAGCACTTTTAGAGATCATTTCATCTTCAACTTTCATAACTGTTCACAATCAAAGTTATTTTGAGGAAGGGGTGCCCAAACTTTTAAATGCCACTGTATATTTTGTATACCTGATCACCATTCCCAGGGCAAAGAACGGCAAATCCTCACAGTGCGTGCATTGGGAGGATTCAAAAGTGGGCAGACTTTTTCATTTCAATCCAAAAAACCCCTTTAAGTATTTTTTGGTTGTTATCCAACTTGAAATGTTGCTTACTGAGTGCTCCAATAAAATATATTATAATGAAATCTTCAAATAAAGAATAGGTCTCATATTAGCATGATGCTTTACATAATAAGATGTTACTGCACCATACAATGTTACCATTCGCTAAAAAAATAAAAATAAACATGGAAACCTTAACCCTCACCACCGAAGAGATTACAGTCCATCAGTATGGAGTGGTACAGTGATTTTCATTCTTCTCTTCATAGCAATGATAGAAAAAACATTGGTTCCCGGACAGATGTATAGTCCAGGAATTTTGGAATCCCCACATACGGGGTCAAATGGCACAACTTTTTGACAGACGCTTGAACACGTACTGATGAACACGTTCCTCTCTCAGGCAAAAGTCCCTTTAACATTGTTATGGAAAAATTAGGTAGTGCAATGATATTAGTGCAACGTTATTTTTTTGGTTACTGTTTTTTATTTTTAAATTGATTATTTATTACGGAGGTAGTTTCCTTTCTGTTTTTCATACATTAGTTTCAGCAACAGCTACATTTAAAGGTAACCTGTCAGGTTCCCCGTGCCCCCAGAACCTCCAGTAGTTGCGTCTGCATATGTAGACATACTGCCTAACAGTCCCTGTGTTATATTACATGCATAAACAAATCTTTAGAAAAATAATTTCTAAAGTCAAACTTGTTGGAAAGTGGGAGGAGTCACACATCTTTTGTAATGGTCATTTAAGGGAGGAACTCGTTTACTGGCGGTGCTTTATTGATGATGTGCTTTTCATATGGCAAGGGTCCCAGACCAGTCTAGATGTTTTTTTGAGGGAGATTAATGCAAATTCATTTGGTCTAGAATTCACCTCCAGTATTAGTTCTACTAATATTAATTTTCTAGATTTAAATATTTTTGTGGAGAATAACACCATCTACACAAAATATTATCATAAGGAGGTGGATTGTAATAGCTACATTCATATGAACAGCTGTCACCTCCCTTCATGGCTCTCAAACATTCCTAAGAGCCAATTTATGCGCATTAGACGCAATTGCACTAAGGATAGTGATTTTGATATTGAAGCAAACTTTTTGAAGGCCCAATTTGCAGACAAAGGGTATGACCCATCCATCTTGGATCAAGCAAGACAGCCGGCAAAATCCACTTCTAGGAGTATGCTGATCCATGGAGAGAAACAAGTTTATGAAACTCTGAGCATTACGCAAGAGATCAGCAAACTACCTTTTATCACCCAGTTCCATAATAATCCCAGAGTTTTCACTAAGATCATCCAGAAATACTGGCCGATTTTAAAGAAAGAAAAAACGGTGGGTGAGTTTTTGCCTGAAAAACCTAGGTTTGTCTACAAAAGAGCTAAAAATATTGGAAATTTGCTAGAACCTACTCAGAAAATGGGAATGATTAAGGATAGTCACACACTAAAGGGGAATTACTTAAATAGCACTGGGGGCTTCACCCCGTGTGGTAATTGTTCATGTACGTGTTAAAAACAAGAGAGTCACGCAATGACCTTTTGGAATATGGACAAGACTGAGATGTTCCATATTAAGGATAAAATGACATGCCATTCCACGTGGGTCATTTACATAGTAAGGTGTCCCTGTGATAGGTTTTATGTTGGCCGCACAAAAAGAAAACTCAAAGAGAGAATAAAGGAACATTTAGATAACATCTCTAAAGGATTTGTAGGACATCCATTGTCCCACGGAAAAACATGGCAAGACATGTGTGGGGTCCTCATTTTTTGGTATTCAAAAAGTTAAAAAAAATCCCAGGGGTGGGGATTACATCAGAAGCATGTCGAGAGTTGAATCGAAGTGGATTTTTATGCTGGATAGTTTGGTGCTAAAGGGACTTAATCATGAAATTGAATTGTATGCTTTGTAAGGCACTTCAGGTCATCTCTTATCTCAACCTTCGCTGTCATTCATCCTTTAAGTTTTTTGGCACTTTTGTGCTTGTAAATGGGATTTTTAATCTATATTTTATCAATTTAAATAAGAGAAGAATATATATATTTTTTAGGGGTATGAGTATTTATATTTAAAAATTTTGTGCTTGTAAATGGGATTTTTAATCTATATTTTATCAATTTAAATAAGAGAAGAATATATATATTTTTTAGGGGTATGAGTATTTTTATTTAAAAATTTTTTTTGGGGGGGGTTTTGTTTCAGATTTGTGTAAATGTTCAACCTCATTTCAATAAATTATTTTTGTTAAGTTAAGTTTTGTTTTAATTATTTGTAGTAGTTTTAATTTAGTATCTGCCTGACGGCACTTTGCTGCCAGTAATAGGGTATGTGTGCATCATCTTTGCACAATGGTTGCGGGGGTATATAGAGTGATAGCGGTAGTGCAAGACCCATATTTTTGAGGAAGGGGGACGGTTGCCCCGAAACGCTTCAGGATTAGCCCTTGCACACGTCCGTCTCGCACGGACCGGTGACATCACCGCTAACATCACACGCCCCCGCTAACCACGCCCCCCGCTCGCCACGCCACTGCTCGACGGCGCCATCGGCCGAGGCTGCCTGCCGTTCTGTGGGGTGCGTTCTCCTGTGGGGAGTCGGTGTTTTTTCTTTTGTGCAAACGGGAGGACGCTCCCTGTATTGCACCAGCTCCACATGCCCATTGGCCTTCCGTTTCACTCACTTGCGGCTTCTATGAGTACCATCATCATCGTCAGTCAGCCTCCACATCAGTGGGTACTACCACTTGTCCTCCTGGTTGTATGTAATTGTATTTTAAAGTTCCACTGATTTTAAGTTTCATTGCATTTCTGATTACACAGTGCTTTTAGCACGGCCACTTTCTTTTGAGTTACAATTTCTAAAGTCCATTTATGATATGTAATTGAGGGCTTTAACTAGTCGATGGATCCCCAGACTAGTTGGCCCACTAAGCATGATATCCCACCCCTGTGGGTGTGATAACCTAACTTACAAGCGGCAGTGACATCACAAGTGCCATACTTACCTTGCGCATGCCCACAGCTTCTTCCCAGTTCAGCCCACATCTACTTTTCCTACTGCTTACTTTTTATTGTATCTTCAATCCAGGCAGCCTGCCTAGGTGTAGGAAAAGGGCGCTTCGCTGGTAGATGGAAGTGAGAGACACCCAGGGACATGGCGGTGTTGGAGACAGGCCAAACCCCGAGGAACAATGGCAAGGCACAGACCCCCCTTCATGGATGCGTGGCCAGACGACAGCCTCCGATGCAGGGGCCCGTGACAAAGACCATCCCTCTGGGGTCAGAGGCTGGGGTGCACTCACCCTTCCTGGTACATTGGCTGTGCACTCCACTGGCTGTTGATAAAGATCCGGCGCTGTCTTGGCGCGCGGCACGGGTTCCTCCGGTTTGGTCGATGTTTCCGGTCTGCTGGTTTTCAGCTACCAATGGCTTGGCTCCAGTTCCAGTGAAGAGGTTCCCTCTCCTGAGGTCGCGATTCTGGCTCCGCATGAAGAGGCTCCGCCCCCGTGGATAGGACGCCGGTAGCCACCACTCCTGCGGTTGAAGCGACTCCGGCCACTGGTAAAAAGAGGACTCCTAGGTGTCTCCCCTCGATCTTCTGAGCCGGGTTCTTTCTTCCTCCTGCCACCACCTCCACTCTTGGCAGCCTACGCCTCTGCAGTGTCAGTTGCATGAGTGCTCCATCGCTGCCAGTCCCAGATCACATAATGACGCTGTGCAGCTGCACTCAAGTTCTTTTCCTGGACCTCACCCGTTTCCAGGCAGGGATTCCTCCGACCACGCCACCCATTTGCTGGAATTCTGTACGGGAGGGCGAGATCTTCTTATCTTCTTCTGCATCCACCATGGGCGGACCAGGGGATATCAACAGGTAGATTTTGGCACCATCTTTGTATGGATACGCCCACGAAGGATGCGGTCCATGTTGTCTCCTTCTTCTTCAATGCCATTTCCCGCCATCCTCATGGCCGCCATCTTTGAGGTCATGCTGTCAGTATCTTTCAGGGAGTTTGTCAAATCCGGTTTATCAGTCACATCCAACATTACAGTAGCATCCACTATTTCTTCAATTTCTATCTTTCTGGTCATAGCAATTAATTTTACATCATACTCATCATCTTTCTTCGCGGTTTCTCCGCATTGCACGGTGTCAGTCCAAATCAAATTTTCCAGGGTTTCAATCACATCTGAGACACTTGTCACTTTCCTCAAATCTTCAATCTCATATTTTCTTGTCACATCAATTTAATCACTCACAGCATTCCCACGCTGCACGGTTTCGGCATCCTGCCGACTACACCAAGTGTAAGGTTCAGCCAGAGTGGTAGTTGTGGCTGAGGACTTCTGCTCCATCACACCCTGACCTCCCTTCACATAACATAGTGTCCCCTAGTCTGCATACCTGTGTCCTCAGGTCCAGCATCATCAGGTTCTCTTCTGCGCCACTGAAGGCTGTCTGCAGATGATTTCACAAGAATTGAGACACTGAATATCTTTACTGTTTCCTTTTCTCAGCACATCCAAGTATTTTACAGCATTAACAACAGGTTGCACATCACATGTTTCTTCATCTTTCCCTGCACTACTTGCCACGTCCTTCAGTACATTACGGGGTAATAGCGCCTTTGGTGGTACCGCAACATCTTCCTTGTCCAGACTCTGTTTCACCCCGGATCGAAGAGCATCAGCCCAGCAATGACCTGCCACATATTGGACAATCTGCACCCTGTACTCTTCCTGGACCACTTTCTTTCTCCTCTTCCAAATTGCTGCAACACTGATTCTTAATACTGTTCTTCTGTCCTAAGAATCCCTGAATGGCTGGGCTTCACTGCTTTCTTAACATTACGGGTCTGCTGCAGCATCCTGGGCCTATGACCCATGTGGACGGTTCGGGCACCCGGGCCCTTCTGACTAAACCTAACACTGTGTACTTACTACACACAGCCTCTCCTACAGTTAACTATTTCCTATGTTACATCCTAACGGTAACTACAATACTATGATGCTCCCATCTAGTGGCCAGTTATATAACTGCACTTACCCTATACATAGCAGCACAAAGGAACATGTTATCAAATATACATTTTAGCAAGAAACGGTAATACACATACTAGTGTAGCAGTACCATTGTATAGAAACGGTAATACACATAATTGTGTAGCAGTACCATTATATAGTAACAAATATACATACACTGATAATACACTATGACATACGGTACTGGAACAAACGAAAAAGGCAGAGGTATAGCGGTACTATAATATACCCCTTACATTTGTGACCTTTTTGCTCCCAAAAATTGAAAATAAACTTACTCCTACCTCAGTTTGAGATGGAAAAATTGCAGCAAAGGTCTATCTGTTCTTACCTTGCTTTATAGATGGTGCACTCCTGGAAATGCAATAAAAAGAAATCATATATAGTGTATGCATTTATGTTACTAGTTCAACCTTATTCTGTGAAGAAGTACTTATAGAAAGAAAAACAAAGTGTGTTAAATTAATCCTCCGCTGTCTAGCAATTCCCTGGAACAAATTGCAGATGGGGAGAAATGGATGACAGGTCCATATCCAGGACGGTTGTGCTGTGCAGATGCAGAGTATTATTTATAGCTGCAGACTTAGTCCCGACTTTTTGACTCAATATCACACCTCACCAAGGCTGCTACAGTTACAGTACATCACACATGTGCCTTCACCTTTCCTAAAAACAAAGAATCAAAGGTGCAGCTTTTGGATTTTCACTGGGCTTAATAAAAAACAGAAGAAAAAGATGGCAGGAAGCCTGGAGTATGGTAGCTTTTTAATGTTTCTGAAACTGTAAAAGTAAAAAATATATATTTAAACTCGACACTTGGGACTTGGTGATACAGTACATGGCTTTTAGAAGTAGCACCTCCTCAAGAAAAAAAGCAATTGAAATGCCTTTGTCTCAAATATTAACATACACAATATATTCCGATTTTGTTTCCTGTGACTACAGTAGCAGACCTACATAGAAGAAAGCGTCTCTTCAGAACAATATATAGATGCTTTGCTCTACAACTAATTTGTCATCATCATAGAGCACATCTTTCTTGATTGTCTTCATCCATGTGCCGATTTTGTGATGGTATCACAAGAAAATTTAATAAAGAAAACAATAGGAATAGCTTCATTTTTTTTAAAGTGATGGAATGTCCCATTATCTAAGGAGCACCACTGCTCTTCCAGAAGCTCCACATATAGTATGTCCATCCTTACTATGGACTGTAACCCTGATTCAGCAGAGTGATTAGACCAGAATTGTGGTGTAAATTGCTTAGAAAAGTCACAAAATTATCGTGCAACACATTTCATAAAAACTTTGCAGCTTTCGGCATTTTCACTCTACATTAGGCCAGCTCAACCAAGATAGAGGTGTGATGTGTGAGAGACACCACAGATGAGCCGCGGTACGCCACAAATCTTATTTCAGTCTTTGACTCCAGCATTCCACCTCATCATGACTGGCCTTGTTCACGAAGGTCTTAATGAACCAGGGCCACAGTCTTCAAATGTAACCTGAACGCTAATGTGATATTATATAAATAGTGCTTATATTTAATAATTCTCTGTGTTCTTTATTTTGAAGACCTCACAAAAATGATATCACAATTGCGTTTATTTTTTAGGCTGACTCAATCCGAACTGTGCTTGCATACATCGCACCAGGTCTTTGAAGAGGCATTGACCTCTTAGTAAATCGGATGCATCTTTAGCTGTATTTACATCAGAAATTGATATCTAGGTCTACTATTTATAACTCAGTTCAGCAGGTAATTTTCATGGAATATTAATTGTGGAATGAAAGACAAAATAATCCCTTACATTTCCTTCCAAATGTCTCTGACCTTCTAGTATGTTACAGCATGAATGTGTGGCCATACACTATGGTATAAGTACAGTGTCTTTAAAAAGTTACATCCACAAACTTACATGTTTTTTTTTTATTTGGATATTACGCTATATGTCAACATATAGTAAAAAGTATTTGTAAAGTGTAAAGGAAACAATTCATGGTTTTCTAATTATTTAAAAAATATATATCTGAAAATTGTGATAAGCATTTGAATTCTGCCCCCATGAATTAATACTTTTGTAGGACCACCTTTCACTGCAATTACTGTTGCATGTCTTTTGGATATGTCTCTAACAGCTTAGCACGTAAAGCTCAAATTTTTGCCCAGCCTTCTTTGCAAACTAGCGCAAGCTCAAACAAAAAAAAGAGAGACTATCAGCTCACCATTGTTGTCATCAATGCCTGAATGTGATTGATGATGCATGGAAAATGTTGCTGGGCCTGCAATGCAGCTGTGGAACCCAAAAAATTAGGAAAAATCCAACACCAAAAATAAAATATAAAAAATATACTGTAAATGCTTTAGACCATTAACAAGATAAAAATTGTCATTCATGAGACATGGAAAAACATGTGAGATTGGATGGAGAGAGTTTGTAAAAAGCTTTTTTCAAGTTTTGCCACAGATAATTAATGAGATTTAGGTCAGGACTTTGACTGGGCCATTCATACACATAAAAATACTTTGATCTAAACAATTCCATTGTAGCACTGGCAGTATGTTTAGGGTTGCTTTCCTGCTAGAAAGTGAACCTGCTCCCCAGTCTTAAGATCTTTGCCGCCTCTAACAAGTTTTCTTCCAGGATTACCCTGTCTCAATCTATTTTCCCATCAACTCTGACCAGCTTCCTCGTCCCTACTGAAGAAAAACATCCCCACAGCATGATGCTGCCACCACCATTTGTGGAGGATATGACTCATAGTTGTCCTGTGCATAGATTCTCCCACCTGAGCTGTGGATCTCTGTAGCTCCTATATAGTGACCAGGGGCCTCTTGTCTGTTACTCTAATTAGTACTCTGCTTTTTTGCGGTGTCAGTTTAGTTGGATGGCCATGCCTTGGTAAGTTTGCAGTTGTGCCATTTGCCTTCCATTTGTGGATGAACAATGTTCGGTCAGCTGTCAGAGCTTTAGCCATTTTTTTATATAACGTAATCCTGTTTTACTATTCTCCACAGTTTTATCAATGACCTGTCTGGTGTATTCCTTGCTTTTCATGATTCTGTTTGGTTCTGTATATAGTGTCAATTTACAGGTAATACAGTGATCACCAGTGACATTACACACAAAAGCTTTGTATATAATGTCATTGTACAGGTAATAATACAGTAAGTGATCACTGTGACATTATACACAGGAGCCCTGTGTATAGTATACAGTGTATTGTGTAAGTGTACAGGTAACACAGTGACTTACCAGTGATGTCTCTAGCTGAAGTCCTTCATCGTCACTTTTCTTCTTCATCCAGCACAGACCACCATCACTTCTTTCAGCCAGGACATCTCTCTGCAGAAAATAATACAGTTATCTAGAGTACCGCTTCCAGAGCACATTCCCCAGTTTTTCCCCACACCAGATGAAGAAAAAAGCGACATAGTGCCGCCCTGCACACTACCACGACCCCCCACTGAAAGCAGTATTCTCAAAAACAAAATACATCACAGCAGTAATAAAATTATCGCATATACTCGAGTATAAGCCGACCCGAGTATAAGCCGACCCCCTAATTTTGCCACAAAAAACTGGGAAAACTTATTGACTCGAGTATAAGCCTAGGGTGGGAAATGCTCCATAGATTATTCCCCCATATGGTGTCCCCAGAAGAAGCTCCATAGATTATTCCCCCATATGCTGCCCCCATAAGAAGCTCCATAGATTGTTCCCCCATATACTGCCCCCATAAGAAGCTCCTTAGATTATTCCTCCATATGCTGACCCCATAAGAAGCTCCTTAGAATATTCCCCCATATGCTGACCCCATAAGAAGCTCCATAGATTGTTCCCCCATATACTGCCCCCATAAGAAGCTCCTTAGATTATTCCCCCATATGCTGACCCCATAAGAAGCTCCTTAGATTATTCCCCCATATGCTGACCCCATAAGAAGCTCCTTAGATTATTCCCCCATATGCTGACCCTATAAGAAGCTCCTTAGATTATTCCCCCATGTGCTGCCGCTGCCGCTGCTGCATGTAAAAATTAAAAAAAAATTACATATTCACCTCTCCGTCGCTGGGTGTCAGATACTCACTTGACCTGCGTCCATGGCTGCTCACCGCTATCTGCCACGTCATCGGTCAGTGACGTTCAGACTGCAGGGGGCGCGGCGCACTCTAATCACGTCACCGCGCCCTCTGCTGTCTGAATTCACTGACCGATGACAGACAGCAGCAAGCAGCCATTGACGCAGGACAGGTGAGTATCGCTATACTTACCCGTCCTGACGCTGTCTCTTGAGCCCCCAGCTTCTCCGCGCTCTCTCTTCCTGCATTCAGCAGTCACGTGATACCGCTCATTAAAACTCATGAATATGCGCATATTCATGAGTTTTAATGAGCGGTACTACGTGACTGCTGAAGGCAGGAAGAGAGAGCGCGGAGAAGCTGGGGGCTCAAGAGACAGCATCAGGATGGGTAAGTATGACCTGACACCCGCGCCCCCCCTCCCCCTCTGACCCCCCGGTGTATATGACTCGAATATAAGCCGAGAGGGGGACTTTCAGCCCAAAAAAATGGGCTGAAAATCTCGGCTTATATTCGAGTATATACGGTACTTAGTTAGCCTCTACAGTGATAATGTCAGCCCCCTTGTGTCTTATTCTTGTCCCCATGTGTTCTCCCATCCTACCGCCATATATTCTCCAATACTGGCCCCATATGTTCTCCAATCCTGGCCAAATGTGTTCTCCCATCCTGCCCCTATGTGTCTCCATCCTGCCCATTCTACGTCTTGTGTCTCCATCCTGCCCCATGTGTCTCCATATTGCGGCTTTCAGTACAAAAAATTTTTAAAAGTGGAGGTGCTTTCAGTAGGGCCTTCTTGTCCCCATTTCCATCCTGTTGAGTGTATGTTGTGCCATCTGTGACTAACCCCCTGTTGAGTCGTATTTTTCGTGACATTATCACCGAACCATTTTTTTCTGGTGACCTATGGCACAAGCAGAGACTTTGGCTCGCCTGATGCAGACACTCACTGATGAGTTAGTGGAGCTGTGGTCTCAGCTGGTGCAGTAGTGCTAGCAGGTGTCTGGGTTCATGGTCTCGGCCCATGTTTTGGCTCAACCAGAACCCAAGATATCTCTCCCTTATAGGTTCTTTGGAGGGAGATATAAATTTATTGTATTTAAAGAAGCCTGTAAGTTATATTTTAGGCTTCACCCTCGTTCATCAGGGAGTGAGGAACAGCGTGTGTGGATTATAGTCTCTCTTCTCAAGGGTGATCCCCAATCCTGGGCCTTTTCCCTGCTGACCGATTCAACATCTTTGCGGTCAGTGGATGTTTTTTGCAGCATTGACGCTTGTGTATGGGGATCCTGATAGCATCTCCCTGGCGAAGTCTCGACTCCATAAGAGTCAAGCAAGGGGGCCAGCCGGCCGATGAGTACTGCTCTGCTCAGTTTCGGAGATGGGCCACTGAAACGCAGTGGAATGACCCTGCTCTTAGGAGCTATTTTTGTCAAGGTCTGTCAGCTAGGCTTCCGGATACTCTGGTGCAGTATGCTACTCCTGGGTCATTGGAGATCACCATGGCCTTTGCTATCCAGGTGGATAGATGCCTCAGGGAGAGACATACACCAAATCTACCCCCTGTGGTTCTTTCTAGGGAGGAGGACACACTGGTGCAGATGGACAAACCTATGTAGGTGGGAGGAGTCTCTTCACAGACTAGTTTGCCTGTGGCTCGCCATGGGATGGGGGCATGTTTTTTTTCTGTGGTCTCACTGATCATAACATCAATATCTGCCCAGCTCGTGCCAAAGTATGTACACCATCTCAAAAGCCACGTCCCCCTGGTCGTGGAGGGAGGTGACCAGGGTGTGTGCATTTCCTCCATCTTTTCATCTCAGTGCACCATTCCTGCTGAAGTGGTGGTTGATGGGGTTATTGAGACTATACTGGAGCTTGTAGATAGTGGTCTGATGGGTAGGATGCTGGCATTAGGCAATTAACGCTGTCTCTCTCAGCCAGGGGAGGGTGACCCAATTCGTAGATAACACTGGTCAACAGCATTTTTGGTGCCAAAGATATTTCATCGAATTTAGGGTATTTTTGGGGTGCTGATTCTGAATATGTCATCAGTTTTGCCAGATTGGCTCAAGTTTTTGAGATTTTTGGTATCTTATTTATAGCACTTGTTGGTAAATGCGACGCATCATCTCATTAATTTCTTTGGATTAGTACTTGAACTGAGCAGTTCTCAATATAGTTTTGTGTTAATTAGTGTTCTAAAAGTTTGTTCATAGCTTGATTTTTGCACTAACTTTATGTTGTTGTCTGTTTTCCAGTGAAAAGCATGAACTCATCATGAAGAAGTTGTCTTAACGATCCAGACTCATTCTGTTACATTTGTGGTGAATATACACTGCCAAAACATAGAAGAAACATAACACACTTCATAAAAAAAGTGTATTTTGCCTATTTTGGGGTTATGCTTGGGGACCAAGACAAGTTTTGGGCACCACACATAGTGTGCAAAGCATGTATCGAATTATTACGAAAATGGAGCAAAGGACAAAGAAAAAGCTTCAAATTTGGTGTTCCAATGGTGTGGAGAGAGCCAAAAAATCATCATGATGACTGTTATTTCTGTGCAGTGCAAGTGCAAGGATTCAATAAGCATAAGAAACGAAAATGGGAGTAACATGGAATCTGCAAGAAGGCCTGTCCCTCATTGTGAAGATGTGCCTGTACCTGTGTTTACCATAAATAACAGTCATCATGATGATTTTTTGGCTCTCTCCACACCATTGGAACACCAAATTTGAAGCTTTTTCTTTGTCCTTTGCTCCATTTTCGTAATAATTCGATACATGCTTTGCACACTATGTGTGGTGCCCAAAACTTGTCTTGGTCCCCAAGCATAACCCCAAAATAGGCAAAATACACTTTTTTTACGAAGTGTGTTATGTTTCTTCTATGTTTTGGCAGTGTATATTCACCACAAATGTAACAGAATGAGTCTGGATCGTTAAGACAACTTCTTCATGATGAGTTCATGCTTTTCACTGGAAAACAGACAACAACATAAAGTTAGTGCAAAAATCAAGCTATGAACAAACTTTTAGAACACTAATTAACACAAAACTATATTGAGAACTGCTCAGTTCAAGTACTAATCCAAAGAAATTAATGAGATGATGCGTCGCATTTACCAACAAGTGCTATAAATAAGATACCAAAAATCTCAAAAACTTGAGCCAATCTGGCAAAACTGATGACATATTCAGAATCAGCACCCCAAAAATACCCCAAATTCATTAAAATATTTTGGACACCAGAAAAAAAATTTTTTTTCGTTGACCTGTGTAATAGTAACCTGGATATAGGGACTCTTCACGAGAAGTCCCTATCATGCTATGTCTTGGAGGGTATGCTAACTCCCATCGTATTAGGCCTTCCTTGGTTGAAGAGACACAAACTGGTCATAAATTGACGGTCCAGGGAAGTAGTAAGTTGGGACCAGTCGCGTAAGGACTGCTGTCTGGTAGCTACGATCTCTGCCATCCTTCTCCAATCTACCCCTCCTTCTCCGGTGGGGGCAGCTGAGGTGCTGCCAGGGACTAGGAGCAAGACTCAATCCTCCCCACAAGTAAACCCTGAGTCTTGGAGTCCTCTTAGGGGGAGGGGTCAGGGGAGGGTGGTGGTTCCCTCTGTGCATAAAGAAGGTATGAGTTTGGTGACACAGGGGGACGCCTCTGTTGTCTGTTCCTCTAAGAGTTCACCATCCATTGGCAAAAGTGTGCATGGAAATAAACGTTCAGGTCTGGACAGGTATGTGAAGGAATATATGTGGGTGTCCACCAAAAACATGAGGTGGAAGTATGCATCAGAAACCTGGAGTTCTAGGGTGATCGGGCCACATTGGGTGTTGGCCATTCTCATCTTGGGGAACTTATAGCTGGAGTTACCCCTAGGAATGCACGTCTACAACGTATTCCACAGGTCGGGGTTCTGGAGATTTGTGGCGCCTCCGGAGCCTACGTTATTGCCAACTCCTTTGTGCTACGTTTGCTGTAAACCTGAGGATCAGGTGACTGTGGAGGTGAATCCTAGTGGATCGAGGCATCCTCACTGTACATCCTTTCCAGTGAGGTATGGTGTTGAGGGTCCAGAGGTCTCTCGTTGAAAGGGGGGTACTGTCACGATCCAATTTTGGATGCGTGGCAGCTCTGGTTCCACTATGATTTAAATGTAGCTTTTTTCCTTTCAGGCCAGCAGGGGTTAATGTCAATTTCCCTTGCTGGCAGTGTTGCAATTGCAGAGTTGCTAGGTCAGCTGATCTGGGTGGTGACCACACCCACATCCTTTAGTCACCTGATGCATCAGCTGACTGTCGGTGATAGAGCAATCTATGTTGAACAAGCCTGGAGTAAGGAGCTCTCTGGTTTCAGTGGTGAATCTGCTGGTTTTGTGGAGTTCATTGTCCTGGTGCCTTTCTTCTGCTGTGCAGTGCTTTGCAGCAGAGAAAGTTGTTAAGCTAAGTGTGGTGTTTTTTTTACCTAGTCTGTATCATGCTTGTCACTGTTCCCTGTGTTTGTACCATCTGCAATGGTGATGCTAGCACCCTTACCGGCCAGTGCACTAGCCAGGGCAGTGTAAGGTGACAGTGAGGGACAAGGTTCGTGATGGCAGCGGGGGGAAGGACTGGCTTAGGGCGTTAGGCCCCCCCGTTGGGTCACTACATTTCATGACAACAGGTGATCATTCAGTGATCATCGGTGACATTATATACATGAACGCTGTATATAGTGTACAGGTAATGCAGTGATCACCATCATGACATTATACACAGGAGCTCTGTATATATCATACAGTATATAGTGTAAGTATACAGGTAACACACTGACTCACCGGTGACGTCTCTAGTTGAAGTTCTTCACTTTTCTTCTTCATCCTGGTCAGAACGCCATCACTTCTTCCACCCAGGACTGGTCTCTGCAGCAAATAACACAGTTATCTAGAGCAAATTCCCCAATTTTTCCCCAACCTCTATACTATGCCAGATGAAGAAAAAAGCAACTGTGTCAGTGATAGGACCTCTCCTCCCCCACGCTGAAAACAGTATCCTCAAAAATAATATCCTTTAATTAGCCCCTACAAAGCTGAAACATTGGGATTATTGCTTCTGTTGCACCTTTTCATTTGGCTGTGAACTCCCAGATTGACATAAGATGGAATACATTTTGTTCTAAGCAACACTTCTTCTGCCTTTTGCTCAACTTTATTGTGTGCCTGGGATCATCCTATAACAGTGACTTTACACTTTTTCCTCTGAAGCACCTATCCTATATACAATTTTGAGTACAATTTGAGACCTTTATATTTCTTAATTATTGGAAAATAGCTCCATTTTTATTTTTTTGACAAACTTTGGATTTTTTTTCACCACTTAAATAAAAAAGAAACAATACATGTTCGGTACTTATGAACTTGTAATGCCCTGGAGAATGAAAATGGCAGGTCAGTTTTAGCATTTGCTCAACCTGATAAAAATAAAATTTGTGGAATTGCACTTTTTTTGCAATTTCACCGCACTTCGATTTTTTTTTCCATCTTACAGCACATTATATGATAAAATCAATGGTATTGTTCACAAGTACAACTGATCCTGCAAAAAAATCAAGCCATCTCATGACCATATTAACCGAAAAATAAAAAAAAATGGCTCTGGGAAGAAGAGGATTGAAAAATGAAAAAAAGAAAGAGAGAGAGAGAGATATTTTTGAATTGTTTATGCCGATTCCAGAACGCTGTTGAGGGTTAAAATGCCTGGCAGAGGGCATGCGCAGTTAAAAATAGCGGTCCACCTCTACAAAAAAAACCGTTATATTGTCCGTCCACTTCAGCCGGTCGGTCGCTACAATTTTAACGGATCCGTCTAAAAATGGATGCAACAGACGACAATCAGTCAAAATCCGCCACTAATGCAAGTCTATGGGGGGAAAAAACGGATCCGTCAAAAAAGGGGCGGATCCGTTTTTTTATAAAAACGGCGGATTTTGACTGACATAAAAAAACTGAAGTGTGAAACAGGCCTTAGGGGAACTAGTTTGCCACTATGGCTGCTACTTTACTCCTGTACTTGCTGAAGCCTTGGAACTACCATCCAGAGCACTCTTTTCGTCTCATGTTCCCTGTCCCAGGACCCGTCTCCGGTAAATCTCTCTATCATATTGCTTTTCCTTTCTCTGCTTAGTATCACCCTATCCACTGCCTCAGTCTCCATTCATGTTGTGGACTCACAATCCATGATGCTCTACTAAGTACTCAGACCAAAGTTCTGCTCTAGCTGCAAGCTAGGCTATGCCTGCCTCACTACCAGGAAGTCCCCTCTGATAGTGCTACATAGCACCTCCCTCTCTGGACTAGTCCCAACTCTTAACTCTATCCACACCTATTCACTATCTGTTGCTGTGCAGAACACAACTCTATCACATAATAATGTAAAACATTATAATGCATCACATCACAGCACATATCAACAAGGATGAACATGGGCACAGCCTCCATCACCTTACACAATTACTTTTGGCCCCTTTAAAAAAAGGCAGCTACATATTAAAGAGATGTAATTCCTAAATCTTTACTGCAATTAGGATGTGAATACCCTTAAAACAAATCTGAGAGTCTGCACTTTAAGCCCACATTGATTAGATAACTATATACTGAATATGTTTTGGTAAACAGCTAAAATGCCAACACTTTTGTCACGGTTAAAATATTTCAGGACCTAACTAGTTAAAATACTTCAGGACCTAACTATATATTACATGATATTAGCAAAAAAAATAATAAAAGTGAGTATGAAAGCAACATAATAATTAGGCCACATGTATAATGGAAGAAAATGCAAAATATATATTTAAAACTGAATGTATGTATGTGTGTATCACCAACCAATCACGAAGCATCTTTCATTTTACTAGAGCTATTCAAAAGAAGCTGAGCTGTGATGGGTTGCTATGACCAACAGTTTACCTTGCAACCAATCACTAAGGCTAGTTTCACACTAGCGTATTTTATATGCAGCGCATGGCGCCGCTAAGGCCCACCCCTTGCCCGCCCCTTCCAGTCATCTCCTCCTACTATCGCACACGGCTGCATGCGATCTGCGCACCCTATCTTTAGCATAGGGTGCGCAGACTGTGCGCTGGCCGTGCGCTAGTAGGATTTTTGCGTGCGCTGCGCACTTTTGAAGGTGCGCCGAGCGTGCCAAAATGCAACATGGTGCGTTCGGCACACACCGGCGCACCTTCAAAAGTGCGCAGCGCACGCAAAAATGCTACTAGCGCACGGCCAGCGCACGGTCTGCACACCCTATGCTAAAGATAGGGTGCGCAGATCGCATGCAGCCATGTGCGATAGTAGGAGGAGATGACCGGACGGGGCAGGCAGGGGGCGGGGCTTAGTGGCGCCATGCGCTGCATGTAAAATACGCTAGTGTGAAACTAGCCTAAGCATCTCTCATTTCACCAGAGCTGGTTAAAAGTAGCTGAGCTGTGATTGGTTGCTATGAGCAAGTTTTCCCACTTGACAACACCTCAGCAGACACTGACATGGTGGGAGAAATCTAGCATCATCGGGAATAGAGTTGAGCTAAACGGGTCGAAAAATTTCAAAAGTCGCTGACTTTTGGCAAAGTCGGGTTTCATGAAACGAAACCCGACCCTAGGATGAGGTCGGCCACGAGGTCGGCGACTTACGCGCCAAAGTCGCGTTTCAAAAGTTTGTTTTGTGCTCTTTTTCAGCCAATCAGGATCCATGGACACTGTGGGAAACGTGATGACATAGGCAGGGGTCACCACCATCTTTCAGAAGGGCATGCAAGTGATTGGCTTGCTTTGGTGGGCGTCACAGGGGTTATAAAAGGGCGTGCACGCCGACCGCCATCTTACTTCTGCCGATCTTAGCATAGGGAGAGGTTGCTGCTGCTGATTCTGTAGGGAGAGCGTTAGGCAGGGAAGAAGAAAAAAAAACTGCTTCTGCTGCTAGCGATTTTGCCTGTACAACACACCAGTCACTGTGTGTGCAGTGCAAGGGGAGGCTATATTGTGGTGGATCAGCGGTGTTGGTTGTTAGGCTGCCTTCTAAGGCTTCCTGACAGCTGCATTGCTGTTTACCCACTGCTCTGCAAACTGCTTTTTTAAAAGCAATCCCAATTTTTTTTTTGTCCTGCTGAGGTACTGAGCGTGCATTTTTTCACACCATACAGTGGTGTACGCTCCTCACACAGTACCGTGTAACGGCTGTTATCACAGCCACAGTGAAGCTATCTGTGTGTCACTCTGTGAGAATAAGTCGAGGACATGTTCCGCTCTTACAGACCTGCACCTACTAGTTTTGTCTAGCTTTCAAACAGTTAAATATATTTGCTGTTTGATCACATTCAAAACTATAGAGAGACAGCGTGTGTCAGTCCGTATACTTAAAAAATACGGAGCTTGACAATTTTACGTACACCGGACAGCCGTGTACATGCACGCTCCTCTCAGTACCGTGTAACGGCTGTTATCACGGCCACAGTGAAGCTATCTGTGTGTCACTGTGGAAGGATGTGGAGGACTTGTTCCGTTCTTACAGACCTACACTCTAGGGAGATTCCTATTCTGCCCAATTCTACATACACCTTGTAGTTTGTGATACACTAGCCAATTTCTGACTGTGACATAGCGCTCTGATATTCAGTGGGCCTCACACAATCCAAAAGTGTCCAGTGTCCACTAGTGTGTGCAGAAATTCAAAATCTCCCTTATCCTGTAGTCACTTTTTTCACACCTGTGCCATCGAGCCTGTGACATAGCGCTGTGATATTCAGTGGGCCTCACACAATCCATAAGTGTCCAGTGTCCACAAGTGTGTGCAGAAATTCAAAATCTCTGTGATCCTGTAGTCATTTTTTTCACACCTGTGCCATCGAGCCTGTGACATAGCGCTCTGATATACAGTGGGCCTCACACAATCCAAAAGTGTCCAGTGTCCACTAGTGTGTGCAGAAATTCAAAATCTCCCTTATCCTGTAGTCACTTTTTTCACACCTGTGCCATCGAGCCTGTGACATAGCGCTCTGATATTCAGTGGGCCTCACACAATCCAAAAGTGTCCAGTGTCCACTAGTGTGTGCAGAAATTCAAAATTTCCCTTATCCTGTAGTCACTTTTTTCACACCTGTGCCATCGAGCCTGTGACAGAGCGCTCTGATATTCAGTGGGCCTCACACAATCCAAAAGTGTCCAGTGTCCACTAGTGTGTGCAGAAATTCAAAATCTCTGTGATCCTGTATTCACTTTTTTCACACCTGTGCCATCGAGCCTGTGACATAGCACTCTGATATTCAGTGGGCCTCACACAATCCAAAAGTGTCCAGTGTCCACTAGTGTGTGCAGAAATTCAAAATCTCCCTTATCCTGTAGTCACTTTTTTCACACCTGTGCCATCGAGCCTGTGACATAGCGCTCTGATATTCAGTGGGCCTCACACAATCCAAAAGTGTCCAGTGTCCACAAGTGTGTGCAGAAATTCAAAATCTCTGTGATCCTGTAGTCACTTTTTTCACACCTGTGCCATCGAGCCTGTGACAGAGCGCTCTGATATTCAGTGGGCCTCACACAATCCAAAAGTGTCCAGTGTCCACTAGTGTGCAGAAATTCAAAATCTCCCTTATCCTGTAGTCACTTTTTTCACACCTGTGCCATCGAGCCTGTGACATAGCGCTGTGATATTCAGTGGGCCTCACACAATCCATAAGTGTCCAGTGTCCACAAGTGTGTGCAGAAATTCAAAATGTCCCCTGTCCTATAGACACCTTGTACCTTGTTTTACATTACTATATAGCTTGTTGGATTTTGTCTACATTTCTACAAAAAATGAGGAAGGCTGGTGGAAGAGGCCATGGAATTGGGCGGGGGTTGGCAGCTGGTAATGATGGTGTTGGTGGTGGATCTGATGGTAGTGGCAAGAGCAAAATAGGACCGAATGCAGGAGGTGTTGAGCCTGCGTCATCGTCTGGCTCCATAAGGCTTCGAAGGCTTAGTTTTCAAGGAGTTGGCAAACCGCTTTTAAAGCCAGAGCATCAGGAAAAAGTTTTGTCTTACATTGCTGACTCAGCCTCCAGCTCTATCGCCTCCTCTTCTGAAGTTGTAAAAAGTAAAAGCACTGAGTCGTCATTGGAGGCTCATGTTCATGAACCACACCTTTCCATGTGTCCTTCACCCCAACCAAGATTGAAGGATGACACAGGCCATACTACTGATTACTCCATGGAGCTGTTTTCACATACCATGCCTGGATTATCAAGTGAAATGGTGAATTACCCAGGCCAAGATGAATCTGACATGGAGTGCACTGATGCACAGCCGCTGATAGATGATTCTGCTGGTACATTCACTCAGAGCACTACATTGTCCTCGCAGTGTACAGAGCCAGATTCTGACCCTGATGAGACTCAGGTGCCCCTTCCCGCACACTATACCACCATACACGGTGACACAGAGGAAGGTGCACATGACATTGAAGAGGAGGTGATGGATGACCCAGTTGTTGACCCAGATTGGCATCCATTGGGGGAAGAGGGTGCTGCTTCCAATAGCTCAGATGAGGAACATCCACAGCAGACATCGACATCGCAACAGCTGTTATCTGGCAGGCCCGGAGCACTCCAAAGACAGGTTCCAAAAATCAAAAGAGTTGCTGGACAGCTTGTCCAGAGGGTCAAAAGATCACAGCGTGCTAGGCCGCAAAATGTCTGCCAAAGTAGGAAGAGTGCAGTGTGGCACTTTTTTGAACAAAATCCTCATGATCAGGCCAAGGTTATCTGTAAGAAGTGCGCAAAGACCTTTAGCCGAGGGAAAAATCTGAAAAATTTGAATACCAGTTGCATGCTTAGACATTTAACCACCATGCACTTGCAAGCGTGGACACAACACCAAACCTCAAGTGCCACATGTGCAACTGATCACAACGAAGGTAGTCAGCAACGCTACATTGTTTCCCCCACTGTAAGCCCACCGGTTAGCACAGCAGCAAATGTTGAGGTGTCGTTGCAAGGCCACAGCAGTCAGGGAATCCCACTGTTATATCAACGAAATACTGAATCTAGGCCATCAGAAAGAACACCAACTCCATCACCATCATCAACCCTCTCTCAGTCCGCCCTGTCCACCGCTACTTCCACCATATGCAGCTCTCAAGTCCAGCTCACCCTCCCAGACACTATGAGTAAGTCAAGAAAGTACTCAGTCTCTCATCCGCGTACACTGGGTTTGAACGCCCACATTGCCAAACTAATCTCGTTTGAGATGATCGGTTGGTGGAAAGCGCAGCTTTCCGCGAACTCATGGCCTATGCAGTACCACGCTATGACCTACCCAGTCGCCACTTCTTCTCTCGCAAAGCCATCCCAGCCCTCCACCATCATGTAAAAGACCGCATTGTCCATGCACTCAAGCAGTCAGTGAGTGGAAAGGTGCACCTTACAACTGATGCATGGTCCAGTCGGCATGGCCAGGGCCGTTACGTGTCCATCACTGCGCACTGGGTTAATGTGGTGGATGCAGGGTCCACAGGGGACAGCGGTGGTGGGACAGTGCTGCCTAGCCCACGGTATAGGAAACAGTTGGCTGTAGGCGTTCGATCCTCCTCCTCCTCCAGAAGCGAAAGCTCGTCCACAGAGCGCAGTCGTACGAGCACTCCATCTGCAGCTGCCACTGTTGCACACGAGGTGTCCCCTATCGAGCAGCTAGTGGAAAGTGTCAGCAGGCTGTATTGCAGATGATGTGTTTGGGCGACAGACACACCGCTGAGGTGCTGGCCGAGTACTTGAAGCGACAAACTGAGTCATGGCTGGGCAGTGTACATCTTGAGGCAGGCAAGGTAGTTAGTGATAACGGCCGTAATTTTGTGGCAGCCATAGCCCTTTCAAAACTCAGCCACATACCTTGCTTGGCTCACACCTTGAACCTGGTGGTGCAGTGCTTCCTCAAAAATTATCCGGAGTTAACAGCCCTGCTCCAGAAGGTGCGAAGACTGTGCGCGCACATCCGCCGGTCGCCTGTACACTCCGTTCGTATGCAGAAGCTGCAGCGATTGCTCCACCTTCCCAACCACCGCCTCATTATCGACATTGCAACAAGGTGGAACTCCACCCTGCACATGGTGGAGCGGCTGTGCGAGCAGAGGCAGGCCATAATGCATTTGTGGGAGGATACACGGCCAGGCACTTTGAGAGCAGACATGGAGTTGACAGGTGTGCAGTGGTCGAAGCTGAAAGACCTCTGTAAAGTTCTTCAGTGTTTTGAGGAATGCACACGGCTGGTAAGCGCAGACGACACCATCCTAAGCATGAGCATTCCACTTATGCGTCTGCTCATGCAAACTTTGACGCACCTTAAGGAGCAGGCGTCTGCAGCCAATGTTGATGAGGAGGAAGAGGAGGAGGGAATCCTTGATGACATTCAGCCATTGTCTGCTCAGGGACCTCTCCTGGATGAGGTGGAGGAAGAAGAGGAGGAGGAGGATGATGATGGGGATGATTACTTAGGGGAGGAGGATGCATCTCGTGGGGCAAGTGAAAATGTTGGCGTGGCAAGGTCTGGTACAGGGTTTGTGCGTGACTGGAGGGATGTGGATTTGCCAGAAAGTGCTCCTCCAACCAGCACTCGCAGTGCATCATTGACACCGGGAACATTGGCCCACATGTCAGATTATGCCTTGCAGATCCTAAAAAGGGACCCCCGCATTGCCAAAATGATGAACAATGACGACTACTGGTTGGCCAGCATCCTGAATCCACGCTATAAAGGCAAATTACAAAACATCATGCCACAGGAGAACCTTGACCTAATATTGGCTAAAAAACAAGCAACTCTGGTAAATCGGTTGCTTGAGGCATTCCCAGCACACAGCAGCGGTGATGGTTCTCACACGAGCTGTACGGGCCGGGGGCAGCTTGGCAGAGGTGTTCATGGTGCACACAGCAGAAGTGGCGTTGGAGACAGGGGTTTCATGACAATGTTGTGGACTGATTTTTCAAGTACCGCTCACACAACTGGTAATACTGCATCAATGGAAAGTGACAGGAGACAGCAGTTGTCAACTATGGTTACAAACTACTTTTCCTCCCATATAGATGTTCTCCCACACAAGTCATTCCCCTTTGACTATTGGGCCGCTAAACTGGACACCTGGCCTGAATTGGCACAATATGCCTTACAGGAGCTCGCTTGCCCAGCTGCAAGTGTGCTATCGGAGAGAGTCTTCAGTGCAGCTGGATCAATCCTGACAGAAAAAAGGACCCGTCTGTCAACCCAAAATGTGGATGATCTAACCTTCATTAAAATGAACCATGCATGGGTTTCCAAGGATTTTGTCCCACCTTCCCCTGATAACACATAGTGTGACAGAAAAATGGCTTGCTTTGGTCCACCTCTTCCTGGGACTTGACCTATTTCGCCTTTTGCATCAGCTGAATGTCCAACATCAACATATGCCACTTTCTAAAACTCCCTAACTGTGCTGCCCCCCCCCCATGGCCGGGGTCACCACCTAGCGCACGACACCGTGCGAGTGCCGTTGCCCTGGACAGGTGGGTAGGCCGACTCTTGGGCGCGGGCACTGGCACAGGGTCCCTCATAGTGCAATCAAGTGTCTCTGACGGTGGTGGTGCACACCCGCTGTCAGACACACCGCCGTACTATGAGGGGCCCAGTGCCAGTACCGACGCCCACGAGTGGGCCCCCCTTGCTTGGGCAGGGCCCCAGCATTTGCAATCTTTACCTCTCCCTGCTCCTCCGCTGTGTAGTCTGGGCCGTCAAATCCATACTGTGCCTGACATATGTATAGACATATATTTTGAATGTGTACGCTATCCATACATGTTATCCGGGGATACGGTACCCTTTCTCACCTTTGTGCAATCACGTGCAATCGATACTGGGCCTAACACCGTCTGAGCCTGCCTCCTGATGTATAGACATATATTTTGAATGTGTACGCTATCCATACATGTTATCCTGGGATACGGTACCCTTTCTCACCTTTGTGCAATCACGTGCAATCGATACTGGGCCTAACACCGTCTGAGCCTGCCTCCTGATGTATAGACATATATTTTGAATGTGTACGCTATCCATACATGTTATCCGGGGATACGGTACCCTTTCTCACCTTTGTGCAATCACGTGTAATCCATACTGGGCGTGAGAACGGCTGGCGAGCTGTTAAGCAAGCTACAGCACCTGTGGTTTGCACACGTAAGTTTTTCATTTTTTCAGGAATGACGGTTAGGCCTAATTCCGGAACTGCGGTTGACCTGCACTTACTGGGAAATCATTGTTCGCGGGTAATAATTGTAATCAGTGATCCCCATCACTAACGTTGTTCAGCGGGTTATCTGCACCTGTAAGCGACAAACGCTGGCCTTTTCAGTGTAGCGCACATGCAGCCACGGACATGTAAGGGCATGACACACCAGTTATTGGCCAATCTCATGTGCCAGAGCCTCACGTGTCCCTCTAGTAAGCCGGACTCGGACCGCGGGGCATGACGGAGTCTCGTTCGTTAACGGAATTAAGCTTGCAATGTGTGCATCTTTTCTGTAGCTGGCATGGTTGAGGTTTCCCAGGTGGAGTCGAATTTAACCGTAGGCTCCACTCCTGGTGGTGCCCTTCTGGACATTCCTTTAAGGTTCAGCTTTGCAACCATACTGCCCACGTAAAACAAACACTTTGCCTTCATGAACGCTGTTTGGAGGGTCATGACTCTTGGGAATAACGCCGCCCAATCAGTTAACCTGCTAGAGAGATCCTTCGTTGCTCCCAAGCATGACATCACACTCCCTAGGAGGAAGGTAATGCCACTGTGGCGACCGTACTCCTGGGGGCGACACAAGTGCACTGATGCCCAGCCACTGCTCGATGAATCTGCTGGTACATTGACCCAGACCACTACTGTCACGGGGGCTAAGTTCAACTAAGGCTGAAAGACCCAGGGCCCCTGTGGTGTCCCTTTACTAGGGGAAACCCTGTCTGACCCTCAACCCAGGGTTTTTGCTGAAGGTGCAAATGCCTGAGCCTCCGACCTTTCCTTATCTCCTGCTCAGCCCTGCACTTAACCCTCCACCCTCCACCCAGTGAGAAGTCACCACCAAAGCTCCCACACAAATAATGACAGACAGGGAGAACTTAAACTGCACTGCGCCGCACACACACAGGAATAAACAGTAATGTGAACAGGGCACAACTAAACACAAATATGGGAAGGAGAAAGGATAACGACGGATCATACGACACCAGATATGAATCTCTCTCTCTTGAACACCTCCACTCCAGACCGGAACCACTTGGTATGAAACACAAGCTATAATCGGCGACGCCCATAGGCCAGCATGACTATTTAAAGACCGTGGGCGTGACTAACCATCCAACCTGGTCTCCAGCAGGATTAACCCCCGAGAGCCTGAAGATCAGGCCGGCGCCACTGAGGCTATAGTGGCTGGAGGTGGAACTACCTCTGCCTGCCGGATGCTGTGGTGTGAACAGCGTCCGACATGACAGTACCCCGTCTTCTACGAGGGACCCCAGGGCCCTCAAGACTCATAGGACCCGGCTTGTCCGGATGACGACGGTGAAAAGAACTGACCAGCCGATCCGCATGTATGTCTGAGGCTGGAACCCAAGACCTCTCCTCTGGACCATACCCCCGCCAGTGCACCAAATACTGAAGAGTACGGCGTACTACTCGAGAGTCCACTACCTTGGCGACCTCGAACTCTAACTCGCCATCCACCATGACTGGAGGTGGCATCGGCGTTGTGTCCACAGAGCCTACCACCTTTTTCAATAAAGCCCTGTGAAACACGTTGTGTATCTTGTACACTGCGGGAAGTTCCAACCGATAAGCCACTGGGTTAATGATGGCAGAAATCCTAAAAGGCCCAATAAACCTTGGACCCAGTTTTAAAGAAGGGATTTTGAGTTTTATGTTCTTCGTAGCTAACCACACCCATTCACCCACACACAGGTCCGGACCTGGCACGCGTCTACTGTCAGCCACCCGTTTGTACCTGGCACTCATGCTCAACAAACGCTGTTTCACCCGCCTCCAGACTGATGACAATTGGGCTCCTAGCTGATCCTCCTCCGGGACACCCCCGGAGTCACCCTGACGTAAGGTACAAAACTGAGGATGTTGACCGTACACACAAAAGAATGGAGACTCTCCTGATGACTCTTGGCGGTGATTATTTAATGCGAATTCGGCCAGAGGAAGGAAAGTAGACCACTCCTCCTGGTTGTCGGACACAAAGCATCGTAAATACTGTTCAAGATTTTGGTTCATGCGCTCAGTTTGTCCATTAGACTGTGGATGAAACGCCGATGAATGTGACAACTTGATCCCCAACCTTGAGCAAAAAGCTTTCCAAAACCTCGCCACAAATTGCGTACCCCTATCAGATACTATGTCAGACGGTATTCCGTGGAGTCTGACCACCTCCTTCACAAATACCTGAGCCAACGTCTTAGCATTGGGCAAAGAGGACAACGCCACAAAATGCGCCATCTTTGAAAAACGGTCAACCACCACCAGGATGACCGTGTTCCCTGCCGAGGCTGGCAAGTCAGTGATAAAATCCATGGAGATTTCTGTCCATGGCCTATTGGGTACCCCCAGAGGCTGTAGCGTGCCAGCAGGACGGGTTCGGGGTGACTTAGCCCTAGCGCACGTGATGCAAGCTGCCACGTACGAGACCACGTCCTGCCGGATTTTGGGCCACCAGAAACGACGCGATACCAGCTCTAAGGTGCCCTTCACCCCTGGGTGACCAGCCAGTACCGAATCGTGGTGTTCCTTCAACACCTTAGGCCGAAGATGCAGGGGTACAAATGATTTGTTGGCGGGAAGTCCTGGTGGTACCTCCTCTTGGGCCTCGGCAATCTCCGCCTCTACCTCAGTCGTGAGAGCCGAGACCACTACCCCTTTCTGGAGGATGGGTACCGGCTCTTCCCGAGGTTCTCCCCCCGGAAAACACCTAGACAAAGCATCCGCCTTGGTGTTTTTAGCCCCGGGACGGTACGTCACAAGAAAATTGAAACGAGTAAAAAACAATGCCCAGCGAGCCTGCCTAGGAGACAGACGCTTGGCCGACTCCAGGTAGAGCAGATTCTTATGGTCGGTGATAACTGTGACCTGGTGAGCCGCCCCCTCCAAGAAGTGTCGCCATTCCTCAAAAGCCAGTTTGATGGCCAACAACTCCCTGTTGCCGATATCATAATTCCGTTCGGCCGGCGACAACTTCTTGGAGAAGTAGGCGCATGGATGCATCTCGCTCAAGGACGAGCCTTGAGACAGTACTGCCCCCACTCCCACCTCCGACGCATCAACCTCTACCACAAAAGGTTTAGACACGTCTGGTTGCACCAGAATGGGGGCTGAAGCAAAACTATTCTTCAGACGCTCAAATGCACGTATAGCCACCTCAGGCCAGTTCGCCAGATCGGCACCCTTTTTTGTCATGTCCGTGAGCGGTTTGGCGACAGTCGAAAAGTGTTTTATAAATTTCCTATAATAATTCGCAAACCCCAGGAACCGCTGGAGTGCTTTCAGACTCTCCGGCCTCTCCCATTGCAACACCGCTTGCACCTTAGCGGTGTCCATTTTAAAACCAGCTGCGGACACAATATATCCCAAAAAGGGCAACTCCTGGACAAAAAATAAACATTTTTCCAGCTTAGCATAGAGCTGGTTCTCCCGGAGCAACTGTAACACCTGCCTAACATGCTGCAAATGAGTGTCCCGATCGCTAGAATAAATGAGGATATCATCCAGGTATACAATCACAAATCTCCCCAGGACATGAGCAAAGACATCATTAATAAAATGTTGGAAAACGGCAGGCGCGGTGGTCAACCCAAACGGCATAACCAGACTCTCAAAATGACCCTCAGGAGTGTTAAACGCCGTCTTCCACTCATCCCCCTGACGGACCCTTATGAGGTTATACGCCCCCCTGAGGTCCAGCTTGGAAAACCATTTTGCCCCCGCTACCTGGTTGAACAAATCCGGGATCAACGGCATTGGGTAGGGATCACGGATAGTAATCTGGTTTAACTCTCGGAAATCCAGACACGGGCGTAACCCCCCATCTTTCTTCTTAATGAAGAAAAACCCCGCGGCTACAGGCGAGGACGAAGGCCGGATGTGACCTTTGCTCAGACTCTCCGCGATGTAGTCTTTCAGAGCTTGTCTCTCAGGACCAGAAATATTAAACATCCTGGCCTTAGGTAATTTGGCCCCGGGTTTTAGCCTAATAGCACAGTCATAGGCTCTATGTGGAGGCAGTTCTGAGCAACCCTTCTCAGAGAAAACATCCGCGAAATCCTGCAAAGCCTCCGGCAGGCTGGGCGTCACGGCGGACACACATGTGGCCAAGCAATTGTCTTGGCAGAAACCACTCCATTGTACTATGTCCTGAGTTTTCCAATCAATTACCGGGTTGTGCCTGGACAGCCATGGAAAACCCAGGACCATTTGAGCTGGGAGATTACGGAGGACCCTACATGTAACCGACTCAGAATGTAGGACCCCAATGTGGAGTTTCACCTCTGCCACAAACTCAGTAATCTCCCCTTGAGGGAGGGGAACAGCATTAATGGTCACCACCTGTATGGGGTGAGGAAGTTTTTCAATCTTAAACCCGGCGGTGTGTGCAAACTCCTCATCTATGAGATTGGTGGCGGAACCGCTATCCACAAACACTGATATAGGTAGCTCTCTGCCGGCGACAATAACCTTGGCAGGGAGCATACATTGAGATACCATCATGGAGGATATGCATACGCTCAGTTGGGTCTCCTCCATACCCTCTGAGCTTAACAGTTTTCCGCCGGTGTGACCCTCTTAGGTAGTACCGGGCAAACGTTAACATAATGACCACCTTTACCACAGTAGAAACATGCTCCGGACTTCCGGACTCCCGGAGCGCGAGGCCGAACCTGTGCCACGCCAGCAATCTGCATAGGTTCAGGGGACTCATCTACTTCAACCACACCTGCACCTCTGTTTTCCCCCAGAGGTAGCGTCTCCTGTGCCCCCTGACGAAAACGGCGATCAATACGTATCACCAAACTCATGGCAGACTCCAATGATGCCGGAGTCTCATACATCAGGAGGGCTTGTTTCACCCTCCCTGATACCCCATGAATAAACTGGCTCCGCAGTGCTGGGTCATTCCACTGTGTGTCTACAGCCCAGCGGCGAAATTCCGAACAATAGTCTTCTGCCAAGCGCTCCCCCTGGCGGAGGGCGCGGATTTTAGATTCCGCTAGAGCCAGTCGGTCAGGGTCATCGTAAATGAGCCCGAGGGCAGAAAAAACATTATCGACCGAATGAAATGTAGCAGAGTCAGGTGGTAAGGAAAATGCCCATGCTTGGGGGTCACCACTCAGTAATGACAACACCAGCCCTACTCGCTGGGCCTCATTACCTGAGGATATTGGCCGCATGCGGAAGTATAATTTGCAGGCCTCCCGAAATACGACAAATTTGCTGCGATCGCCTGAAAATCGTTCTGGCAGCGGAAACTTCGGCTCTGCACCGATACCTGCAGATGCCGTTTGCACCTTTGCTACTACCAGGCCATGCTGCTGAACTGCCCCATTCAACTCGGAGACCTGTATGGACAGCGCCGCCAACTGGCGGGTTATGGAATCTAATGGATCCATGGACTCCTGAAAAATGTGGGCCGATTATAATGTCACGGGGGCTAAGTTCAACTAAGGCTGAAAGACCCGGGGCCCCTGTGGTGTCCCTTTACTAGGGGAAACCCTGTCTGACCCTCAACCCAGGGTTTTTGCTGAAGGTGCAAATGCCTGAGCCTCCGACCTTTCCTTATCTCCTGCTCAGCCCTGCACTTAACCCTCCACCCTCCACCCAGTGAGAAGTCACCACCAAAGCTCCCACACAAATAATGACAGACAGGGAGAACTTAAACTGCACTGCGCCGCACACACACAGGAATAAACAGTAATGTGAACAGGGCACAACTAAACACAAATATGGGAAGGAGAAAGGATAACGACGGATCATACGACACCAGATATGAATCTCTCTCTCTTGAACACCTCCACTCCAGACCGGAACCACTTGGTATGAAACACAAGCTATAATCGGCGACGCCCATAGGCCAGCATGACTATTTAAAGACCGTGGGCGTGACTAACCATCCAACCTGGTCTCCAGCAGGATTAACCCCCGAGAGCCTGAAGATCAGGCCGGCGCCACTGAGGCTATAGTGGCTGGAGGTGGAACTACCTCTGCCTGCCGGATGCTGTGGTGTGAACAGCGTCCGACATGACAACTACATTCCCCTCGCACGCTACACGGCCTGAATCTGACCCTGATGAAACTCAGGTTACCCTTCCCATATACAGTTCCATCTTACACGGTGACAAAGAGGAAGCTGCAGATGAAAGTGCAGGTTCGGCCCACCCGCCATCAGACACACCACCGTACTATCAGGGGCCCTGTGCCAGTGCCGTCGCCAATGAGTGGGCCCCCCCTGCTTGCTCAGGATCACAGCACTTGCAAGGTTGAAATACTGTGCAGTGAGATGGAAGATGGGGACGACGAGGAGTCCAGACTAGTACAGGGATTCCCTAGCGAGGAGACTTATTTGATTGTTTTCAATGTTGGGACAGCAATTTTTGGGGAGCACTATACTCTGGAGAATGATAGATGGGGCCCACCATACAATGGAACATTCCAAAGGTGGACATCAGACACTGGAGCAGCATTTACAGGGCCCATTATACACTAGAGCATTAGAAATGGGGCCCATTATGTTTGGAGCATTATTTGGGCCCATAAGACAGTGGAGCTTTATCCATGGGGACCAACATATACTGTAGCATTATGTGGAGCTCATCATATACTGTTTCAAACATTATATGGGACCAATGATTCTGTATGGAGAAATAGATGGGCCTCGTCATGAGATATAAAAAGTGAAGTATTTTTCATTGTACTATACCGCTATTTCTCTGCCGTATCGGAGCATGATGAGTTGTGGTATGTGTTAAAGGGGCGCTCTTTCGCCCAGGGCACATGAAAACCTGGAGCCAGCCCTACCCCCCCACAACTTTAGCCAAATAACCCCCATTTTTCAGTGCGTAACTTGTATTATGAAGTTAATTAAGGTTGACAAGCTTAAGTAAGAAGAATTGATGCTTTTGGCATTCAAATGGGCACTGTAGGTGTGTTTCCTGTCCTCCTCTCACTGCCGACTTTTATTCCCCATTGACTTACATTGGGTTTCGTGTTTCGGGACGACCCCGACTTTTCCCTATAATCGGCCGATCTTGCTCGACCCGACTTTTGGAAACGTCGGGTTTCACGAAACGAAACTCGACCTAAAAAAACAAAAGTCGCTCAACTCTAATCGGGAACATAAGCTCCCAGCCATTGTCTGCCCCCCTGAAAGGCGCAGAGAGCACATGACAGAAATGAATCCCCCCTCCCTGCCCATATCCCCATCACACATCCTCCATCCTGTAGGCACATCTTCCCTCTTAAAGGGATCATTGGTATGGAAGTCAGAGCAAATCCATCCAGGGCTTTGGTTTTGATCCCAGGCCTCTCTTAAAGGGATCACTGGTATGAAAGTTAGGACCGTTCCACTCAGCTCTGTGGTTCTGACCCCAGGGTTTCTTAAAGGAATCATTGGTATGGAAGTTAGGGCAAATCCACTCTGCGCTTTGGTACTGACCCCAGGCCTTTCTTAAAGGGATCTCCGGTATGGAAGTCAGGGCAATCCATCCAGCGCTTTGGTTCTGACCCCAGGCCTCTCTTAAAGGGATCCCTGGTATGGAAGTTAGGACCGTTCCACTCAGCTCTGTGGTTCTGACCCCAAGGTCTCTTAAAGGGATCATTGGTATGGAAGTTAGGGCAAATCCACTCTGCGCTTTGGTACTGTCCCCAGGCCTTTCATAAAGGGATCTCTGGTATGGAAGTCAGGGCAAATCCATCCAGCGCATTGGTTCTCACCCCAGGCTCTCTTTAAGGGATCTCCTGTATGGAAGTTAGGTCAAATCCCTCAACGCTCTGATTCTGACCCCAGGGTTCTATTAAAGAGATCATTGGTATGCAAGTCATGGCAAATCCACTCAGCGCTCTGGTTGTGATCACAGTCTCTCTTAAAGAGATCCCCGGTATGGAAGTGAGGGCAAATCCACTGTGCGCTTTGGTACTGACCCCAGGCCTCTCTTAAAGGGATCTCCGGTATCGAAGTTAGGGCAAATCCCTCAGCATTCTGATTCTCACCCCAGGCTTCTATTAAAGGGACCATTGGTATGGAAGTCAGGACAAATCCACTCAGCGCTCTGGTTCTAACCCTAGGCCTCTCTTAAGGGGATCCCCGGTATGGAAGTTAGGACTGTTCCACTCAGCGCTGTGGTTTTGACCCCAGGCTGACGGGATGATATAGGATATTAGAGGTAGTAGTCCAGTGGCTCTGACTGATGGGATGATGTGGGTTATTAGGGGTAGTAGTCCAGTGGCTCTGGCTGACGGAATGATGTGGGATATTAGTGGTAGTAGTCTGGTAGCTTTGGCTGACGGGATGATGTGGGATATTAGGGGGAGTAGTCTGGTGGCTCTGGCTGACGGGATGATGTGGGATATTAGTGGTAGTAGTCCAGTGGCTCTGGCTGATGGGATGATGTGGGATATTAGTGGTAGTAGTCCGGTGGCTCTGGCTGATGAGATGATGTGGGATATTAGGGGGAGTAGTCCGGCATCTGTGACGGGATGATGTGGGATATTAGTGGTAGTTGTCTGGTGGCCCTGGCTGACAGGATGATGTGGGATATGAGGGGTAGTAGTCCGGTGGCTCTGACGGGATGATGTGGAATATTAGGGGTAGTAGTCCGGTGGCTCTGGCTGACGGGACGATGTGGGATATTCGGGGTAGTAGTCCGGTGGCTCTGGCTGACGGGATGATGTGGGATATTAGGGGTAGTAGTCCGATGGCTCTGGCTGACGGGATGATGTGGGATATTATAGTGAATGTGGCTATGCAGAGTGGGCAGGGCTCTACACTCAGCTTTATATATATAGATATAATCATTATAATTTGTTATAACAAACCATAGTTAGTTACTATGCAGCGCCGGGCTCTTCAGCTAGTATATTTCTATAACCAAATGAGAAAACATTTTTCTGCACAAAAAAACTCGAGAGTGTGCTTAGTAGTAATGGGGAAAAATGGCCTGGCCTTGAACTGGTTAAACTGTTTTCTTGGGGTTTTAAAATGGAAGTAATTTACCTTTGTTGCCAGCTTGTTTTCTACAGTGATGATGATGATGTAAAACAGCTTGTGTCTTGATCTTTAAGTCGTGTTTTATTGTCATGGTGTTATTGTAGTGACTAAGCAATGATTTTCAAAATAATTAGTGTGTATCAGAATCATGCGCGGACATACCGCCGGTTCAGTTGGTGCGGCTGCACAGGGGCCCCAGGGAGCCCCTGCAGGGCGGCTAATAATGAGTGCAATCTGGCCTGTTTCTCTGGGCCCGAGTCTGCAGGGGGCCCCTGGCCAGATTGCCCTCATGTGCGGCGGGCAGGGAGCGATCCCAGCAGCTCCGCTGCTTACAAGAGAAAATAGCAGCAGAGCAGAGCTGCAGGGATTGGTCCTGCTTCCTGCCTGGCACCCACGCTTCTTTTCTCTGACACAGACAGCAGCGCCACTGGATGATGTCACTGGATGATGTCATCATTCAGCAGCCATCTGTGTCAGAGAGAGGAAGCAGCCGGAGGCGGTGATGCTGAGGCTGCTGGAGAGCATGCGGACAGGTGAGAGGTTTGTGTGTTGTGTTTGTGTGTGTAGAGATGAGTGGTGGTGTGTGTGTGCATGCATGTGGGTCGCCCTCGCACACCCAGGGTAGCGGGGTACTCGGTACCGGGCCGGTGTGAAGGCGGGAATGTGTCACAGCAGCGGTGACCCGGTCCGTGGCCCTGGGCGCCCAATATCAATGGCGGTGATGTTAATGGTGTTAGAGTTTATATAAATAGTTTGTGATGCCACCCGTGGTGTTTGGCAAGTAAGATGGTAAGCCAACGCTGCATACAGATCCGCTGGGACTGATGGTGTGGTGCAGCAGAGATGGTATAGCTCCCCACAGGTGGAGCTGTAGTCCCAGGGCACTGTAGGTACAATGGATGAGGAGAGGCACAGAATGGTATGGAGGCTAGTACCCAGGTGTAGTGGTGCTGGAATAACTGGAGGACACCAGAGTATGCGGTTCCAAAGCTTTACTCACTGTTTGCAGTTCACACCACTGCCTGCCTCCGTACTGTGTTCTCCAGGTCAGGGCTCCAGCCAACCTCCAGGCAGGATAGGATTCTCCCTTCCACACTCTGCCAACATGTACCTTACTGAACGACTCCTCCAATGCACCTTTAGGTGCGAAGCACTCCAGTACTTAGTTACCCTGGAATGCCTCTCTCTAGGTGTTCCTAGTCTTTACTTGTATGACAGACAGCTGTAGCTTGCTTCGGGGACTCCTCACTGCGTCCCGGCTCTCTATTCAGTTGCTGTTGTGTCCCAAGTCTATGATGGGAGCAAGGCGTCAGCGGCTCACTACTCCTCCGGTGTCTGTTGCCGGACATAAAGATCCAATCAACCTCGGGGACCGGGCCCCGGCCTTTGCGCTCTCTGGACTGGAAGGGTTCTCTCTCTTTCTCAATCTGCTTCCCACCGTCCTTCTATTCTCCTTCGCTCCGATCTGTTCTCTCTCTCTCTTATGGAAGGTTAAGGTACTGTCACACTTAGCGATGTACCAGCGATCCCGACCAGCGATACGACGCAGATCTCACCAGCGACATCGCTGGGGACGGGGGTCGCTACTTACCTGTCACACTGGGCGATCCTGGCGTCCTCCCGCCCGGCTCCACGCTCATCGCTCGTCTCTCCGCAGGAAGCACCGCAGGAAGCTGACAACGAGAAACAGTCCTGGACGTTCTCGCGCGATCAGCGATAACCAGCGGGGGAGCCAGTCGTAGGTAAATATCAGACACAGCGATATCGCTAGCAATATCGCTATAATGTCACAAGTTATAGCAATATTGCTATCGCTATCGCTTAGTGTGACAGTACCTTTAGGTTATCAATCTTATCAGTCTCTTCCTCTGGTCTTTCTCGTGCCAGCAGCCCAGATCATTGGGACCTGCTGCAGCACGTCCCTCAGACACCCATCTTCTCTCTTCTCTCTCCTCTAACCAACTAACCAATAACTTTCACTCTTCCCATTCTTTTGTATCATCTTACTCCACCCGCCTCCCAGCACATCTCGTGTAACGAAGCAGGGTTCCACGAGGGTTGCTCTGCTAACCCCCAGCATGAAGCTGTTAGGTGGCCCCACTGAACTATCCTGTGTGTGGAATGCAGGTGTGGAGCGTGGTCAGGAGTTCCCACCTTACCTGGATGGTGAGGCACTACACCTTAGGAGAAGGTGCAGTACCTCTGTGGCGACTGAAGCCTCAGGGGTGCCACACATGCATGCGTAGTGCTGCGAGGGAATTTACAGAGAGGTGAATGGTGCTGTGTGTGTCTGTGTATGTAGGTGGAGGAGAAAGCAATGATGAGGGTGATGGGGTGAAGGCAATGATGGGTGTGATGAGGAGAAGGCAATGATGGCGGTGATGGGGAGAAGGCATTGATGGGGGTGATGGGGAGAAGGCAATAATGGGGGTGATGGAGAAGGCAATGATGGGGTGGTGGGGAGAAGGCAAAGATGGGGAGAAGGCAATGATGGGGTGATGGGGAGAAGGCAATGATGGGGATGGTGGTGGAGGAGGAAATGATGGAAGGGTGGAATGGCAATGATGGGGGTGGGGGAGAAGGCAATGATGGAGAATGGGGAGAAGGGAATGATAGGAGTGGTGGGGAAGGAGGCAATGATGGGGGTGCTGGAGGAGAAGGCAATGATGGAGGTGATAGAAAAGGCAATGATGGGGGTAGTGGAGAGGGCAATGATGGGGTGGTAGGGGAGAAGGCAATGATGGAGGTGGTGGAAAGGACAATGATGGGGTGGTGGGGAAAAGCAATGATGATGGGGTGGTGGAGGAGAATGCAATGATGGTGGTAGTGGAAAGGGCAATAATGGGGGTGGCGGGGGAGGAGCAAATGATGGAGGTGGTGGCATGGGCAATGATGGAGTGGTGGGAGAAGAGACAATGATGGGATTGGTGGGGGAGAAAGCAGTGATAGTGGTGGGGAAAAGGCAATGATGGAGATGGTGAAGAGGGCAATGATGGGGTGGGGAGAGGAAAATAATGGGATGCGGGGGGAGGAGGACAATGAGGGGTGTGGGGGATTGGGATGGGAGGAAGGGGGACTTATAATGGACTTAGGAACAGGGGGAGGAAGACATTATTATCGCTTATGTCTAACGCAGTCCCTTAGTATATAGTGTACATACTTATTATGTATAACACAGTGCCTTAGTATATAGTGTACTCACTTATTATGTCTAACATAGTCCCTTAGTATATAGTGTACGTACTTATTATGTATAACACAGTCCCTTAGTATATAGTGTACTCACCATCCTTAGTTACATAGTTTCTTCTTTTATCATGTATAACACCATCCCTTATTACATACCATTCTCTTTAGTTATATATGGTGCCGTCCCTTATTATATAGCTTCCTCTGCTGTTATGTACAGTGCTGTCTCTTACATAGTGTATTCTTGTTAATTTTGTTATTCACAACACCCTCTTTTGTTACATAGTCCCCTCTCTTTTTAGATATAAAATGACTGCTGATGGAGCAGCCAGTGACCAGACTACCAGTCCATCAGCTCCTCCATTAGAAAGGAAGCTATGCCATGCTCCATCAGCCATCATTGCATTATACAGCTAACAAGACAGGACGGTATGTAATAAAAAACAGGGCTCTATATAATCCAATATGTAAGGGACAGTACTGTACATAACAAGAGAGGGCATTGTATAAGGGACAGCAATATACATAAAAAAAGGAGACTATGTAACATATATATGTGGCGCCCCCAGGAGTATGGTCGCCACAGTGGCCTTGCCTTCCTCCAGGGAGGGTGATGTCAGGCTTGGAAGCAATGAAGGGTCTCTCTAGCAGTTAACCATAACATGCAACACAGTTCCGACTCCGGGCCAGCAGAGGGAGCTCTGAACCAGAATTGGGGGAGGAGTGCTTTCTGAGGGCCAGGGAGGGAAATTAGTCAGTTAGTGTGAGGAGGCCGAAGTGTGTAGACGTGGACAGAGAAGGTGGGAGACTGTGTGGGGTTGAGAGCTTGTTCCCAGCTGGAGCGCATGATCTGGAGCCTGGTCTCCAAGGTTGTATGGAGACTGACGGTCCTGCAACAGAAAACAGAGGAATAGGAAGCTGTAAATGCTCTATTCTCTTCTAAGACTCGGAGGCACAACAGCGACGTGTGAGCCAAAGGAGATAGAAGGCTACAGCTGTCTGCCATACGAGGTAGATCCAAAAGGGAAGAAGAAGGAGGAAAGTCAGTGTAACACAGTACTGCATGTACCTCAAGTAAGCGCTAGAGAGGAGACTACACAACCCATCTGATAGAGAGATTCCTAAGTTGCTTCCAGGCTAATCAGCTCCTGTGCCATCTGTAATCTGGACCCTGGACTGCACTTACAAAGTAAAGGTAAAGAAACTACACTTTGTTGTGTCCTTACCTTCTTCCTACAACTTCTCCAGCACTGCTACATCTCTGTGTCAGACACTGCACCCTCTTCCTCAACATCTATCCTCACTGATCTACACTGCCCTGGGACTACAGCCCTGCCTGTGGAGGGCTATATCATCACTGATGCACCACACCAACTGTCCCAGAGGATCTGTCTGCGGCGTCGACTTAGCACCTCCCTTGCTTAACACCACAGGTGGCGTCACGAATCACTCATAAACTTTATTCCACCACTCTACCCCTTTTACGTGGGCGCCCAGGGCCACGGACCGGGTCACCGCTGCTGTGACATTCCCCTCTGAGAGACCGGCACGGTACTGAGTACCCCACAGCCCTGGGAGGGCGACCCATTTTGGCATCACGTACGGAGCCCGGTGTCCCCGGGTCCTGTGTGCCAGAGACTGTGTTGTGTGCTATAGACTGTTTGTGAAGTGCCGCCATTATCCCGTTGCTTGGCGCGCGGGAACCCAAAGAGGCGGGCCGTCGTGGGTGGAGCCAGCTGAAGAGCGCGAACAAGTGAAGTGCCGTGCGGGAAGAAGCCAGGGTGCGAGAGGTGGGAGGAGCAGAGGCCTGGAGCCCCGATCATCCAGTCTGCAACGTTGCAGCCGGTAAGCCTGCTCAACCCCGGGGCCTAGCTAACGTTAACTAGGGGAGGAAGAGAATGTTGGAGGCACGCGCCGATGGAGTGGCGGACTCCCCCGCCAACCCCTCAGTGCCGCAAGATGCAGGGCCCAATGCGGCTGCGGCTCCAATAGCACCCACCGCAGCGGTCCCCATAATGCCGCTGTCTATGCCTAGCATAACAGGAGCAGCATGGCTACCGCAGTATTCAGGGGAGTCACATACCCTGAGTGACTTCAAAGAGAGACTGTGCGGTTTGTTTGAAATGTATCCTCTGTCTGAAAGCCAGAAGGTGAACATCCTTATTGGGCAGCTAATAGGTGCAGCACAGAGAGAAGTAAAAGCCTGGCAGGCCACTGATAAGGAGACTGTTAAAAAGATCCTGGCTAAGCTAAGAAGCACCTTTGACACCCGTACCGCAGCTGAAATCAAGATGAGATTCTTTGGATGTAAGCAGAAAGCGCAGGACAGTATACGGGACTATGCTCTTAACCTGCAGGAGGTGCTGCTAGACTTTGCTGATTTCAAAGACAGGGCTATGCAGGTGCTGCATGAACCAAATGTTAGCCGTCCAGCGCCCCCTAGGCACCCAGTGATTACATACCACCAGGAAGCAGCATCTTTCCCTTCCATCCCTGTGGAGGCTGATGCACAGACTCTGGACAAAGATCCATCGGCAGAACTGCGTCTTCAGGTCCAGGAGTTGACCAAGGGTATGGCTGCACTTGCTAAAACCGTGCAGTCCCTGCAGGTATCCTCCAAGGAGAAGATCCAGCTGGCCTCCAGTCCAGAGGATGTCCTGTGGCTAAAGAAGAAGAGGATCCCGCCACTCCGAGGAAGGAACAACAATCGCTATGACCAGGACGGACGTCCCATCTGTCGTCACTGCCACAAGGCAGGCCACATCGCAAGATTCTGTCATTTAAACGAGCAACCCCTGCGGCAGAGGGCCAACCCCCAGGAGTAGGACCACAAGGCCCAAAGAATTGGGGAACCAAGTATGTTGGAGGGAGACCGGTCCTCCCAGTGGTGATTGACGGCATCCCCATGAACGCTTTGCTGGACACTGGCTCTCAGGTGACAACTATGCCATATATCCTTTACAAGTGGTATTGGGCTGACTCTGAACTTACCCGTGGCCCAAGTGATGAACTCACAGTAGTTGCCAGTAATGGTCAGTCTTTACCGCAAGTGGGATGTAAAGAAATTACTGTTAAAGTGGGTCGAGTAGAGTTAAAATCTCAAGGTCTGATAGTTGTGGATATTGATCGACGAGAATGTAACCCAATGATGACTCTTGGGACCAATGTGATTGAAAATTGTCTTTCCGAGGTTATTGTCTTGTTGCAACAGGTGGCTGAGACTGCTGGTTCTAGTGAACAACGAGTCCTGCAGAAGGAGATCAGAGCCCTGATGCAAAGACAGCAGGTAGAACTCTCTGGCGGAGAAATTGGCAGCGTCAGAGTGAGTGATTCTTTCCCAATTGCAATACCCCCCAGATGTGAAATGTTGATTTGGTGTCGGGCAGCCATAGGCCTCAGAGGAAAAGATTACCAGGCAATGGTAGAACCAGTGTACTCTGATAGCAGGCCCACTGTCCTGACAGCCAGAGGGGTAGTTGATGTTCGCAAAGGGAGAGTACCTGTACGCCTCTTGAATTGTGGGGAGGAGGAGGCCACAATACCTCGGTATGCCACAGTTGCTAAGCTGCTTACTGTCAGTAACAATGCAATGCAGGCAGCAGAGCCCTTGGTCTCATGCGACCAGGTGGAGGACAATGGCTCTGTAAAGCAGCTGGAGGAATGGTGCCAGCAACTGCAGGTGGGAACTGACTCCACTCCTTCATACCAAAAGAATGGGGTTTACCAAGTGACTCAGGAGTATGAGCGGGTATTCAGTAAACACCCTCTAGATTTTGGGAAGGCAAAAGGGGTTCAACACCATATCCCCTCTGGAGACCATCCACCCATAAAAGAAAGGTACCGGCCTATACCCCCAACACAATACCAGTGTGCCAAAGGTATGTTGCGGGAAATGAAGGAGGCTGGGGTGATCAGAGACAGTTGTAGCCCGTGGGCAGCCCCAATAGTCTTTGTGAAAAAGAAAGATGGTACCATGAGAATGTGTGTTGACTACAGAAAAATTAACAGCATTACACATAAAGATGCCTACCCATTACCCATAATTGAGGAGTCATTAGCTGCACTTAAAACTGCTAACTATTTTTCCACCTTAGATCTCACTAGTGGGCATTGGCAGGTTCCCGTGGCAGACAAGGAGAAAACAGCGTTTACCACCCCAATGGGTCTCTGAGAGTTCAACTACATGCCATTCGGGCTCTGCACCGCTCCAGGGACATTCTAATGGCTAATGGAATGCTGTCTTGGGCACAAGAACTTTGAGACAGTCCTGTTGTACCTTGATGATGTCATTGTTTTCTCCAAGACTTTTGAAGACCATCTGAAGCACCTGGCTGAAGTATTTGAAGCATTGTCCAACTTTGGCCTGAAGGTGAAGCCTTCCAAATGCCACCTCCTGAAGCCCAAGGTTCAGTACCTCGGTCATGTAGTGAGTGCAGAAAGTGTGGCACCGGATCCTGACAAAGTCACCGTCATCCGGGACTAGCAGAAGCCCAGCAACCTCCTAGGCTACTACCGAAGGTTCATCAAAGGCTTCACTGAGATAGCCACTCCTATGCAAAATCTTCTGGTGGGTCAGCCTAAGAAGGCCAGAAAGCAGAGTCCTACATTCGAATGGAATGAGGAGCTGGAGATAAAGTTCTGGCCTACCCAGATTATGACCAAACCTTTGTGTTGTATACTGATGCCAGCAACGTGGGACTTGGAGCAGTACTGTCACAGGTACAGAATGGCAAAGAAAGAGTGATCTCCTACGCCAGCAGGAAGCTTCGTCCCACTGAAAGGAACCCTGACAACTACAGTTCCTTCAAGCTGGAGTTCCTCACCATAGTCTGGGCTGTGACTGAATGATTCAAGCATTAACTAGCATCAGCCAAGTTTACCATCTTCACGGACAACAACCCGTTGACTCACTTGGAAACTGCCAAGCTAGGTGCACTGGAGCAGCGATGCATGGCTCGGCTGTCTAACTATGAATTCACCATCAAGTACCGAGCAGGGCACAAGAATGCCAATGCTGATGCACTGTCCAGACTGACTAATCTGCCAGAGGCAGGAGAAGACCCTGAGGCATTTGAAGAAATCGAGTTACCTGCTTTCCACCGGCCAATTGCGGCCCAATGTGCCTAAGGAGTGAGAAACAGACTGTCTGTCTTGAAAGAGGCCACCCTAAACCCATTGCCTCATCATGACTGGGCAGAAACCCAGGATAGCGACCCCGCAGTCTGCCTGGTGAAGGAGCTACTGTCACAAGCTGACTCACGCCCAGAGTCGGATGCTCCTGAAGAAACCCAGCAGTTGTGGAAGGAAAGAGGCCGGCTGTTCGGAGGAGTATCAATGCCCGCACTCATGAGCTGGTCTGGCAGGTGGTAGTCCCAAAGAGGGAGGCATCAATGGTCTTGGAAGCATACCACAATGGAGCTGGACACTTCGGATGGAAGAAGTTGGAGGTCTTGCTCCGAGAGAGATTCTACTGGGCTGGTATGAGGAAGGCCATTGAAAATTGGTGCCGGGAGTGTGGACAATGCAACCTGCGCAGAAAGGACCGTAACAGCCAGCGAGCTCCATTGCAGCCAATAATAACCAAACAGCCACTTGAGTTGGTCGCCCTGGACCATGTGAAGCTGGTTCCAAGCCGTTCAGGCTACGTTTATGATCTTACCATCGTTGACCACTACTCGAGATTCCTGGTAGTCGTGCCTGTCAAGGATCAAACAGCCAGGACAGCAGCCAGAGCATTCCAACAACACTTTTGTTGACCACACGGATATCCCGAGTGAGTGCTTACAGATCAAGGTCCAGCTTTTGAGGCAGAAGTGTTCCAGGAAATTTTGTAACTTGTACGGTTGCAAGAAGATCAGGATAACACTGTACCATCCACAGACCAATGGCATGTGTAAGAAGATGAACCAGGTGGTGATCGACCTACTGAAGACCTTGCCTTTGGAAGAGAGGAATCTGTGGCCAGAAAAGTTGCCAGATCTGGTAGACCTCTACACCCACATTCCTGTGAATTCCACCAACTGCACTCCAGCCTACGTAATGAGAGCGAGGCCTGGTAAACTGCCTATTGATTTGGATAACATCACCAGATGCTGACTGGGACACAGAGAGGCAGCAACAGTATCGAAGAGTACAAGAATGTGTGGAAAAGAGTGTAGCTCAGGCAAGACAAAAGCAAGAAAGGCACTACAATCACCATGCACCTGCAGTTCCCTTGTCACCAGGAGAACAAGTCCTAAAAAGGAAGAGGAGGATGCATAAATTAGATGACCAATGGGAAGCTGAACCCTACACCATCTTACCATCAAACTTCGATAACACCAAGGTGTGCCTTATCAGTAAGGATGGGGGAGAAACCTCAGCAGCAGTATCAAGGGATCATTTGAAATTGTGCCCTGACCAGTTAAAAGAAAGAATGGAAGAGCAAAACAACATCCAACCCATAGAGGAAGAAGAAAAGGTCAGCACTGTACTTGGAGAATTCCCTGCAAATTGGACTCGAGCAAATAATGACAGAGTGGTGCCAGTTTTGACCTTTCCCCAACTCGTAGTACAAGAAGAAGTGACTCAAGAGAACTCTGAAAATCAGGAAGTTCAGGTAGCAGATGCCACACCAGCAGTGGAGCCAGAGAATCCTCGCCTTGCCAGTGGTGAATCTGTCATACCCATGGTGAGTCTAAGAGTCCATAGAGGGCTACTACCTAGTTTACCCACACCAGAACTACGTAGGTCTGTCTGTAGTACCCAAGCTATTCCACCCCTCAGATATCGTGTATAAATCCGTTAAAGTAAATGTTGAATTGTATGTATATATGGAACGTTTAAGTTATGTGCCTACAGAGAGTCTGTAAGAAATCCCCTTTTTGAATTTTCTAGTTTGTTTTGATGGACAATTGGGCCACAGGACTAGGTGTGATCAAAAACTTCTTTTGTACATAGTTCACCATTTGCCCAGGAATGGACGATGGACATTGATGCATGGACTAATCGTCTCAGGACTATTTTTGGAGCTTTTGGTTTTTGTATTTTTCATTTTTTAATTTATATCTTGTACATTTATAAGTGTTAATGTGTTAATATGTTCATATACAGTATGTGATTTTTATCAGTCCAGGAGTACTGAATTTCACTAGGGGGGAATGTGGCACCCCCAGGAGTATGGTCACCACAGTGGCATTGCCTTCCTCCAGGGAGGGTGATGTCAGGTTTGGAAGCAATGAAGGGTCTCTCTAGCAGTTAACCATAACATGCAACACAATTCCCACTCTGGGCCAGCAGAGGGAGCTCTGAACCAGAATTGGGGGAGGAGTGCTCTCTGAGGGCCAGGGAGGGAAATTTTGTCAGTTAGTGTGAGGAGGCCGAAGTGTGTAGATGTGGGGAGAGAAGCTGGGAGACTGAGCGGGGTTGAGAGCTCGTTCCCAGCTGGAGCACATGATCTGGAGCCTGGTCTCCAAGGTTGTATGGAGACTGACGGTCCTGCAACAGAAACCAGAGGAATAGGAAGCTGTAAATGCTCTATTCCCTTCTAAGACTCGGAGGCACAACAGCGACGTGTGAGCCAAAGGAGATAGAAGGCTACAGCTGTGTGCCATACAAGGTAGATCCAAAAGGGAAGAAGAAGGAGGAACGTCAGTGTAAGGCTGGTTTCACATTTGCGTTTTTTAGCGCTGGAAAAAAACGCATATGTGCGCATGCGTTTTTCCCCTATATTTAACATGGGTGCGCATACCTGCGCGCTTGTAAGCGCATGTATGCGATTTTCATGCGCTGCGTTTTTTTGGGGTGTGCGTTTGTATTTTCCAGACGCAGCATGTTGCATTTTTTGGCCCTGCAAAAAAGCGCATGCGCACATATGCGCACGTTTTGCGCTAAAAATGGCCATTATAGCCTATGGATGCGCATATGTGCGCACTGGCATGCTCATGTATGCGTTTTTTTTGCATATGCGTTTTTTTTTTTTAACCATGGAATTTAGGGGTTTGGGTTAGAGTTAGGGTTAGTTAAGGGGGTTTAGGGTTAGGGTTAGGGTCAGGGTCAGGGTTAGGGTTGGGGTTTGGGTCAGGGTTAGGGTTAAGTATGGTTTGGTTAAGGGTTAGGGTCAGGGTTAGGGTCAGGATTAGGGTTAAGTATGGTTTGGTTAAGGGTTAGGGTCAGGGTTAGGGTTAGGGTTAGGGTCAGGGTTAGGGTTAGGGTCAGGGTTAGGGTTAGGGTCAGGGTTAGGGTTAAGTATGGTTTTGTTAAGGATTAGGGTCAGGGTTAGGGTCAGGATTAGGGTTAAGTATGGTTTGGTTAAGGGTTAGGGTCAGGGTTAGGGTTAGGGTTAGGGTTAGGGTCAGGGTTAGGGTTAGGGTTAGGGTCAGGGTTAGGGTTAGGGTCAGGGTTAGGGTTAAGTATGGTTTTGTTAAGGGTTAGGGTCAGGGTTAGGGTCAGGATTAGGGTTAAGTATGGTTTTGTTAAGGGTTAGGGTCAGGGTTAGGGTTAGGGTTAGGGTCAGGGTTAGGGTTAAGTATGGTTTTGTTAAGGGTTAGGGTCAGGGTTAGGGTTAGGGTTAGGGTCAGGGTTAGGGTTAGGGTTAGGGTTAGGGTCAGGGTTAGGGTTAGGGTTAGGGTCAGGGTTAGGGTTAGGGTTAGGGTTAGTTAGGGTTTAGGGTTTGGGTTAGGGTTAAGTATGATTTGGTTAAGGGTTAGGGTCAGGGTTAGGGTTAGGGTTAGGGTCAGGGTTAGGGTTAGGGTTAGGGTCAGGGTTAGGGTTAGTAAAGTCATGGTTTGGGTTAGTGTGAGGGGCCACCTAAAAATGTTGGAAAAAAACGCAAACGCGGTAAAAACGCACTAAAAACGCATACAAACGCATAAAAACGCTGCGTTTTTTTCATGCATGCTCATAAAAATGCTTGAAAAAAACGCAGCAGTTGTATGCTTTTGTATGCGTTTTTTCAATGCGTTTTTTTGCGGGAAAAACGCGCTGCAAAAAAAAGCAAGTGTGAAACTAGCCTAACACAGTACTGCATGTACCTCAAGTTAGCGCTAGAGAGGAGACTACACAACCCATCTGATAGAGAGATTCCTAAGTTGCTTCCAGGCTAATCAGCTCCTGTGCCATCTGTAATCTGGACCCTGGACTGCACTTACAAAGTAAAGGTAAAGAAACTACACTTTGTTGTGTCCTTGCCTTCTTCCTACAACTTCTTCAGCACTGCTACATCTCTGTGCCAGACACTGCACCCTCTTCCTCAACATCTATCCTCACCGACCTACACTGCCCTGGGACTACAGCCCTGCCTGTGGAGGGCTATAACATCACTGCTGCACCACACCAACTGTCCCAGAGGATCTGTCTGCGGCGTAGGCTTAACACTTCCCTTGCCGAACACCATAGGTGGCGTCACGAATCACCCATAAACTTTATTCCACCACTCTACCCCTTTTACATGGGCGCCCAGGGCCACGGACCGGGTCACCGCTGCTGTGACATTCCCCTCTGAGAGAGCGGCCCGGTACCGAGTACCCCACAGCCCTGGGAGGGCGACCCATCTACATGTATGTGTGTGTGGCTATATATATATATATATATATATATATGTTGCTTTATTGCCATAAAAGGAAGGGGGCACAGACGCATTTCTTGCACACGGGCCCCAAGCTGTCAGTGTCCGCCCCTGATCGGAATGAAGCATAAGTTAGGATTCTAAGGTTCAGTTATTTGAGGAGATACTCGTAAGAGCAAGGGGAGACTGCATGATAGTAACTAAAGCTGCAGTCACATTTTGGATCATTACCTTTGAATGATCTTTTAAACATCAGTTTTTTTGTACAATAACTGTATATCTTTCATGGCCTTAGGGATTGATATATCGACATAAGGAGTCAGAAACATATTCATTTCACTTATAAACACAATGTTTCCCTTAGGCTGCATTCAGACATTTATGTGGTATTTGTTTGGTACATTAGTTTGCATTTAAAATAGCACAGCCACCAGATGTTTCATGTTAGCAAATAGAAATTCAAGAATTTCCATTCACTCACTTTAGTCTATCATTTTTATAAACTCCGCTATCTGCATTTTTATTATGAAAAATAGGGTCAATGTTAGATATTAAATAAGAGTTTGTCACATATTGATGTCCAATCATCAGAGAGGAAAGCAGCCACTCTCACTTCTTACCTATAGAATAAAGCTGCAGCTGTGCTAGTTTTATTTTCCACGCAACTTTTTTTTTATAGATGCCTGACCCGTTATAGGAAATGTCCAATCATGTGACCATCGATAAGACTTACTCTTGTTATTACATCACACGATGTGAGTATAATGTTCAGTCTTTCTTATCCCTGGAGACCATATATGTGTTTACTGTACATGTTATCACCAGTGAGGTTCTCGATGATCGTAGTCTTTTCATTTTCTCTTTTCTTTTCAATTTGGCCCAGACAACTATGATCATTTCTTCCATCCATAACTCGTCCATACAAAATGTAAAACATAGATGTTAGTGTGGAGCGAACATGCTCGCATAAGGTTCTATCTGAGCATGCTCAGGTGCTAACAGAGTATCTTCAATGTGCTTGAATACTATGCTTGAGTTACCATGGCTGCATGTCTCATGGCTGTTTGACATGCGCAACACATGCAGGGATTTCCTAACAAACAGGCAATCCCTGCATGCATTGCGGCTCTCGAACAGCCGTAAGACATGAAGCCGCGGCGACTCGAACATAGCATTCGGGCATGCCAAAGATACTCTCCCAACACCTGAGCATGCTCAGATAACACTCCCTGCATGTGTTGTGCATGTCAAACAACTGTGAGACATGCATCCGTGGTGACTCGAACATAGTATTCGAGCATGCCGAAGATACTCTGTTAGCATCCGAGCGTGCTCAGATAACATATCCGAGCACCAGGGCCGGCATTAGGGGCAAGCAGACCAGGCAGTCTTCCAGGGGCCCCCGCCAGTGACCGCTATGGGGTCCCTGAGTAAGAGGGGCCTAGCGCCGCCCCCTCACCGCATCACAAATTCAGCTTATCGTTATCATAGAAGTCAGAGCAGCTGAGGAACAAGGAGAAGAGGTGTGTTGCACTGTGTTGTGTGCGCGTATGCTGCGCTATACTGTGTGTGTGTTGGCTGCATTATACTGTGTGTGGGGGGTGCACTACATTGTGTATGTGGGGGGCTGCATTGTACTCTGTGTGGGGACTGCACTATTCTGTGTGGGGTGATTGCACTATACTGTGTGTGTTTGTGAGGGGGGCTGAATTATATTGTGTGGGGGTGGGGCCTGCATTATACTGTGTGTGGGGCTGCATTATACTCTGAGGGGGGCAGTATTATACTGTGAGGGGCTGCATTATGCTCTATGAGGGGACTACATTATACTCTATGAGGGGGGCCGCAGTATACTGTATCAAGGACCATGGGGAGTACATTTCACTATATGTACTATAGGGGACCTGCATTATACAATATCAAGGACTATCTGTACCAATCATTCTTCCTCAACCAGAGTAAGGGTAGGTGCACACGGTCAGTAAACGATGCAAGTTGGACATTGTGTACTTGTGCAGTGTCCAGATGTTACAGCATCGTGGATGGGATTTCATGAAATCCCATGCCCACTATGCAAGCACAGACGCCCGCAGCTCACCTGCGGAGAGGGACATGTGGTACGTCTCTCCAGACCACAGCATGTCAATTTATCTTTATTTGTCTCCACAAGATAAATTTCGCCCATACAATGAATTGGACTCAGTGAATCCGCGCCGTTCAATGAACACATGCGTATTCACCTTTGTTCAGTAGCCGGCAGCGGACATGTGTTGCGTCCAAAGCGCTGCCAATTACTGAACGTGTGCACATACCCTAAAGAGGCCAGGAAACAAGCGTCAATATTGTCAATCATGCTCATTTAGTGGCCTGAACTTAGCGCTTGTAAATACAACAGAAATGTTTCTGTGTGATGGTGCAATATGTGAGCAATTGGGGCCCCACTTTGTCTAAAACCATCCCTGCTGAGCACATTCACTCAGCACTAATCAACATCTTTTATAACTGCTTTTTCCTCCTCCATGTGCACACAAACCATATAGTGCTATAACCAGTGCTCGCTGCAGTTCTTATGCACCCTCTGTGCCCTGTATAGTACTACCCCCATTCTGTGCCCTATACAATAACAGGGCCCTCTATGTACCCCCACACAGTAATAATGTTCCCTTTTTTGTCAGGACTCAAATGTCAGGACCCTGTCAGCGTCGGAAACTGTAGTAGAGGAAAATGCAGGTCAGACAAGCGAGGGTTCATACACGGAGAGGGCTGTGCGGTACCAGAGGGACGAGCAGAGAATAGTCAAGTCACAGGCAGAGGGTCATACACAGAGAGGTAGCGCAGTACAAGAGGGACAGGCAGAACTCGTAACAGGGACAGAACCGGATCAAAACCAAACAAGCAACCAAGATATCAGGCACAAGGCACACATACGCACGAGGTCAACTAACTCAGCCGAGGGCAGGAGTATAACTGATACGGGACCTAGGTCAAGTGAGCATTAAATAGCCGCCCTCTGCCAGAGAGAGGCAGAAACAATTAACCCCTGTCTGACCAGGACGGGCCAAAGACAAAGCCCATCCTGGATCATTTCATTTTTACTTCCTCATAGCAATAATGTACCTCTGGTACCTACCTATATTTATAGAGCATCATATAGAAATAATGTTCCTGTGCTTCCTTATAATAATAATAATAATTCAGGTTTGCCACTTTTAATAATATTTCCCTTGACCCCTTACAATAATAAGCAAACACCTCCTTATAATGATGCAAAAAACCCTCAGAGTATGATGATTCCCACACAGTCTCCCAGAGAGAATGATGGTCCCCACACAGCTCCCTCAGATGATGATTGTTCCCACATAGCTCCCAGTGTACGATGGTCCTCACACAGCCTCCCAGAATATGATGGTTACCACAAAGTCTCCTATAGCACGATGATCCCCACACAGCCCTCAATAGAGAAAGATGATCCCACGTAGCCCCCAGAAGAGTATGATACTCTACAGACAGACACCCATAGAGTATGATAGTCCTCACACATCCCCAAATTGAGTATGTATGTTGGTCCCCACACAGTCCCCAATAGACTTTGATGGTTTCCAAAACCTCCAACAAAAAAACTTTATGATCTCTTATTCCAGTGCCCTGTCCACCACAGTCACAATCTCCCGTTCTATCTGATTTCGCAGTGGATGCGGTTGGCACGATGAACTGATGCCATTGCACCACCTGACGTTCTATGTGTGGCATCTGACTCCAGCAGGCTACAGGCTGGAAGTAGCTTACGTGCTGCTGGAGAAAGTGGCTCTCTGCTCCGCTTCAGTTATTAACAGTAGCGGAGGATGACGATAACAGTGTTCCGGTTAATGCGGGTCCACAGCCGGATCGGCCTATTTGCCGGATTTGCTTCACAACCCTGATTGTTCTTTATAGGAGAAGTTAGACAAATAAAATCACATTGTTGTCTTCAAATTGAGTTTTAGGATTTGTTAATAGGATGCATTTTTACATTTATTTTCAAAAATTGCAGTAAAACCGCAGTGCTTTGTCTGTGATTTTCATTTTCAAAAATTGCTGCCACACATTGCATTTTTACTGCAAATGTGGGACATTGGTACAAAAAAATGTACCTTAAAGAATTTCCCAGAAAGTTATTGTTTTAGAAGTGCTGATACATTACAGCATGATTTTATGAGCTAGAAATCCATAAACCTCTGTACCCAGCGTCGGACTGGCCCACCGGGGAACCGGTGGATTCTCCGGTGGGCCCTGGCATCTGGTGGGCTCTGGCATCTGCTGGCATACAGGGCCAGCAGTTGCCTAGGGCCCCCGCTGCTCCAGGGGCCCCCAGCCAGTGGTGTGTCGCACACCATGCAGCTGCTATGGGGGCCCCTGCCAGCGGTGCAGCAGCGGGTCTCAGGAGGCAGGAGCCCCTGTCCCCGCTGCTAAAGAGAAATGAATATTCACTGCGAAGCAGTGAATCTCATTTCAGGTCTCCACACCCCCAGAGGCCCCGCCCCCAGCCCAGTAAGCTGCGCTGCAGACTACAGCTGTAAATCAGGGCCGGCGCCGCCCTCAGTCCTCTCTGCTCCTGGCTCACAGCCAGTGCGCGATGACGTCACTACATCGCGCACCCGCTGTGTGTCTGGCAGAGGGGGCAGCTCCTGACACTGAAGCCGGGATCAGCGTGGGAGCGAGGAGGAGAGGTGAGTATTGTGGTTTGTTTTTTTTTATATCTCTCTCGCTCTCTCTATCTGTCTCTCTCTCTCTCTATCTATCTCTATATCTCTATATATCTCTCTCTCTCTCTATCTCTCTTATATCTATCTATCTTTCTATCTCTATCTATTATCTATATCTATCTATTTCTATATCTATCTCTATCGCTCTATCTTTATATCTATCTTTCTATCTCTACATCTATCTCTATATCTATCTATCTATCTATCTATCTATCTCTATATCTATCTATTATGTCTATCTATTTATCTCTATATCTATCTATCTTACTCTATCTATCTCTATATCTATTATCTCTATATTTATTATCTATCTATCTTTATCTATATATATCTCTATCTAATATCTATATCTATCTATCTCTATACCTATCTATCTATTTATCTATCCGTTATCTATCTCTATATCTTTTCTCTGTATCTATCTATCTCTATATCTATATCTCTCGCTATCTATCGCTCTATCTCTATCTCTATATCTATCTCTATATCTATCTCTATATATCTATCTCTATCTATCTCTATATCTATCTCTATTTCTCTCTATATCTATCTCTATATCTCTATAGCTATCTATCTATATATCTCTATCTCTATATCTATCTCTCTGTATATCTATCTATCGCTCTATCTCTATATCTATATTTCTATCTCTATATCTATCTATCTTTATCTATTTATCTCTATATCTTTTCTCTGTATCTATCTCTCTCTATATCTATCTATCTCTATATATATCTATTATCTCTATATCTATATCTATTTCTCTCTATATCTCTCTCTATATCTATCTATCTATTTATCTCTATCTCTATATCTATATCTCTGTATATCTATCTATCTTTCTATCTCTATATCTATCTCTATATCTATCTATCTTTCTCTATCTATCTATCTATTTATCTCTATCTATTATCTATATCTATCTCTATCTATCGCTCTATCTCTATATCTATCTTTCTATCTCTACATATATCTCTATATCTATCTTTCTATCTAAATCTATCTATATCTATATCTATTATTACTATCTATCTAGCTATCTCTATTATCTATATCTACCTATCTCTATATCTTTCTATCTTACTCTATCTCTATATCTATCTGTTATCTCTATATTTATTATCTATCTATCTCTATCTATTATCTATATCTATATCTATCTCTCTATCTATTTATCGATCTCTGTATCTATCTCTCTCTCTATCTACCGCTCTCTCTATCTCTATCTATCTTTATACAGTGGGGCAAAAAAGTATTTAGTCAGTCAGCAATAGTGCAAGTTCCACCACTTAAAAAGAGGAGAGGCGTCTGTAATTTACATCATAGGTAGACCTCAACTATGGGAGACAAACTGAGAAAAAAAAAATCCAGAAAATCACATTGTCTGGTTTTTTTTCATTCTATTTGCGTATTATGGTGGAAAATAAGTATTTGGTCAGAAACAAAATTTCATCTCAATACTTTGTGATATATCCTTTGTTGGCAATGACAGAGGTCAAACGTTTTCTGTAAGTCTTCACAAGGTTGCCACACACTGTTGTTGGTATGTTGGCCCATTCCTCCATGCAGATCTCCTCTAGAGCAGTGATGTTTTTGGCTTTTCGCTTGGCAACACGGACTTTCAACTCCCTCCAAAGGTTTTCTATAGGGTTGAGATCTGGAGACTGGCTAGGCCACTCCAGGACCTTGAAATGCTTCTTACGAAGCCACTCCTTCGTTGCCCTGGCGGTGTGCTTTGGATCATTGTCATGTTGAAAGACCCAGCCACGTTTCATATTCAATGCCCTTGCTGATGGAAGGAGGTTTGCACTCAAAATCTCACGATACATGGCCCCATTCATTCTTTCATGTACCCGGATCAGTCGTCCTGGCCCCTTTGCAGAGAAACAGCCCCAAAGCATGATGTTTCCACCACCATGCTTTACAGTAGGTATGGTGTTTGATGGATGCAACTCAGTATTCTTTTTCCTCCAAACACGACAAGTTGTGTTTCTACCAAACAATTCCAGTTTGGTTTCATCAGACCATAGGACATTCTCCCAAAACTCCTCTGGATCATTCAAATGCTCTCTAGCAAACTTCAGACGGGCCCGGACATGTACAGGCTTAAGCAGTGGGATACGTCTGGCACTGCAGGATCTGAGTCCATGGTGGCGTAGTGTGTTACTTATGGTAGGCCTTGTTACATTGGTCCCAGCTCTCTGCAGTTCATTCACTAGGTCCCCCCCGCGTGGTTCTGGGATTTTTGCTCACCGTTCTTGTGATCATTCTGACCCCATGGGGTGGGATTTTGCGTGGAGCACCAGATCGAGGGAGATTATCAGTGGTCTTGTATGTCTTCCATTTTCTAATTATTGCTCCCACAGTTGATTTCTTCACTCCAAGCTGGTTGGCTATTGCAGATTCAGTCTTCCCAGCCTGGTGCAGGGCTACAATTTTGTTTCTGGTGTCCTTTGACAGCTCTTTGGTCTTCACCATAGTGGAGTTTGGAGTCAGACTGTTTGAGGGTGTGCACAGGTGTCTTTTTATACTGATAACAAGTTTAAACAGGTGCCATTACTACAGGTAATGAGTGGAGGAAAGAGGAGACTCTTAAAGAAGAAGTTACAGGTCTGTGAGAGCCAGAAATCTTGATTGCTTGTTTCTGACCAAATACTTATTTTCCACCATAATATGCAAATAAAATGAAAAAAAAACAGACAATGTGATTTTCTGGATTTTTTTTTCTCAGTTTGTCTCCCATAGTTGAGGTCTACCTATGATGTAAATTACAGACGCCTCTCATCTTTTTAAGTGGTGGAACTTGCACTATTGCTGACTGACTAAATACTTTTTTGCCCCACTGTATCTATATCTATCTATCTCTATATCTATTATCTCTATATCTATCTACCTATCTATCTCTATATCTATCTCTATATATATATATCTGTTTCTCTCTATATCTATCTCTATATCTCTCTCTCTATAGCTATCTATATATTATCTCTATATCTATCTATCTATATATTATCTCTATATCTATCTATCTATCTATCTATCTATCTATCTATCTCTATATCTATCTATCTATCTATCTATCTCTATATCTATCTATCTCTATATCTGTTATCTCTATATCCATATCTATCTCTATATCCATATCTATCTCTATATCTATCTATCTCTATATCTATCTATCTCTATAGCTATCTTTCTATCTAACACTATATCTCTATATCTATCTCTATATCTCATTATCTATCAATCTCTATCTCTATCTCTCTCTCTTTATCTATCTATCTATTGATCTATCCATCTATCTCTATATCTATCTCTATATCTATCTCTATATCTATCTATTATATCTATCTATTATCTCTATTATCTATATCTATCTATCCATCTATCTATCTAGCTATCTCTATCTATCTCTATATCTCTCTATATCTATCTTTCTAACTCTATATCTATCTATCTCTATACATATCTCTATATCTAGCTATTATCTCTATATCTATCTTTCTATATCTATCTGTCTCTATATCTATCTCTATATCTATCTATCTATCTCTATATCTATTATCTCTATATCTATCTATCTCTATATATCTCTATATCTATTTTTATTTATAGCCATCTATCTATATATATTTATCGCTATATCTATATATGTCTATATTATTATTATTATTATTATTATTATTATTATTATTATTTTTATTATTATTATTATTATTATATCTGTATATCTCTATCTATTATCTATCTCTATCTATTATCTATCTCTATCTATATATCTATCTATCTCTATATCTTTCTATCTATAGCTATCTATCTCTATATCTATCTATCTATCTATCTATCTATCTATCTATCTATCCATTATCTATTTTCTATCTATCTCTATATCTATCTACCTATCGATCTATCTATCTATCTATCTATCTATCTATCTATCTATCTATCTATCTTTCTTTCTATATCTATCTTTATATCTATCTCTATCTATCTCTATCTATCTCTATGAATCTTTCTATCTATATCTATCCATTATCTACTTTCTATCCATTATCTACTATCTATCTCTATATCTATCTATTTCTACATCTATCTTTCTATCTATCTATATCTATCTAACTCTATATCTATATATCTATATAGCATTATACCCTATGAGGGGGTGCATTATTCCCTATGAGGGGGGCAGTATTATACCCTATGAGGGGGCAGCATTATACCCTATGAGGAGGCAGCATTATACCCTATGAGGAGGGCAGCATTATTCCCTATGAGGGGGTGCATTATACCCTATGAGGGGGTGCATTATTCCCTATGAGGGGGGCAGTATTATACCCTATGAGGGGGGCAGTATTATACCCTATGAGGGGGCAGCATTATACCCTATGAGGGGGTGCATTATTCCCTATGAGGGGGGCAGTATTATACCCTATAAGGGGGTGCATTATTCCCTATGAGGGGGGCAGTGTTATACCTTATGAGGGGGGCAGTATTATACCCTATGAGGGGGGCAGTATTATACCCTATGAGGGGGCAGCATTATACCCTATGAGGGGGTGCATTATTCCCTATGAGGGGGGCAGTATTATACCCTATGAGGGGGGCAGTATTATACCCTATGAGGGGGGCAGTATTATACCCTATGAGGGGGTGCATTAAACCCTATGAGGGGGTGCATTATACCCTATGAGGGGGTGCATTATACCCTATGAGGGGGGCAGTATTATATTCTATGAGATGGCTGCATTATATTCTATGAGATGGCTGCATTATACTATGTGAGGGGGCTGCTTTATATTCTATGAGGGGGCTACCCCAACTCCTGCTACATAATTAAGACATGTACAACCTTATACCCGGATATTAGCGTGTTTTACCACATAATTGGTGGTCTGTTATTTAACTCTATGCAGCTACATAGTGGGCCCCAAGAATGATTTTCTCTGGTGGGCCCAAGGTGTTCCAGTCCGACGCTGTCTGTACCAGCATAGAAAAAGAAATAATTTATTTAGTTTTATACTTGACTCATCCAGGAATGGTGGGAGCTCTGGCAGCGATCAGGATCTCATTAACCAGATACTGCATGTAAGGTGATCATTAAATTTAAGGAAAGCATTAAAAGATTATTCCAAACCCACATCTGCTGGCAGTTCTACAAAAAAAGGAGTGAAACAACTGACATCTTGGATTTAATCACACACACTTTTCTGGCGACTTAATTGCAGAGGAATGAAAGTACAATTTCTTCTGATCTTTTTAAGAACTGAGAAAAAACACATATAACAAAATTAAGTGCCAAGATATGGTAAAGCTAACAATCCATCACAAATCAGCACTGGTTTCATGTTTGCAGAAGTCATCAATTTATGTTATAAATAACATTTCAAATGTTTAATAATGTTACCTTATATCACCTTCCACTTTACCCATAAAAAAAAACTTCAGCAGCATGGTGAAGATGATCAACTTAGATGTAAATAAATGACAAAGTATGAAATAGAAATGTTAAACTTTTTAACCATTACTTTAACAATTCCCTCTCAGTTACAATATTCCACCAATTAGAGTAAAAAAAACTTGTTTTTTATGAACATAAACTTGGCAGATTTTTGTTATTTTTGATTGGTAAGGGTGGCAGCCCTAAACTGCATGCAGGGTTTGCAGTATATAACGGGTGAAAAGGTGCTTGACTGGGACCTGTCAGGAGCTTAATTTCTTGGCCTTTTTAGATGTACAGCAGTCAATATACATTATATAGGTGCTACTGCTGTATATACATTATAAGGCCGGGGTCACACTTGCGAGAAACTCCCACGAGTCTCGCATCTCAATACCCGGCACTGCCGCCGGCACTCAGACTGGAGCGCTCAGCTGCATAGAAATTCAAGCAGCTGAATGCTCCGGTCGCAAGTGTCGGTGGCAGTGTCGGGTATTGAGACGTGAGATTCGTGCGAGTTTATCGCAAGTGTGACCCTGGCCTAAAGTTGATACTGTTACTTCTGTATATACAGTACAGACCAAAAGTTTGGACACACCTTCTCATTCAAAGAGTTTTCTTTATTTTCATGACTATGAAAATTGTAGATTCACTCTGAAGGCATCAAAACTATGAATTAACACATGTGGAATTATATAATTAACAAAAAAGTGAGAAACAACTGAAAATATGTCTTATATTCTAGGTTCTTCAAAGCAGCCACCTTTTGCTTTGATTACTGCTTTGCACACTCTTGGCATTCTCTTGATGAGCTTCAAGAGGCTGTCACCGGAAATGGTTTTCACTTCACAGGTGTGCTCTGTCAGGTTTAATAAGTTGGATTTCTTGCCTTCTAAATGGGGTTGGGACCATCATTTGTGTTGTGCAGAAGTCTGGTGGATACACAGCTGATAGTCCTACTGAATAGACTGTTAGAATTTGTATTATGGCAAGAAAAAAGCAGCTAAGTAAAGAAAAACGAGTGGCCATCATTACTTTAAGAAATTAAGGTCAGTCAGTCTGAAAAATTGGGAAAACTTTTAAAGTGTCCCCAAGTGCAGTGGCAAAAACCATCAAGTGCTACAAAGAAACTGACTCACATGAGGACCGCCCCTGGAAAGGAAGATCAAGAGTCACCTCTGCTGCAGAGGATAAGTTCATCCGAGTCACCAGCCTCAGAAATCGCAGGTTAACAGCAGCTCAGATTAGAGACGAGGTCAATGCCATACAGAGTTCTAGCAGTAGACACATCTCTACAACAACTGTTAAGAAAACCACAGATAAGTTGTAATCATGAATATCAGGCACCTTGATACACACATTGAAAAACCAAATTTAGTAGTGCCAAGTGTAGTTATGGACATTCTAGTCGGTTTCGTACACTGCAATATAGTCCGAGAAAAAAATTGTACTCAGAAACCAAATTTACAAATGAAGACATATCAACTTTATTTAGACACATACATATAAAAAAAGTTAAAAAAGACAAGATCTTAAAAAGTGGGAAACCACAAAATTGGTACCATTACCTGCAGAAAAGCCATGAGGAGGCTGCACACACTATAGACATCCAGCAAATGCTATCCATGAGCTAATATCTAAAGATTCATAGTGGCATAATGTACATACATCAACAGCATACCGCTAGTGCATAAGTAAACAAAGAAAAGTGCAAATAAGTGTTACCTCCTATGGGTGATGGTGTCAGCCCCAACGCATGTTTCGGCCAACACGCCTTCTTCTGGGGGTGACATCACACCAAACAGAGTAGGGTTTTATAGTCCACAAGAACCAATTAAAAAATAGATGACATACATGTCTACACTAATCAGGATGGTTATAGGTTGGAAGGGGAAAGGTATATCCAGAACTACATATAGGAGAGGTATAAAGTTACTAAACCAATGGAGCGAGGGAAGTAAAAAGTGCGTAACAGGGAACATGTTCGTAATATCTCTGCGGCCATGGAAGAGACAGATATAAATTGTTTACGCACATTGCCTAGACATTTCAAGCTATACCATCAGTGTGACCCCAGTCATTTGAGGGTACCCCCCGTGACTGTTTGGTTTTGGGTGTGAGAGGGGGAGAAGTGAGCCGTCCTTTGGCATGCCTAGAGACTAGGTGGATCTGGATCCTGGGAACCATGCATCCACGCAGGCTCAACTAATCCTTAAGCTTTGTTCCATTACTTTAAGTTCGTTTGTCTCATTTTTAATCACATCTCTTTTATATGGTTTCTTTTTTTTCTGGTTTTAATTTATTCTTTTACCTTTACTTCAAAGGTTCTAAAGTGTCCACACTGACCAAGATACGTTACAGAAGTTTATTTCTGAACATTCCTAACCGTTGATGGGAGATGGGATGAAGGGGAATAATGAAGTTTTCCTTCATATGTTACACTGGAGAAATTATAAAGAAGATCTATACCTCCTTTATATTTAATATCTGAATGAATAGTATGTTAATATCTGTATGCTGCCTATATTTAATATCTGAATGAATAGTATGTCAATATCCGTATGCTGCCTATATTTTTACTTTATATTGCATAAGCATGATACTTACCTTCTATTTATGTGTCAAATTATATTTGAGGATTTTACATATTATAAATAATGATTGCTTATTTGTTAGTATGGCAGTCATATCCTATTCACTATATCATACTGCATATCACTGTGTCATATTGTAATTTAAAGTTCTTCCTGTTAGAATTAGATTTGTTGAACCTATCTGTACATTTGAAAGGACCCATGATATATGTATGTACTAGGTGGTTATTTGTACTCCTTATCCATAGGACTTGGTATCTATCTTGGTACTTTAGCTTCCCATCCACTCATCAGGTTGTGCGTGCACGCCTGACATGTATGCGGGGAGACATTGCGGGGTGCGGCCTCCTGGCTCGACGCGACGGTCATGTGACTCAGCCTTGTCCACGTGATTGTGGGCGTGGCTTGACTTGCGTAAACAATTGATATCTGTCTCTTCCATGGCCGCAGAGATATCACAAACATGTTCCCTGATACGCACTTTTCACTTCCCTCACTCCATTGGTTTAGTAACTTTATACTCCTCCTATATGTCCTTTCCCCTTCCGACCTATCACCATCACGATTAGTGTAGACATGTATGTCATCTATTTTCTAATTGGTCCTTGTGGGCTATAAAACACTACTCTGTTTGGTGTGATGTCACCCCCAGAAGAAGGCGTGTTTGCCGAAACGTGCGTTGGGGCTGACACCATCACCCACAGGAGGTAACACTTATTTGAACCTTTCTTGTTTACTTATGCACTAGCAGTATGATGTTGATGTATGTACATTATGCCACTATGAGGCTTTAGATATTAGCTCATGGATAGCATTTACTGGATGTCTATAGTGTGTGCAGCCTTCTCATGGCTTTTTTGTGGGCAATGGTGCCAATTTTGTGGTTTCCCACTTTTTAAGATCTTGTCTTTTTTAACTCTTTTTATACTGTATGTATGTGTTGTGGTGTAGTGACCACTGCGTCCGCTAGGGGGCGCTGTGTGGATGTCCGAGGAGAGAGGATGAATGGCAGAGTCATGAATGACCATTATGTATCTCAAGGTAGGTGGCCTTGAGATGGAGACTGAGGTGTGTGTTGATCAGCAGTGATACTGCTGACGTGTTATGTGAATGTGTCTGGGAGAAGTCTCCAGGTAGCTGGGGAGACGGGTGTCCCCAGTTACCTACAAACCCACCCAGGGGGTGTGTTTAAGAACGCTGTTGCAAAGTGTGTGGATAGGGTTCAAGGACCTGTGATGAGGTCATAGCCATGTGACCCGGTGGGCGTGGCTACGGACCATATAAGGTGGCCAGGGTAGGTCACATGTGGTGAATGCAGGGACCTGGTTGGTCAGTTGTGAAAGGTCCCGCTGGGAGATGTGTATCCTGTCTAATAGCATGTGGAGTGGCTGTGTGTAATGGCTGCACGTGCCTGGTGAGTCCCTGGAGGGAATGGATGTCTGCAGCATGGAGAAACAGCCATGAGGAAACCCTGACGTGGGTAAGATAACTATGAGGCTGAAGAGCCTGTGTATGCCAACCTGTGTGACCACAGGGAGAACAGAGAGAAGCTCTGTCAAGGACGCAATGCTGATATAAACTTTATGTTGCTTGCTTTGGTTTATGCTGCATAAATAAACCGCATGGACTATAAGGCTGTGTGCACACGCTGCGGATTAGGTGCGGATTCATCTGCGCGGATTTTGTAAAATCCGCAGGTGAAACCGCAGGTCAAAAAATATTTGCGGTTTTACCTGCGGATTGCTCTGCGGTTTTGCCCTGCGGTTTTTCATCTCCTCAATGGAGGAGATGGCAAACCGCAGCGGAATCCGCAGAAAGAATTGACATGTCAATTCTTTCTGCGGATTGAAAACCGCAGATAATCCGCGCGGAAAATTCCGCACCATCTGCATTGCGGTTTTTGATTCCCATAGGGAACCATGGTACTGTACGGCCAAAACCGCTGCGGAACCGCAGCAAAATCCGCAGCGTGTGCACACAGCCTAATGGCTTTATGGAAAACCCGTGCCGGATCTGGTTTTGTGGCGGCTAAGCGAGAATCCCCTATGTGAATGACAGCGCTACCTCACAGTGTCTAAATAAAGTTTATATGTTTTCATTTGTAAATTTGGTTTCTGAGTACAATTTTTTTCTCGGACTAAACAACTGTTAAGGGGAGACTTTGTGCAGCAGGCCTTCATGGTAAAATACATAAACAGATTAGAACGAAATGCATTGTATCTAAAACATTTAAGATCCCCAGGGCATATTGCAATGGGACCTAGGATAAATCATATAAGAACACCCATAGAATACTATATAACAGAAGAAATACAGTGTACATCCATGATAGGTAAAATCACAAAATTTTATTCAATACAAATAACATCACATGATCATCTAATATATAAAGCTCAAGTGTGTGTATGTATGTATGTATGTATGTATGTGTGTATGTCCGGGATTGGCATCCACACCGCCGCAGCTACAGCCACAAAATTTGGCACAGTCACACGTCTGGACCCCGAGAGTGTCCTAGGCTATGTTGTGAGGCGAAATTTTAACCCTGCGAGTTCCAATTCACCAAACAATTTTGCCCCTATCTACATAATGGGGAAAAAGTGTGTGTGTGTGTCAAGCCCCGCCCCTCATTATGAAGTCATAATGGTTGCCATGGCGACGCTGATGTCATCATAGGTTGCAAGCCCCGCCACTCACTATGATGTCATAATGGTTGACTATGGGATGGAGGATGTGTGATGGGTATATGGGCACTGGACTATGGGATGGAGGATATGTATGATGGGTATATGGGCACGGGACTATGGGATGGAGGATATGTATGATGGGTATATGGGCACGGGACTATGGGATGGAGGATGTGTGATGGGTATATGGGCACTAGACTATGGGATGGAGGATGTGTGATGGGTATATGGGCACGGGACTATGGGATGGAGGATATGTATGATGGGTATATGGGCATGGGACTATGAGATGAAGGATGTGTGATGGGTATATGGGCACTCGACTATGGGATGGTGAATATGTATGATGGGTATATGGGCATGGGACTATGGGATGGAGGATGTGTGATGGGTATATGGGCATGGGACTATGGGATGGAGGATGTGTGATGGGTATATGGGCACTCGACTATGGGATGGAGGATATGTATGATGGATATATGGGCACGGGCCTATGGGATCATGGATATGTATGATGGGTATATGGGCAGGAGACTATGGGATAGAGGATGTGTGATGGGTATATGGGCATGGGACTATGGGATGGAGGATGTGTGATGGGTATATGGGCACTCGACTATAGGATGAAGGATATGTATGATGGGTATATGGGCACGGGCCTATGGGATCGTGGATATGTATGATGGGTATATGGGCACGGGACTATGGGATGGAGGATAATTATAATTTGCTATAACTAACCACAGTTAGTTACTATGCCCAGGCAGCGCCGGGATCTTCAGCTAGTATAAATATATAATCGCAGAGTAAGTAGACAAGAGGGGAAACGTATACCCAGGCCTGGCAAGAAATATATATATATATACCGAGGTGGGGGAGTGGCAGTAAAAGTTAATTCAAAAAGTAATCATAATGGTTGCTGCAGAAAAGGCAGAGGTAACAAGATGTAAACAGTAAAGTATTCACCCAAAAGGATGATAGAGTGCAAATATGGTTAAGACAAAAAACCAAAGACCACTGAGGCCAGTAGTAACACCTCTTAATCAATTCACAGTGGCTATAAAAACCACTAACAGCGCAACCAAAATAACAAAATACAGTAATGACCGTGACGGCCCCCCCGAAGAAGCCAACGCGAAACGCGCGTTGGGGCTACGTGTTCCAGGACCCTGTATAGAGGGACTATGGGTAAGATGGTTCTTTTCATCATTACTGTATTTTGTTATTTTGGTTGCGCTGTTAGTGGTTTTTATAGCCACTGTGCAAATCACAGATGCTGCTATGAGCATGTCCACTAATAAGCGCATTGCAGCATATACTCGTATGTTAGTATCACATTAGAGTGATGCTTCAGGACGGTAAGTTATACATGCATTTATAAGTTTGCTATTGCTATTGTAAACATTTTCCACTGCCAAAGTATTGCAACATACAGTATAAGCTGGCACCACATTAAAGTAACACTTGGAGCAGTGAACTGTACCTGGGTTGAGAGTCTGAGGTTGCTATGTCACCCACCCCAATGCGCGTTTCGCCGATTCTTCATCCAGGGGCGTATTCACTGCTCCAATTGTTACTTTAAAGTGGTACCATTTTCAGCGGAATAATTATTATTTACATTCGTCCTTTTGATCGCACTTTATTGCACTTTTTGTTTGCCGGTATGATGATAATTGTATTTATTGGAATAATGTTTTTTTCTTTTTTATTTCTTATTTCAAGATTTTTTTTTATATTTTTACACTTTGTAATAACTTTTCTTTTTGTTTTTTTACATTGTTCAAGGATGGGACGCCACTGAACAGTGACAAACTGCTGATCTGATACTCTGCAATTCTTCTGCACTGCAGAGCATCAGAGCAGCGTCTGACAGGCAGGAGAGGATGTGTGTCAGCTCCTGTCCTGCTCTTACACAATAAAAACTATTTTATAGAAAAATTATTATTTTTGCATCACTTTATTCTGAGAGCTATAACTTTTATAATTTTTCCGATAATGCATCTGTATGGCAGCTTGTTTTTTTACCGGACAAGATTATGTTTTTAGCGGTACCATTTTTATTTACATTCATCTTTTTTCTCTACAACCTGTCAGAGCTGTTCTGAGCATGGTGTAACAAGTTTGCTAGCTATGATGTCACGGATGTCATCATGATGTCGTCATACAATAAACACAATACAAAGTTAACATATAGTTCAACAGTTGCTTGAAGAGTGAGAGTCCTGCTCACAAGCTTACAATCTATAAGGAAATTGGGGTGGACTGGACACATTAGGTAGAATGTGCTTGTTATGTATGGTCCAGCCATCATTATACTCGTAATAAATAAGGACTTTCAAAAAATGCTGCATAATGTGGTCATCAGCCAGCATCTATCTAAGGGCAATTACTGCATGCTATTGAGTGCATGGAGGATGTGGAGACAGATGAGTAGGAGGGAGCAGATTATGATTGACATTTAGAAGTAGGGAACGGGAGATTAAGGTTAGTGAGTTGGGGTTATAGGCCTGTCTAAACAGATATGTATTTAAGCACCCTTAAAAATATTTAGGCTAGATATTAGTTGGATTGTTTGGGCACTGTAATCCAGAATACTTTCACATCACGAGAGAAGACTTGGAGATGGAGGTGCAAGATTCGGTTTATGGAGATATTAGTCTTAGATCAGTTGCAGAATGGAGGCCATGGGTAGGGTGACAGACAGAAATGAGGGATGAGATATAGGGTGGTGCAGAACAGTGAAGAGCTTTGTGGGTGAGAGAGATAAGTTTGTATTGTTTTCTGTAGCGGATGGTCAACCTGTGTAATAACTGGCACAAGGGGAACCATCGGTGAAACTGGTGGGCAGAAATATGACTTTGACTACTGCATTCAGGATGGATTGGAGAGGAGGAAGTTTGGTTAGAGGGAGATGAATCAGTAGAGAGTTTAAGTAGTCCTGACAAGAGTAAATAAGAGTGACCATAAGTGCTTTTTCACAGTTTTCAAAGGTGACAAAAGGTCGGATTATGGAGATGTTTTTAATCTGCAGGTAACATGAGTGAGTGATTGGATATAGGGATTAAATGAAAGTTCTTTGTCAAATATGACCCCAAGACAGCAAGTGTGTCTCTTGGGAGTTATGGTTGGGCCACATAAGGTAACTGCAATATCGGGTATAGGTAGGTTAGTAGAGGGAGAAAACGCGAGAAGTTCAGTTTTTGAGAGATTCAATTTCAGATAGAGGGAGGACATGGTGTTAGAGTCAGCGAACAGACAATCCATGGTATTTCGTATTAAGGTGATGGTGATTCGCACAGAGATGATAATGGAAACCAAATCTACTCACGGTTTGTCCAATAGGGGCAGTATATAGGGAGAAAAGGAGGGAAGCTAGGACTGAGCCTTGAGGAACCCCGATAGTAAGGGGAAGAAGAGAGGAGTAAGAATGGCAAAAGATATAGTGAAGGAGCTTTTAGAAAGATAGGAGGAGAATCAGGAGATAACAATGCATTAGAAGAGGATAGAGCAAAGCATAGTGAGGAGAAGCAGTTGATCTACAGTGTGAAATGCAGAAGAGAGATCCAGGAGAAACAGCAGGGAGTAGTGATAGGTCATTAGAGACTTTAGTAAGGGTAGTTTCAATAAAATGCAAAGTCCAGAAAACAGATTGTAAAGGGTAAAGAAGAGAGTGAACTGATCGTTAGCGCATCAGATGAGAGTGGATCAAGCATTCCAAAAGTTTAGAGATAAAGGGAAGATTTATGACAAGTCTATAGTTAGCAGCGCAGTTCTGGTAGAGGGATTTATTTTAAGTAAAGGCGTTATGTTTGAATGAAGAGGGAAAAATACCTTAAGAAACAGAGGTTAAATATTTTAGCTAGGTAGTGACAGGAAGCAAGGAACCTGGTCACTTCTTCTGTGACAGACTCGAAGATGAAAATTGAGCTTGAGATGTTGGACGAAAGGGGATCCAGACTCTGAGGGGATTGTACAAAAATGTCCTGATGCATGTGGTTGATTTTTTTAGGAAACAAGAGGTCAGAGGTGAGGTTGGTGACTGTGGCTTGTATGTTATATCTCAGGAGGGAGTAAAAAGTTTCGATGAGTCATTTTGGATTGTTGGCTAGTGAATGATGAGAGTGGTAAAGCAGACTTGTTTGGCCAGATGGAGAGCAGTGTTATAAGTTTTGAGCATGAACTCATAGTGGATAAGTCTTCTACTGAAGTGATTTTCTCCGAACATGCTCAGCACACCTTGAGCAGAGGTGGAGAAAATATGTTTGTAGCATGTGTCTGTGTCGGATCTATCTGCATGTAGCTGGTGCTGTTTCCTCCCGGGCACTCTGCAATGTATTATTATAATGTGACAATGCTGGGTCTGGTCAGGAGAGGGAGGAGATGGGAGCTAAAGATGACTGGCATGTGGATTTTTGTATGTGTGATTAGTGGGGGTGTCCTTGGTGTGAAGACAGTTTTTGACAGAGATGAAAAGAAGATATTGGTCAGAGAGAGGGAGAGGGATGTTAGTAAAGTCAAGCACTGAGCAGAGACGATAGAAGACCAGATGAAGCGTACTCCAGTCTTCCTGCGTAAGAGCGTTAGTAAGGATCATAAATGGGGATGTTATTGTCCTCCATCATGAGAGTGGGATTGTCAAAGGATAGAAAGTGTGGAAGCCAGGTGGCAAAGTGAGCTAGAAACTGAAGGGACGAACCCGGAGAGCAGTACACAACTGCCACTCACAGGGAGAAGGGTTTGAACTGTCTAATGGCGTGGACTTCATGTTAGAATCTATTTCGTTTTGACCATCCACCATCTTGTTGTGGTTTTCCTCTTTCCTTAAGGGGAGCACAGTTCTCGTGATACCAAAGCGGGCAGCCTGGTAAATAAACACAGTCTGTTGCTGCAGCCACATTTGGTCCCATAGTCCATGGACCCGTAGTTTCACACAAGTCCTGCGATTGAGCAGGAAGTGTGCAACATGTGCAGCAAAATATGTACAAATATATACAAACTCAACTGAGGTGTTCGTCATGCCACCTCCATTCCTGGGGTGGTCAAGGCTCCTCATCCACAGGAATGGGGAACAGTCCCATTACAAACAGTTCAGTATGGCGCAACATGCGCAACATTTTTCCCGGGTAGACAAGTTCGAGCAATTTAGTGGTGTGCATCTTGTACCGCTGTAAACGTAGCTAAATTCCAGACCTGATTTTGGGACTGGGGTGACTCTGCATTTGCAGTGGTCACAGGCCGCCATGGAGTAGCAGCTGCGGTGGAGGCCTGAGGGATAAATAAAGGCTGAGGTGCACTCACCCACTCAGATGCAGGAGCAAAGGCCACGGCCGTCCTGAGAATGCTGAATCCTTCCGTGGGGACGTCTGCACAATCGGCTGATAGATAAAGCTACAGCTTGTCCTCGGTTTCCGGCAATGGTTCCTCCAGGGCAGACACCAGATCTGGTCTCCGCTGAATTAACAACAGAGGTGCTGGATTTGAAGATTCCTTCTTCTGACACCATACCGCTGGCTCCGTAAGAAGTTCTGAATTAAAGGAACATGAAGAGGACAGCTCCGCTCCTGATGACTCTGGCCAACAGGCTGATGTTGACTCCGTGGACTGCCGACTCTGCGCTGAACTCTCCTGGAGCTGGTAAGTGGGGTGCTCTGGTTGCATTGACTCTTCCGGCTGCTGTTCTTTAGAGATTTACGCTGTTTCCGGTCCCCGCAGAGTTAACGTAGGTGGTTCCTGTTTGCAGGGTTCCTCCTGCTGGCGTTGCTCCACTGGATCCAATACTGGCGGCCATGGTCCCTCCTGAGTGGACACTGTTTCCGGACACGAAGGTTCCGCCATATTTTTAGGTTCCCGCTCTGACTCCAGACGCTGCAGGAGCTGCTCCTCTTCCCTACATGACTCCAACATGTCACGCTCCCCAGGCGGACAGTCCCGGGGAGTGTCCACTGGCTCCAACGCAGGAGTAGGAGGCGCCTCACTCTGGCACTGGTGTTGTGTGGGTGATGTGGGGGTTCGGTCTCCAGCAGACGTCAGAGATCCTCCTCAGCAGGTAATGGACTCCACCCATTTTCCCTGAACTTCCTGCAGGGGGCGCGCTCCCCTTCTTCTTCCTTGATCAAATTTGGTACTTTTGACACATCCAGTACTGTGCTCATGTCTATGCACTCTTCAACCCGTGTACCTCGGGTCAATTCAATACAATCTTCAGCCTGCTCAATCTGGGCCACCTCCATCAGGGTCACAACATCTTCTTCACCTGCGGTGCCATTTCCCGCCAACTCCATGGCCGCCATCTTGCTCAATACAACTTCAGGTTGAGGAACAGCGCCAGTCCCATCCAAATTGTCAATCACATCCGATGAGGCACAATCCTTCTTGCTTCTTCCTTATTGAACTTCAGGGGCACAACTTCCATCCCTCCATCACTTCTCATTTTTGTATTCACGGTTTCTCCACTCGGCAAGGTAGTCGTATCGTGCCCTCTACGCCAAATGTAAGAGGAGGGCAGGACAGTAGTGCATCCGAGGACATTGGGGCTCTGGTGTCCTGACCTCCCCCCACAGATTTATCTTCAGCATCTACCAGTGTACCTGTTCTTGCTGCTGGTCCACGGTCAGGGATTCCACTGCGGTGCGACCCAGCTCCTGCACACTTGTTTCCAGTGCATGTAGAAGAAATAAAGGATACAAATACCGGTTCTGATGCAAAGTTAGCGCTTTTACTTTCTTCTTCAACGGTCCCCAACAAAACAGTTACATCACAGTCCACACAGCATTCCTCCTGCTCTTTCCCTTTCTTACGTTCTTCGCCCTCACGTACATTACGGGATAGTAGTGCCCTTGGCGGTGCCGCAGCTTCACTACTGTAGGAACTCAGTACATAGGAGATCCCGCTCATCCGTTTCAACCCGGACTTGCCAGCTTCAGCCCTATTGAGAATCTGCCACATCATGAACATTATGCGCCCTGCACAACTTTTGAACAACGTTTCCTTCTCCGTTCCTTCTGCTGACGTGAACTGTAACTTCCCTGGGTGCTCCGGTCTTATCTCCTCTTCACTTAAACCAACGTTGTGTAGCTGCTATGGCATCCTGTACCTAGAGTCCTTGTGGACCTGTCAGGCGTGCTCGCCCTTCTGACTAATTCCTATTACCTATGCTAGCTTAACCCACAGCAGCTCCTCCTACAGATAACCCCTATGTGAACTATCAACTGTACCTATCAAGGACCCACTAGTATGCCCCATCTAGTGGCCCGTTCCAAAATTACACTTACCCAGTCTATGAATACTTTATACTACAAGTGTCCTTCTCTATTGAACCTGACGGATGCACTGACTTACCCTAAGCTATAAAGAACATATTAAAATACAATGGCATACAACATAATATAATACATCATGGTAACACATAATGTGGCAGTACCAATAAGACAGTCGGTAATACACAGCCGTGTAGCACTGCCGAAGACATCATCAAAACTGTACATTAGTTTACAATACATAATACTATTAGAACTCTTTAAAGGGGAGGTAGCATTAAAGGGATAGTCTACACAACCCCTTACAGACACATCTAGATAGACTCCTTGAGGGGTCTAGTGTCCAAATGTATTAATTTAAATACATTGTAAGAAACCCTGCACTCCACTGATTCTTCAGCTTTTTTCACTTTTGTGCTGCGTCGCTCCATTGCAGAGATATTTACATTTTTGTCTTTTGCAGTTTAGTATGTGAAATCTCTGCTTGGAGTTCAACTAAGCATTTCTTCAGAGTCTTCTCTGGAGCAAACACTTTTACCCCTCCCTTCCAGATGTTGCTAATCACAGCTATGATTGGCAATTCTTAGGAGGCAGGTGTGAAAGCGCATACCTTCTGTGAAGACAGTGAAGAAAAGTCCAGTTACAACAGAGGTTGAAACTTCATATACTGTGCTCCAAAAGCAACAAATGTAAATATATTTGAAATGCAGTAACAAAGTGCAAAATGAAAATGAGTGAAAGAATCGGGGGAGCTCAGGGATTTTTACATGGTATTCAACTCAATTTCTTTTTAGTAAGTGACAACTCCTCTTTAACCCATCCTCCTAGTTATGCCCCCTGGTATCTAGGTAAGTAAAACAAAATGATTTGGAATGGTATCATTAAATGGACACGCCTTACATTAATGAAAATAAAATATACAGATTTATAACCACTGTTTATAGAATTCCACTTGGTGAGAAATGTTTCCTTTTAAAGCTACAGGTATGAAGACTTTGTACAAAAAATTATTATTATTTATACCTACCCTACGTGTGGTAGCGACATGAATATGTTCCACATAATCGAAGTTAGACAAACAAGACAATAATTCAGAACAGAGAAATTGACCATTGATCTGCATTGAAATTTTGACATACTTGGTCTTCTCTTTCAGCCAATAAAATGTGACGCTTCTTATAAACATTCTTAAAATGTTGCGAAGTTCATAGTATTTTATTGGCATCCTGTGTACCTGCTGTGCACCTGCTGTATGAATCTATGAATCTTGAACAAAAGTCTGTAGTGTTTTACATAGCAACAATAAAGATTCCGATTTCGGACATGCGGAATTGGCATCTAGTTTCTTCAGCTGCTCTATTCACATCATGTTTGGACACAGCTGTTGGGTGTAGAACTGAAAAAGATGCATAGAAAATAAAGAAATACTTCCAAGCAAAGAGAAAACATTTTATTTCAAATCTCATTTTCTTTTACACTTACCTTGTATACAGTATCTTAACAGCTGCACATTCATTTTTTTCCACTATCTTTGTGATCACTGCCTATTAACCCCTTTACAACATGGCGATTTTCCATTTTAGCACTTCTGTCCCCTCCTTCCAAGTGCCATAACATATTTTTAAATTTCTGTCAATAAATCATTTTGAGGGCTTGTTTATCAGTGCTTAATTGTACTTTTGAATAACATCATCCATTTTGCAATGAAATTTTTCTTGAAACCCGGCAAAATATGAAAAGTTTGGGGACTAGTTTTTTATTGATGTGGTGAAAAAAAATGGGAAATTCAGAAAAAAAAAGTTTGATTTCAAGATCATTAAGGTTTATTTTTTCAGTGTATGGAGATGTGTGAGGAGTTGTTTTTTGCATGATGAACTATATTTTTCTCTTGATACCAAATTTCTCCTCTGAATGCTGTTAGAGGCTGGTCTTCATAGGAGTACAGCCATGACAAGCACATGGGTCTTTAGCAGACCCCTTGCTGTCATGGCAAATCACGATTGCGACGGGGGCTGTTCCACAGGATTAGAGCATAGCAAATGTGGTACCAATATTCAAAAAGGGCTCTAAAAGTGAACCTGGAAATTTTAGGCCAGAAAGTCTAACCTCTCTTGTTGGTAAAATATTTGAAAGGTTTCTGAGGGATGTTATTCTGGATTATCTCAATGAGAATAACTGTTTAACGCCATATCAGCATGGGTTTATGAGGAATCGCTCCTGTCAAACCAATCTAATCAGTTTTTATTAAGAGTAGCGATGGGCGAGCACTAAAATGCTCAGGTGCTCATTGCTCAGGTCGAGCAAATTGGAATACTCGGGTACTCGGACAGAGGAGGAGCCCAATGTAAGTCTGTGGGAGACCTGAGCATTTTTACCGCGATCCCTCTGGGTTCCATTTAAGGTCTAAAAATGTCTGAAAATGATGGAAACACTGCTCAAATGACACGGGGACATCTTAGCGATCGCCCCGGAAGCATTTCTGACTCCTAGTTCACAGCTTTAAACAATGTTGTCAGAGTTTCATGCCATTTTTACTGGTGCACCAAAAAACATACCAAAACGAAACCAAAAGGGATTTTGCTGTGAAATATGTTAAGGTACATCCTTTCCAAGTTAATGGCTTGTATATAAGGCAAAATAATTAACCCCAGACCAAAATGTTCCTCCCCCACTTGGGCTATTTTCAGATGCAAAAACGTTGCATTTTTCAACTTTAACATTGCTTTCAACCAATACAAATGCATTTACTTAGAAATATCATTGTAACATTTAACAACCCTAGTTGGCCATGTGGTGTGTGACACATAAGCAAACACATCTTGTTTCATTTATGAATGAGGGACTTAAAGTCACAGAGTCTATTTTTACCGGGGCATCAGGCGGCATTAATCTTCTTAAAGGGCCATTATTAAACAGTGGGTCTCCTAAACTGTTATTGTCTATGCAGTGAGTGGATGGGCTGCCAAAAATTACGACGCACCACAATAGCCCTTTCACATTAGGTACAGGAGGGCTTCCAGAAAAAATGTTGCATTGACTGCAAGGCCTGGCTTGCACCAAAGTTATATGCACCCCAATAAGTCTTTGAATCCACATGCCGGATGGGTGCAGGAAAATCCACATCACATTATTCATTTTGTACTCCCATTCCGTTTTTTTATGCATTGACTGTGTTACACCGGAGGTGGCAAGTGCCAAGAGTGGACCCACTGGACTTTGATACTGATCCTCCCCCGAGCGAGCACACCAGGTTTGACCAACCCCTATGCAGGGATCGTTTGGGAGCATGCTCAGGGACCTCAAGTACCACGGATGCCAGGACCAGGGGTCGGCTCAGGGAAAAAGAATGTAAAAATGGAGATGAAACTGGGAGTAAGGAAGTGGGTAGGAACAGTGCAGGAAAGGAGCAAGGGCAGTACGGAGGTGGTAAGGAACCAGATGAGGGTTAACAGGGCAGAGGAGAAGGAAGGTGGAGACGGTAGCTGGACTGAGGAGAGCGGAGGTGGAGATGGTTGCTGGACAGAGGGAGTGGAGGTGGAGATCGTTGCTGGACTGAGGAGAGATGGAGGGCGGAGATGGTTGCAGGACTGAGGAGAGACAGAGGGCAGGCACCAGGAGGACATGGGGCAGGAGCGGACTCTGGGAGAGAGGAAGAAAAACAGGGTTAAGATGCAGGCTGTGCAGGACAGAACTGGCGGCAGCAAGGCGGCCTAGATATAGCCTAAAAAACACGATAATCAGGTGCCTCCACTAAGGGAGGGCGGCCTGAAATACCCGGTGCCTGTCCTCCATTGGACAGGCAGTGCTGCCGAGTGAGGTCACTTAGGGGCACAAGAGTGTGGATTGCACGCACCGTCGCCCCTTAGGGCGCTTGCACGACCAGCAGAAGCACGCGGCCGACGGCAGAGGGAGAGTACACTGGAGCGCATGTGCAGGCGCCCGGCGGGGAGCCCGAGCAGGAGGCTGAGACAGCGTGGGAGCAGCGACACAAGTGGCGGTAGACCCGGACCCGGCGAGGGAGCGTGGAGGTAACAGTACCCCCTGGCTTACTCCCCCCTCCTGTACTCTTGGACAAACACTTTTTAAGAATGTTAGGAGCATTAATGTTCTCTCGAGGTTCCCAAGACCTCTCCTCGTGACTGAGCCCCTTCTAATCAATTAAAAAGAAAGTCTTACCCCTGACCCGCTAACATTATCTGCACTGACTGGGGGAGGAGAGGAGCTGGGAGCAGGATGGAAATGATTCAGAATGACTGGCTTCAGGAGAGAGACATGGAAGACATTGGAAACATGGAGCGAGGCAGGCAACTTCAGCTTATAGGCCACACTGTTGATGCACTGGAGGACTTCAAAAGGGCCTAACTTGTAGGAGGGCATCTTCAATCTAATATACTTAGACAAAAGCCAAACCTTCTCACCCAGAAGATAAGTTGGGGCATCCAGGCGCCTCTTGTTGGCGTGCCTCTTCATTCGTTATCCAGCTCTCTTGTGCGCCTCCTTAGTCTCTTGCCAAATTTTGGAGAGTTCCAAGGTCGCTGAGTCGGCTGCAGGCACTCCAGAGGTGGCGGAGACTGGCAGCAGAATACCAGGATGCATGCCAAAAACCACAAAAAGGGGAGTCTTAGCAGAGGACTCGTTGGGATGATTATTATAGGTGAACTCGGCCCATGGGAGAAGGCAGGACCAGTCATCTTGATGTGAGTTGGAGTAGAAACGAAGATAGGACGCCAACACTTGATTGACACACTCCACTTGGCCATTGGTTTATGGGTGGTAGGCAGAAGAGAAGTCCAACTTTACTTCCAAGAGACTATACAAGGCTCTCCAAAATCGAGAGGTAAATTGCACTCCACGATCAGACACAATGTGTAGCAGGAATCCATGAAGTCAGAAGATGTGCTGGATGAAGATCCTTGCCAACTCAGGAACGGACGGGAGTCCTTGTAGCAGGACAAAGTGTGCCTAATACCACCAGGATCGTTGTGTAACCGGAAGAGCGGGGCATGTCCGTGATAAAGTTCAAGGCGGAGATGAAGGAACAGGTAGCGGAAACAAAAGCCCCAAAGTCAAGTGTCTGACCTTGGCACAGGAGGGGCATGAAGCAGTGAAGTCAGCCACGTCTTGGCGGAGGTAGGGTCACCAGTAAAACCGGGAGATGAGGTTCAGTGTCTTTTTAACCCTGACATGACTAGAGATCTTGGAGGAGTGTCCCCAACGCAACACCTTTGTCCTATCAGTCTCAAGAATGAAAGTTTTACCAGGCGGTGGGGTAATTAGCCTCACGGGAGCCACCATAATGATTTTGTCCCGATCAATGATGCGAGATGGCTCCTCTTCTAAGTCTGGGGGCTGAAGAGACTGTGATAACACATCTGCCTTGACATTCTTCTGACCAGGACGGAAATGCAACTCAAAGTCGAAGCAAGCAAAAAACAGGGACCACCTGGCCTGTCAGAGGTTGAGTCTCCCGGTTGACTGAATGTATTCCAGGTTCTTGTGGTCTGTAAAGATTGTAAATGGATGGATAGCCCCCTCCAGCAGATAGCGCCACTCTTCCAGGGCCATCTTGATGGCTAACAGTTCCCGATCTTTGATAGAATAGTTGCACTCGGCAGGAGAAAAGGCCTTAGAAAAGAATCCGCAGGAGACCAACCGACCAGAAGAAGATCTCTGAGACAGCACTCTGCCCGCCCCCGTGGAAGATGCGTCCACTTCCAGGACAAATGGTTTGTTCGCCTAGGGCCGATGTAACACAGGCGCAAAAGCTCATTTTAGGTTTAGAAAGGCTTCTTCGGCCTCCGGAGACCAGGCTGCGGGGCTGACTCCTTTCCAAGTGAGGCACGAGATTGGCTTGGTCAGAGACGAGAAATGTGGGATAAACTGTCAGCAGTAGTTGGCAAATCCGAGGAAGTGTTGGATAGCCTTTATCCCTACCAGACCAGATCACGCTGGTGATCTAGTGGCCGCGGATGATGAGACATGGAGGAAGGCCTGATTAAAAACTATGCTCAATTTAAAGGAGCGGGTCTCCTAGACTTGGAACGCCCATAAACTTAGTGTATGGGCTGGCAAACATTTCCCCTGTGGGGTACACCTCAACCTTTTTCAGAACAAGTATTTTACGCACAGCATAACCACCCATCCTTGTTAGGATTTCGACACTGGCTATAGCAGCAGGGAACACGTTAACGCTGGTGATCTAGAGGTGGCGGATGATGAGACGTGGAGGAAAACCTGTTTAAAAACTATGCCCAATTTAAAGGAGCCCGTCTCCTAGACTTGGAATGCCCATACATGACAAACATTTCCCCCTGGGGGTAGATATCAACATAGTGTGTACATTTTTTTTAGGGGCATCATAAACACCTTGCAAAACTGTAACAGGGTTCTTACGCAGTTGCTGCTGGGAGGGTGCATGTTTTTAGTAACAATATGGAGGACGAATTGTTGGATGAAGTATTGAAGTAATCTTTGAAAGGGGCATGGTGATGACAGAAATGGCAAAGTACATGATTAATAACAGCAGTGGCTATGGGAGGTATGAGATCCAGGATACAGCCAACAATGATTCGCCGTTTAGCCACCATCAATTACCAGAATTGGTTTCATGCCCGTTTGAAGATTGGTGTAACAGATGTGCGTGTGAGACTCGGCCTAAGAAATGCCCATCCAAAATATGTTGCCAAAGACGCACGTGTCTGTATAAAGGGTAAAGTGCAACATGTTTATGAGATGCTGTATTAGAGAAAGCAGATCAGTGTTGGAGGAAAACCAAACAAACTAATGGATGCTCGTGAAAAACTAAGTTTAAAGAGGAGTGCACCATCCGTAACTATAAACACACCCGTGGCACAAGCTTTTTCATCTTCACCCATACATATTACCAATAATATTCTAATGTTCCAGTCTAAAATTAATTGTCCTAGTGTAACGAACACTGTTTAAGGAATGGCATAAAACGTACATAACCACGACCCTTGGAAACACCTGATTTCCTCTCTACAACATATGGACAAGGATGGTATTGATGACGACTTAGAAATTTACCACATCCACACCAATAAGATGAAGATCGCAGCTGCAAAAAATGTGCAAAGAAGGCAGTGAATGTCTGGAAAATCATTTTCTCTAGGGCAAAGTTTACCTTTTACTAAAGTGGTATTGAATGAGGCATACACAGCTCTCAGGGGTACTCAGCGTGAGATGCTTGAAAGATGATGTATTCTGATTTGTCCATGTCCACTTTGTGAAAGTGAGCAGAAAAGAAGGATGATATAGCGGGAAGACGAGTGATTTTGGTCAGTAAGGAGGTGATGTCAGGTACAGATAGGTAGATCTGCGTGTGATCGGCGTAGTGATGATATTGCAAACCGTGCCATTACATCAGCTGTCCCAGGCTGAAGGTGTAAATGGAGAAGAGTAGGGGTCCTAGAACAGAGCCTTGGGGAACACCGAAAGACAGGTGTCGAGGTGAGGAGGTGGTGTGGGAGAGGGAGACAATGAAAGTCCCCCTACCAGTCTAGTTGTTTTTTAAAGATTCTGCTGATAACCTCAAAAAGGACATTTGCAACACCGGCCATGGCTGCATCAGCAGGGGTAATAAAACTACCAGCCTTACTACCACCAGCATGATCAGGCACATGACAGCAAAGCACCCAACTTTGTTGGTTGAACACCAGGCTCCATGAACAGTGTCTGCGGGTGATACCACTGCTTCGTCCGCTTTTGTGCATGCAAGCCAATCCCCTGTCCACGGTGCATGAGAATATGCCTCCGGCCCTGGGCAATAGGGAGGCAGTAAAGTGCAGGGCAGAGAGGAGAGGCTGTGGAATAATGGAGGGCCATTGGATTACTCTGGAAGCAGAGTTTTGGATAGATTTGAGTGGTGCAAGAGTGCTATAGGGGAGGTTATATAGAGGTTGCAATAGTTGAGGCGGGAGATCATGAGGGCGTGCACAAACATTTTTGAATTTTCTTGGAATGTACAGATCCAGGAAATGTTTTTGAGTTGTGGCTGAGACAGCTGAATCCACAGCCAGGCATGGTTGTGTGTGACAATGGCTGGAACCTGGTGGCTGATCTATGGTGAGGCAAGCTCACAGATGTGCCATGCCTGGCTCATGTGCTTAACCAAATTGGTCAACATTTTTTGAAAAGTGACATGGAGCTGGCAGATCTGCTCGGAAAAGTGCAACGCTCTAAATACCCATTTTAGAAAGTCAGCTACAGCTTCATCTTATCACGGGGCAGTAGGAAAAAAACAGGAGACGTGGAACCTGGGCCCCTGAACTGCCCCTCAGGCTAAGGAGGTGCCCTAATATTCCTTAACTTGGGGGTACACTTGATGGTAGTGAGACCCAAGTCCCCGACCTGTCCCTATCTCCTGTTTAGCCCTGTGCTAAACCCCACAACCCCCTCCCCAGGAGGTGAGACAGGGAAAAAGTGTACTGCACCAACAACATGAAAAGAAAGATAAAACAGACACCACGGGATTAAAGCAACTTAAAAACAAAACTTAGCTTGCTCTGCTGCAATGCTCCTGGACAGCAGAGTTAGCCACTTGACCACATTCAGCTGAAGCACCACTGCTCCTCTCTTCAGCAGCATCACAACTGCTCCAGATAAGCTGAACCCCCTCTGCACCAGGTAGATTCAGTCTTCACCACGGTTGGTTTCCAAATGAACTGTATTACCAACAGTCAGCTGGTGTACCAGGTGACCTTATATAGGAAGATGGGAGTGGTCCCCACCTGCTGACTAGCTAAACATGTAGTAACACCAGAGGCCACCAGGGGCAAAAACTGACATTAACCTCCGTTGGCCTGAATGGAAAAAAGGTTATATATGAGGATCCAGATCTGACATCGGTCAAAAATGGATTGTGACACATCTGCTCTTGCCGTGATTCAGCAGCGCTTGCAGCTTCTGGCTCAACGACTGGTGTGTGATGCCCCCAGGCCTTGGAACTCTACACTGCAGATGTTGGAAAGGATTTGGGAGCAGAAGAGGGCAGTTGGTGAATAATCTACTAGCATCAACAAGGTTGTTGGTATTCAGATCTGTCTTCACACATAACGTGTGTAGTGGACATGGATGTCTGACATATGTAACATCCTCCAAAACTTTAACGAATCAACAAAGAGGGTGGGCATCAATAACACCATAATTAACGTCTCCATCCTACTTATCTGTGTTCTAATTTGAAGACTGAGAGTGATTATAGAGCGAAAACATATTTACAGTTTAACAGTTTCAAACACAACAGTCCTAAGTAGCAGCCATAACAATAATCCAATAATTAAACCAAAACAAAACTACCCTGCTGGTGACAGCTTACAATCTACACTAAGTAACAATGATAACAATAATTGAACCCAAAGAAAACAATCCTGCTCCTGACTACTTACAATCTAAAATGAGGAGGGGGAGATAAAAAATTCAGTGGTGTATTTACAAGAAGGTATTTACAATGATGTTTGTACAATGATATTACTGAGGTTAGTTCTAAGTGTTGGAGGCCTGAGGACAAGGAGGAGGAGGAGAGCATGGTCAGTCATCCTCTTGGTGAGGACACGGAAGTATTGACTGTTAGCAGTCTTGCACGCATGACTGAGTATATGTTACACTGCCTTTCCCGTCACCCTCACGTTATCAAAATTTTGGGTGACCGGGCAATACTGATTGGTGACATTTCTAGACCCACGCTACAAGGAGAACTTTACATCTCTTATTCCAAAGGCAGACAGGTGTACTAAAATGTTGGAGGAACAGAGGGCCCTTCTTGCGGAATTATTAAAAAAATTCAGATCTGAAAACGCTGGCAGCAGAGGTCAAAGTTTGTTGGCCAAGCAAGGAGTACAGGTGAGAGATACACAACTCCAAGCCAGCAAAGACAGTGGAACACTGGCAAAGTTTGGGGAGAGTTTAATCAGGCCCTCCCATCGCCCTGTCCCTGAGGCGCAGGGGACTCTCACGTGGAGTGCAAGTTTTTGAAAATGCTGAGGGAGTACCTTGCTGACAGTACCAACATCCTCTGTCATTCCTCTGTGCCTTCTAATTATTGGTTATCCAAGGTGAACACGTGGTATGAACTGGCTCTCTCTACTGTGCACGTGCACTGTACTCATGGTCAAGGAGCGCATGGCGCCTCGCTCTCTGGCAGTTACTGGGCAAACAATGCCTTTGTAAATGGCAGTACTGCTTTTAGTGGCAGGAGACAATGGGAACTGTCCTTTGCAGCGCCACTGCTCTAAGGACGGAGCACGCTACTTAGCCTCCTATGCGCTGCTTGTTCACACCAAAAATCTTTCTCTTTTAAGCTGACCCCATGCCACTAGGTCACCAGGTCTGTCTGCTGCATTTTGCTGCAGTGTCGGCGCTTCGGGTGCATAGTGCACTGCCCCCCCTGCTGCTCACATGGTCACAGCTGGGGACTCACTCCTGCTTTGCTTTTTTTCCCCTCAGCTTCTGGCCAGGTTCCCTGTCTAAACACGATCCCTCTTTCTGTGTAATGGGGCCTGTCCGTTACCCTATTCCTTCTGCCGGGAAACAGGGGCCGCAGTCTTGACATTTCCGGAAACGGCGCAGCACAGGTACCCGCAGCCCGGTCATCCTGACTCCGCACATATCTGGCAAATCAGTTCTTTAATGCAAGCAGCATATAAGGCATGTACTTCCAATTTTGTACAGAAGATTGTACAGTACATCCAGAACAGTTTCAATTTGAAGGACTTTGTGGCTCATATCATTCCCCAAGATTACACTAGTTTCATACTTAAAATTTTTGGTGGAAAATAATTTCCCCACTGATAGGTTGTGTATGTTTAGAATTTTGTTACATCATTTGTGTGATTAATTATGCAAACCTATTTGGTTCACAATATAGTCATCTTTTTCTTCAAGGCTTTGGAATATAATGTTGTCAGAGTTAGAGCAACTTGTTGAAGTGTGTTTTACCTCAAATGTGAAACTATTTGTCAATTGTCATCTTTACTATTTCTCCATTCTGTGTGCGGCTAACCACCTCATTGATGTTATTGAGTTTCTTTGTCAAGAAAACAACAGGTACACCAATACCACATGCGTTTCCTATTAATTCATCATACTGCTGAAGTAGAGATGAGATTAGGGACCTACATAACATCTTGGGACTATAGTCAACATGACACTGTGCCAACACCCACTGTGGTATAGCTACCAAGTTGACATAGTTTGTACACAGCTGAACAGAGTTGTCAGGAAAAAAAAATTCCTTCAGTAACATGTTTGATAGATTGTCTAGTGGAAACACCCATATATTATTATTTAGGTATTTATATAACACCATTAATTCCATGGTGCTGCACATGACAAGGGGTTACATACATAGTAATAGATATCGTTTACCCCCCAAAAAATTACAATGACAGACTATTCCAGAGGGGAGAGGACCTTGTCCTTGCCGACTTTCATTCTGCGGGAGAATGGGAAAGAGACAGAAGGTGGTAGGTGCTGCACCTCGGGTGGTGGAGAGGCGGCTGTTCGTGTGGTGGTGTAGAAGTCACATCTCCGACCACCACGCTCTCCAATTGACATTTCTGGAAATGCATCCTAAATGTCAAAATCTCCAGTTATAGAAAATGCATTGGCTCCTTTTAAACGTCATCGTCCAACCAGTTCAGCATTAGTAGGTGAGGGCTTGTCAGAATCCTGCACAGTTACACCAGGCTTCAGTAGTTGCGAGTCCTGTCCCCGTGATCTTCAACGTTATCTTGCCATGGCTCTTCCAGGCATTATTTCATCAAGAAGATTTAGCCTTCGTAATACAGAGACAGAGTACAATACAGAGTACAACACCGCCTAAGCGTTCACCCTCTGCTACTCAGACTTTGTATCTGCGCAGTGACTGCCTCTAGGCTGAAGATGATGATGGTGGTAGTAGTTGGAGCATTCAACACAGTCATGAAGCTGCCATAACAACTTGAAATAGAAATCTTTTTACCGACATACCCCACTGTAATTTTTTTTTTTATAAAAAAGAGTGCTGGATATAACGAGAGTGACAGACTGCCCAAAAAAGGGAATTTAGGCCTAAACTGCCTCAATTTTTGGCACACGGATGTATGAGGCATGTCACAGCTAGAACCCACTGTAAAATTTGGCCTGTTTTTAAAAATAATGCAACATAGTGCTTTATATAACTTGATTACCAGACAGGAAAACACTGGAGTACCGGCCTAAAATCCAAAAAAAATTTTATCACACGGATGTATGAGGCGTGTCACAGATATACCACACTGTAATATATGTTTTTTTTTGTTTTGGTGGATGCAAAAGAGTGTTGGATATAACGAGAGTGACAGACTTCCCAAAAAAGGGAATTTAGGCCTAAACTGCCTCACCTCACCTCTATCTGTCACAGATAGATCCCACTGTAAAATATGGACTGTTTTTTAAAATAATGCAACATAGTTCTGTATATACTGTACCTTGAGTACCAGACAGGAAAACACTGGAGTACCAGCCTAAAATCCACAAATTTTTATCACACGGATGTATGATGTGTGTCACAGTAAAATATGGTTTTTTTTTTAGTTTGGTGGATGCAAAAGAGTGCTGGATATAACGAGAGTGACAGACTGCCCAAAAAAGGGAATTTAGGCCTAAAATGCCTCCATTTCTGGCACACGGATGTATGAGGTGTGTCACAGATAGACCCCACTGTAAAATGTGGCCTGTTTTTTAAAATAATGCAACATAGTGCTGTATATACTGTAAGCACTGTGACACCCAAGACAAAAAAAGAAAACTGCCGTAAAGTGGCCAAACTTTGAGCACGCACAGATATGAACTGGCACGGAGATACCACTACGACAAATGTGTGTGGCCTGTAATTTTTTTATTTTTTGGCTAAATAGTGCTGTATGTAAGTACAGTGCCAGGCAGCAAATAAAATTGTATTTAGGGCTAAAAAGACCAAAATTTTTAGCAGATGGAAGGATGAGGCATGTCACAAATATACCACATTGTAAAATATGTGGCCTGTATGTACTTTCTGGGGGGTTCAGCAAAATAGTGTCAAGAAATTCTGTAAGACACTCAAAAAAAAATCTACTCAACCATACCACATAAAAATTAAATATTTCTCTGCGCACTCAAAAGGGATGTTTGGGACCCCTTTAAAATTGCTGGATTTTCACGATGTGCTATGAAAAGGATCTGGCTGTATTGTGCACTGTCAAAAAGCAAATGAAGGAAAAAAAAGTGCTCTGGATTGCTTTGCAATAAAAGAAAAGCTCTATTAGCCCTGGCCAAATTTTTTTTTAAAGGCGATTACACCTGGGGCTAGGTATATACGGCCAATATATCCTACAGGTAGCAGCAGCAGCACCAGAACACAGGAAGGGAATGGACCCTCTTGATGTATGCCATGATCTATATACTAATTATGCAAATTGTCTCTTCAGAGAGGAAGAGGACTAGAACTCTAGTGCCACCTATTGGAGGTAGCAATCGTAAAAGTCAATGTTGACCCTTTAACGAGCCTTCTTACATGACTTAGGATAAAAGCCAAGCCAGAATCTCCATTTGCAGATACTGTGTTTCGGGGTACTGCCCCTCATCAGTGCAAAGTGGGAGATCTGCCTTGAGAGAGGCATCTGACCGATATCCAAGAAGTATCATTTCTCCTTGCGGAGAATGACATGCTAAGCATGTCGAGGTGAGGAGACTTAAAGCCGCAATGCTCCTCTGGGAAATATGCTAATTATGCAAATTGTCTCTTCAGAGAGGAAGAGGACTAGAACTCTAGTGCCACCTATTGGAGGTAGCAATCGTAAAAGTCAATGTTGACCCTTTAACGAGCCTTCTTACATGACTTAGGATAAAAGCCAAGCCAGAATCTCCATTTGCAGACACTGTGTTTCGGGGTACTGCCCCTCATCAGTGCAAAGTGGGAGATCTGGCTTGGCTGTGAGAGAGGCATCTGACCGATATCCAAGAAGTATCATTTCTCCTTGCGGAGAATGACATGCTAAGCATGTCGAGGTGAGGAGACTTAAAGCCGCAATGCTCCTCTGGGAAATATGCTAATTATGCAAATTGTCTCTTCAGAGTCTCCTCACCTCGACATGCTTAGCATGTCATTCTCCGCAAGGAGAAATGATACTTCTTGGATATCGGTCAGATGCCTCTCTCACAGCCAAGCCAGATCTCCCACTTTGCACTGATGAGGGGCAGTACCCCGAAACACAGTCTCTGCAAATGGAGATTCTGGCATGGCTTTTATCCTAAGTCATGTAAGAAGGCTCGTTAAAGGGTCAACATTGACTTTTAGGATTGCTACCTCCAATAGGTGGCACTAGAGTTCTAGTCCTCTTCCTCTCTGAAGAGACAATTTGCATAATTAGCATATTTCCCAGAGGAGCATTGCGGCTTTAAGTCTCCTCACCTCGACATGCTTAGCATGTCATTCTCCGCAAGGAGAAATGATACTTCTTGGATATCGGTCAGATGCCTCTCTCACAGCCAAGCCAGATCTCCCACTTTGCACTGATGAGGGGCAGTACCCTGAAACACAGTGTCTGCAAATGGAGATTCTGGCTTGGCTTTTATCCTAAGTCATGTAAGAAGGCTCGTTAAAGGGTCAACATTGACTTTTAGGATTGCTACCTCCAATAGGTGGCACTAGAGTTCTAGTCCTCTTCCTCTCTGAAGAGACAATTTGCATAATTAGCATATTTCCCAGAGGAGCATTGCGGCTTTAAGTCTCCTCACCTCGACATGTTTAGCATGTCATTCTCCGCAAGGAGAAATGATCTATATACACACATACAGTGCCTGCAGGCCTTCCACTGATGTGTATAGAGCAACATACACTACCTTGCCTACCTAACAGTGGAACCTATATACTCCAGAATTAGTCCTTAGAAGGACTGTTGGTTTATCTGGATTTCAGTAGTTTATGATGGTAGACCCCACACTGACTAATAAATCCCCAATTCTGACCCTATCTCGGCAGCAGCTCTCCCTACACTATCTAAATCCGGAGCTGAATGCGCCAAGCAGGGCTGCGTCCAGTCTCTTATACACTCTTATACACCTGATGATGCTGTGCGGCCAGCCACTCACTGCACGACCACAGCAAAGATGGCTGTGGCGTTTCATTGCCTGGCAAACAATCCCTGCATCGTGATTGAGTCTCTAAAGTCTGCCAAAAAAGCTGGGTGGAGACCCGAGTTCCCGTAAATGCTCGGTGCGTGCCGAGTACACCGAGTACCGTGATACTCGGGCGAGTAACGAGTAGTGGTGAGCACATTCGCTCATCACTAATGAAGAGGTAAGCTGTAGACTGGACCAAGGTGAGTCACTGCACGTGGTATATCTTGATTTTTCCAAAGCGTTTGATACCGTGCCACACAAGAGGTTGGTACACAAAATGAGAATGCTGGGTCTGGGGGAAAATGTGTGTAAATGGGTAAGTAACTGGCTGAGTGATAGAAAGCAGAGGGTGTTTATATATGGTATATTCTCTAACTGGGTCGCTGTGACCAGAGGGGTACCGCAGGGGTCGGTGTTGAGATCTATTCTCTTCAACATATTTATTAACGATCTCGTAGAAGGTTTACACAGTAAAAAATGGATATTTGCAGATGATACAAAACTATGTAAAGCAGTCAATACAAAAGAAGATAGTATTCTGCTACAGATGAATCTGGATATGTTGGCAACTTGGGCCGAAAGGTGGCAGATGCGATTTAACAATGATAAATGTAAGGTTATATACATGGGAAGACGGAATCAATATCACCATTACACACTGAACTCAAAACCTCTGGGTAAATCTGACATGGAGAACAACTTAGGGATCTTAGTTAATGATAAACTTACCTGGAGCAGCCAGTGCCAGACAGCAGCTGCCAAGGCAAATGGGATCATGGGGTGCATTAAAAGAGGTCTGGATACACATGATGAGAGCATTATACTGCCTCTGTAGAAATCCCTGATTAGACCGTACTTGGAGTACTATGTACAGTTTGGGCACTGATGCTCAGGAAGGATATAATGGAACTAGAGTGAGTACAAAGGGGGGCAAAAAAATTAATAAAGGGGATGGGGGAACTACAATACTCAGAGAGATTAGCAAAATTAGGATTATTTCGTCTAGAAAAAAGACGACTGAGGGGCGATCTAAAACCATGTATAAGTATATAAGGGGACAATACAAATATCTCTCCGAGGATCTGTTTATACCAAGGAAGGTGACAGTCACAAGGGGGCATTCTCTGCATCTGGAGGAGAGAAAGTTTTTCCATCAACATAGAAGAGGATTCTTTACCGTTAGGGCATTGAGAATCTGGAATTCCTTGCCTGAAGAGGTGGTGATGGCGAACTCAGATGAGGGTATCAAGAGATGTAAAAAATTATTATTATTCCGGCACTCAATATATTGCTGGTCAGAAAGGATTTTATTTCAGTAGAAATTTATTCACGAAATAATTGTGGGGGAATCCCAATAAAGTCACAAAAGGATCCCAAAATAGCGCTAGGGAAATGGTGTAGAAAACCGCCAGTGGAAATGCGCAAATTTCTACTTATATAATCCGTCTGATGAAGGTCATTGAAGACCGAAACGTTATATTTTGGATTATGAAATTGAAATAAAATCCTTTCTGACCAGCAATATATTGAGCGCCGGAATAATAATAATTTTTTACATATATTGAAAGGGAGTGGTAACCCTTCCTCCAGGCACCACCTAATCAAGGAGTGACGTGTCATTTTGAATCTAGAGGGTATCAAGAGAGGCCTGGATGTCTTCTTGGAGCGTAACAATATTTTTTCTTGAGGCTGAACTGGACGGACAAATGTCTTTTTTGAGCCTTGCTAACTATGTTACTATGCTACTTTGTTATCTTACTATGTTATTGCAGGGGGAGATGGGCATTTAAATGGCACTGCCTCCTGGCTCCCATTTTGTAAATGCTGCTGTCAGAGATTGACAGCTTGACTCCACTTTCAGCTGTTAAAGGCAAAAGATGGCTGAATAACACAGCCATCATCTATTGGAAAGATGCCTGCATCAAAGACAGGGACCTGACATATGACGCACCAGTATGTCTTGTTACGGCTCGGCAAGCTTCCAGGAGTGGACCCTTTGGGTCGTTGTACCGAGTTCCCCACTGGGTGAGCGAGCCAGGTGGAACCAACCCCTATACATGGATCATATGGAGCAGGCCCAGGGGGTTCAAATACCAGGACAGCTGAAACCAAGAGGGATGGCTCGTAGAGAAGCAGAGAAATACCACCAAGGCTAAGACAGCCGCAGGGGAAGCATCAAAGGACAGGTACGGGGAAAGCCGAGCTGATGAGGAGGACTAGATGCAAGGACGGCATACGTGGGACCTCAGGAAGAGACATGCAAGGAAGTAGCTGGGCCGAGGGTAGAAACAGGACTGGCGAAGGACAGGAAATGCAGAACTGGGTAGGGGCCATGGACACCAGGATGGGACGAACAAAGGAGGCAGGGAGAAACCAGAGCTGAGGGTACACAAGCAGGGAAAATGGATAAATCTCTGTTAGCAAAAACACAGGCCTAACAACGGGTAAGAGTATACGAAGATCAGGCGCGTCCGCTAAAGGAAAGTGACCTGATATACATGGAGACAGCAGCCTATTAGTCCGGTGGTGCCTCCGGGTCAGGACACCGCCGCAGATCAAAGAGATGACGAAGCGCACTGGAGATACACACTGCGAGCTCTGACCAGTGAGACGCTGCGACGCTGGAGCAGGAAGATGAGTACCCAGGAGTGGGGCAGTGGGTGTAATATGTCATATGTTGGGAAGGGGTTAAAAGGTTTGGCTACTCCTTTGATATCATGTACTGTTTAGTGACCACAGCTGAGGATTGCTGATCAGCTCTTATTCAACTAAAAAAAGGATAGGTCATCAGTACCTAAGTAGTACACAAGCTTTTTTTTGTAGCTCTTGGCCAGGGCCACTAAGTAGTGTGCAAAGCTGTGCTCTGATTACACTGTTTATATCTGGCCACTGCTGGAGCTGATATAAGGTGCTTCAGTGTTAAGCCCCCGTTACACATAACGATGTCCCAGCGATCCCACCAACGATCCGACATGATGGGATCGCTGGGACATCATTAGGCTTATCGCTGGTGAGCTGTCACATAGACAGCCCCAGCGATCAGGACCAGAGACGCTGGTTTCTAATGTAAACGTCAGGTATCCAGGAGCCGCGGTTCCTGGATACCCGCTGTTTACCTTGGAAACCGGTGTACACGCTGGTTTCCAAGGTAAACTTCAGTTATCTAAGAGCTGCGCGACTCCTGGATACCCGCTGTTTACCTTGGAAACCAGAGTGTACGCCGGTTTCCAAGGTAAACAGCGGGTTTACAGGAGCCGCGGCTCCTGGATACCCGATGTTTACATTAGACACCAGCATCCAGCGTCGCTGATCGCTGGTCTCTCGCTGCCACACGCAGCGATGCGCGCTGGCCAGCGGGAGACCAGCGATCAAAAAACGGCCCTGGCTGATGCTGCATGAACAGCGATAACCGGCAGGGGGGGCGGTCGCTGATCCCTGTCACACACGATGATCTCGCTGGCGAGATCGCTGATGTGTCACAAAATCAGCGATCTCGCTAGTGAGATCACTGTGTGTGATGGGGCCTTTAGACTCCCACAGTATCTGATGCTAATTACCATCAGTATTCTCTGGATGAGAGATCAATACCTATGTAGTGGACAACCTTTTTTAACGACAACCAGATAAAGCCACTTAAATATCTTTGAAAAGCAAATAATGAAATAATTACAGAAATGGGTTATTCATGGCATTCTAAGTCCAAATGACTGGCACAATAATCTAACTCTCTCAGTTCTACTGGCTGCCAAAGTCAAGAGAAGTGTTCACACTGCAGTTTAATCCTATATATGAGAAGTGGTAGTAAGAGAGTTGGCCAATAGTTGTAGAAAATAAAAATAAATCATAGTTGTACTATTTTAATATGAATGGTATGTTTTTGGTTTTTGAATTAATTTTATTTTTACAACATAACACTAATGAGATTAGTCATCTCACTTAATTTAATTCATAACACAGCAATTCAGTTTCAGTCTAGACTCACATGCTGAACTGGACTTATTCTTTCCACCTGAGTCATTTCATTAATTTCATACTAATGAATTAGGCCTCATTACAGTGCTACCAAAGGTAAATGTAAAGAAAGGCAATTGCTTGTAATTCCCTAAGCCAGACAAGGAGATTTACATCAGTCATGGGCAACCGGCAGCCTACAGGTTGCATTCAGTTCTTGGGATTCAGCACTGTTGATCCTTGCTCTCCTCTGTCCTGTGTTGAAGTATTCAACAGTAGCAGGATTATTCTGTAAAGGAACTGTGTTGAGCAGATGGCACTGCGTTAATTAATTTTGATAATAATGTGCTGTTTGACCTTTTGTTTTGCAAGTTTTACTTCTTGTAATTCTCCATGATGATCATGAAAAAGATAATGGTTGCTGTGTGACCCAATTAAAAAAGGTCCCCACAATAACTGAGTCCTGAATGGTTCTGCTGGATGCTGAAATCTGGAGCGCCATCTAACTTTCATACAGAGTACAAATCATTAGTACTATTAAAGGGAACTTTTCAACACAAAAATGCAGTACAATCTGTAGGCATCATGTTATAGAGCATGGGGAGCTGAGTAGATTGCTATATAGTTTTGTGAGAAAACATTCAGTATAACCTGTATTTTAATAATTTAATCATCTGCCTGTCACGGATAACACCAGAGATATCACGCATATCCCACCGCTGCCACCAATTTGTCAGGGAGATGCAACTCCGCTGCCTCCAGTTGTCAGGACAATTATGCAATTGACTGACCAGGGATGGACGAGGCTGCGGTGACTTCCACTAGTAGGCCGGATATAGTGGAACTCACAGTGAGGGTATGGTATATACACCTCCAACTCCAATGCATGGAATATATATGTTCCCCAATACGATCACTGCCAACTCCACAATAACAAAAGAAACTACTCGCTACCACCTCCAATAATTTATACAGATGATTGGACACCCATTACAGGTAGAACATGGCTTCAGGGGTGTGATTTACAGAGTAAGAGGAGAGGAGCTATTCAATTTTATGTATTTAATCCAGAAAGGTAGGCATGCTTTATAAAAAAAATATACAAAGATGTTACAAAATGGGAACAAAACAATATGGTATGTACAATTACATAAAATAGAAGGGATAACAAAAGAAAAGTACTAAACGTGTCACGGAAATGCCTCAGAGCTTGCTTAGCGGAGCAACGTACTTTTTAGGAAAATGAACAGAACCACAGAAAGCTGACCTTCCAGCACTAACAAAAGACCAAAACCCAAACTCTAACTTTTATTAGATCAAAGTTACTCCCCTTGGTGAGTTCATATGAGGGATGTTGTAGGATATGCTAGGCCTCTTAGAAGCTTATGAGATCCCCAACTTTCAGGCTAGCTTCGCCCCTGGAGGTGGGAGACATTGTTGTCACGTTTTTAACTTTATATAGAGATGAAGTCTGGCATGGATAGTATCATCCATCTGTTGATATTAAATTGGATGCATTTGTCTTTTTTTACGGTGATGTGAGTGAAAGCGTAATGTACGTCCCTTAACTACATTGTCGAAAATATATCTACACTAAATTTTGGATAGATGTAAACCCCAATATTCAATACTGACCACTGGCTCCAGAAAGTTTGAGACCAGTGCTTTGAACAGAGGAAGCTCTTGTCTCGGAATTGACTGAATATACAAATCCTAGGCTTATTGTCTGGTTCTCAGAGCAGATCTCTGCTGTAATTACCTGGTTAATGCAGGAGGTCTTACTTTATTGGAGGTTGAAGTATATGCTCTCTCTCACTCCCCCAGTCATAATTAGTTTCTCACTTCCCCATGTATAATTAATCCCATATGTTCATTGTGAGGCTTATATGTCCCTTCTCTGGAGATGTATCCATGGATTTTATAATTGTTATATTTTTTCTCTATGACTCTGAACTTTCTGGGACTTTTGCTCCAGTGGGAGGTCCTATCAGTGATTGACACCTATCTCTGTATGCACTGTTATACAAATAAAGCTGTTTGTCACTGATAAGACTGCCCACTGGACCAATATCCTAGAAAGGGCAGAATATTAAATGATTAAAACACAGATTATCCTGAATTTTTTCCACAAAAAACTATATATCAATCTGCTCCACTCCACCTGCTCTATAACATGCTGCCTGCAAATTAAAATGGATTTCAATGGTAAGAAATAACATTTAAAGGGGTTTGTGGTTTCCTCAAATGTATAAATATTTTATAAATTTAACAATATATACTTTGCATTTTGTGTAATTTCTTATACACAGTTGATGCACATCCCTGATCTTCTTAACGTAAATAAAACTAGTTGTAATGTCACTGTGGATTAATCAGCAAAAAATAATTGTGATATTTTCACAGCTTATCTGACCGAGAATTGGATGTCACAACTATTTCCCTGGGTAAAGAAAAAAAAAATGTATCTTTGTACTGTGTTAGCCACTAGACCCACAGTCATCTCCTCTTCTCTGTTTTAGGCAGCCCCAAAATCTAAACCACATCATTGTCAGAAGCTCCCTGTCCTCTCCAACAACATGAACCTTTCCCTGCAACCAGAAAAAATATAAAACCTGTCCATTTATAATGACAGCAGACAAGATAAAGATTCCCATCTTACATCAGGACTACAAGATCCCAGGTACTTTCAGTTGCATATATCTAATGTAAAGTACTCAATTATGCCCAACTGGTGGTCTGTATGTGGGTGAGACCGGCAAAAATGTAGAAAAAGGATGTATTTGTCACACAATAAAAGAAAAAAGAATAGATCTACTCATGGCCAAACATTTTTGTAGCCCTGGTCACAGCATGATGTGCATGAAATTGCTGGTATTCAAAAGTAATTGCAAATCTCAGACAGAAGAATCTGGGAGTTCAAAGTTATGAAACCTTTGACCCACTCAGAGCAGGAATGAATGTGTCACATGGATTTATGTATTCTACATCAATTAAGGAATGTACTCCTCAGACTATTTGGGGGCATCACAACCCTAGACCAGACCTAAATCAGAGGACAATAAAATGTTCAAACTCTTGTCTGCGAACTGCTCCAATATTTACTGCCACAACTGTTATTCATAGTCCAACATTGATAGCTCTGCTTCACATCATTTGTCTTATTTACTGCACTATTCTGTGTTCTGTTGTGTATAAATATGTGATTTTGTGTTATACGCTACCTGATGAAGAGACCTGTGTAATCTCAGAAGCTTGCAATTTATTAAAATCTTTTCAGAAAATCATTAAAAGTTATTAACCACTGAAGACTTTGAAATGTTACTACAGTGGGTACGGAAAGTATTCAGGCCCCTTTAAATTTTTCACTTTTTGATTCATTGGAGCCATTTGGTAAATTCAAAAAAGTTCATTTTTTTCTCATTATTGTACACTCAGCACCCCATCTTGATGGATAAAAACAAATGCAGAAATTTTTGCAAACTCTCATCATCAAAAATAGGGAGGACCCTCGCAATTTTTTTCTTTTATTTATTTGCACAAGCATCGACTGGTGAATGCTCTCATCATCGTACACGTGGTTTCACTGATAGGAGTGACAGTAGGTGTACGATGAAGAGAACATTCATCAGCCGATGTTAGCGCAAAATAAATGAAAGAAAAAAATGTCATGGGTCCCCCCTTTTTTGGTAACCAGACCAGGAAAAACTGACAGCTGCAAGCTGCAACCCCCAGCTGTCAGCTTTGTTATTGGCTGATTATCAAAAATAGAGGAGTTTCCACTCATTTTTTAAAATTATTTAAATAAACAATGAAAAAAACGGCATGGGGTCCCGTCATTTTTGATAACCAGCCAAGCTAAAGCAGACAGCTGGGTGCTGGTATTCTCAGACTGGAAAGGGGTCATGCATGTTGGCCCTGCCCAGCCTTAAAACAACAGCTCGCAACCACTCCAGAAAAGGCTCATTTATTTGATGTGCCAATTCTGGTGCTTTGCATGGCTCTTCCCACTTGCCCTTGTGTGGTAGCATGTGGGGTAATATTTGTGGGGTTGATGTCAGCTTTGTAATGTCAACTGACATCAAGCCCAGGGGATAGTAATGGAAAGGCGTCTATAAGATGTCCCCATTACTAACCCCGCAATCAAAAGTAAGAAAGACACACACAGAAAAAAGGTCTGTAATTGAATTAAACACACAGAAAAACTCCTTTATTTGAAATAAACACTCCCTACCCTCTTTTACCATTTATTAGTGTAAAATTACAAATAATAAAACACCATATTCCTCACCTCTCCAACAGCAATCCATTTGTCCCATGAAGAGGCCAACTCAGTTGCATCTGGATTGCATGGCTAAGCTGTGGCATGATGCGACCGCTCAGCGATGAATCCAGGAGACACTGAGCTGAGCCTGAGAGCACAGCTTCAGTGACCTGCTGTGACATCATTGAGGTTTCTGTGTGTGTCTTTCTTACTTTCAATTATGGCTAGAAATGGAGGCATCTTATAGACGCTTTTCCATTACTAACCTCATAGCTTGAAATCAGCTGACATTACAAAGCTGACATTAAACCAACAAATATTACCCCACTTATCACCACACCAGGGTAAGTGGGAAGAGCTGAGCAAAGTGCCAGAATTGGAGCATCTAATAGATGCTCGTTTTCTTGGGCAGTCCCAAGCTTGCTATTTTTAGGCTGAGGTCCAATATACATGGCCCCTTGCCAGTCTGAAAATACCAGCCACTGGTTATCAAGGATTGAGGGGCCCACGCCATTTTTTAATTTTATCTATTTATTGCACAGGCAGCGGCTGATTATTGCTCTCATCATCGTATGCCTGCTCTCTCTGCTGTCAGCGAGACCAGATGTAGGATGAAGAGTACTACCTGTGACTGGTAGTAACCTTTTTAATGCTGGTCACAGCTGCTGCCTCACACACTGTCATCTGTATGACAGTGTGGGAACCACAGCGCTCTGACCACCAGCGGTAATGAACTTAATGCCGATCAGAGCTGGTGTTTCTCGTGCTGTCACACAAATGACAGCATGGGAAATGCCAGATGTTCAGGCTGCCAAACCCGAACAGTAACATGGACTTCAGGGAGAAGTCCATGGACACTAGATGTTTGGTACGGACTCCAAAATTTACCGTTCGATTTTGCGCATCCCTATTTGTGGACTTGTGATATCAAAGCAATAACCTCATTTTCTCACATTTTTGATATCACAAAAGCTGACAGTTTACATGACTGTAACTCACTTGTGACATCACAAGGAGCTTCCTTAATTGTGATGAGAGAGTATACGTGTTGCTCGGCTCCTAGACAGGCTGAATACATGTGGGTATTGCCTGTTTGTTTGGAATTCCACACATGAATTCAGGCTGTCCAGCAGCCGCAAATCATGCTAAATCTCAGAGCACGCCAAAATACTTGGAGATCACCTGAGCATGCTCGGGAAAACCCGAGCAATGAGTATACTCGCTCATCACCATTCCTTAACTCATGCAAATTGCCTCTTCAGAAAGGAAGAGGTTTAGAACTCTAGTGCCATCTTGGAAGTACAGTAGCAACCCTAAAAGTCAATATCAACCCATTAACGAGCCTTGTCATATGACTTAGGACAAAAGCCAAATCAGAATCTTGATTTGCAGACAGTGTTTTGGGATTTTGCCCCTCATCAGTGCAAAGTATGAAATCTGATTTGGCTAGGTGAGAGGCTTAAGACTGGGATCTAAGGAGTAACATTTCTTATTGTGGAGAGTGAGAAGCCAGACCTGGCATGTCAAAGTGAGGAGATTTATATACGCCATGCATGCTCTTCTGGGAGATTAAATATGCAAACTGCCTCCTCAGAGAGGAAGAGGACTAGAACTCTAGTGCCACCTATTGGAAGTAGCAATCCTGAAAGTCAATATTGACTCTTTAACGAGCCTTACCATATGACTTAGGATGAAAGCCAGACCAGAATCTCAATTTGCAGACGTGGTGTTTTGAGGTATTGCCCTTCGTCAGTGCAAAGTATGAGATCTGATTTGGCTAGGTGAGAGGCTTAACACTGGGATCTAAGGGGCAATATTTCTCCTTGTGAAGACTGACACACAGGGAGGAGCAGTGGGGGGTTAAATGTGACAGAGTAAACAGTAAAAGAGCAAAATAGACTAAAGAAAGCTATTTAACAGTTATGCAGCATTGAAACGGTTAAACTGGGATTATTATAACTTATCAGTCCAGGGAAAGCATGATTGAAGGGTCTCCTTCTCTGACGTTGGCACCGACAACAGCGGCACTTGCAGTCTCTGTAGTCTCTCCTCTGAATGAAGTTGGAACCTCAGGGGTTAAAGCAAGGAGCAGGGAGACGCTGAGGACCTGATTCTCCCCTGCTCTGAGTTTCTATATGATACCCCGACTGTCTTTCCATAGGAACAATATTGCGCACACTGGGAAGTCTCTCTGCCACACTCAGGGGTTCCGGCTTGTCACTGCGGTCACCGGGACTGTGAGCTCAGGTCACTGTCTCTGCACTGTCAGGGGGGAAGTCTCCTCTGGTCACGGAGGCTACCGGGTCCACCTACTCACATACAGCGCTCTCAACGTCTTGTTCTACAGTCCCGGTCCTCTGACAGGGAGTTCTCTCTCTCTGGCAGCACAGTGCTGCAGCCTGATCTCCGTCTGGCGCGCTTTGCTTTGTGTCTGGCATGCTCTGCTCTGTGTCTTCGTGCCCTCTGCCTGCACAGCTTCCGGTCCACCACCCCTTCCCTTTTCTTACTGCCCCTAAAGTCACATGGTGCAGTCGGTCCAGGCCAGAAAATCTTCCCCCCCGGCAAACCCTGCTGTCCGGCTAGGTGGTTCCAGAATCGAAGCAGGGGAGGTAACCCCTTTTGGGCTCTTCTTCCTCTTCACCCTTTTACAGAGCGACACACATAAATTACATTTTCAGGTTTGGTAGGTTAGTGGAGGGAGGAAGCACAAGGAGTTCAGTTTTTAACAGATTCAGTTGTAGATAAATTGAAGAAATAATGTTAGAGAAAGGACAGACAATCCCTAGTATTTTGTAGTAATGTAAGGATGATGTCAGGAGAAGACTTATATAATTGAGTGTCATCAGCATAGAGATGGCTCTAAAAAACCGAATCTGCTGATGGTTTGTCCTATATGGTCGGTGTATAAAGAAAAGAGGAAAGAGCCTAGGACTGAACTTTGAGGAACCCCGACAGTAAGAGGAAGAAGAGAGGGAGAGGAGCCAGTAAATGATACAGGGAAGGAGTGGTCTGAGAGGTAAGAATCAGACCAGGAGAGAGCGGTATACTTGAGAGTAGAGATGGGCGGACCCCGGCGCGTTAGGTCGAACAGTTTAAAAAAAGTTTGGTTTCAGGTACCAGAACAGTACGTGGACCTGAACCCGAACTTGGGGGGCCCAACTATGTGCATGACAACACGGCAAACACTGCCTCTGATCGGTGTTAAAATCATTGCCAAAGGTCAGACAGCCACGGTTCCCACATTGTCAAATAACGGCGTGAGCCTGCAGCTGTGATTGGAGGTAAAAGTTTACCTACGGTCACTGGTATCGGCTGATAGAACTACTGCTCCCTTCAGCCTACGTCTGATGTCTCTAATAACAGCAGGAGAAGGCATCGGCTAATGGGAGTATTCATCAGCTGGTGCCTGCACTCTAAAAAATTATAAAAAAAACAATGTGGGTTCCCTTGTATTTTTGATAACCAGTCAGGCAAAACTGACAGCCGGGGGCTGCAACCCTCAGCTGTCAGCATTAGCAAGGCTGGTTATCAAGAAAAGAGGGGTCCCCATGCCGTTTTTATAAATTATTTAAATAAATGATTTTAAAAAATGGTGTGCAGTCCCCCCATTTTGTGACAGCCAATCAACCTAAAGCAGTCAGCAGGGTGCTGTTATTCTCAGGTTGCTAAGGGGCCAAGCATTTTGCTCCCCCAGCCTAAAAATAGCAGCCCACAGCTGCCCAGAAAAGGCGCATCTATTTGCCCGACTTCCCACTTGCCCTGTAGTTGTGGCAAGTGGGGTTCATATTTGTAGGGTTGATGTCACCTCTGTATTGTTCGGGGTAACATCAAGCCTATGGCTTAGTAATGGAGAGGTGACTATAAGATGCCTATCCATTATTAATCCTATAGTTATTTTGTAAATAAACACACAAGTATAAAGTACTTTATTTGAAATAAAAAAAAACTTTTTACCTCGTATCACAGCTTCATGCTCACACTATCATTTGACAGTGTGGGAACCGTGGCTGTCTGAATGGCGGTAATTATTTTACTGCTGATCAGAGACAGTGTTTGCCGCACTGTTATAGATATGACAGTGCAACAGTTACACGGAATTCCTAGTGAAGTCCATGTTCAGTGTCTCTGCCTGAACAGTAGGTGTTCACTTCAGTATGGACACTGATGGTTTGTCCATCTCTACTTGAGAGCGATAGAGATAAGCATAATTAAGAGCTGGTGATCTACAATATGAAATGCTGCAAAGAGATCCAGGAGAATCAGCAAGGAGTATTAGCCATTAGAGAAAGTTATTAGTAGATCAGAGCTGGACAAATTGCTGCCCAGAATCCACATCCAACCCTATGGATATTACAGGGCATCGGACTGAGACAACCAAAGGGCTGAAAACAGTGGCCCACGGGCTGCATCATGCCCTCCCCCACCGCCGCCCACTTTCTGGTGTAACCACTATCCTCATCAGACACCTTTGAATACTTTGGTGTAGAATGGAGATGCCTGTTCTTTCTTCCACCAATCAGAATGTGAAACAGCAGACACAATGATGTAATTACGTCGCATCTGCTATATGGAGAGTCAGTGTACTCAGTACAGAGCAGAGCACTGGGGTATGGGAATGTCGTAGAAAAAAAATTAAAATCCATAAAGACATCTCCAGATAGGGGACATATCAACTTCACATTGAACATGAGAGATTAATTAAAGCTGTGAAACTGAGGAACTAATTATAACTGGGGAAGTGAGAGAGAGCTGATACTTCAACATCCATTGAAGTAGGGACTTCCTGCAGTGACCAGCTAATTACAACAGGAGATTGGCTCTGAGAACCAGCCATAAAGACTAGGATTCATTTATTCAGGGACGGAAAAGTACAATTCCAGCGTAAGAGCCCAGTGATGAATATTGCAGCTTGCATTGATCCGATATTTCCGGGAAATATATTTTTAGCATAAGTGGAAAATAAGGAAAACCACCACCAAGCAATTTATAACATACCTTTTTAAGCTTACTTGACCGACCAGCAGTGCACGGCTTGCAAAATCCCGGGTGCAACACCTGAAGCAATCAGCACCATACAAAGTCCAGGCAAAAGAGGAAAAGATAGGTGGCACTCCGTGATGCAGTAAAACAATCCTTTCTTTATTCAATACAAGTAGTACATAGATGCAGGGGAGCAGGTGCAGAAGAGGACGACGGCCGTTTTGCATCGCTCAGGAGAGGTTAAATATTTTGGTTAGGTGAGTGGTGAGAGGGACTGGAGGAGTTAAAAATGGAATAGTGTCAGTGGAGCAAGTAGTAGGCCAAGAAAAATCATAATTTAGTTATTTCTTCTTCAAGGCTTTTAAGCATAATATGAAACTTTGTAATACATTTTGTTAGAGAAATTTACTACTTTTTCCTTCTCGACTGATTGTTTAATCTCAAAATTTGTAATTCTCAAGTAAAATCTGTCTTCGGTGAATACACATTTTCCCATTGCTGAGATAAAACTTTATGAGCACAAAATGGTATTTCCTATGATATCTCAGTAATTTAAAATTCTGTCTTCACTGAAAACAGATTTTAAAGATTTTACCCATGAATTGAGAGTGAAAGAAGCACATTTCCATGATAAGATATACTAGAAAGTTGCTTTTATCATTTGTACTATTGATTTATGAAATAAATATTAAAATGATAGTTGCACTTTAAAGATAACTGGCAATCAGGTCAAAAGTATAAAAAAAATTATCTTGTTTAATTCCTACTGATCCGATGAGTATTCATTTTTTTTCTTTTTTTAAATCTGCCATATGGTTACACGTGTATAGTCATGGCCAAAAGTGTTGGCACCTTTAAATTTGTTCCAGAAAAGGTAGTATTTCTCCTAGAAAATTATTGCAATTACACATTTGTTATACATGTTTATCTCCTTTGTGTGTATTGGAACAACACAAAAAAGAAAAAAAAAGACAAACTGAACAGAATTTTACACGAAACCCAAAAATGAGATTGACAAAATTGGTGGAACCCTCAGCTAAATATTTGGTTGCACACCCTTAGGAATAAATAACTGCTATTAATCACCTCTTATAGTCATCAACAAGCTTTTTACACCTCTCTACTCTAATTTTGGACCACTCTTCTTTTGCAAACTGCTCCAGGATGTTTTGTTATACATATGTTTATTTCCTTTGTGTGTATTGGAGCAGCACAAAAATGCAGAGAAAATAAAAGCAAATTGGACATAATTTCACACAAAACCCCAAAAAGGGGACAAACAATATAGTTGGCACCCTCAACTGAATATTTGTTTGCACACTCTTTAGAATAAATAACTGCAATCAATCACTTTCTATAACCATCAACAAACTTCTCAAACCCCTCAAATGGTCTCTCATATTTGAATGGTGCCTTCTCCTAACAATAATTTTAAGATCTCTTCACAAGTGTTCAATGGGATTTAGATCCGGACTCATTGCTGGCAACTTCAGAATTCTCCAGCACTTTGTTTCCATCCATTTCTGATAGCTTATTGAAGTATGTTTGAAGTTATTGGCCTGCTGGAAGACCCATGACCTAAGATGCAAACCCAGCAATCTGACATTGGGGACTATATTGTGACCCCAAATACTTTGGTAATCTTCAAATTTCATGATGCCTTGCACACAGTCAGAGCACCAAAGCCATAGGCAGCAAAACAACCTCAAAACATCTTTGAACCTTTACCATATTTGACTGTAGGGACAGTTTTCTTTTTTTTTGTAGGCCTCATTCCACTATTTGTAAACAGTACAATGATGTTCTATATCAAAAAGCTCTATCTGGGTCTCATCTGTCCACAACACGCTTTTCCAGAAGGATTTTGGCTTACTCAAGTACATTTTTGCAAACTGCAGTTTAGCCGTGGGGTCCTCCTGGTTCTCCTACCATAGCATTTTATTTCATTCAAATTTCGACGGATAGTTTGCACTGACACTGATACACCCTGAGCCTGCTGAACAGCTTCTATTTCTTTGGAACTTGATTGGGGCTGCTTACCTATCATTCTGACTATCTTGTGTTGCAACCTTTCATCAATTTTTCTCTGCCTGCCACATCCAGGGAGATTAGCTATAGTGCCATGGGTTGTAAACTTCTTCATTATATTGCGTACCATGGACAAAGGAAGATTAAGATCTATGGAGGTAGACTTGTATCCATGAGATTGTTGATTTTTTTCAACAATTGGGTTCTCAAGTCTTTCTGTTCTCCATGCTTAAAGTGGCACACATAGACACACAATGCAAGGATTCAGTCAACCTCTCCCCTTTTTATATGGTTTCAACTGTGATTTTCATATTGCCCACACCTGTTACTTGTCATAGGTGAGTTTGAACGAGTATCATGATTATATCTGTATTTATAGATATTGATTATTATGTTGCAGAAAACTTATAATAAGCTATAAAATCTGTATGATCTAACCATAGTACTATAGTATTTGGCATGATTAAATTTAATAGGAAAATTGAAACTAGATAAAATTTAGCAGTTGTTAACTAGTTTTTAAAAGATGGTGACTTTTTAATTCATCTCTATTCAAAGTTTAGAGCATTCCTTTTATAAAAGAGTTGGCTGTTTCATAAACTTTGAATTCAGACTGTGCACATACCATTAGCCACACAGGATACTCAGCTTCCTGCGCAGGTTAAAATATGATATGTTTTTGTGCACACAACAGAAGAAAGAGAAGAAGTATTCCAAAAATTGTAAATTTACTAGAAAAATAGAATGAGGAGTTAGGAAAAAAATCTGCTTGGCTTCATATGTTTTTTTGACATACAGTACATTTTACACTTTATAGCAAAAGTTTTTGAACAACGAACACATTACACCAACACAAACTTTTATGACATCCTATTTTAAATCCATAGACATTAATATGAAGTTGCTCACCCACCCCAACCAACCCCTCTGCAAGTATAGCAGCTTCCACTTCTGTGCCTTGTAGAAGATTTTTGAGTGTTTGAGGGAATATTGATTGGTTGTTCTCAGTGGGAGAAACAGTATATATATATATATATATATATATATATATATATATATAAATAAGTATTTGATCCCTTGCTGATTTTGTAAGTTTACCCACTGATAAAGACATGAGCAGTCTATAATTTTAAGGGTAGGTTAATTTTAACATTGGCAAACCAAAAATAAAATCCAGAAAATCACATTGTATAAATTATATAAATTTGCATTTTGCAGTGAAAAATAAGTATTTGATCCCTCTGGCAAACAAGACTTAATACTTGGTAGGAAAACCCTTGTTGGCAAGCAGAGCAGTCAGACGTTTTTTGCAGTTGATGATGAGTTTGGCGCACTTATTAGGGGGAATTTTGGTCCACTCCTCTTTGCAGATCATCTCTAAATCATTAAGATTTTGAGGCTGTCGTTTGGCAACTCAGAGCTTCAACTCCCTCCAAAAGTTTTCTATGGGATTAAGGTCTGAAGACTGGCTAGGCCACTCCATGACCTTAATGTGCTTCTTTTTGAGCCACTTCTTTGTTGCCTTGGCTGTATGTTTTGGGTCATTGTCTTGCTGGAAGACCCAGCCATGACCCATTTTTAATGTCCTGACGGAGGAAAGGAGGTTTTCACTCAGGATTTTACGGTACATGGCTCCATCCATTCTCCCATTGATGCAGTGAAGTAGTCCTGTACCCTTAGCAGAGAAACACGGCCAAAACGTAATGTTTCCATCTTAAAATTATATATATAGTGGGGGGAAAGTATTTGATACCTTGCTGATTTGGTAAGTTTGCTCACTGACAAATACATGAACAGTCTATAATTTTAAGGGTAGATTAATTTTAACATAAAAAAGCAAAGACATGACATAATTAATGAACACTTGAAGTTAAATTTAAAATTGAACTTCCAAATTAATACAGTCATATGTAAAAGTTTGGGCACCCCTATTAATGTTAACCTTTTTTCTTAATAGCAATTTTGGTTTTTGCAACAGGTATTTCAGTTTCATATATCTAATAACTGATGGACTCAGTTATATTTCTGGATTCAAATGAGGTTTATTGTACTAACGAAAATGTGCAATCTGCATTTAAACAAAATTTGACCGGTGCAAAAGTATGGGCACCCTTATCATTTTCTTGATTTGAACACTCCTAACTACTTTTTACTGACTTCCTGAAGCACTAAATTGGTTTTGTAACCTCATTGAGCTTTGAACTTCATAGCCAGGTGTATCAAATCATGAGAAAAGGTATTTAAAGTGGCCACTTGCAAGTAGTTCTCCTATTTGATTCTCCTATGAAGAGTGGCATCATGGGCTCCTCAAAACAACTCTCAAATGATCTGAAAACAAAGATTATTCAACATAGCTTTTCAGGGGAAGGATACAAAAAGTTGTCTCAGAGATTTAACCTGTCAGTTTCCACTGTGAGGAACATAGTAAGGAAATGGAAGAACACAGGTACAGTTCTTGTTAAGCCCAGAAGTGGCAGGCCAAGAAAAATATCAGAAAGGCAGAGAAGAAGAATGGTGAGAACAGTCAAGGACAATCCACAGACCACCTCCAAAGACCTGCAGCATCATCTTGCTGCAGATGGTGTCACTGTGCATCGGTCAACAATACAGCGCACTTTGCACAAGGAGAAGCTGTATGGGAGAGTGATGCGAAAGAAGCCGTTTCTGCAAGCACGCCACAAACAGTCACCTGAGGTATGCAAAAGCACATTGGGACAAGCCAGTTACATTTTGGAAGAAGGTCCTGTGGACTGATGAAACAAAGATTGAGTTGTTTGGTCATACAAAAAGGCGTTATGCATGCGCTGTATTGTTAACCGATGCACAGTGACACCATCTGCAGCAAGATGATGCTGCAGGTCTTTGGAGGTGGTCTGTGGATTGTCCTTGACTGTTCTCACCATTCTTCTTCTCTGCCTTTCTGATATTTTTCTTGGCCTGCCACTTCTGGGCTTAACAAGAACTGTACCTGTGTTCTTCCATTTCCTTACTATGTTCCTCACAGTGGAAACTGACAGGTTAAATCTCTGAGACAACTTTTTGTATCCTTCCCCTGAAAAGCTATGTTGAATAATCTTTGTTTTCAGATCATTTGAGAGTTGTTTTGAGGAGCCCATGATGCCACTCTTCATAGGAGAATCAAATAGGAGAACTACTTGCAAGTGGCCACTTTAAATACCTTTTCTCATGATTTGATACACCTGGCTATGAAGTTCAAAGCTCAATGAGGTTACAAAACCAATTTAGTGCTTCAGGAAGTCAGTAAAAAGTAGTTAGGAGTGTTCAAATCAAGAAAATGATAAGGGTGCCCATACTTTTGCACCGGTCAAATTTTGTTTAAATGCAGATTGCACATTTTCTGTTAGTACAATAAACCTCATTTGAATCCAGAAATATAACTGAGTCCATCAGTTATTAGATATATGAAACTGAAATAGCTGTTGCAAAAACCAAAATTGTTATAAAGAAAAAAGGTTAACATTAATAGGGGTGCCCAAACTTTTACATATGACTGTATAAAAAAAAATCAATTTATTATGTCATGTCTATGCTATTTTAGATACCTTGTTATACCATGCTTGAGGAAGAGACTTAAGAAGTCTCAAAAGCTTGCTTTATAACATCACTTATTTTATTTCTGTTAGCAATTAAAAGGTATCATAACTACAAGACTATTATTCTGTTTCTCCCACTTAGAACAATCAATCTTTGGATAGAATGGTGACAATATATTTTTTTTATTTTGAAGGAATCTTTGCACATTCATCAAGAAGAACATTTTTATTTAGCATATTTTATAGTTTGGTACAAAGGTGTTCAATGGTTATGAGCTTAGAGCTCTGTGCGGCCAGTCAAGATTTCCCACAACTCACTCACCCAACCATGCCTGTATGAACATTATTTTGTGTACTGTAGTAGTGATTATGTTGTATATGTCATCACTTGCAGTTGTGGTTTGCAATATGTGGGACGCACCATGCAGATTCTGCGGTCCCGCATTAATGGACACAGAAACAGAGCAAAAAATGGCTTTTTGAAGCATAGTCTTTTGAGGCATTTACTAATTAAACATAATAAAATTTTTAGCATAAAAGTAATCCCGGTGGAGCAGATACCCTCTGGTGTTCCAAACAGGAATGCTCTTTTAAACCGAAAAGAAATGTTTTGGATATATCGTTTGGGAACATTACATCAAAATGGTTTGAATGGTTTTATAAAGGGAATTGAAATGTTTTTTTTTTTTTTTTAAATTTTGGGGGGATTTTTTGGAAAAGTTTTTTTTCTGTTTTTTTGCATTCATGTTGATCAGAATGTGGTTTGAAAGGCTGGACTAATTAGTGGGTGTGCTCCTGAACCCGTTATACACCCCAATAAAGTTCCTGAGGCAAGGTTTGCCACAATATATAAGTGTGATTGAATTTTTACTAGTAGGAATTGTACTGTGTTTTTATGATACCTGAAGACGGATGTATACTGTATCCAAACCGCGTTGTATCTCCTCTTAACAAATAATAAAAAAGAAAAAATTCAAAATATCATCTCTGGATGTGAGTCCTGGGAAGCGCTGTCGTTCATGGGCTGGATGTGTTTTTTATTTACTTGTCCTTTGTGAGCCTGTGTTTGGCTCTTTTAATTGCGTCCACAAGATTCAAGCTGCATGCCCTGTCCATTGAAAAGTATCAGAGGAAATTTTTGTGGATACACAGTCTAAAGCCATATCAGTCTTCCATCAGGTGAGTGCATGAAGTTGTGCACCCATCAAAGAACATTATATATTGTGTTTATGCACTTAGGGCACCGCGTTTTTTCTGTTCTCTCCCAAACAGGATTTTTTTTTGTTTTTCGTATGTAATTCCTGATAGCTACGCTTTATAACTCCATAACACAGAGTGCTAGAGGTGGCTAAATGGTCTGAGCATGTGGGGGAAGGAATTCAATGTCTCAGAGCCTTGCTGTGACCTATAGGGCCACTATTTCTCCAGGTGCTTGAGTAAGACAAAAGAAATCTAGTTTGGCTGTTCCTGCACAGAGTTCACACCCTTGTGTTAAGTTCTTCAAATGGCTTGAGTTAATTAAAGGTAAACAATGATCCTGGGGAATGAATGCCTTGGGTGAGGGCACATTTCAGGAGTGGAGAGACGTTTACTCACTCATTCCTCACAGCTACTAAGTTGGTTCTCGCTGACGATGACATCATCAGAATCACTATTCCGCTCATCTACATGCTGGAGCACTGTTGTGAGTTCATTTTTCCCTTCACCATTGAGGTCTGATGAACTCCCTCCTCTAGTGAAGGAAGGTAGTGAGACTGATTACCAAACACCTGGGCAGCTAGATGATGACTGGGTGGCTGGAATTGAGGACTGGATATAAGGCTGCCGACGCCCTTCTTCCTGGCTGGTGATTTTCCTGCTGGATTCTTGGAGACCAGTCTGATTCCTGCGTCTCAAAGCTAAGTTTTTCTGCTCTGCTTTGTACTCTTCAGTTTTGTTTTTGTCTTGCCTTGTTTTTTGGGAGTTCTGCCATCCCCGGCCGGGGGTGAGCTGAATTCCATTTTTGTCTCTGATCTGTTGATCTTTTGCTCTGTCTTCAGAATTTACCTGAGTGCTGATATAGTCTTTTGAAGCCTAGCGACTTCAGGGCCTGTTTTTCCTATCAGTCGGTTGGCTCATTTTGATAGGGTTTTTGCGGATGGCAGACAGCAGCTTTCCTATCCTGTCCTATGTAGTTAGCTTGGGCCCCATCATTTGCTCAACCTATCTTTCTATCTGTGTTAGTGTTTTCATCTTGCTTCACCGTCATTATATGTTGGGGGCTGCCTATTGCTTTGGGGTCTGCTCTGGGGCAGTTTAGTTTTTCCCCTTTCTGTCTTTAGGCTATGTAGTTCTCCGGCTGTGATCGAGGGGACTAGGGCACCGTAGGATCCCCCCACGGCTACTGCTAGTTGTTGTGGATAGGTTCAGGGGTCTGCAATCCGATAGCTGCCAACCTCTCTGGTTTTTCTGGACTTAGCTGGTATTTTATTTTTTCCTCCTTCAGTGACTCATCATAACAGAGCACACTTTGAATGTCTGCATGAGGTTGTGGTGGTCCAGGAGTAAGAGGTGGAAACACAAGACAATGCGTCACCGCAAAAATATTACTTTGTCAGAGGCCTATTATACTGTTTCTACTCTGTTGAAATTGATACCACTTTAGTGGTGTGTGATGATAATTTTTGTAAATAGGGAGACTCCAAGTTGGGTCTCCATTTAATGGGGTGCCTGTAGTGGAAGGTGTATTTCTACTCTGTGGAAATTTATGGCACCTTAGTGGTGTTTTAAATTATTTTTTGAAATGTGGAGACTCCAAGTTGGGTCTCCATCTGCTGGGTCACCTGTAGTGGAAGGTGTGAACAAAGGCCTATTATACTGTTTCTACTCTGTGGAAATTGATGACGTTTTAATGGTGTGTGACAATCATTTTTTTTAAATGTGGAGAATCCAAGTTGGGTCTCCTTCATGTGTCATGCCTGTAGATGTAGGGCTCCCAGACTGGCAGGCCTGCTCTTACTTTCACTCAACTACCTGTGTTAGTATACACCATGTTCCAAATTATTATGCAAATTGTTTTTAAGTGTCATAGCGTTTTTTTCTTTTTTTTAATGAAACTCATTAATGGTATTGTGTCTCAGGGTTCTTTGGATCACTGAAATCAATCTCAGACACCTGTGATAATTAGTTTGCCATATGAGCCCAATAAAAGGAAAACTGGATGTTCCACACTATTGAGCAGGCCACAGTTTTCAAGTAACATCGGAAAGAAAAAGGATCTCTCGGCTGCCGAAAAGCATCAAATAGTGCAATGCCTTGGTCAAGGGATGAAAACATTAGATATTTCCCGAAAACGTAAGCGTGATCATCGTACTGTTAAGAGATTTGTGGCTAATTTGGAGCATAGACGTGTTCGTGCAGATAAAGGCAGAACGAGGAAGGTTTCTGCCAGGCAAGTTCATCGGATTAAGAGTGCAGCTGCTAAAAAGCCATTACAAACCAGCAAACAGATATTTGAAGCTGCTGGTGCCTCTGGAGTCCCTCGAACCTCAAGGTGAAGGATCCTTCAAAGGCTTGCTGTGGTGCATAAACCTACTATTCGGCCACCCCTAAACAGTGCTCACAAGCAGAAACGGTTGCAGTGGGCCCAGACATACATGAAGACTAATTTTCAGTCTTGTTTACTGATGAGTGTCGAGCAACCCTGGATGGTCCAGATGGATGGAGTGGTGGATGGTTGGTGGATGGCCACCATGTCCCAACAAGGTTGCTACGTCAGCAAGTAGGTGGAGGAGTCATGTTTTGGGCTGGAATCATGGGGAAACAGCTGGTAGGGCCCTTTAAGGTTCCTGAAGGTGTGAAAATGACCTCTGCAAAGTATATAGAGTTTCTGACTGTCAACTTTCTTCCATGGTATAAAAAGCAGAAAAGTGCTTTCACTAGCAAAATCATCTTTATGCATGACAATGCACCATCTCATGTTGCAAAGAACACATCTGTGTCTTTGGCTGCTATGGGCATACAAGGAGATAAACTCATGGTGTGGGCACCATCTTTCCCTAACCTCAACCCTATAGAGAACCTTTGGAGTATCATCAAGCAAAAGATCTATGAGGGTGGGAGGCAGTTCACATCAAAACAGCAGCTCTGGGAGGCTATTCTGACTTCATGCAACGAAATACAAGCAGAACCTCTCCAAAAATTCACAAGTTCAATGGATGCAAGAATTGTGAAGGTGATATCAAAGAAGGGTTCCTATGTTAACATGTAACTTGGCCGGTTAGGATGTTTTAGAGTTAAATAGCTTTTTTGTTCAGTGAATGTGACCTCCTAATGCTGAAAATTCCAGAAATGAGCATTTTCAGTTCTTTAAAACATATCAAATGTTTAGAAATTCTACTGTGCCTAATAATTTGGAACAGTGCATTTTGAGTTTTGATTCATTTTGAAGATTATACTGTTATCATTGGGAGGTTTCTTCAATAAAATTTGATGTATACTCTAACGGGTGATGACTTTTATTAGACTGACTGTCATTTGCACCAACCATTTAGGAAAATCAGAGAAAAATATCACTTGCATAAAAATTTGGAACATGGTGTACTTACATTTTTCTACCAATAGTACTCCATGGAACTGCTATTTGTGCCAACTGAGTGTGGCTGGGAAAAAAATAATTTGAGATGTATGAGGTTTCAGGGCTTTCAGCAAAGCAGGCTTTCACTGCTTCTTTACCCACCTTGTCTTAATTGTCTTAATTGAAACTTCAGTTCAAAGCTCTAAAAGCTGGCCCAGATCCTTATACCTCATGTATGGACCAAAGCTGCCGCTGCTGTTCCACTACAAATTTCTACTTTGGGTCCATTGATGTCACTTTTCATGGTGTCTGCCCCAATTTTGAACTGTTTGGGAAGCTTTTTGCCACCCCTTAAAGTTTTGTGTATATATGTTTGGTTTCGCCTCCCATTGAATTTAATGGGGTTCAGGAATGTTCGTCTAACCATTCTGCAAATGTGTTCGGTGAACATCGGGATGTTCGACAAACCGAACAGAACTTTGAAAGGTTCCCTCATCTCTATTTCTGAGTTGTCTCAAGCCAAACGTGCACATATATATGGAGAAGAGTAGGGTTCCCAGGAGAGAGCCTTGAGGAACATCGACATTAAGAGGGCAGGATTAGGAAGTAATATGGGAATGGAATGCACAAAATGTAGAGTTTGTGAGATGTGAAAAGATCAAGGAGAGTGCAAGAGAATCTGTAGTAGGAGGGAGTGGTTGACTGAGTTGAAGGCAGAGGACAATTCTAGAAGGAGGTGTATAGAGAATCGTGTGTTAACTTTGGTGGTAGGTAAATTGTTAGTAAGTTTGGTTAGGGCAGTATCTGCAGTGTGTTGGAAAGGAAAAGGGATTATAGGCTGGAAAGAGCAAGTTGGATGAGAGGTGGAAGAATAGTTCAATGTTGACATGCTGTTCGAGGAGTTTTCAGGCAAACTCTTATGATGTAAATTATGCTGAATTTGTCAGGGTGCACTCAGTCATGCTAAGTCCACTTTTCAAAAAGTTAGTGGAGCTGGCTTAAACACAGCAAAAAAATGCTACATTTTTATACAACTATCAGTTGTCCAAAATTTTTACAGTGCTTTAAACTGTTTTAACTAGAATTCTGTCTCAACTGATGAATTGGACCCTATGAGTTCCAAATCATGGATTAATATTATCTCAGTCTGTTGACTTCAAAGGCTATAAAGCGAACCGTTTATCAATGTACTGTTCAGCGTTTTAATTAACTTGATAAGTAAACAATATAAACAGTAAGGCCGGGGTCATAAGAGCATATAACATGGCCGAGTGCTATATGATAAAACACTGCATAGCACTCGGCCCAATGTTATTCTATGGGGCAGCTAACATCTGTGATTATTTTCTCATGCTGAATCAGAATGAGAGAGCAATCGCGGCATCCTGAGATTGGCAGCGAGACTCACGCACCCACATACACCCATGGTGAAAATTGTTGGTACTCCTCGTTTAATGACAGAAAAACCCACAATGGTGACAGAAATAACTTGAATCTGACAAAAGTAATAATAAATAAAAAATCTATGAAAATGAACAAATGAAAGTCAGACATTGCTTTTCAACCATGCTTCCACAGAATTAAAAAAAACATGTGTAAGTCTATGGGTAAGTGTGAAACATTGTACTGCACTCGAATGTCATCCCAGTGCAGTCCGATATACAGTCATGGCCAAAAGTTTTGAGAATGACACAAATATTATATTTTCACATGATCTGCTGCCCTCTGGTTTTTATGTGTGTTTGTCAGATGTTTTTATCACATTCAGAAATATAATTGCAATAATATTATGAGTAACAAAAGGTTATATTGACAGTTAGAATGAGTTAATGAAGCAAGTCAATATTTGCAGTGTTGACCCTTCTTCTTCAGGACCTCAGCAATTCTCCCTGGCATGCTCTCAATCAACTTCTTTATCAAATCCTGACTGATAGCAGTCCATTCTTGCAAAATCAATGCTTTTATTTTGTCTGAATTTGAAGGTTTTTGTTTGTCCACCCGTCTCTTGATGATTGACCACAAGTTCTCAATGGGATTAAGATCTGGGGCGTTTCCAGGCCATGGTCCCAAAATCTCTATGTTTTGTTCCCTGAGCCATTTAGTTATCACCTTTGCTTTATGGCAAGGTGCTCCATCATGTTGAAAAAGGCATTGTTGATCGCCAAACTGCTCTTGGACGGTTGGGAGAAGTTGCTCTTGGAGGACATTCTGGTACCATTCTTTATTCATGGCTGTGTTTTTAGGCAAGACTGAGAGAGAGCCCATTCCCTTGGCTGAGAAGCCACCCCTCACATGAATGGTTTCAGAATGCTTGACAGTTGGCATGAGACAAGACTGGTGGTAGCGCTCACCTGGTCTTCTCCGAATAAGCCATTTTCCAGATGTCCCAAACAATCGAAAAGGGGATTCATCAGAGAAAATGACTTTACCCCAGTCCTCAGCAGTCCACTCCCTGTACCTCTTGCAGAATATCCGTCTGTCCATGATGTTTTTTCTGGAGAGAAGTGGCTTCTTTGCTGCCCTCCTTGAGACCAGGCCTTGCTCCAAGAGTCTCCGCCTCACAATGCGTGCAGATGCACTCACACCTGCCTGCTGCCATTCCTGAGCAAGCTCTGCACTGCTGGTAGCCCGATCCCGCAGCTGAAACACTTTTAAGAGACGGTCCTGGCGCTTGCTGGTCTTTCTTGGGCGCCCTGGAGCCTTTTTGGCAACAAGGGAACCTCTCTCCTTGAAGTTCTTGATGATGCGATAGATTGTTGAATGAGGTGCAATCTTTATAGCTGCGATACTCTTCCCTGTTAGGCCATTTTTGTGCAGTGCAATGATGACTGCACGTGTTTCTTTCGAGATAACCATGGTTAACAGAAGAGAAACAATGATGCCAAGCACCAGCCTCCTTTTAAAGTGTCCAGTGGTGTCATTCTTACTTAATCATGACAGATTGATCTCCAGCCCTGTCCTCATCAACACCCACACCTGTGTTAATGGAGCAATCACTGAAACGATGTTAGCTGGTCCTTTTAAGGCAGGGCTGCAATGATGTTGAAATGTGTTTTGGGGGATAAAGTTAATTTTCTAGGCAAATATTGACTTTGCAAGTAATTGCTGTTAAGCTGATCACTCTTTATAACATTCTGGAGTATATGCAAATTGCCATTAGAAAAAATGAAGCAGTAGACTTTGTAAAAATTAATATTTGTGTCATTCTCAAAACTTTTGGCCATGACTGTATGCTGAGTCAGGTCATGGAAAAGATTGAGAAATTACTTTTTCCGTCTCCTCCACACCTGCGCCGCTATCCTCTCATGCAAGAGGATTGGAGCACAGAGCACTGACACTCGGCTCACACTCGCTGCAGAGCTGAAGTCAAGGGTCAATATCTTGTCGCATCTGATACTCTCACATCGGATACTATATGCTCATCTGATTCCAGCCTATAAGGCTTCGGTTACACTATCAGTATTTGGTCAGTATTTTACCTCAGTATTTGTAAGCCAAAACCAGGTGACGAACAATCAGAGAAAAGAATAAAAGAAACATGTCACCACTTCTGCATTTATCACCCACTCCTGGTTTTGGCTCACAAATACTGAGAGAAAATACTGACCAAATACTGATAGTGTAACCGTAGCCTAAAACAAATATCATGAATTCACCTGTTGAGGCCCCTTTACATTTAGCGATGCACCAGCGATCCCGACCACGATACGACCCGTTCAGGATCGCTGGTGCATCGCTAAATGGTCACTAGTGAGCTGCCAAACAGGCAGATTTCACTAGCGACGCAGCGATGCAGCAGCGGTCGTTACTTACCTTTCAGACGCGGGGACCATGACGTCCTCCGTCCGCGTCCACACGTCGCTCGTCGGCGCCTGCAGGAAGCGCCCGACGAGAAATGGACCTGCACGATCTCGCGCGATCAGCGACAGACAGCGGGGGAGCCGGTCGGAGGTAAGTATCACACATAGCGATATCGCTAGCAATATCACTGCTGCGTCACAAAATCGGTGACACTTTAGTGATATTGTTAGCGATATTGCTATGTGTAAAACCCCCTTTAGGTTATGTTCACATGTTCAGTAGTGATCCAGCAGCAAACTGTTGGCGAAAAAGTTGTGCAGACACAGATAAGGGTGTTTTCACACTGTGTTCAGACACCTGTTCAGTGGCTCTGTTAGGGTATGTTTCCACTAAGCACCTTGCCTGCGCTTTAGACGGACCGGAAAGCCTGCTCCGCCCAAAGCCCTGCCCCCTTCTGTTCGCGCGGTGATTCCAGATGTGTTCATTGAACACATGCAGTATCACCGCACCGCATATATAGACCGGGTTATTTACAGAGACTGAGCATCTCCTCAAGGTAAACAGACATGCTGCATTCTAAAAAGATGCGCCGTATGTCCAGTTTCATGGGTGTGTCACCCGCGTATTAGGACGCATAATGGAGATGGGATTTCATAAAATCCCCACCACTATGCTGTAGCACCTGGATGCTGCGGATTAAACGCTGCGGCTGTAAGCAGCATTCAATCCGCAGCAAATCCAGATGTAATATGGCCCATGGAAACATACCCTGAGGGCTTACGTCTGAACCCCCCAGCAAAATAGTATTTAGGCGAATGTGCTGATGGGCCATAAACTATTATGGATCCATTTTCCATAGGCTTCAATATTTAAAAAAAAACGGATCCAGTTGAAATCAGTAATTTTTTTGTGTCTGCACAACTTTTTTGTTAATGGATTGCTGCGGGCTCTGTTTAGATGAATACTGGACGTTTGAACATAGCCTTACATGTGCAGTTTACCTGCATTTCACTTTGTTCAGTAGCTAAAGAGACGTTCTGTGTATGGAAATACAGCAGTCCCTGGCCAGAACATAAGTAGCAAACACTTTGTATTATATTGTTGCCAATTCTGTCTGGGAACATTCATATTTCCTGGCAAGGTAAAAGTGATAACAAATAAATAATATATCACCCAGACTAACGAGTCTCATAGAAAAGGCCTGATTTATTTTTTACTCAACAGTCTGTCTAATGACAAGCCTCCTCTTTCTAATGAAGTTAAGTGCTAGCACATGTTGTGTTTTCTGCCAGACCTCTGCTTGGAATTCTAATCCTCAGCAGTAAACTGCCCTTGCAGCACAGGCCAAGAATATTTCTAGCAGAGTGCTAGGACAATATACTGAACATATACGTCTTATCTTCATTCTGTCATGTTAGGATTTTTTATTGTTATTACTGCAGAATTTTCCAGCTTTCTTTCATGTTGAGGTTGCACATATACCTTAGATAGATTTTAGACAAATGATATGCCGGTAATGTGCCATTCAACACAGAACTGCATGGAAAATCTGCACATACGTCTATGAATGGCATCTTTTGCCTACCTGGCTTGTACAGGGGAAGCACATAGTTCCACTGTGTTTTAGATCTGTACGTCACTCAGCCAAAAAAGTGAATTGCAAAATCACAGAAACTTGTTTTCAACCCAAGGTCAGTTTTGCCCATTTTGGTCATGTAGTTCTCTTCCACTACATTTTTAGGGAGTCCAGGAATACAAAAATGGAAAAATCCTGAATAAGCTGCACAAATGTTTTAGTTTACCCTTGAGGCATTGCAGGGATATAAGCTTATGCTCTATTGGCATGCACGTTTGTCATCCGTTTGTAATGTTTCAGTATTAAAAAAGACTAGACCCTTTAAGGCTATGTGCCCACAATGCAATTTTTAAGCGTTTTTGCAGCGATTTTCGGTGCGAAAACGCAGCGAAAACGTTTAAAAATCGTGTACAGAACCCCCCCCCATGCATTCCTATGGCATTCCGCACATGCTGTGCTAATGCTGCGCTCTTTTCCGAGGCGGAAACGCATCGCGGAAAAAATCGCAGCATGCTCATTCTTTTGTGCGGAATCGCAAAGAATTGCCGCGATTCCGCACCCATAGGAATGCATGAGAAGTGCTTACTTCCCGCATGTGGCTATGCCCACCATGCGGGAAGTTAAGCGTCTCATGTCCGGTTGGTACCCGCGGTGTGGAGGAGAGGAGACTGTCCTCCAGGTCCTGGGTACCATACCCCTGTAAAAAAAGAATAAAAAATAAAAAATAGGGGTATATTTACCTTCCGACGTGCCGAGCTGCATTCCCGGGCCTCAGCGTTCCCAGTAATGCCTTGCGGCAAGGTCCTGTGATGACGTAGTCTCGCGTGACTCTAGCGGTCTCGCGAGATCGCTATAGTAACGCGAGACCAACGTCATCGCAGGTCTCGCAAGGCATTACTGGGAACGCTGTGGCCCGGGATGGCAGCGCGGGACGTCGGAAGGTAAATATACCCAGATTTTTTATTTTTTTTATCATTTTTAACATTTTATCTTTTACTATTGATGCCGCATAGGCGGCCTCAATAGTAAAAAGCTGCTCACACTTGTCAAACACTATGTTTGATGAGTGTGACCAACCTGTCAATCACTTTCCAAGCGATGCTTCAAATTGCTTGGCAAGTGCCTGAGAAAATCGCGGCAAAATCGCGAACAGAATCACGGTAAAATCGCGTTGAAATCGCGCGGAAAAAAACACGCGATTTCTGGGAAGGAGTCCGGTTTTTAGTGTGCGTTTTAAAACGCTACATGGGCCCATAGCCTAAAAATGGAGCAAAAATTGGAAGTACACTATAGTTTCCTCCTTGCAACCCTCTTTGTTCAGTTTCTAATGAACCTAATTGTACTAGACATGTCCCTGAACACCTCTAGTGTTCTGGTTATGTGCAGTGCTTAAAAAACCCAGATCCATTAATGGATAACATAACGGATGACTTTGTATTATGATCTGTTTCATATAGACTTCAATATTAAAAAAAATAGATCCAGTTGCTATCCGTTTTTGTCTTGACATAAATATTGTGCAGATTTTGTTATTTTGATCCTGCTAAAAAACGCATAGCAGCTTGTTTGCAATCGAACAGGAGACATTTTAGCACATTACTGTCCCCATTCAAAGAAATGGATCCTGTACTGAATTATTATGTTACCGTACATGTCCTAAGAACTAAAAAAAACTGAAGATTCAGTGGGCATAGCCTTAATAAAATTGAAATCTCTATTGCACCATGTAGATGTTGGATCAGAACGTGGTGTGAAGTACATGAACCCACAGCTTTGACCTGCTTTCTGTCAGGAACACCACACTGCACTTGCTCACTGAGCCAGTGCACGTGCCCTGAGTAAGACAACCTGTGCTCAGAGATACCTGAGGAGCGGGCAGCAGCAGAGAAGATGCGTGCTTCAGACTCACAGGACCAGAAGCATGTGACTGCTAGGGGCGTGGCTTAAACTCCCGAGAGTTAGGAGCTGCAGGAAAAGTCCTAGAATGGTAACTACGGAACAAAAAGTTATTAATAGGCATAGACAGGGAAATAAACCAGATAAGGCCAGGGTCAAAGCACAAGATAGCACGACAATTACCAAAGGGCAAGACAGAACGGATAGTCAAGACGTAGCCAAGAAGTCAGAAACCAGAGAAGCAGATATACAGTACAGAATCAACAGGCAAACTCACAACGGGGACAGAACCGAATCAGAACCATATAAGCAAGCTATAAGACAACGAACAGGCACACAGGGGTCAAAACACTCAGCCAAAGGCAAAAGTATAACTGACAGGGATTGGAGTATCTCAGGGCAATAAAAAGCTCTGCCTGAACCAAAGAGAGGCCACAATAATTAACCCCAGGTGTGCAGGTCAAAGCCTGCACTGAGCTCAAGACATTAACCCCTGACGTCCAGGTCAAAACCTGCACTGGGATCATGACAGCACCCCCCTCTCAACGGGGGGCCTCTGGACCCCCAGGCTTCCCCGGGTACTTGGCATGGAAAGCCCGAACCAGGCAATCTGCATGTACAGAGTGAGCAGGGATCCACGAGCGATCCTTCGATCCATATCCCTTCCAGTGGACCAGGTACTGCAAAGAGCGGCGCACCCGCCGAGAGTCCACAATATGTCCAACCTCATACTCCAAGTGACCCTCCACCAACACTGGAGGAACAACAGACTTGGAGTCCTCCTTGACAGACCCCATGGGTTTCAACAGAGATTTATGGAACCCATTGGATATCTTTAAGGAGGCGGGGAGACGAAACCTATATGCCACTGGGTTGACTATCTCCCCAATCTCGTATGGACCAATGAACTTTGGTCCCAATTTAGCTGACAGTACCTTCAAGTTGATGTTACGTGTGGAAAGCCAAACCTTCTCCCCCACCTGAAACATGTGTCCCGGGGCCCTCTTTTTGTCAGCAAAATATTTGTACCTCCCCTGGGCCCGAGAGATATTACGCTGGACTTCAGCCCAGAGGTTTTTTAACCGTTGGACGGACCCCTCTGCCCCTGGACAGCCGGAATCCACCCGTGAAAACTCCCCAAAATGAGGATTAAACCCATAATTGAATAGGAATGGGGACATGTTGGTGGACTGACTCACCCGGTTGTTATAAGCAAATTCCGCCTACAGTAACGCATCACACCAATCCTCCTGTCTGGCGGAGGTCAGACACCAGAGAATTTGTTCCAGGGATTGATTGGTGCGTTCCGTCTGACCAGTACTCTCCAGGTGATTTGCCGACGAGAAGGAGAGTGAGATGCCCAATTTCATACAGAATGCCCTCCAAAATTTGGCCACAAATTGCACACCTCTGTCAGACACCACATTCAGGGGTACCCCATGCAATCGGACCACATGCTGCATGAACAACCTGGACAATGTTTCTGCTGAGGGTAGTGCTGCCAAGGGAATTAAATAGGCCTGTTTTGAAAACCTATCCACCACCACGCAGATCACAGTATTGCCCCTGGAAGGTGGAAGACCGGTAGTAAAATCCATGGAGAGATGAGTCCATGGCCTATCAGGAACCGATAAAGGTATGAGTTCCCCAGCCGGCCGGTTATGCAAGCTTTTGGAACAGGCACAAACTCCACAAGCAGCAATGAATTTCTTGACATCGGACCCCAGTGAAGGCCACCGAAAAATCCTGGCTACTGCTTCTCTAGTGGCCGTGGTACCGGGATGAGCACTCAGCCTAGACTCATGAAACTCCTGCAGAAGTCTAGGCCGCAATAAATCCGGAACAAACAATTTATCCCCTGGCCTGGTCATCGGAGCTAGGAACTGAGCCCTCAAAATTTCTTGTTCCAACTCTGATGAGACCCCCGCCACTACCACCCCTGGGGGAAGAATGGAGGACGGCGGCTCGGGGGGGAGACACCGGGTCAAAACTTCTGGACAGGGCATCCGCTTTAACATTTTTGGACCCTGGTCGAAAAGTAATTGAGAATTGAAAGCGTGAAAAAAAAGTGACCAACGGGCTTGTCTAGGAGTAAGCCTCTTAGCAGATTCAAGGTATGCCAAATTTTTGTGATCCGTGATAACAGTGATAGGGTGAACCGCCCCTTCCAAAAAGTGCCTCCATTCTTCGAATGCCAGCTTGACCGCAAGAAGTTCTCTATTGCCTACATCATAATTTCTCTCGGCGGATGAGAACTTCTTGGAGAAGAAGGCACAGGGTTTGAGATTAGTAAGGGTGGCCGGACCTTGGGACAACACTGCCCCCACCCCTACTTCAGAAGCATTCACCTCCACAATAAATGGCTTGGATGGGTCTGGCTGGACCAACACTGGGGCGGACATGAAACACTTCTTAAGAGCTGAGAAGGACTCCTTAGCGAGTTCCGACAAATTTTTTATACATCAGCCCTCTTCTGGGTAAGATCTGTGAGTGGTTTAACCACTTGAGAGAAACCTTTAATGAATCTCCGGTAATAGTTTGCAAATCCAAAGATGCGCTGGAGCCCCTTGAGATCATGAGGCTGAACCCAGTCTGCGATCGCCTGCACCTTCTTAGGGTCCATACGAAACCCCTCACAAGATACAATCAGCCCCAAAAAGACAGTTCCTGTATGAAAAGCGAACATTTTTCCAATTTAGCAAACAGGTGGTACTCCCTGAGTCTCTGGAGAACTGTCTGTAGATGTTGTAATTGAGACTGACTGTCCGGGGAATGCACCAAAATGTCATCCAGATATATGACAACAAAACGGCCTATCAGGTCAGAAAACACAACACTGATAAAGTTCTGGAAAATAGCGGGGGCATTAGTTAACCCAAAGGGCATAACCAGGTTTTCAAAGAGTCCCTCAGATGTGAGGAACGCAGTTTTCCACTCGTCCCCTTCCCGAACCCTTATCAGGTTGTAGGCCCCCCGGAGATCTAATTTGGAGAACCATTGGGCCCCAGATAACTGGTTACATAGGTCTGGGATGAGGGGAAGTGGATAAGTGTTCCTAACCGTTATCTTGTTAAGTTCCCGAAAGTCGAGGCACGGCCGCTATCCACCATCTTTCTTCTTCACAAAGAATCCTGCTGCCACGGGAGACACAGAAGGCCTCATATGCCCTTTGCGGAGACTCTCAGCTATGTACTCCTTCATGGCTTGGCGCTCAGGCCCGGACAAATTGAGCAATCGAGCCTTAGGTAACTTGGCTCCAGGTATTAAATCAATGGCACAATCGTAGGGACTATGTGGTGGCAGCGCCTCAGCCTCACTTTCGGAAAATACGTCTTCGAAATCCTTCAGGTACTCCGGACCGACAGACGACACAGATACGGTTTTAACAGAGTTAACAAAAGGCCCCAGGTTACAACACTTATCTTTACATCCCCATTAAGTGATCTCCCCTGTCACCCAATCAATGGTAGGATTATGGTGTTGAAGCAAAGGCATCCCCATTACCAGTCCTGCAGGCAAGTTATCTAGCACAAGGCAACTTAGTTTTTCCACATGAGTGGAACCCACTTTCAGAGAAAAAAGTTCAGATCTGAAACAGATACCGTCCTGGGTAAGAGAGGACGAGTCAATTGCCACAAGTTTAACAGGATCCTGAAGCCTGACTGTCCCTATCTTATTAAGAGTCATAATCCGGGCATCAATCAGGTTAACAGCATAGCCACAGTCAACAATGGCGGTAGTCTGAACAGGACCATCAGCAAGTTCCAGTTCCACCCGAAGCACAATTTTTGCAAGTGAGGAAAAAGGTACCTGAAGGTCTGGGTAGCCTCCTCGACTACTACCCAGACCTAGTCGTTTCCCGCCACCTTGGAGGATTACGGACAGGAGGGGCAGTCCTTCTTCCAATGTCCAGATTCCTTTTCCTCACAGGTGACAGTGCTCACCTCCATAGCCACAGGAAGAGTGTTGGATCAGAACGTGGTGTGAAGTACATGAACCCACAGCTTTGACCTGCTTTCTGTCACCACACTGCACTTGCTCACTGAGCCAGTGCACGTGCCCTGAGTAAGACAACCTGTGCTCAGAGATACCTGTGGAGCGGGCAGCAGCAGAGAAGATGTTGTCCATGTGTATTCTTAATAAAAACAATAAATTAATCTTAAGGATGGTGTCAGATGAGCATGTGAAAAATCGCCTGATTTTCATTCAGAAAATTATTCCATCCTTCTCCCATCTGTCTGTATTTCATATACTTGTGCCATCTGTGTGACTTTGGTGAGGAATTTGTATTTATACATCAACATTTTAAAATGTACATGATCAAATACAGTTTCTTAGTCAATAATATCAATGCATCATCATTAAAAATCGGATGCTACAGATATGCTCCATATGGGATCTGATTTTTTTTGCACACTCATTCGAGTCTCATCAGAGATGCAGAGAAGAATTGTGTATACAGAGATTTAAACTGTCATCTGAACAGTCTAATTGAATACATTGGTAAGTGCTTTGTCCTATTTTTACTTGGACAGCACATGTCCGTATTATACACTTATTTGAATGCTGCCTAAAGCACATGTGCCTATCCGGGACCTAGGCTAAAAACTACAATAGGTTGAGCATAATTTATATACTGTGCACATTCACCAAGTTGTTGTCATGACAAGATGGACCAGTGACAATGATATACACGGTAATTCATAAGAATATCATCTCTTTCAACCTTAAAAAAGATTTCATTTTTGTACTTTTGCTAAAAAAAACTACTATAGCTGCCAAATTTCAGTCTGCTTTGTCATTATTGAAGTCTTTTTTTCATCTACTTTTAACATGTGAAATGGCTATGGAAAGGTGGTTAGCATGTTGTTGTTCCTTGCAAGAAAAATGATTGCAAGGCGATGGTTAACCGCAAGGGCTTCTAATGGAAAATGATGGATCAGTTATGCAAATTGAATGTTACAGCATAAATGGATACAACCTTGTAAAGCTATTAAAAAAGCTGTATTTGGACAAGTATGGAAGAAAATGATAAGTAGTTATTCAAGAGCATCTATAATAAATGGAAGCAAAATGGTAGAGAGGAGTTGAGGATTGTGGCTTTCGGGGGACAGAGGCTGGAGTATTATAAATTAATATTTGTAATATGGTACATAATAATTTGTGCAAGGTTGTGATTATTTGGTTCCATAATAAAGAATATCTTACAGAGAGCTTTATTTTTGACACTTTATAAAACAATACTATTTTATTTTACTATTTTGAAGTAATTAATTACTTGTTAATCTGAAAGCTGCAGTATGCAGTAAACAAATATGCCAACAGATCCTAGCACAATACTAACGTTATGTTCACATTTATCCAGAACTCTACGTTGAGCACTTTCTCGGGGTTTACAATCACCAAAAAACATTCAGACAGAATCCTTGAAAATAAGATTCACGAAGAACCCCCAACAGAACCCCAAGTGAGGAATTTAGTATAATGGGGCAAATGGAGTAATTGTGGACTTTCATTTGTCTCTGTTCTGGTGGTGTTTCTCTCTTTCTGGAGTACACAAAAGTGTAGTCTTGTACTCTATAGTTTCAACCTAAAAAGGTGGAAAGCATTGGCACAGAGGCTAAACAGAGACCACTTTTATTTCTTCTGCCTCAGCATACTAAATTGCGTCACTAGAGCTGTCAGGAGTTCTGTCTGAATACCATTTTTCAGGAGTTCCGATGGAATCCTTTTCTTGGGGATTTAGATATGATCCTTGATACACTGCTCAGTGTAGAACACTGTATACATTTGAATTAGGCCTTAAAGTCTATCACCCCCAAAATGCAATTTAAAAAACTATTCAGTTCCATAGGGAACATATATATATATATATATATATATGAAATAAAACCATATTTCTATCCAACTAAGGAAGTAAAATCTGAACTGCAGGTATAGGACTATACCGCCCCTACAGGACTGTATTGTAAATCCAAAAACAAAAAATGCCAGGACTAAAGTCATCGGTCACTAGGGTGTCATGTCCCCCTGGAAGACCTGGAGTTAGATGGTCATGTCGGGTAATGAATCGCAAGTCTTCTTTAGAGATGGTGTGATTTGTGTCAAATATTAAATGGATTTTGTTTTATCTGGTGCTGAAGAGGTTTATAACCCTTTCTATCCTGGTTAGAATCATTCAACTCCATTTCAGCTGCTTCTGATCTGGTCATTACCTTTTCCTATAAAAAATGGCCACACCTTTGTGTCCCTGCCAGAGAAAGATTTGTCTTCCTGTGCTGTGTGTTAAAGCTAAGTGATTGGAGTAGAGTTGTTGTAGTAGTGTTCTGTGGGTATTTGAAGTATGTGAATGCTTATCTCCTGTTCTGTGTTACAATTTAATTTATACCTCCCTGCCCTTATCCTCCTCCCTATTGTTGGTTAGGCTTTTTTGTATGATAGAGGTTTTCTGTTATCCCTGTTTTGTATTTGTGTCTCGTTTACCTTACACTTCTGTCCTGTGCCCCATGAGATGGTGAATGGGACAGGTCAGGGTTTAACAGGAGCTTAGTAAGGTCAGAGACTCAGGCCTCTCTACCTTCATGAGAACCCATGGGTCAGGAATAGCTAGGGTCCCCCTTCTTTACCGAAGACCGTTACCTCATCACTATTAAGTTAAAAAGTTTTAAACATTATTGAATATATGTCATAAAATCATTAAAATACAAAATACAGACACAAAAAACATACGTTGGAGTGTGAATAACTGAAGGGACCAAGATAAAATCTATAAAATTTAAAGTAATGAGAATATACTGCACAAGTTCAGTAAACAATTCAATATAAGTAATAAAATAATAATAGTATATACTCAACTGGCATAGATGGACATGGATGTAGCATTGAAATAAAAAATAGATAGCATGTATAAACACAGTTTAGAAGGTATGAATTGAGTTATAATATGGATAATATTACTAGTCACTTAACTCACCCACCAAGAACCCAATGCTCATTCTGCAAATGCTTCATTAGGGGTCAGGACTGTATAGTAGTTTAAATGGCATTTTGATGGTGATACATTCCCTTTAAAGCAGCAAAGTAATTGAGTACTTTTGTAGTTACCCGGTCCAGACTGGGTAGGTCCCTTTAAGTAACCCTGGACCGTGAGTAGCTTTTGTACACCCCAATTCACCCCTAAGTTATCCTTTTACTGTTATATGGTTTAAATGAATCCCTTACTCACTAATCTCATATAGTCATGCTTTATATATTAATCTTACAATGTGAAGTCTGACAAAAGAATTGAGAGTTATCCTATTGGGCAGTGACCCTGTAACCAAGGTTCAGTGGGAGGAACTACCTCCAGTCTCTGTGGAGACAACTGAATAGCCACTCACAAATGAAGATTATAACACGGAGGGCCGTGAAATTGCATTGAGAAAAACAAGAAGGAAAGGTCCTCCAATAAAAGTAAAATTTTTTTTATTTTTATTAAGACATATGACAAAGAATAAAACAGAGTCGGCAAACCATACTCGATAATAAAATAGCAGCAAAACACACAACTTCTGGGTGAAAAGACATGATGAAAGTTATTACCAGAAAGGATCACCCAGAGTCCCCCTGACGCGCGTTTCGATATGGATATCTTCCTCAGAAGGGGTGCTAATAACTTTCATCAATATACTACTAATGGAGCCATGAGGTGTATTTTTTACACTTATCCTTCTTCTCATGAATTTATTATATATATTATTTTCATAATTTTGTAGTATGGGCTATTTCCCTCATGGAGAAAGAATAATTGTGAGAAACCAGCAATGTTTAACATCTATGTATGCTTTTAAATGTAAAATATTTATTTATTAAAAGAGGAATGATTTCTTTTTCAGCTGTATACTATTTTAGACATATATTGCGTCCATGTGCCCTGTGAGATATATGGGATTACTTCATGCCAGATTGTTTATGTATATGTATAATTACACTTTACCTCATATATGAATAATTGTCTTTTCACCCAGAAGTTGTGTGTTTTGCTGCTATTTCATTATCGAGTATGGTGTGCCGACTCTGTTTTATTCTTTGTCATATGTCTTAATAAAAATAAATTTTTTTTTACTTTTATTGGAGGACCTTTCCTTCTTGTTTTTCTCTGTGGAGACAAGACAGGGTTCTGGAAAGTTCCCTGAGGAGTCTGGTTCAAGATGTGACCCAGAGCAGACCTCATGTGAGGGGTCTCCTGACCCCCCTCCAGGCTCCAAGCCTGGAGGTTCATCTTTCTCTTTATCTCAAGACTTACAGCCAGGCCTAATGCCTTGGATTTTCGACTGACTTCTACAGCCAAGATGGTTGAAGACTTTTAACCTTTTTTTAACTCTGGATCCCCGCTGTCTGGTTTAAGGCATGTTTCTCCAGCATTAGGTCGCACTAAATGTGTACAGAAGAACCTATTGCTTCGCGTGTTGAGGAAATTGAGGGTCCCCTGCCTCACCGCAAATTATCTGTAATTTACTTCAAGTATATTTCTGCACATACCGTGACAAGCTGAGAAAATGAACACGGAATTCCAGGTCTGTAAATATTGTCATATATTCCCTCTTCTGCCTTTATGCCACCAAGAGACTTTGAACTCTCTTATAATTACCTGCAAGTACTGCTCCTAACTAATCCAGGTTCTTAAATCTCCAGAACCTCAATTCTCTGTCAGAATCCAATCCTGAACTGTATTGGCGGTGGATTCCCCACGTGAACTTTTACCATTACTCCATGTTATATTTCTCTGTTCTGCTGAAGTAAAGCAGCTGTTATCCCCGAGACCTGTTGTCTGTCGTTTTTCAATCAGCTGTGGACACTGCATGGGGTGGATAACAGTGAACGGAATAGCCCCGTACCAGGGCTATTGCACTTTCTTAAAATAAGGCTGTGTTATTGCCCCAATATCTGGAATTTCCACGGTTCTTCTGTGCATGGTGTTGAGATAGTCTGATCAAATGTACAGTGTCATGATCTGACAGTTTTAAATTGCACTGGGTGAACTTTTTTTACTTTGGAAAGTTCCAAGGTGTCTTGACTGTCCCCGGTGGTGGTTAGTGGTATTGCACTTTAGGTTTTTGTGCACTTAATTATGGATCAGGTGTGACACCCTATAAAGGTGTGCTAGGGGTGTGCAATCACTGCCTGTGATATTGTGAGATTGTGTTCACTCTGAGTTGGAGAGCCTGGTGGAAGTATGGAGCTGGAGAGGAGTCCTGCGCAGCTTAGCCAGGGGGGACGTGTGTCAGCTATGGTGTCTGGACGAAGGGCTGGCATGGCGTGGTGGGGTCGCAGTGATGGTGTCGGCTGGAAGTGTCTGCATGGACTGGTGGAGTGGCGACTATGGAGAGTGGCACTCACCATGTGGGACTTGGCCGCTGAGCTGGACTCAAGCATGCTTGACTTCGTGTCAGAAGCTGAACTCATCCTTGGGACTCTGTTACTAAGCAGCTGCAACTGGTGGTGGACTCTGCTCTAAGGCTGCACTAAGGTGAAGGATCCTGTTATGGTGATGGATCCGGGTAGAGGAGAAGACGCACGCAGGTGGTGGGCTCTGTTGCTAGGAGCGCACGCAACAGAGCAAAGCTAAGTGGTGTTTCCCCTGTATTGTCTCTTTCCTCATGTGTGTTATTAGTGCAGTGGTGGGATTAGTCTCTGCACCGACCCATTCCCTAGTGATGGTTTAGGGTCAGGGTGAGCAAGGGCGTTAAGGTACGCGTGCGGTGACAGGTGCGGAGCCTGTATAGGGAATGTAAGGAGTGCAGGGACACTGGCTCAGGGGAGCTTAGGAGGTCTCCACGTTCCCCATTCCCTATCGCAGGGCCCACCATTGTTAAAGTTTCCCAGGTTCCCCCTTTATTATTTAATTTCGCCGTACTGGAGGCGGGGTTTCCAGAATTATTGTATAACGTGTAATACCTAAATTCGCCAGGTGGAGGCGGCGTATCCACCTGCACATTTTATTATTTAAATGCGCCCCACTGGAGGCGGTGTATCCAGGGTCACGTGTGTTATGGGTTCGCCTTGCGGAAACATCTGCTTCCAGACACACGTGATCAAGACATTATCACAGGCCCTACAGTTTTTTTTTTTCTGGTGAGCCTTGGCCATGTGGAGACCTATGATATTTGCTCCCGGGCCTCACTGAGGAGTGGGGAGCGGCATGGTGTGTTAGAGCCGCTGCAGCAGCAGTTATCAGGGTTTGGGGCCTCTGCTCAGGTAACCAGAAAATCAAAAAAAAAAATGGCGGCTGCGATCTGGCTAAAAGCCCCCTAGAGTCGCTGCTGGGGAGCAGGACTGGTTCATGCATGCGGGCGCACCCAGGCAGGTGGGAGGAATGGTGCCCCACGGAGCTGCCTGGTATTCCCCGAGGTGAAGGGGTACGTCCCGGTGATGAGCTGACTGGTGTGATAGTCCGCGGGGTTTACGCCAAGTCTTCTATACCATCAAAGAAGCCGCCCCTCCTGGTCGTATGGAGGCGACCAGCGAGTGTATATATTTTCCTCCATATTCCTGCGGCTCTGGTACTAAAGCCCCCTAGAGTCGCTGCTGGGGAGCGGGACTGGTTCATGCATGCGGGCGCACCCAGGCAGGTGGGAGGAATGGTGCCCCACGGAGCTGCCTGGTATTCCCCGAGGTGAAGGGGTACACCCCTGTGGTGAGCTGACTGGTGTGATAGTCCGCGGGGTTTACGCCAAATCTTCCATTCCATCGAAGAAGTCGCCCTCCTGGTCGCTTGGAGGAAGGTGACCAGCGAGTGTATATTTCATCCATATTCCTGTCCCCTTCTCCTCCAGGTGTGTGCAGCAGGTGCGCTGCGGGGGAGTAGGGACAAGTCTCAACCCTCGCCATTAACCAACCCTGGGAGGCGTAGACCTCATGGTAAAGAGGGTTGGAGGGTGGTGTCCCGTGGTAAATAGCGGGGGTGTGAGTGTGGTGACTCAGGGGGATGCCTCTGTTAGAGTCCAGAATGAGTTCACCAAATTTATGACAAACGAATGTGTGCATTAAACGTTCAGGTCCGGACCTGTGTGTGAACGAGCATGTATGTGTGCCACCAAAAAACATCCTGTGGAAGTGTGTTGTGGAGCCTGATCAGCTCATAACAAACAAACATACACATATATAAACTCGTTCCCCTGGTCGGCGCTGTGGAGATGAGTGGTGCCTCCAAAATGAACTTTATTGCCAATACCAGCGGTGCGTTTGTCATAAACCTGAAGTGTCAGGTAATGGTGGGGTGAACTCAGGGTCTGGGCGTCCCCGCTGTAGGTGTTTCCCTAATGAGGGGTGGTCTTGAGGGTCCAGAGGCCCCTCATTAAGGAGGGGGTACTGTCATGATCTGACAGTTTTAAATTGCACTGGGTGAACTTTTTTTTACTTTGGAAAGTTCCAAGGTGTCTTGACTGTCCCCGGTGGTGGTTAGTGGTATTGCACTTTAGGTTTTTGTGCACTTAATTATGGATCAGGTGTGACACCCTATAAAGGTGTGCTAGGGGTGTGCAATCACTGCCTGTGATATTGTGAGATTGTGTTCACTCTGAGTTGGAGAGCCTGGTGGAAGGATGGAGCTGGAGAGGAGTCCTGCGCAGCTTAGCCAGGGGGGACGTGTGTCAGCTATGGTGTCTGGACGAAGGGCTGGCATGGCGTGGTGGGGTCGCAGTGATGGTGTCGGCTGGAAGTGTCTGCATGGACTGGTGGAGTGGCGACTATGGAGAGTGGCACTCACCATGTGGGACTTGTCCGCTGAGCTTGACTCAAGCATGCTTGACTTCGTGTCAGAAGCTGAACTCATCCTTGGGACTCTGTTACTAAGCAGCTGCAACTGGTGGTGGACTCTGCTCTAAGGCTGCACTAAGGTGAAGGATCCTGTTATGGTGATGGATCCGGGTGGAGGAGAAGACGCACGCAGGTGGTGGGCTCTGTTGCTAGGAGCGCACGCAACAGAGCAAAGCTAAGTGGTGTTTCCCCTGTATTGTCTCTTTCCTCATGTGTGTTATTAGTGCAGTGGTGGGATTAGTCTCCGCACCGACCCATTCCCTAGTGAGGGTTTAGGGTCAGGGTGAGCAAGGGCGTTAAGGTACGCGTGCGGCGACAGGTGCGGAGCCTGTATAGGGAATGTAAGGAGTGCAGGGACACTGGCTCAGGGGAGCTTAGGAGGTCTCCATGTTCCCCATTCCCTATCACAGGGCCCACCATTGTTAAAGTTTCCCAGGTTCCCCCTTTATTATTTAATTTCGCCGTACTGGAGGCGGGGTTTCCAGAATTATTGTATAACGTGTAATACCTAAATTCGCCAGGTGGAGGCGGCGTATCCACCTGCACATTTTATTATTTAAATGCGCCCCACTGGAGGCGGTGTATCCAGGGTCACGTGTGTTATGGGTTCGCCTTGCGGAAACATCTGCGTCCAGACACACGTGATCATGACATACAGTAGTTGTATGGTGAGCTAAGTGTAGTTTAGTTGTAAGTCCCAGATTGATTTTAGACTCCATTGTCTTCCAGAATTTTAACATGTATTTTTAATGGTGTATTTAGAGCTTTTCACCGGAGTGTTAAAGGGAATCGGTCACCCCTTTTTTGAGATATCAAATAATGATATCATTCAATTGTGTGTCACATAAGGATTCTCTTAGTACTTTTGCTTCCCCCTGACCCCGCACCTTTCATGCATAAATACCTTTTTTATATCGGTTCAGATGTATGTAAACTGCCGCTGTCCGGTCCGCTGGGCGGGGCTTATTCAACTGCTCCCCCCCGTCTTGCTCTACGCATTTTTTCTTGTGTAGAGCAAGACGGGGGGGGGAGCAGTTGAATAAGCCCCGCCCATCGGACTGGACCATGGCAGTTTACATACATCTGAACCGATATAAAAAAGGTATTTATGCATGAAAGGTGCGCGGGGTCAGGGGGAAGCAAAAGTCCTAAGAGAATCCTTATGTGACACACAATTGAATGCTATCATTATATGATATCTCAAAAAAGGGGCGACAGATACCCTTTAAGTTAAAAAATGTTGAGGACAGTTGGTACTTTCAAGTCTATAAAGCGATAAGCAGAAGTGTACATTCAAGTCATTTTGTCATTTTTTTAATTTTTGGGTTAGTAGCATTTTTAGAATATGCAGCATGCTCTAGATATGGTGTTTTTGTTTTTCCCAAAGATTTCTTTTCTTAGGCTGGTTTCACATTTGCGTTTTTTAGCGCTGGAAAAAAACGCACACCTGCGCATGCGTTTTTTCCCCTATATTTAACATGGGTGCGCATACCTGCGCACTGGTCAGCGCATGTATGCGATTTTCATGCACTGCGTTTTTTTGGGGTGTGCGTTGGGATTTTCCAGACGCAGCATGTTGCATTTTTTGGCCCTGCAAAAAAGCGCATGCGCACATATGCGCACGTTTTGCGCTAAAAATGGCCATTATAGCCTATGGATGCGCATATGTGCGCACTGGCATGCTCATGTATGCGTTTTTTTGCATATGCGTTTTTTTTTTAAACCATGGAATTTAGGGGTTTGGGTTAGAGTTAGGGTTAGTTAAGGGGGTTTAGGGTTAGGGTTATGGTCAGGGTCAGGGTTAGGGTTGGGGTTTGGGTCAGGGTTAGGGTTAAGTATGGTTTTGTTAAGGATTAGGGTCATGGTTAGGGTCAGGATTAGGGTTAAGTATGGTTTTGTTAAGGGTTAGGGTCAGGGTTAGGGTTAGGTTCAGGGTTAGGGTCAGGGTTAGGGTTAGGGTTAGGGTCAGGGTTAGGGTCAGGATTAGGGTTAAGTATGGTTTTGTTAAGGATTAGGGTCAGGGTTAGGGTCAGGATTAGGGTTAAGTATGGTTTTGTTAAGGGTTAGGGTCAGGGTTAGGGTTAGGGTTAGGGTTAGGGTCAGGGTTAGGGTTAGGGTTAGGGTTAGGGTCAGGGTTAGGGTCAGGATTAGGGTTAAGTATGGTTTTGTTAAGGATTAGGGTCAGGGTTAGGGTCAGGATTAGGGTTAAGTATGGTTTTGTTAAGGGTTAGGGTCAGGGTTAGGGTTAGGGTTAGGGTTAGGGTCAGGGTTAGGGTTAGGGTTAGGGTCAGGGTTAGGGTTAGGGTCAGGGTTAGGGTTAAGTATGGTTTTGTTAAGGATTAGGGTCAGGGTTAGGGTCAGGATTAGGGTTAAGTATGGTTTTGTTAAGGGTTAGGGTCAGGGTTAGGGTTAGGGTTAGGGTTAGGGTCAGGGTTAGGGTTAGGGTTAGGGTCAGGGTTAGGGTTAGGGTCAGGATTAAGGTTAAGTATGGTTTGGTTAAGGGTTAGGGTCAGGGTTAGGGTTAGGGTTAGGGTTAGGGTCAGGGTTAGGGTTAAGTATGGTTTTGTTAAGGATTAGGGTCAGGGTTAGGGTTAGGGTTAGGGTCAGGGTTAGGGTTAGGGTTAGGGTTAGGGTCAGGGTTAGGGTTAGGGTCAGGGTTAGGGTTAGGGTTAGTTAGGGTTTAGGGTTTGGGTTAGGGTTAAGTATGATTTGGTTACGGGTTAGGGTCAGGGTTAGGGTTAGGGTTAGGGTCAGGGTTAGGGTTAGGGTCAGGGTTAGGGTTAGTAAAGTCATGGTTTGGGTAGTGTGAGGGGCCACCTAAAAATGTTGGAAAAAAACGCAAACGCGGTAAAAACGCGCTAAAAACGCATACAAACGCGCAAAAACGCTGCGTTTTTTTCCTGCATGCGCACAAAAATGCTTGAAAAAAACGCAGCGTTTGTATGCATTTGTATGCGTTTTTTTAATGCGTTTTTTTGCGGGAAAAACGCGCTGCAAAAAAAAGCAAGTGTGAAACTAGCCTTAGCCACTTGAAAAACACACAAAATGTTCTGAAATAAAATATGACCTTGTAAATACCTGTATGAAATGTAATTGAAACTTTTGAAATGGATGGTTTGGCTTTTCTTTCACAAGTGTTTCACAATTGTTTCAAATCAATGAATATATTGTACGTGGGAAAAGTTAAAAGATGTTCGTTCAAACAAAACTTTTTGATTACAATTTTGGGGCAGTTTCTGCCCCAAACTCAATATGAAAAAAGCTTGAATAAGCTTTCTATTGATTTCAATGGATAAATGCCTACAGTGCAGAAGAAAAAGCAATATTTCAATTCTTGAGATGTTTTTTGTCTTAATAAATTTCCAAATTTTCCTCAAATTGGCAAGGAGAAAAATATATGACAAAAATCTTTAGGGGCATAGTACAGAGACTAGGCAGTGTGCGGGGCAATATAGAGAGGGGGCAGAGGTGGAGACTATATAAGGACAGCCGTCTCAGGTACTCTGGGGGATTGGCAAAATGCTGTCATTTGGGATGCTCCTTGGACCATCTCATCAAGTGGCCCGACGTCACCCTTGCCATCTACACCTTGGGCAGACTCCCTGGTTGCCCCTCCTAGATATACCACTGCTTAATACTTCTAAACAAGGAGTGTCAAGTGTTAAAACTTGTTTTTTTTTTCTTCAACACTTAGATATAATTCTGCTCGATTTGATCCACAAAGAACACCTTTCTATCTCAGTTTACATGTACACATTTCTTTGCATCAGAATGATACAATTTACACTTACCATTACTTTTTTAATGCCAGAGCATTTTTTTGAGCTGAAAAGTTACTACCACCCAGAAGCCATAAAAATATAGTGTCCCTTCTCAATTGGATTATTATGTTCAGTCCCAGTCCCTTCTAATAAAGCAGCCACTGTGTTAATTGATTTAGCTCAGTTTCTCCAGAAGTAATGCCAAAGTTTCTCGGTTTTGCACCCACAATAGTCCCCAGTATTTAATTCCTATTGGTATTTCTTGAATCGAGAGGAATGTGTTCTTGGCAGAAAGTAACCCAATCTCTCCATGTACACAATGCCAAGAGCACAGCTCTTAAAAGCAAATAAAGCTCTACTGTTTTGAAGTGTTATAGGTTTGGCTAGAGCTGTGTTTTTATTGATGAAACATAAATTAGTGCAGCCATGCAGAAATATTGCTTCAGTGCAGATTGCTAGGCTAGTTCTCTACATAGAATATCAGCTATTATCAGAATAATATACATTGTTCTATTCATCTTTCTATTGTCTATCGTTGACATCTCCATTATGTCAACTAGGAAACTAGGAAAGAATGTGAATATGTTAATCTACATAAAATGAAAAATAAAGAAAAGGGAGAAAAAGGCAAAAAAATTCAAAACTCAGGATAAAATATGTTAAGATCCAGGAGCTACCACAAAACACCATCGTAATTTTCATTTTCATAAACCTGCAGAAAGACACAATGACCTGCAGGTGGCACCTCAACCAGAAAACATTTTTTAGTCTCTACTTATCAAAACAATTTATTGTATTGCCAATCTACATATATAAATACCTGTCTGTGTTCATCATCTCATGAAATGCATTTACATTTGAGCAGCTTGCTTTTTCTGAAATTGCCTGCGCCCCCGACGACCAATGTGTGAAAGTTTCGCACAGACCAAGCTAGTTTTTATATATTGATAGATGGGTGATTCTGAACGTGGCGATAACAAAAATGTGTATATTTGATTTTTTTATTGCTTTATTTTGAATGGGGCAAAAGTGGGATGATTTAAACTGTTATATTATTTTTATTTTTTTATATTTTTAAAAACATTTATTTTTACTTTTCACTTGTTTCAATAGTCTCCATGGGAGAATAGACGCTGCGATCATCCGTTCGCTTGTGCTACATAGAGCAGGGCTGCAGCCCTGTTCTCTGTAGCAGATATGCTTACTTGACTATGACAACCATAGGGGTCTTCTGCTAACCCCGGGTTGTCATGCCAACCCATCAGCAACCCGCGGTCATGTGACACGGGCGCCGATGGGAGGAGGGAAAGACGCGCTTCCTGCGCGTGCATGTTAAGTGCCGTTGTCAGAGATTGACAGCAGCACTTAAAATGTTAACAGCCAGGGGTAGATTGCGATTCCACCTGCAGCTGTTAAGGGCACATGACAGCTGATTAGATCAGCTGTCATGTGCCAGAAAAGGTGCAGGCTCACCGCACCAAACAGGGGGAGGCGTCCAATAATGGACTCTGCCCGTCATTGTACGTTAAGGGGTTAAGGGAATTTAAGTTACAAGCAAAATAAGCAAATATCCTGCAGTAAGTAAATAAATAGCAATAGTGCATGAAAATAGCATAGGTTACATTGTCTTGATAAAAAAAAGTGTAAAAACCATCCCACCATGTCAAGGTGGCCCTATTTGGGATTGTCTTAACCCCTAGTATTAAAACTTTACCATATGTCAAATTACATGAATGTGAATAAGGGCCGAGCGGGATCAAGGCCCCAATACCCATAATGTCCTGCTCAAAGAAAAGGGAGACCACATACTTATTTATACTCAGTGGAAAAATCTAAAGTAAAACCAAAATAAATGAACTGGAATATAAGTTGGTATGCATGCAACGTGTAGGCACATACTGGCCACTAAATAGATAAATGCAAAAAGAGCAAATACCCCGCAGTAAGTAAATAAATAGCTAATAGTTTTGATCAAAGAAACTTAAGAGTCATCCCACCACGTCAGGGTGACTCTACTCGGGATGGTCCTATCCTCTAGTATTAAAACATTCCTACTGTATATACTCGTGTATAAGCTGACCCGAGTATAAGCCGACCCCCCCTAATTTTGCCACAAAAAACTGGGTAAACTTATTGACTCGAGTATAAGCCAAGGGTGGGAAATGCAACATGCTCGATATTAATATATGCCCCATATAATGTTGCACAAAGGTTAATGGTGGCCAACTGTTTTTTCAGCCCAGCTGGGACCATAGTGTCAAGAACAGATATCCATCTGCACTCCCGCTGTGCAAGAATCCGCTTATCATACCCCACACCTTAAGTTCATTGGGATTAGATTTATATTTGTATCTAAAGTGGTGTGGGATTGTTTTGAGAGTACCCGGATCAGCCATATCACGCGCAGCCACAATGTCCCTCACATGCTCACGTGCTCTAACACGTAATTCCCTTGTTGTCAATCCTACATAAATGAGGTCACAGGTACATTGAGCGTAGTATATTACATTGGACGTGTTGCACGTGATGTAGTCCCTGATCTGGTACTCCCTTGTGCCATCCGATGACCTAAAGGTAGATGCCCTAACATGATTCCTGCATGGCAAGCACCCACCGCAGAGAAAGAAACCCACTCTCTGTTGTCCTACATTAAATAAAGTTTTTGGTTTCACCACATAGTGACTTTTACATAGAATACCTTTCAAGTTGCTACTTCTGCGTGTAGTCATCAGTGGCACCTCTGAAAGACATTTTGAGAGGGTGAGGTCTGTCATAAGCACCGACCAGTGTCTTTTGAGTATTATAGTAAAACTAAAACAGTGGTTTGGTACCGTGCTAGCCAGTAGAAAAAATATATAAAGTGCTCTCAGTGAGAGAAACAAAATAGGAATCTTGTGGGTATGATACCTTTTAATGGTATAACAAAAAATAGTAAATGATGTTACAAAGCAAGCTTTCGGGACTGCTTACATCCCTTCATCAGGCTGATTGCTAGCCATTAAAAGGTATCATACCCACAAGATTCCTATTTTGTTTCTCTCACTGAGAGCACTTTATATATTGAGTATTATACGCATGGTATAATACTCACATACTGACATTCTCCTCCCTCTCCTCTCCTACTGCGCAACCCCTGCTCCATAAACTCGCTCACCCTCGCAGGAATCTCAAACACCTCAATTTACAATCATTCTCTGAATCCCTTCTCCCTCTTACAGACATGACTTCCCTTCATGACACATATGCTGCTGCCACCTTTTATAACACCACAATAACAGCAACGCTTGATTCGCCTGCCCCCCTCATGCAGAGCAAAACTCGAACAATCAACAGGCAGCCCTGGCTCACTGGCTCACAAGCCTGACCAAAGAACTGAGATGGGTTTCCAGGGCCGCTGAGCGGAGATGGAAGAGAACCCATTCTACTGAGCACTTCAACGCATACAAGCAGTCCCTTGCCAGCTTTAAGTCCACGCTCTCTGCCGCAAAACAAACTTAATTCGCATCTCTCATATCCTCCCTGTCTCACAACCCTAAACAGCTCTTCAACACTTTCAATTCTCTACTCCGTCCCACAGCACCTCCTCCCCCTCCTCTCATTTCTGCCGAAGACTTTGCCTCCTTCTTTAAGCAGAAGATCGACACGATCAGACAAAACTTTGGCCCGCAGCCCTCTTAGCCGCTCAGCCCTGTTCTGCAAAAGCCAGCTTCTCCACCATGACAGAAGATCAGCTCTCCACCATGCTGTCAAGATCACACCTCACCACTTGTGCACTCAACCCACTCCCGTCTCACCTCATCCCTAACTTGGCCACAGTCCTCATCCCATCTCTAACACACCTTTTCAACCTTTCACTTACAAATGGTGTCTTTCCCTCATCCTTCAAACATGCCTCAATCACACCCATCCTCAAAAAGCCCTCCCTTGCCCAATCCTCTGTGTCTAACTATCGCCCAATATCTCTTCTCCCTTACGCCTCAAAACTACTGGAACAGCATGTATATCTTGAACTGTCCTCCCACCTCTACTCCTGTTCCCTCTTTTACCGGTTACAATCTGGCCTCCAACCGCATCACTCAACTGAAACTGCCCTAACTAAAGTCACTAACGACTTACTAACCACCAAGAGCAAGCAACACTACTCTGTCCTCCTTCTCCTGGACCTGTCCTCTGCCTTCGACACCGTAGACCATTCCCTCCTGTTACAGACTCTCTCATCTCTTGGCATCACAGACCTGGCCCTATCCTGGATCTCATCATACCTAACAGACCGAACATTTAGTGTCTCCCTCTCACACACCACCTCCTCACCTCGCCCCCTGTCTGTCGGTGTTCCCCAAGGCTCTGTCCTAGGACCCCTACTATTCTCCATCTATACCTTCGGTTTGGGACAGCTCATAGAATCCCACGGTTTGCAGTATCACCTCTATGCTGATGACACGCAAATCTACCTATCTGGACCCGACCTCGCCTCCTTACTGACTGAAATCCCACAATGTCTGTCTGCTATCTCAGCCTTCTTCTCTGCTCGCTTTCTCAAACTGAACATGGACAAAACAGAATTCATCATCTTTCCCAAATCTCACTCTACCCCTCCACCAGACCTATCCATCAATGTCAACGGCTGCTCTCTTACCCTAGTCCCGTACGCTCGGTGCCTTGGGGTGATCCTCGACTCTGCGCTCTCTTTCAAACCACATATCCAAGCCCTCGCCTCCTCCTGCCACCTCAAACTCAAAAATATTTCCCGGATCCGCTCATTCCTCAACCATGAAACCACAAAAACACCAGTGCATGCTCTTATCATCTCCCGCCTCGACTACTGCAAACTCCTACTCTCTGTCCTCCCCTCTAGCACTCTGGCTCTGCTCCAGTCCATCCTACACTCTGCTGCTTGACTAATCCACCTGTCTCCCTGCTATTCCCCAGTCTCCCCCCTATGCCAGGCCCTTCACTGGCTTCCTATCGCCCAGAGGCTCCAATTCAAAACCCTAACCATGACATACAAAGCCATCCACAACCTGTCTCCTCCATACATCTGTGACATGGTCTCTAGGTACCTACCCGCACGCAACCTTCGATCATCTCAAGATCTCCTTCTCTACTCCCCCCTTATCTCTTCTTCCCACAACCGCATACAAGACTCCTCCCGTGCTTCCCCATACTCTGGAACTCCCTGCCGCAACACATCAGACTCTCACCATCAACGGAAACCTTCAAGAAGAACCTGAAGACCCACCTGTTCCGACAAGCCTACAGCCTGCAATGATCCTCGGTCTACTGAACCACAGCATGACCTGCTCTACCCTCTCCTACTGTATCCTCACCCATCCCTGTAGACTGTGAGCCCTCATGGGCAGGGTCCCCTCTCCTTATGTACTTGTGTGTCCCTTGTCTTACACATGTTTACTATACTTGTCTATATTTCCCCTTTTCACATGTAAAGCGCCATGGAATAAATGGCGCTATATAAATGAATAATAATAATAATAATAATAATGTTATTCCATTGATGGTTAAATGTGGAAATAAACCTAATACCCACATCTTTTGATTGTTTCTTTCCAGGAAGCAGCAGATCATTCCTGTTAGTTTTCCTTGCTCTTAAATATCCCTGTCTGATGTTTCTTTCCCCATAGCCACTTTCCCTAAACCTTTGCCCAAGATCCGATGCCTGTCTCTCAAATAGTTCATCTGTTGTACATATCCGTTTAGCTCGGAGGAATTGTCTCCCTGGAATTGCCTTTATGGTCGAGCGTGGGTGAGCAGATTATTATTATTTATTATTATTTATATAGCGCCATTAATTCCATGGTGCTGTACATGAGAAGGGGGGTTACATACAAAGTTATAAATATCGTTAACAGTAAACAAATTTACAATGACAGACTGGTACAGAGGAGAGAGGACACTGTCCTTGCGGACTTACATTCTATGGGGAAGAGACAGAATGTTGGGGGTGCAGCAGCTCTGGTGGTTTTGAGGCGGTGGCTCAGGTGGTGGTGAGGCGGCAGCATGGTTATTGCAGGCTGTAAGCTTTCCTGAAAAGATGGGTTTTCAGGTTCAGTTTGAAGGATCGGAGGGTGGTGAATAGTCGGATGTGTTGAGGCATGGAATTCCAGAAGATAGGGGATATACGGAAGAAATCTTGGAGTTGGTTGTGTGAGGAACGAATAAGTGTGGAGGAGAGTAGGAGGTCTTGGGAGGATCGAAGACTACATGAGGGAAGATATTGGGAGATTAGTTCAGAGATATTTTTGAGTTGGAGGTGACAGGAGGTGGCAAGAGTTTGGATGTGTGGTTTGAAGGACAGGGCAGAGTCGAGAGTTACTCCGAGGCAGCGGATTTCAGGTGCGGGAGAGAACGTGATGCCGTTTACCATAATAGATAGATTGGGTAGGGAAGATACGTGAGATGGAGGAAAGATAATGAGTTCAGTTTTGTCTACATTGAGTTTTAGGAAGCGAGAGGTGAAAAAGGAGGATATGGCTGATAGACACTCTGGGATTCTGGGCAGCAGAGGGGTGACATCTGGGCCAGAGAGGTAGATCTGAGTGTCTTCCGCATACAGGTGGTACTGGAAGCCATGGGACTTAATGAGCTGTCCTAGGCCAAGGGTATAGATGGAAAAATGTAGGAGTCCCATGACAGAGCCTTGGGGGAATCCAATAGAGAGAGGGCGAGATGAGGAGGTAGTGTGTGAGTGGGAAACACTGAATGAAAGGTCAAAAAGGTATGAGGCAATCCAGGTCAGGGCAAGGTCTTTGATGCCAAGGGAAGAAAGAATCTGTAGCAGTAGACAGTGGTTGACTGTGTTAAAGGCAAGAAGACAGGTCGAGAAGGAGGAGGATGGAGAAGAGTCTGTTAGCTTTGGCTGTGAGTAAGTCATTAGTAATTTTGGTCAGATCAGTTTCAGTGGAGTGGTGGGGGCGGAAGCCAGATTGGAGGATGTCAAGGAGGGAGTTAGATGAGAGGTGGGAGGAAAGTTGAGCATGGACATGTTCAAGGTGTTTGGAAGCAAACGGGAGCAGTGATATGGGGCGATAGCTGGGTATAGCAGTTGGGTCAAGGTTTGATTTTTTGAGGATGGGTGTTATGGTGGCATGTTTGAAGGCAGAGGGGAAGGTATCAGAAGATAGAGATAGGTTGAAGAGATGGGTTAGGGCTGAAATGATCATGTTAGTGAAGTTGGGGAGCAGGTGGGAAGGGATGGGGTCAAGTGCACAGGTGGTGAGGTGTGACTTGGAAAGGAGATGAGTAAGTCCTCCTTCAGTGAAGTTCGAGAGGGAGGTTATTAGGGAAGGGCAGAGGTCTGGTATGTGGAGTGGTTGGGGTGGTGGAACAGTAAAGGTTTGCCTTGTTTGGTCGATCTTGTTTTTACATAGTAACATAGTAACATAGTTATTAAGGTTGAAGGGAGACTTTAAGTCCATCTAGTTCAACCCATATCCTATCCTAACTTGCCCTAACATGTTGATCCAGAGGAAGGCAAAAAAACCCCATGTGGCAACAGTAAGCTTCACATTGGGGAAAAAAATTCCTTCCCGACTCCACATACGGCAATCAGACTAGCTCCCGGGATAAACGCAATATTAAGGAGACTAGTGTATATATTTTTGAAGTAGGTGGCAAAGTCCTCAGCAGAGATGAGGGGAGTTGGAGGTGGCAGTGGTGGGCAAAGGAGAGAGTTAATTGTGCTGAATAGAGTTGAGCGACTTTTGGTTTTTTAGGGTCGCGTTTCGTTTCGTGAAACCCGACTTTTCCAAAAGTCGGGTCGAGCAAGATCGTCCGATTGTAGGGAAAAGTCGGGGTCGTCCCGAAACACGAAACCCAATATAAGTCAATGGGGAATAAAAGTCGGCAGTGAGAGGAGGACAGGAAACACACCTACAGTGCCCATTTGAATGCCAAAAGCATCAATTCTTCTTACTTAAGCTTGTCAACCTTAATTAACTTCATAATACAAGTTACGCACTGAAAAATGGGGGTTATTTGGCTAAAGTTGTGGGGGGGAGGGCTGGCTGCAGGTTTTCATGTGCCCTGGGCGAAAGAGCGCCCCTTTAACACATACCACAACTCATCATGCTCCGATACGGCAGAGAAATAGCGGTATAGTACAATGAAAAATACTTCACTTTTTACATCTCATGACGAGGCCCATCTATTTCTCCATACAGAATCATTGGTCCCATATAATGTTTGAAACAGTATATGATGAGCTCCACATAATGTTACAGTATATGTTGGTCCCCATGGATGAAGGTCCACTGTCTTATGGGCCCAAATAATGCTCCAAACATAATGGGCCCCATTTCTAATGCTCTAGTGTATAATGGGCCCTGTAAATGCTGCTCCAGTGTCTGATGTCCACCTTTGGAATGTTCCAGTGTATGGTGGGCCCCATCTATCATTCTCCAGAGTATAGTGCTCCCCAAAAATTGCTGTCCCAACATTGAAAACAATCAAATAAGTCTCCTCGCTAGGGAATCCCTGTACTTGTCTGGACTCCTCGTCGTCCCCATCTTCCATCTCACTGCACAGTATTTCAACTTTGCAAGTGCTGTGATCCTGAGCAAGCAGGGGGGGCCCACTCGTTGGCGACGGCACTGGCACAGGGCCCCTGATAGTGCGGTGGTGTGTCTGATGGCGGGTGGGCCGAACCTGCACTTTCATCTGCAGCTTCCTCTTTGTCACCGTGTAAGATGGAACTGTATATGGGAAGGGTAACCTGAGTTTCATCAGGGTCAGATTCAGGTCGTGTAGCGTGCGAGGGGAATGTAGTGGTCTGGGTCAATGTATCAGCAGATTCATTGAGCAGTGGCTGGGCATCAGTGCACTTGTGTCGCCCCCAGGAGTACGGTCGCCACAGTGGCATTACCTTCTTCCTAGGGAGTGTGATGTCATGCTTGGGAGCAACGAACGATCTCTCTAGCAGGTTAACTGATTGGGCGGCGTTATTCCCACGAGTCATGACCCTCCAAACAGCGTTCATGAAGGCAAAGTGTTTGTTTTACGTGGGCAGTATGGTTGCAAAGCTGAACCTTAAAGGAATGTCCAGAAGGGCACCACCAGGAGTGGAGCCTACGGTTAAATTCGACTCCACCTGGGAAACCTCAACCATGCCAGCTACAGAACAGATGCACACATTGCAAGCTTAATTCCGTTAACGAACGAGACTCCGTCATGCCCCGCGGTCCAAGTCCGGCTTACTAGAGGGACACGTGAGGCTCTGGCACATGAGATTGGCCAATAACTGGTGTGTCATGCCCTTACATGTCTGTGGCTGCATGTGCGCTACACTGAAAAGGCCAGCGTTTGTCGCTTACAGGTGCAGATAACCCGCTGAACAACGTTAGTGATGGGGATCACTGATTACAATTATTACCCGCGAACAATGATTTCCCAGTAAGTGCAGGTCAACCGCAGTTCCGGAATTAGGCCTAACCGTCATTCCTGAAAAAATGAAAAACTTACGTGTGCAAACCACAGGTGCTGTAGCTTGCTTAACAGCTCGCCAGCCGTTCTCACGCCCAGTATGGATTACACGTTATTGCACAAAGGTGAGAAAGGGTACCGTATCCCCGGATAACATGTATGGATAGCGTACACATTCAAAATATATGTCTATACATCAGGAGGCAGGCTCAGACGGTGTTAGGCCCAGTATGGGTTGCACGTGATTGCACAAAGGTTAGAAAGGGTACCGTTTCCCCGGATAACATGTATGGATAGCGTACACATTCAAAATATATGTCTATACATCAGGAGGCAGGCTCAGATGGTGTTAGGCCCAGTATGGATTGCACGTGATTGCACAAAGGTTAGAAAGGGTACCGTATCCCCGGATAACATGTTTGGATAGCGTACACATTCAAAATATATGTCTATACATCAGGAGGCAGGCTCAGACGGTGTTAGGCCCAGTATGGATTGCACGTGATTGCACAAAGGTTAGAAAGGGTACCGTATCCCCGGATAACATGTATGGATAGCGTACACATTCAAAATATATGTCTATACATCAGGAGGTAGGCTCAGACGGTGTTAGGACCAGTATGGATTGCATGTGATTGCACAAAGGTTAGAAAGGGTACCGTATCCCCAGATAACATGTATGGATAGCGTACACATTCAAAATATACAGTGGGGAAAAAAAGTATTTAGTCAGTCAGCAATAGTGCAAGTTCCACCACTTAAAAAGATGAGAGGCGTCTGTAATTTACATCATAGGTAGACCTCAACTATGGGAGACAAACTGAGAAAAAAAAATCCAGAAAATCACATTGTCTGTTTTTTTTTTCATTTTATTTGCATATTATGGTGGAAAATAAGTATTTGGTCAGAAACAAGCAATCAAGATTTCTGGCTCTCACAGACCTGTAACTTCTTCTTTAAGAGTCTCCTCTTTCCTCCACTCATTACCTGTAGTAATGGCACCTGTTTAAACTTGTTATCAGTATAAAAAGACACCTGTGCACACCCTCAAACAGTCTGAATCCAAACTCCACTATGGTGAAGACCAAAGAGCTGTCAAAGGACACCAGAAACAAAATTGTAGCCCTGCACCAGGCTGGGAAGACTGAATCTGCAATAGCCAACCAGCTTGGAGTGAAGAAATCAACTGTGGGAGCAATAATTAGAAAATGGAAGACATACAAGACCACTGATAATCTCCCTCGATCTGGTGCTCCACGCAAAATCCCACCCCGTGGGGTCAGAATGATCGCAAGAACGGTGAGCAAAAATCCCAGAACCACGCGGGGGGACCTAGTGAATGAACTGCAGAGAGCTGGGACCAATGTAACAAGGCCTACCATAAGTAACACACTACGCCACCATGGACTCAGATCCTGCAGTGCCAGACGTGTCCCACTGCTTAAGCCTGTACATGTCCGGGCCCGTCTGAAGTTTGCTAGAGAGCATTTGGATGATCCAGAGGAGTTTTGGGAGAATGTCCTATGGTCTGATGAAACCAAACTGGAACTGTTTGGTAGAAACACAACTTGTCGTGTTTGGAGGAAAAAGAATACTGAGTTGCATCCATCAAACACCATACCTACTGTAAAGCATGGTGGTGGAAACATCATGCTTTGGGGCTGTTTCTCTGCAAAGGGGCCAGGACGACTGATCCGGGTACATGGAAGAATGAATGGGGCCATGTATCGTGAGATTTTGAGTGCAAACCTCCTTCCATCAGCAAGGGCATTGAAGATGAAACGTGGCTGGGTCTTTCAACATGACAATGATCCAAAGCACACCGCCAGGGCAACGAAGGAGTGGCTTCGTAAGAAGCATTTCAAGGTCCTGGAGTGGCCTAGCCAGTCTCCAGATCTCAACCCTATAGAAAACCTTTGGAGGGAGTTGAAAGTCCATGTTGCCAAGCGAAAAGCCAAAAACATCACTGCTCTAGAGGAGATCTGCATGGAGGAATGGGCCAACATACCAACAACAGTGTGTGGCAACCTTGTGAAGACTTACAGAAAACGTTTGACCTCTGTCATTGCCAATAAAGGATATATCACAAAGTATTGAGATGAAATTTTGTTTCTGACCAAATACTTATTTTCCACCATAATATGCAAATAAAATGAAAAAAAAAAAGACAATGTGATTTTCTGGATTTTTTTTTCTCAGTTTGTCTCCCATAGTTGAGGTCTACCTATGATGTAAATTACAGACGCCTCTCATCTTTTTAAGTGGTGGAACTTGCACTATTGCTGACTGACTAAATACTTTTTTTCCCCACTGTATGTCTATACATCAGGAGGCAGGCACAGACGGTGTTAGGCCCAGTATGGATTGCACGTGATTGCACAAAGGTTAGAAAGGGTACCGTATCCCCGGATAACATGTATGGATAGCGTACACATTCAAAATATATGTCTATACATCAGGAGGCAGGCTCAGACGGTGTCAGGCACAGTATGGATTTGACGGCCCAGACTACACAGCGGAGGAGCAGGGAGAGGTAAAGATTGCAAATGCTGGGGCCCTGCCCAAGCAAGGGGGGCCCACTCGTGGGCGTCGGTACTGGCACTGGGCCCCTCATAGTACGGCGGTGTGTCTGACGGCGGGTGTGCACCACCACCGTCAGAGACACTTGATTGCACTATGAAGGACCCTGTGCCAGTGCCCGCGCCCAAAAGTCGGCCTACCCACCTGTCCAGGGCAACGGCAGTCGCACGGTGTCGTGCGCTAGGTGGTGACCCCGGCCATGGGGTGGGGAGGCAGCACAGTTAGGGAGTTTTAGAAAGTGGCATATGTTGATGTTGGACATTCAGCTGATGCAAAAGGTGAAATAGGTCAAGTCCCAGGAAGAGGTGGACCAAAGCAAGCCATTTTTCTGTCACCCTATGTGTCATCAGGGGAAGGTGGGACAAAATCCTTGGAAACCCATGCGTTGTTCATTTTAATGAAGGTTAGATCATCCACATTTTGGGTTGACAGACGGGTCCTTTTTTCTGTCAGGATTGATCCAGCTGCACTGAAGACTCTTTCCGATAGCACACTTGCAGCTGGGCAAGCGAGCTCCTGTAAGGCATATTGTGCCAATTCAGGCCAGGTGTCCAGTTTAGCGGCCCAATAGTCAAAGGGGAATGACCTGTGTGGGAGAACATCGATATGGGAGGAAAAGTAGTTTGTAACCATAGTTGACAACTGCTGTCTCCTGTCACTTTCCATCGATGCAGTATTACCAGTTGTGTGAGCGGTACTTGAAAAATCAGTCCACAACATTGTCATGAAACCCCTGTCTCCAACGCCACTTCTGCTGTGTGCACCACGAACACCTCTGCCAAGCTGCCCCCGGCCCGTACGGCTCGTGTGAGAACCATCACCGCTGCTGTGTGCTGGGAATGCCTCAAGCAACCGATTTACCAGAGTTGCTTGTTTATTAGCCAATATTAGGTCAAGGTTCTCCTGTGGCATGATGTTTTGTAATTTGCCTTTATAGCGTGGATCCAGGATGATGGCCAACCAGTAGTCGTCATCGTTCATCATTTTGGCAATGCGGGGGTCCCTTTTTAGGATCTGCAAGGCATAATCTGACATGTGGGCCAATGTTCCCGGTGTCAATGATGCACTGCGAGTGCTGGTTGGAGGAGCACTTTCTGGCAAATCCACATCCCTCCAGTCACGCACAAACCCTGTACCAGACCTTGCCACGCCAACATTTTCACTTGCCCCACGAGATGCATCCTCCTCCCCTAAGTAATCATCCCCAACATCCTCCTCCTCCTCCTCTTCTTCCTCCACCTCGTCCAGGAGAGGTCCCTGAGCAGACAATGGCTGAATGTCATCAAGGATTCCCTCCTCCTCTTCCTCCTCATCAACATTGGCTGCAGACGCCTGCTCCTTAAGGTGCGTCAAAGTTTGCATGAGCAGACGCATAAGTGGGATGCTTATGCTTAGGATGGCGTCGTCTGCACTTACCAGCCGTGTGCATTCCTCAAAACACTGAAGGACTTTACAGAGGTCTTTCAGCTTCGACCACTGCACACCGGTCAACTCCATGTCTGCTCTCAAAGTGCCTGGCCGTGTATCCTCCCACAAATGCATTATGGCCTGCCTCTGCTCGCACAGCCGCTCCACCATGTGCAGGGTGGAGTTCCACCTTGTTGCAATGTCGATAATGAGGCGGTGGTTGGGAAGGTGGAGCAATCGCTGCAGCTTCTGCATACGAACGGAGTGTACAGGCGACCGGCGGATGTGCGTGCACAGTCTTCGCACCTTCTGGAGCAGGGCTGTTAACTCCGGATAATTTTTGAGGAAGCACTGCACCACCAGGTTCAAGGTGTGAGCCAAGCAAGGTATGTGGCTGAGTTTTGAAAGGGCTATGGCTGCCATAAAAAATTACGCCCATTATCACTAACTACCTTGCCTGCCTCAAGATGTACACTGCCCAGCCATGACTCAGTTTGTCGCTGAAAGTACTCGGCCAGCACCTCGGCGGTGTGTCTGTCGCTCAAACACATCATCTGCAACACTGCCTGCTGACGCTTTCCACTAGCTGCTCGATAGGGGGACACCTCGTGTGCAACTGTGGCAGCTGCAGATGGAGTGCTCGTACGACTGCGCTCTGTGGATGAGCTTTCGTTTCTGGAGGAGGAGGAGGAGGAGGAGGAGGGTCGAACGCCTACAGCCAACTGTTTCCTATACCGTGGGCTAGGCAGCACTGTACCACCACCGCTGTCCCCTGTGGACCCTGCATCCACCACATTAACCCAGTGCGCAGTGATGGACACGTAACGGCCCTGGCCATGCCGACTGGACCATGCATCAGTTGTGAGGTGCACCTTTCCGCTCACTGACTGCTTGAGTGCATGGACAATGCGGTCTTTCACATGATGGTGGAGGGCTGGGATGGCTTTGCGAGAGAAGAAGTGGCGACTGGGTAGGTCATAGCGTGGTACTGCATAGGCCATGAGTTCGCGGAAAGCTGCGCTTTCCACCAACCGAAAGGGCATCATCTCAAACGAGATTAGTTTGGCAATGTGGGCGTTCAAACCCAGTGTACGCGGATGAGAGACTGAGTACTTTCTTGACCTACTCATAGTGTCTGGGAGGGTGAGCTGGACTTGAGAGCTGCATATGGTGGAAGTAGCGGTGGACAGGGCAGACTGAGAGAGGGTTGATGATGGTGATGGAGTTGGTGTTCTTTCTGATGGCCTAGAATCAGTCTTTCGTTGATATAACAGTGGGATTCCCTGACTGCTGTGGCCTTGCAATGACACCTCAACATTTGCTGCTGTGCTAACCGGTGGGCTTACAGTGGGGGAAACAATGTAGCATTGCTGACTACCTTCGTTGTGATCAGTTGCACATGAGGTTTGGTGTTGTGTCCACGCTTGCAAGTGCATGGTGGTTAAATGTCTAAGCATGCAACTGGTATTCAAATTTTTCAGATTTTTCCCTCGGCTAAAGGTCTTTGCGCACTTCTTACAGATAACCTTGGCCTGATCATTAGGATTTTGTTCAAAAAAGTGCCACACTGCACTCTTTCTACTATGGAAGACATTTTGCGTCCTTGCACGCTGTGCTATTTTGACCGTCTGGCCAAGCAGTCCAGCAACTTTTCGGCTTTTTGTAACCCGTTTTTGGACTGCTCCGTGCCTGCCAGATAACAGCTGTTGCGATGTCGATGCCTGCGGTGGATGCTCCTCCTCCTCTTCTGAGCTATTGGCAGCGGCACCCTCTTCCCCCAATGGATGCCAATCTGGGTCAACAACTGGGTCATCCATCACCTCCTCTTCAATGTCATGTGCACCTTCCTCTGTGTCACCGTGTATGGTGGTATAGTGTGCGGGAAGGGGCACCTGAGTCTCATCAGGGTCAGAATCTGGCTCTGTACACTGCGAGGACAATGTAGTGCTCTGAGTGAATGTACCAGGAGAATCATCCATCAGCGGCTGTGCATCAGTGCACTCCATGTCAGATTCATCTTGGCCTGGGTAATTCACCATTTCACTTGATAATCCAGGCATGGTATGTGAAAACAGCTCCATGGAGTAATCAGTAGTATGGCCTGCGTCATCCTTCAGTCTTGGTTGGGGTGAAGGACACAAGGAAAGGTGTGGTTCATGAACATGAGCCTCCAATGATGACTCAGTGCTTTTACTTTTTACAACTGAAGAAGAGGAGGCGATAGAGCTGGAGGCTGAGTCAGCAATGTAAGACAAAACTTTTCCCTGATGCTCTGGCTTTAAAAGCGGTTTGCCAACTCCTAGAAAACTAAGCCTTCGAAGCCTTATGGAGCCAGACGATGACGCAGGCTCAACACCTCCTGCATTCGGTCCTATTTTGCTCTTGCCACTACCATCAGATCCACCACCAACACCATCATTACCAGCTGCCAACCCCCGCCCAATTCCACGGCCTCTTCCACCAGCCTTCCTCATTTTTGGTAAAAATGTAGACAAAATCCAACAAACTATATAGTAATGTAAAACAAGGTACAAGGTGTCTATAGGACAGGGGAGATTTTGAATTTCTGCTCACACTAGTGGACACTGGACACTTTTGGATTGTGTGAGGCCCAATGAATATCTGAGCGCTATGTGACAGGCTCGATGGCACAGCTGTGACCAAAGTGACTAGAGGATAAGTGAGATTTAAATTTCAGCAGACACTTGTGGACACTGGACACTTTTGGATTGTGTGAGGCCCAATGAATATCTGAGCGCTATGTGACAGGCTCGATGGCACAGCTGTGACCAAAGTGACTAGAGGATATGGGAGATTTTGAATTTCAGCAGACACTTGTGGACACTGGACACTTTTGGATTGTGTGAGGCCCAATGAATATCTGAGCGCTATGTGACAGGCTCGATGGCACAGCTGTGACAAAAGTGACGAGAGGATAAGGGAGATTTTAAATTTCTGCAGACACTTGTGGACACTGGACACTTTTGGATTGTGTGAGGCCCACTGATATCTGAGCGCTATGTCACAGGCTCGATGGCACAGCTGTGACAAAAGTGACTAGAGGATAAGTGAGATTTTGAATTTCAGCAGACACTTGTGGACACTGGACACTTTTGTATTGTGTGAGGCCCAATGAATATCTGAGCGCTATGTGACAGGCTCGATGGCACAGCTGTGACAAAAGTGACGAGAGGATAAGGGAGATTTTGAATTTCTGCAGACACTTGTGGACACTGGACACTTTTGGATTGTGTGAGGCCCACTGATATCTGAGCGTTATGTCACAGGCTCGATGGCACAGCTGTGACAAAAGTGACTAGAGGATAAGTGAGATTTTGAATTTCAGCAGACACTTGTGGACACTGGACACTTTTGGATTGTGTGAGGCCCAATGAATATCTGAGCGCTATGTGACAGGCTCGATGGCACAGCTGTGACAAAAGTGACGAGAGGATAAGGGAGATTTTGAATTTCTGCAGACACTTGTGGACACTGGACACTTTTGGATTGTGTGAGGCCCACTGATATCTGAGCGCTATGTCACAGGCTCGATGGCACAGCTGTGACAAAAGTGACTAGAGGATAAGTGAGATTTTGAATTTCAGCAGACACTTGTGGACACTGGACACTTTTGGATTGTGTGAGGCCCAATGAATATCTGAGCGCTATGTGACAGGCTCGATGGCACAGCTGTGACAAAAGTGACGAGAGGATAAGGGAGATTTTGAATTTCTGCAGACACTTGTGGACACTGGACACTTTTGGATTGTGTGAGGCCCACTGATATCTGAGCGCTATGTCACAGGCTCAATGGCACAGCTGTGACAAAAGTGACTAGAGGATAAGGAAGATTTTGAATTTCAGCAGACACTTGTGGACACTGGACACTTTTGGATTGTGTGAGGCCCAATGAATATCTGAGCGCTATGTGACAGGCTCGATGGCACAGCTGTGACAAAAGTGACGAGAGGATAAGGGAGATTTTGAATTTCTGCAGACACTTGTGGACACTGGACACTTTTGGATTGTGTGAGGCCCACTGATATCTGAGCGCTATGTCACAGGCTCGATGGCACAGCTGTGACAAAAGTGACTAGAGGATAAGGGAGATTTTGAATTTCAGCAGACACTTGTGGACACTGGACACTTTTGGATTGTGTGAGGCCCACTGATATCTGATCGCTATGTCACAGGCTCGATGGCACAGCTGTGACAAAAGTGACGAGAGGATAAGGGAGATTTTGAATTTCAGCAGACACTTGTGTACACTGGACACTTTTGGATTGTGTGAGGCCCAATGAATATCTGAGCGCTATGTGACAGGCTCGATGGCACAGCTGTGACCAAAGTGACTAGAGGATAAGGGAGACTTTGAATTTCTGCACACACTTGTGGACACTGGACACTTTTGGATTGTGTGAGGCCCACTGATATCTGAGCGCTATGTCACAGGCTCGATGGCACAGCTGTGACAAAAGTGACTAGAGGATAAGGGAGATTTTGAATTTCAGCAGACACTTGTGGACACTGGACACTTTTGGAATGTGTGAGGCCCACTGATATCTGAGCGCTATGTCACAGGCTCGATGGCACAGCTGTGACAAAAGTGACTAGAGGATAAGTGAGATTTCGAATTTCAGCAGACACTTGTGGACGCTGGACACTTTTGGATTGTGTGAGGCACAATGAATATCTGAGCGCTATGTGACAGGCTCGATGGCACAGCTGTGACCAAAGGGACTAGAGGATAAGTGAGATTTTGAATTTCAGCAGACACTTGTGGACACTGGACACTTTTGGATTGTGTGAGGCCCAATGAATATCTGAGCGCTATGTGACAGGCTCGATGGCACAGCTGTGACCAAAGTGACTAGAGGATAAGGGAGATTTTGAATTTCAGCAGACACTTGTGGACACTGGACACTTTTGGATTGTGTGAGGCCCACTGATATCTGAGCGCTATGTCACAGGCTCGATGGCACAGCTGTGACAAAAGTGACTAGAGGATAAGTGAGATTTTGAATTTCAGCAGACACTTGTGGACACTGGACACTTTTGGATTGTGTGAGGCCCAATGAATATCTGAGCGCTATGTGACAGGCTCGATGGCACAGCTGTGACAAAAGTGACGAGAGGATAAGGGAGATTTTGAATTTCTGCAGACACTTGTGGACACTGGACACTTTTGGATTGTGTGAGGCCCACTGATATCTGAGCGCTATGTCACAGGCTCGATGGCACAGCTGTGACAAAAGTGACTAGAGGATAAGTGAGATTTTGAATTTCAGCAGACACTTGTGGACACTGGACACTTTTGGATTGTGTGAGGCCCAATGAATATCTGAGCGCTATGTGACAGGCTCGATGGCACAGCTGTGACAAAAGTGACGAGAGGATAAGGGAGATTTTGAATTTCTGCAGACACTTGTGGACACTGGACACTTTTGGATTGTGTGAGGCCCACTGATATCTGAGCGCTATGTCACAGGCTCGATGGCACAGCTGTGACAAAAGTGACTAGAGGATAAGTGAGATTTTGAATTTCAGCAGACACTTGTGGACACTGGACACTTTTGGATTGTGTGAGGCCCAATGAATATCTGAGCGCTATGTGACAGGCTCGATGGCACAGCTGTGACAAAAGTGATGAGAGGATAAGGGAGATTTTGAATTTCTGCAGACACTTGTGGACACTGGACACTTTTGGATTGTGTGAGGCCCACTGATATCTGAGCGCTATGTCACAGGCTCGATGGCACAGCTGTGACAAAAGTGACTAGAGGATAAGGGAGATTTTGAATTTCAGCAGACACTTGTGGACACTGGACACTTTTGGATTGTGTGAGGCCCACTGATATCTGATCGCTATGTCACAGGCTCGATGGCACAGCTGTGACAAAAGTGACTAGAGGATAAGGGAGATTTTGAATTTCAGCAGACACTTGTGGACACTGGACACTTTTGGATTGTGTGAGGCCCAATAAATATCTGAGCGCTATGTGACAGGCTCGATGGCACAGCTGTGACAAAAGTGACGAGAGGATAAGTGAGATTTTGAATTTCAGCAGACACTTGTGGACACTGGACACTTTTGGATTGTGTGAGGCCCAATGAATATCTGAGCGCTATGTGACAGGCTCGATGGCACAGCTGTGACAAAAGTGACTAGAGGATAAGGGAGATTTTGAATTTCAGCAGACACTTGTGGACACTGGACACTTTTGGATTGTGTGAGGCCCAATGAATATCTGAGCGCTATGTGACAGGCTCGATGGCACAGCTGTGACCAAAGTGACTAGAGGATAAGGGAGATTTTGAATTTCTGCACACACTTGTGGACACTGGACACTTTTGGATTGTGTGAGGCCCACTGATATCTGAGCGCTATGTCACAGGCTCGATGGCACAGCTGTGACAAAAGTGACTAGAGGATAAGGGAGATTTTGAATTTCAGCAGACACTTGTGGACACTGGACACTTTTGGAATGTGTGAGGCCCACTGATATCTGAGCGCTATGTCACAGGCTCGATGGCACAGCTGTGACAAAAGTGACTAGAGGATAAGTGAGATTTTGAATTTCAGCAGACACTTGTGGACGCTGGACACTTTTGGATTGTGTGAGGCCCAATGAATATCTGAGCGCTATGTGACAGGCTCGATGGCACAGCTGTGACCAAAGTGACTAGAGGATAAGTGAGATTTTGATTTTCAGCAGACACTTGTGGACACTGGACACTTTTGGATTGTGTGAGGCCCAATGAATATCTGAGCGCTATGTGACAGGCTCGATGGCACAACTGTGACAAAAGTGACGAGAGGATAAGGGAGATTTTGAATTTCTGCAGACACTTGTGGACACTGGACACTTTTGGATTGTGTGAGGCCCACTGATATCTGAGCGCTATGTCACAGGCTCGATGGCACAGCTGTGACAAAAGTGACTAGAGGATAAGGGAGATTTTGAATTTCTGCAGACACTTGTGGACACTGGACACTTTTGGATTGTGTGAGGCCCAATGAATATCTGAGCGCTATGTGACAGGCTCGATGACACAGCTGTGACCAAAGTGACTAGAGGATAAGGGAGATTTTGAATTTCTGCACACACTTGTGGACACTGGACACTTTTGGATTGTGTGAGGCCCACTGAATATCTGAGCGCTCTGTCACAGGCTCGATGGCACAGCTGTGACCAAAGTGACTAGAGGATAAGGGAGATTTTGAATTTCTGCACACACTTGTGGACACTGGACACTTTTGGATTGTGTGAGGCCCACTGAATATCTGAGCGCTCTGTCACAGGCTCAATGGCGCAGCTGTGACCAAAGTGACTAGAGGATAAGGGAGATTTTGAATTTCTGCACACACTTGTGGACACTGGACACTTATGGATTGTGTGAGGCCCACTGATATCTGAGCGCTATGTCACAGGCTCGATGGCACAGCTGTGACAAAAGTGACTAGAGGATAAGTGAGATTTTGAATTTCAGCAGACACTTGTGGACACTGGACACTTTTGTATTGTGTGAGGCCCAATGAATATCTGAGCGCTATGTGACAGGCTCGATGGCACAGCTGTGACAAAAGTGACGAGAGGATAAGGGAGATTTTGAATTTCTGCAGACACTTGTGGACACTGGACACTTTTGGATTGTGTGAGGCCCACTGATATCTGAGCGTTATGTCACAGGCTCGATGGCACAGCTGTGACAAAAGTGACTAGAGGATAAGTGAGATTTTGAATTTCAGCAGACACTTGTGGACACTGGACACTTTTGGATTGTGTGAGGCCCAATGAATATCTGAGCGCTATGTGACAGGCTCGATGGCACAGCTGTGACAAAAGTGACGAGAGGATAAGGGAGATTTTGAATTTCTGCAGACACTTGTGGACACTGGACACTTTTGGATTGTGTGAGGCCCACTGATATCTGAGCGCTATGTCACAGGCTCGATGGCACAGCTGTGACAAAAGTGACTAGAGGATAAGTGAGATTTTGAATTTCAGCAGACACTTGTGGACACTGGACACTTTTGGATTGTGTGAGGCCCAATGAATATCTGAGCGCTATGTGACAGGCTCGATGGCACAGCTGTGACAAAAGTGACGAGAGGATAAGGGAGATTTTGAATTTCTGCAGACACTTGTGGACACTGGACACTTTTGGATTGTGTGAGGCCCACTGATATCTGAGCGCTATGTCACAGGCTCAATGGCACAGCTGTGACAAAAGTGACTAGAGGATAAGGAAGATTTTGAATTTCAGCAGACACTTGTGGACACTGGACACTTTTGGATTGTGTGAGGCCCAATGAATATCTGAGCGCTATGTGACAGGCTCGATGGCACAGCTGTGACAAAAGTGACGAGAGGATAAGGGAGATTTTGAATTTCTGCAGACACTTGTGGACACTGGACACTTTTGGATTGTGTGAGGCCCACTGATATCTGAGCGCTATGTCACAGGCTCGATGGCACAGCTGTGACAAAAGTGACTAGAGGATAAGGGAGATTTTGAATTTCAGCAGACACTTGTGGACACTGGACACTTTTGGATTGTGTGAGGCCCACTGATATCTGATCGCTATGTCACAGGCTCGATGGCACAGCTGTGACAAAAGTGACGAGAGGATAAGGGAGATTTTGAATTTCAGCAGACACTTGTGTACACTGGACACTTTTGGATTGTGTGAGGCCCAATGAATATCTGAGCGCTATGTGACAGGCTCGATGGCACAGCTGTGACCAAAGTGACTAGAGGATAAGGGAGACTTTGAATTTCTGCACACACTTGTGGACACTGGACACTTTTGGATTGTGTGAGGCCCACTGATATCTGAGCGCTATGTCACAGGCTCGATGGCACAGCTGTGACAAAAGTGACTAGAGGATAAGGGAGATTTTGAATTTCAGCAGACACTTGTGGACACTGGACACTTTTGGAATGTGTGAGGCCCACTGATATCTGAGCGCTATGTCACAGGCTCGATGGCACAGCTGTGACAAAAGTGACTAGAGGATAAGTGAGATTTCGAATTTCAGCAGACACTTGTGGACGCTGGACACTTTTGGATTGTGTGAGGCACAATGAATATCTGAGCGCTATGTGACAGGCTCGATGGCACAGCTGTGACCAAAGGGACTAGAGGATAAGTGAGATTTTGAATTTCAGCAGACACTTGTGGACACTGGACACTTTTGGATTGTGTGAGGCCCAATGAATATCTGAGCGCTATGTGACAGGCTCGATGGCACAGCTGTGACCAAAGTGACTAGAGGATAAGGGAGATTTTGAATTTCAGCAGACACTTGTGGACACTGGACACTTTTGGATTGTGTGAGGCCCACTGATATCTGAGCGCTATGTCACAGGCTCGATGGCACAGCTGTGACAAAAGTGACTAGAGGATAAGTGAGATTTTGAATTTCAGCAGACACTTGTGGACACTGGACACTTTTGGATTGTGTGAGGCCCAATGAATATCTGAGCGCTATGTGACAGGCTCGATGGCACAGCTGTGACAAAAGTGACGAGAGGATAAGGGAGATTTTGAATTTCTGCAGACACTTGTGGACACTGGACACTTTTGGATTGTGTGAGGCCCACTGATATCTGAGCGCTATGTCACAGGCTCGATGGCACAGCTGTGACAAAAGTGACTAGAGGATAAGTGAGATTTTGAATTTCAGCAGACACTTGTGGACACTGGACACTTTTGGATTGTGTGAGGCCCAATGAATATCTGAGCGCTATGTGACAGGCTCGATGGCACAGCTGTGACAAAAGTGACGAGAGGATAAGGGAGATTTTGAATTTCTGCAGACACTTGTGGACACTGGACACTTTTGGATTGTGTGAGGCCCACTGATATCTGAGCGCTATGTCACAGGCTCGATGGCACAGCTGTGACAAAAGTGACTAGAGGATAAGTGAGATTTTGAATTTCAGCAGACACTTGTGGACACTGGACACTTTTGGATTGTGTGAGGCCCAATGAATATCTGAGCGCTATGTGACAGGCTCGATGGCACAGCTGTGACAAAAGTGATGAGAGGATAAGGGAGATTTTGAATTTCTGCAGACACTTGTGGACACTGGACACTTTTGGATTGTGTGAGGCCCACTGATATCTGAGCGCTATGTCACAGGCTCGATGGCACAGCTGTGACAAAAGTGACTAGAGGATAAGGGAGATTTTGAATTTCAGCAGACACTTGTGGACACTGGACACTTTTGGATTGTGTGAGGCCCACTGATATCTGATCGCTATGTCACAGGCTCGATGGCACAGCTGTGACAAAAGTGACTAGAGGATAAGGGAGATTTTGAATTTCAGCAGACACTTGTGGACACTGGACACTTTTGGATTGTGTGAGGCCCAATGAATATCTGAGCGCTATGTGACAGGCTCGATGGCACAGCTGTGACAAAAGTGACGAGAGGATAAGTGAGATTTTGAATTTCAGCAGACACTTGTGGACACTGGACACTTTTGGATTGTGTGAGGCCCAATGAATATCTGAGCGCTATGTGACAGGCTCGATGGCACAGCTGTGACAAAAGTGACTAGAGGATAAGGGAGATTTTGAATTTCAGCAGACACTTGTGGACACTGGACACTTTTGGATTGTGTGAGGCCCAATGAATATCTGAGCGCTATGTGACAGGCTCGATGGCACAGCTGTGACCAAAGTGACTAGAGGATAAGGGAGATTTTGAATTTCTGCACACACTTGTGGACACTGGACACTTTTGGATTGTGTGAGGCCCACTGATATCTGAGCGCTATGTCACAGGCTCGATGGCACAGCTGTGACAAAAGTGACTAGAGGATAAGGGAGATTTTGAATTTCAGCAGACACTTGTGGACACTGGACACTTTTGGAATGTGTGAGGCCCACTGATATCTGAGCGCTATGTCACAGGCTCGATGGCACAGCTGTGACAAAAGTGACTAGAGGATAAGTGAGATTTTGAATTTCAGCAGACACTTGTGGATGCTGGACACTTTTGGATTGTGTGAGGCCCAATGAATATCTGAGCGCTATGTGACAGGCTCGATGGCACAGCTGTGACCAAAGTGACTAGAGGATAAGTGAGATTTTGATTTTCAGCAGACACTTGTGGACACTGGACACTTTTGGATTGTGTGAGGCCCAATGAATATCTGAGCGCTATGTGACAGGCTCGATGGCACAACTGTGACAAAAGTGACGAGAGGATAAGGGAGATTTTGAATTTCTGCAGACACTTGTGGACACTGGACACTTTTGGATTGTGTGAGGCCCACTGATATCTGAGCGCTATGTCACAGGCTCGATGGCACAGCTGTGACAAAAGTGACTAGAGGATAAGGGAGATTTTGAATTTCTGCAGACACTTGTGGACACTGGACACTTTTGGATTGTGTGAGGCCCAATGAATATCTGAGCGCTATGTGACAGGCTCGATGACACAGCTGTGACCAAAGTGACTAGAGGATAAGGGAGATTTTGAATTTCTGCACACACTTGTGGACACTGGACACTTTTGGATTGTGTGAGGCCCACTGAATATCTGAGCGCTCTGTCACAGGCTCGATGGCACAGCTGTGACCAAAGTGACTAGAGGATAAGGGAGATTTTGAATTTCTGCACACACTTGTGGACACTGGACACTTTTGGATTGTGTGAGGCCCACTGAATATCTGAGCGCTCTGTCACAGGCTCAATGGCGCAGCTGTGACCAAAGTGACTAGAGGATAAGGGAGATTTTGAATTTCTGCACACACTTGTGGACACTGGACACTTATGGATTGTGTGAGGCCCACTGAATATCACAGCGCTATGTCACAGGCAGAAATTGGCTAGTGTATCACAAACTACAAGGTGTATGTAGAATTGGGCAGAATAGGAATCTCCCTAGAGTGCAGGTCTGTAAGAACGGAACATGTCCTCGTTTTATTCTCACAGAGTGACACACTGATAGCTTCACTGTGGCTGTGATAGGAGCCGTTACACGGTAATGTGTCAGGAGCGTACACCGCTGTATGGTGTGAAAAAATGCACGCTCAGTACCTCAGCAGGACAAAAAAAAAAATTGGGATTGCTTTAAAAAAAGCAGTTTGCGGAGCAGTGGGTAAACAGCAATGCAGGAATGTCAGGAAGCCTTAGAAGGCAGCCCAACAACCAACACCACTGATACACCACTATATAGCCTCCCCTTGCACTGCACACACAGTGACTGGTGTGTTGTACAGGCAAAATCGCTAGCAGCAGAAGCAGCTTTTTTTTCTTCTCAGCAGGACAAAAAAAAAAAATTGGGATTGCTTTTAAAAAAGCAGTTTGCGGAGCAGTGGGTAAACAGCAATGCAGGAATGTCAGGAAGCCTTAGAAGGCAGCCCAACAACCAACACCACTGATACACCACTATATAGCCTCCCCTTGCACTGCACACACAGTGACTGATGTGTTGTACAGGCAAAATCGCTAGCAGCAGAAGCAGTTTTTTTTTCTTCTCAGCAGGACAAAAAAAAAAATTGGGATTGCTTTTAAAAAAGCAGTTTGCGGAGCAGTGGGTAAACAGCAATGCAGGAATGTCAGGAAGCCTTAGAAGGCAGCCCAACAACCAACACCACTGATACACCACTATATAGCCTCCCCTTGCACTGCACACACAGTGACTGGTGTGTTGTACAGGCAAAATCGCTAGCAGCAGAAGCAGTTTTTGGTGTCTTCTTCCCTGCCTAACGCTCTCCCTACAAAATCATCATCAGCAGCAGCTCTCTCTATTCTGAGATCAGCATGAGTAACATGGCGGTCGGCGTGCACGCCCTTTTATACCCCCTGTGACGCCCCCCAAAGCAAGCCAATCACTTGCATGCCCTTCTGAAAGATGGTGGTGACCCGTGCCTATGTCATCACGTTGCCCACAGTGTCCGTGGATCCTGATTGGCTGAAAAAGAGCGCAAAACAAACTTTTGAAACGCGACTTTGGCGCGTAAGTCGCCGACCTCGTGGCCGACCTCATCCTAGGGTCGGGTTTCGTTTCATGAAACCCGACTTTGCCAAAAGTCGGCGACTTTTGAAATTTTTCGACCCGTTTCGCTCAACTCTAGTGCTGAACAGTTGTTTTGGGTTGTGGGATAATGAAGATGCAAGGTTTGTGAAATAGGTTTGTTTAGCAGAGGTGAGGGCTGATTTGAAGGCAAGTGCAGCTTGTTTGAAAGCAGTGAATTCGTCTGGCAGGCGTGTTTTCTTCCAATGCCGCTCTGCGACCCTGGATGCTTGTCGAAGTTTTTTGGTGGGGTTGTTATGCCAGGGTTGCCTATTGATTTGTCGCGCTTTGCCAAGCATGAGAGGGGCGACTGAGTCTATGGCTGATGTGAGGGTGGCGTTGTAGAAAGCGGTGGCACTGTCCATGTTGTGGAGTGAAGATATGGAGGACAGAGGTAGAAGAGAGTCTGAGAGTCTGTGAATGTCTAGGTGTGCAAGGTTTCTGCGAGGATGAGCTAGTGGCTGGACATGGGGGGCAGGTGAGAAGGACAAGGATGGGAAGGTGAGTAGATGGTGGTCAGATAAGGGGAAGGGAGAGGTTGTGAGATTGGGTAGGGAACAGAGGCGGGCGAAGATGAGGTCTAATATATGTCTGTCTGTGTGGGTGGCTGTGGAGGACCACTGAGTAAGTCCAAAGGATGAAGTAAGTGACAGGAGTTTGGAGGCTGCTGGTTGGTGGGTGTCAGTGGGGATGTTGAAGTCCACCATGATGATTGTGGGGATGTCAACAGAGAGAAAGTGGAGGAGCCAGGTGGAGAATTGGTCGTTGAAGGCAGTGGCTGAGCCTGGTGGTCGGTATATGGCAGCCATTTGGAGATTAGAGGGAGAGTAGATACGGACAGAGTTAACCTCGAAAGAAGGGAGGAAAAGGGAGGGTGGGAGTTGGATAGGGTTGAAGGAGCAGTTTTTAGAAAGGAGGAAACCCACTCCTCCACCATGTCTGTTGCCAGAGGAGGAGTGTGGGTAAAGTGGAGGCCGCCATAACTCAGTGCAGCCAGGGAGGCTGTGTCAGGGGGTGTCAGCCAGGTCTCAGTGATTGCCAGGAAGGAAAGGTTGCGGGAGGTAAAGAGGTCGTGGATCACTTGGAGCTTGTTGCAGATGGAGCGAGCATTCCAAAGTGCTCCAGAGAGAGGGTGCGGGAGGGTGGGGGTCAGTGGCACAGGTTTTAAGTGTGAGGGATTGCGGCAGTTTCTCTAAGTGTGAGAAAGATAGGGGTAAGGATTAGTGGGATGTATGAGGCGGGGGGGGCAGGATTGGGGGATATGTCACCAGCAATGAGAATAAGCAGAGAAAGGGAAAACAGGTGGGAGAGGGAGAGTGATTGTCTTGTATTGTATTTTAGTAGGAGAGGTCTGAGGTTAAGGAGTATGTCTGCAGATGAAGCAAGGTAAGAGAGAGGGTGAGGGAGTTATTTGGTTCAAGGGTGCAGGGGTTTGGGGATAGCGAAGGAGAGTGAAGATTAGTGGAGCAAAAACGGTGATGGCGAATGTGAGTATGGTTAAAGAGCAGGGTAAGAAAAGAAAGGCAATTAAAATTAGAAAGCAGTGGTTCTTCTTACTTTCTGACCGATTTCTGGACTATTTCTGGTATATTTCTGATGTAACACTTTAAAAGATGTCACAGTTCAAATGATGTCAAATCTGACGAAGGTCATATTTGACCTGCTCTGTTCAACTCATACCATTCAAATGTCCATGAAATGAAGCCAGGTGAGTGAGAGAGGGAGGAGGAGAAGGGGGGTGGAGGACAGTTCACAGCAGGGAGCAATTAAGAGATTGCAGTTAATAGGACATTTAACAAGCATCAAAGCTGTAGAAAGAGGCAGAATAAAGGTACCGTCACATTTAGCGATGCACCAGCGATCCCGACAACGATACAACCCGGTCAGGATCGCTGGTGCATCGCTAAATAGTCGCTAGTTAGATGCCAAACAGGCAGATCTCACCAGCCACATAGCAGCGGTCGGCGGTCATTACTTACCTGTCAGACGCTGCCAGCAAGACATCCTCCCGTCCGCGTCAATGTGCCGCTCGTCGGCGCTAGCAGGAAGCGGCCGACGAGAAACGGCCCAGGACGATCTCGCGCGATCAGCGATAACCAGCGGGGGAGCCGGTCGGAGGTAAGTATCACACATAGCGATATCGCTAGCAATATCGCTGCTGCGTCACACAATCGGTGACGCTTTAGCGATATTGCTAGCGATCTCGCTTAGTGTGAAGGGCCCTTAAGATGGAAGGATAATACTAGGTGTGAGGAACATGGGCATATCAATATGCAAACAGTAAGTTTGAAGTATGATACATGGAATTAAAGTCAGGGGAAAAAACAGTACAGACGTACCAGTTAAGAAACAGAGGGTGAGGAATGCATGGGGGTTCAGGGGTGCAGTGGGTATTCTGGATTAAGCGGGTTCAGACATATCAGTTGAGAAACAGAGGGTGAAGAATGCATGGGGGTTCAGGGGTGCAATGGGTATTCTGGATTAAGTGGGTTCAGACGTATCAGTTGAGAAACAGGGTGAGGAATGCATGGGGGTTCACGGGTGCAGTGGGTATTCTTGATTAAGCGGGTTCAGACAGACCAGTTAAGAAACAGAGGGTGAGGAATGCATTGGGGTTCATGGGTGCAGTGGGTATTCTGGATTAAGCGGGTTCAGACGTACCATTTAAGAAACAGAGGGTGAAGAATGCATGGGGTTTTCGGGGGTGCAGTGGGTATTCTTGATTAAGTGGGTTCAGACGTACGAGTTAAGAAACAGAGGGTGAGGAATACATTGGGGTTCAGGGGTGCAGTGGATATTCTGGATTAAACTGGTTCTGAAGTACCAGTTAAGAAACAGAGGGTAAGGAATGCATGGAGGTTCAGGGGTGCAGTGGGTATTCTGGATTAAGCGGGTTCAGACGTGCCGGTTAAGAAACAGAGGGTGAGGTATGCATGGGGGTTCAGGGGTGCAGTGGGTATTCTGGATTAAGCGGGTCCAGATGTATCAGTTGAGAAACAGAGGGTGAGGAATGCATGGGGGTTCAGGGGTGCAGTGGGTATTCTGGATTAAGAGGGTTCAGACGTACTATTTAAGAAACAGAGGGTGAGGAATGCATGGGGGTTCAGGGGTGCAGTGGATATTCTGGATTAATCGGGTTCAGATGTACCAGTTAAGAAACAGAGGGTGAGGAATGCATGGGGATTCAAGGGTGCAGTGGACATTCTGGATTAAGCGAGTTGAAGCAAGTAACAACGCGTTCACTGATGTTTCTTTACGAAACATATCAGTGAAAATCCATCCATTTGGCTACACCTTAAGCTCAATATCCAGAAAGGAAATGGCTTCTCTCTACTACATGTATAGGTTAGTTTGATGTTTAAATCGTTGCGGTTCAATACCGACATGAATGTGTCAAGCTCACTGGCAGATCCCTGCCAAATGAACAAGACGTCGTCAATATAACGATACCATCTAAGGATCTGGGGGGAGGCATGTGGGTCGTCGGAAAAGATATTCCTCTCCCAATATCCAAGAAACAAATTTGCATATGACGACGCACATGCTGCCCCCATTGCTGTACCACGCCTCTGTAGCTAATACCGATTCTTGAATGTAAAGAAGTTGTGAGTCAGTATTAACCGCAACAGATCCAACACCAACTCCCTCATGTCTGCCTCCAGATTGCTGGCTTCTAGTGAGAATTGAATCGCTACTAAGCCATCCTCATGGTGGATGCTCGTGTACAATGACTCGACATCCGCCGTGACGAGTAGCATGTTAGAACCCAAGGAAATGCCATCCAAGCCCCTCAGGACGTCCGTCAAGTCTCTGACATAGGAGGGCAGCATCTCCACCTGAGGTCTAAGATAGTGCTCAATAAATTTACAGACGGAATCTACATTCCTCTAGTATTAAGGCCTTTGTCGGGTATTGAAGAAATTTATTTATATACTGATTCGCCTTGTAAATTAATAAAATTAGCATACTTTTTCATTACACTATTGTGGACTCTAACTCTGTGTATCAGTGGTTTCTTGATATATAGTATTGCAAGAAAAGATTCAATACAACCTGTGTTTAATTCAATTAAACTTCTGCTTTTAGATTTCCAATCCGGTGGGCGGTCCTATCAGTGACTGACAGCTTTCTTCATATAAGTATGCACGTAGAGACAGCTGTGAATCACTGATAGGACCACCCACTGGACCCAAAAAAACAAGAAACAACAGTTAATTACATAATTAAAACACAGGCTATACTGAATGTTTTCAAGCAAAACTATGTACATCAGTCTGCTCAGCTCTCCCGGCTCTACACCATACACTATGGTATGTACAGAATCACTTTCCATTTATAAACACAATAAGCAATTAATGGGCAATACAAACATAGCAATATAATGGATAACAATTTATTCTTAAAGTAATCAGTCTTGCCTGTTGGCTGTAGTACATATCCTTTCAGCATTATTAGCCAGAAAACAGTACTTTTCATTAAATTATTGGCTGTGCACTCTCTCTAACATCAACCTACACTATAGTATTCCTGTATCCAAAGAATTTTAGGTTGTTTAACCCCTAAATACCTCCTGTTGCCTAGACTGGAAGAATTATCTTGGTTGAACAAGAGACAATGATGGTCTGTTTTATGTCTCGAGATATCTTCTAATGAGTTGTAAAACTGAACAATTATATACAGCTGCTTGATGGTGATAATGAAATATGTGACATGGTGGATAAGGTCTGATTGGAACACTCACAAATCTTTCCTAATGCTGTTAGGAAATGTCATAATTCATTGTAGACACAGAGATAATTCTGTACATCATTGACTTCTATACTCTGCTATACTTTTGTACACTTGTAATTTCCTAATTTGAAAAAGGGAAAGGACAAGCATTTTTAGAAATGCTATCTGACTTGTATATGTAAAACTTTTTTTATATCATCCTGGACCCACTTTTCATGTACAATTGTAAGGAGAAGCCATTATGTCAATTACTGTAACTAATTTTAGCAAGAAAACTCATAGTCCTTAAATTTTGTTTTGACATAAAACACTTTATTAGCTCATAAAGACTTAAAGCAATGAATACACTCAACATAGCAAACCAAGAATCAATACTTTTTAAAGCACATGCAAGCGAACGTGTGCTTTCTTTAGCATGCTTGGGTATTTAACATGAGCTTGCTAACATTACTCTAATATTGGGAAATCCAAAAAGAATTACAATAAGCAATTCACACTAGTAAACCAAAGATGCTCTATGAATTCCTACCACTAGTGTTGAGCGACTTTTGGTTTTTTAGGGTCAAGTTTCGTTTCATGAAACCCGACTTTTCCAAAAGTCGGGTCGAGCAAAATCTGCCGACTATAGGGAAAAGTCGGGGTCGTCCCGAAACACGAAACCCAATGTAAGTCAATGGAGAATTAAAGTCGGCAGTGAGAGGAGGACAGGAAACACACCAACAGTACCCATTTGAATGCCAAAAGCATAAATTCTTGTTACTGAAGCTTGTCAACCTTAATTAACTTCATAATACTAGTTACGCACTGAAAAATGGGGGTTATTTGGCTACAGTTGTGGGGGGGGGGCTGGCTCCAGGTTTTCGTGGGCCCAGGGCCAAAAAGCGCCCCTTTCACACATACCACAACTCATGATGCTCCGATACGGCAGAGAAATAGCAGTATAGTACAATGAAAAATACTTCACTTCTTACATCTCATGACTGATATCCATTTTAAATTCTCCAATACCTCCAAAAACGGACAGTATATAACTCCATACAGTATTATGGCCAGCGCTTAGTGCGCTATACAGAGTAATGAGGCCCATATATTTCTCCATACGGAATCATTATTCCCATATAATGTTTCAAACCGTATATGATGAGCTCCACATAATGCTACAGTATATGTTGGTCCCAATGGATGAAGCTCCACTGTCTTATGGGCCCAAATAATGCTCCATATATAATGGGCCCCACTTCTAATGCTCCAGTGTATAATGGGCCCTGTAAATGCTGCTCCAGTGTCTGATGTCCACCTTTGGAATGCTCCAGTGTATGGTGGGCCCCATATATCATTCACCAGAGTATAGTGCTCCCCAAAAATTGCTGTCCCAACATTGAAAACAATTACATAAGTCTCCTTGCTAGGGAATCCCTGCACTACTCTGAACTCCTTGTCGTCCCCATCTTCCATCTCACTGCACTTGGCTGTTTAGGCCCTCCCACCGGCAGAGACACTTTTGCGTACTGTGCCAGTGCCATCGCCCATGAGTATGCCCCCCCACCTGCTCAAGGAACCTGCACTTTCATCTGCACCTTCCTCTTTGTCACCATGTAAGGTGGTATAGTATGCGGGAAGGGGAACCTGAGTTTCCTCTGGGTCAGATTCTGGCTGTGTAGAGTGCGAGGGGAATGTAGTGGTCTGGGTCAATGTACCAGCAGCATCATCCAGCAGTGGCTGGGCCTCAGTGCACTTGTGGCGTCCCCAAGAGTACGGTCGCCACTGTGGCATTGCCTTCCTCCTAGGGAGTGTGTTGTCAAGCTTGGGAGCAACGAAGGATCTCTCTAGCAGTGAAACCAACACACAACACATTTCCCACTCCAGGCCAGCAGGGAGACCTCTGAACCTGACTGCTGAGGAGCTGCTCTCTGTGGTCGGGAGGAGGTAAGTTAGGGCACTCTGTGCAGGGAAGGGGAAGTGTGTGGACGTGAGAAGGGGAGCTGGAGGATGAGCAGAGTTAAGGCTCACTCCTAGCTGGAGCGCATGGTCCGGATTCCGGTCTCCGAGTTTGTAGGGACACTGACGTTCCTGCAGCAGAAACTGGGGGAAGTAGCAGCTATAAATGCTCTGTACCCAACTAAGGCTTGGAGTCCCCAGCATCGACGTGTGCGAGGCAGAAGGAAAAGGCTACAGCTGTCTGCCATACAAGTAAAGTCTGAGGAACATCTGTTAGACAGGAGGCGTTTCAGTGAACCACGGTCCTGTGAGTGCTTCCCCCACAAGCGCTAGAAAGGAGACGTTCAGGAAGGTACATGTTGGCGGAGTGTTGGAAGGGAGCTTTCCATTCTGGTCCCGGAGGTTGGCAGAGGTCCTGACCCGGAGGACACAGCACGGAGGCAGGCATCTGTGTAACCTGCAGACTGTGAGTAAAGCTTTGGAACTGCACGCTCTGGTGTCCTACAGTTATTCCAGCACCGCTACATCTGGGTACCTGCACTTACACCGCCTGTGCCTTTCCCCCATCACTACATCTACACTTCCCTGGGACTCCAGCTCCACCTGTGGGGAGCTTCACCATCTTTGCTGCACAACACCATCAGTCCCAGAGGATCTGCATGCAGCGTCTGCCTAACATCTATGTTGCCGAACACCACAGGTGGCGTCAAACTATCTATATAAACTCTTTACCATTATACCACACCATTTACATGGGTGCCCAGGGCCACCGTCCGGGTCACCGCTGCTGTGACACATCCCACTGACACCGGCCCGGTACCGAGTACCCCACAGCCCTGGGAGGGTGACCCATATGCCGACTGCTGATCGGGCGGTGTTATTCCCACGAACCTCCAAACAGCGTCCCTGAAGGCAAAGTTTTTGGTTTCCGGGGGCAGTATGATTGCAAAGCTGAACCTTAAAGGAATGTCCAAAAGGGCACCACCAGGAGTGGAGCCTGTGGCTTAATTGGACTGCACCCGGGAAACCACTACCATACAAGCTACAGAAAAGATGGACAGATTGCAAGCTTTGTCGATTCTGTGTGTGGTGTGGTATGTCCATTTGTAGTTGTGCTAGCGATTTCTCAGCTTTATTCTGTTAACGACCGAGACTCCGGCATGGCCCCGCGGTACGCGTCAAGCTTACTAGAGGGATACGCGAGGCTGTGGCACGTGAGATCGAGCAATAACAGGTCTAGCATTCCAGTACATGTCCGGGGCTGCATGCACGCTACACTGAAAGGACCAGCTTTTGTCGCTTACAGGTGCAGATAACCTGCTGAACTCCGTTAGTGATGGGGATCTGGGATTCAGATTATTCCCCGACAACGATGATTTCCCAGTAAGTTCAGGTCAACCGCAATTCCGGAGTTAGGCCTAACTGTCATTCCTGAAAAAATTACGTGTCCAAACCACAGGTGCTGTAGCTTGCTTAACAGCTCGGCAGCCGTTCTCAGGCCCAGTATGGATTCAACAACATTGTAGAAAGTTGATAAAGGGTACAGTTTCACCGGATAACACGTATATATGTAGCCTAGTTTACACATTAAAAATATATGTCTATAGATCAGGAGGCAGACTCAGATGTTCTCAGGCCCAGTATGGATTTGACCAGATTGTACAAAGTTGAGAAAGGGTACTTTATCACTGGAAAGCAGGTATATATAGCATAGTTTAAACATGTAAAATCTCTGTGTTCTCAGTATGGATTACACAGCAATCTAAAAAGTGGAAAAAAGGAAATGCATTTGAGGCGTACACAACTATATACTTTTGGTGTTATTTTTAAATCTTCATATATATTTCTGTCTCAGTAATACAGCCCAGCCTCTCCGCAATAGGAAATGAGATGCATACAATTAGTGACATAAAGGCTATTGATTGCAGAAATCTAGGAATTATTATTCACGGGAAAAACTTCCATCACATTTCTCATAGGCGATGCTGACCCTCAATTAATTTGTGTGTTGAGACAGTGAAAACTTTTTTTGCGAATAAAGTCTTGCTGTATCGCACTTCTGTTGATTCCATCACTGTTACTCATCTCAATCCAATTTTTATCACAGGGAGCGATGTAAACATGGTGCTCACTGGCTATCATGATCTGTCACGTAACTTTGGAGTGCAAAAGACAGAAGCCACAGGCCGTAGGCGATTCTATTTGATTGGCATGAGAGGGCACATTTTGAAATGTGTGCCGGAATGTCACACGTTTGTGAGTAGGAAAACTGTGAAAGCTGATGATAAACCACCACTGCATGTAATTGTGAGTCGACGTCCATAAGAAATGGAAGCCACTGATCATCTGCAGCTAGAGTCCGTCCAGCAGGACAGGGCATAGCTACATCTTAACCATCATCTTTCAGTTCAATCAATTTGTAGTGGCAGTCCCAGTGAAGGAATTGACAGCCCAGACTACACAGCGGAGAAGCAGGGAGAGGTAAACATTGCAAATGCTGGGGCCCTGCCCAAGCAACGGGGGCACACTCGTGGGCGTCGGTACTGGCACTGGGCCCCTCATAGTATGGCGGTGTGTCTGACGGCGGGTGTGCACCATCACTGTCAGAGACACTTGATTGCACTATGAGGGACCCTATGCCAGTGCCCACTCCCAAGAGTCGGCCTACCCACCTGTCCAGGGCAACGGCACTCGCACGGTTTTGTGCGCTAGGTGGTGACCCCGGCCATGGGGGGGGCTGCCCACTTAGGGAGGTTTACAAAGTGGCATATGTAGATGTGGGTCATTCAGCTGCTGCAAATGGCGAAATAGGTCAAGTTCGCGGAATAGGAGGAGGACCAAAGCAAGTCATTTTTCTGGCAACCTATGTGTCATCAAGAGAAGGTGGGACAAAATCCTTGGAAACCCATGCACGGTTCATTTTAATGAAGGTTAGATCATCCACATTTTGGGTTGACAGACGGGTCCTTTTTTCTGTCAGGATTGATCCAGCTGCACTGAAGACTCTTTCCGATAGCACACTTGCAGCTGGGCAAGCGAGCTCCTGTAAGGCATATTGTGCCAATTCAGGCCAGGTGTCCAGTTTAGCAGCCCAATAGTCAAAGAGGAATGACCTGTGCGGGAGAACATCGATATGGGAGGAAAAGTAGTTGTTAACCATAGTTGACAACTGCTGTCTCCTGTCACTTTCCATCGATGCAGTATTACCAGGTGTGTGAGCGGTCCGTGAAAAATCAGTCCACAACATTGTCATGAAACCCCTGTCTCCAACACCACTTCTGCTGTGTGCACCACGAAGACCTCTGCCAAGCTGCCCCCGGCCCGTACGGCTCGTGTGAGAACCATCACCGCTGCTGTGTGCTGGGAATGCCTCAACCAACCGGTTAACCAGAGTTGCTTGTTTAGTAGCCAATATTAGGTCAAGGTTCTCCTGTGGCATGATGTTTTGTAATTTGCCTTTATAGCGTGGATCCAGGATGCTGGCCAACCAGTAGTCGTCATCGTTCATCATTTTGGCAATGCGTGGGTCCCTTTTTAGGATCTGCAAGGCATAATCTGACATGTGGGCCAATGTTCCCGGTGTCAATGATGCACTGCGAGTGCTGGGTGGAGGAGCACTTTCTGGCAAATCCACATCCCTCCAGTCACGCACAAACCCTGTACTAGACCTTGCATGGCAAAATTTTCCCTTGCCCCACGAGATGCATCCTCCTCCCCTAAGTAATCATCCCCATCATCATCCTCCTCCTCCTCCTCCTCTTCTTCCTCCACCTCGTCCAGGAGAGGTCCCTGAGCAGACAATGGCTGAATGTCATCAAGGATTCCCTCCACCTCTTCCTCCTGGTCAACATTGGCTGCAGACGCCTGCTCCTTAAGGTGCGTCAAAGTTTGCATGAGCAGACGCATAAGTGGGATGCTCATGTTTAGGATGGCGTCGTCTGCGCTTACCAGCCGTGTGCATTCCTCAAAACACTGAAGGACTTTACAGAGGTCTTTCAGCTTCGACCACTGCACACCTGTCAACTCTATGTCTGCTCTCAAAGTGCCTGGCCGTGTATCCTCCCACAAATGCATTATGGCCTGCCTCTGCTCGCACATCCACTCAACCATGTGCAGGGTGGAGTTCCACCTTGTTGCAATGTCGATAATGAGGCGGTGGTTGGGAAGGTGGAGCAATCGCTGCAGCTTCTGCATACGAATGGAGTGTACAGGCGACCGGCGGATGTGCGCGCACAGTCTTTGCACCTTCTGGAGCAGGGCTGTTAACTCCGGATAATTATTGAGGAAGCACTGCACCACCAGGTTCAAGGTGTGAGTCAAGCAAGGTATGTGGCTGAGTTTTGAAAGGGCTATGGCTGCCACAAAATTACGGCCGTTATCACTAACTACCTTGCCTGCCTCAAGATGTACACTGCCCAGCCATGACTCAGTTTGTCGCTGAAAGTACTCGGCCAGCACCTTGGCGGTGTGTCTGTCGCCCAAACACATCATCTGCAACACAGCCTGCTGACGCTTTCCACTAGCTGCTCGATAGGGGGACTCCTCGTGTGCAACTGTGGCAGCTGCAGATGGAGTGCTCGTACGACTGCGCTCTGTGGACGAGCTTTCGCTTCTGGAGGAGGAGGAGGAGGGTCGAACGCCTACAGCCAACTGTTTCCTATACCATGGGCTAGGCAGCACTGTCCCACCACCGCTGTCCCCTGTGGACCCTGCATCCACCACATTAACCCAGTGCGCAGTGATGGACACGTAACGGCCCTGGCCATGCCGACTGGACCATGCATCAGCTGTGAGGTGCACCTTTCCACTCACTGACTGCTTGAGTGCATGGACAATGTGGTCTTTCACATGATGGTGGAGGGCTGGGATGGCTTTGCGAGAGAAGAAGTGGCGACAGGGTAGGTACTGCATAGGCCATGAGTTCGCGGAAAGCTGTGCTTTCCACCAACCGATAGGGCATCATCTCTAACGAGATTAGTTTGGCAATGTGGGCGTTCAAACCCAGTGTACGCGGATGAAAGACTGAGTACTTTCTTGACCTACTCATTGTGTCTGGGAGTGTGAGCTGGACTTGAGAGCTGCATATGGTGGAAGAAGCGGTGGACAGGGCGGACTGAGAGAGGGTTGATGATGGTGATGGAGTTGGTGTTCTTTCTGATGGCCTAGATTCAGTCTTTCGTTGATATAACAGTGGGATTCCCTGACTGCTGTGGCCTTGCAACGACACCTCTACATTTGCTGCTGTGCTAACCGGTGGGCTTACAGTGGGGGAAACAATGTAGCGTTGCTGACTACCTTCTTTGTGATCAGTTGCACATGTGGTACTTGAGGTTTGGTGTTGTGTCCACGCTTGCAAGTGCATGCTGGTTAAATGTCTAAGCATGCAACTGGTATTCAAATTTTTCAGATTTTTTCCTCGGCTAAAGGTCTTTGCGCACTTCTTACAGATAACCTTGGCCTGATCATGAGGATTTTGTTCAAAAAAGTGCCACACTGCACTCTTCCTACTTTGGCAGACATTTTGCGGCCTAGCACACTGTGATATTTTGACCCTCTGGACAAGTTGTCCAGCAACTCTTTTGATTTTTGGAACCTGTCTTTGGAGTGCTCCGGGCCTGCCAGATAACAGCTGTTGCGATGTCGATGTCTGCTGTGGATGCTCCTCCTCCTCATCTGAGCTATTGGAAGCAGCACCCTCTTCCCCCAATGGATGCCAATCTGGGTCAACAACTGGGTCATCCATCACCTCCTCTTCAATGTCATGTGCACCTTCCTCTGTGTCACCGTGTATGGTGGTATAGTGTGCGGGAAGGGGCACCTGAGTCTCATCAGGGTCAGAATCTGGCTCTGTACACTGCGAGGACAATGTAGTGCTCTGAGTGAATGTACCAGCAGAATCATCTATCAGTGGCTGTGCATCAGTGCACTCCATGTCAGATTCATCTTGGCCTGGGTAATTCAACATTTCACTTGATAATCCAGGCATGGTATGTGAAAACAGCTCCATGGAGTAATCAGTAGTATGGCCTGCGTCATCCTTCAATCTTGGTTGGGGTGAAGGACACAAGGAAAGGTGTGGTTCATGAACATGAGCCTCCAATGACGACTCAGTGCTTTTATTTTTTACAACTTCAGAAGAGGAGGCGATAGAGCTGGAGGCTGTCAGCAATGTAAGACAAAACTTTTTCCTGAAGCTCTGGCTTTAAAAGCGGTTTGCCAACTCCTAGAAAACTAAGCCTTCGAGGCCTTGTGGAGCCAGACGATGACGCAGGCTCAACACCTCCTGCATTCGGTCCTATTTTGCTTTTGCCACTACCATCAGATCCACCACCAACACCATCATTACCAGCTGCCAACCGCCGCCCAATTCCACGGCCTCTTCCACCAGCCTTCCTCATTTTTGGTAGAAATGTAGACAAGATCCAACAAACTAAATAGTAATGTAAAACAAGGTACAAGGTGTCTATAGGACAGGGGAGATTTTGAATTTCTGCACACACTTGTGGACACTGGACACTTTCGGATTGTGTGAGGCACACTGAATATCACAGCGCTATGTCACAGGCTCGATGTCGCAGGTGTGAAAAATGTCACTAGAAGATAACGGAGATTTTGAATTTCTGCACACACTTGTGGACACTGGACACTTTTGGATTGTGTGAGGCCCACTGAATATCACAGCGCTATGTCACAGGCTCGATGTCGCAGGTGTGAAAAATGTCACTAGAGGATAACGGAGATTTTGAATTTCTGCACACACTTGTGGACACTGGACACTTTTGGATTGTGTGAGGCCCACTGAATATCACAGCGCTACGTCACAGGCTCGATGTCGCAGGTGTGAAAAATGTCACTAGAGGATAACGGAGATTTTGAATTTCTGCACAGACTTGTGGACACTGGACACTTTTGGATTGTGTGAGGCCCACTGAATATCACAGCGCTATGTCACAGGCTTGATGTCGCAGGTGTGAAAAATGTGACTAGAGGATAATGGAGATTTTGAATTTCAGCACACACTTGTGGACACTGGACACTTTTGGATTGTGTGAGGCCCAGTGAATATCACAGCGCTATGTCACATGCAGAAATTGGCTAGTGTATGGCAAACTACAAGGTGTATATAGAATTGGGCAGAATAGGAATCTCCCTAGAGTGTAGGTCTGTAAGAACGGAACAAGTCCTCGACTTATCCTTACAGAGCGACACACAGATAGCTTCACTGTGGCCGTGATAACAGCCGTTGTATGGTACTGAGAGAGGAGCGTGCACGTACACGGCTGTCCGGTGTACGTAAAATTGTCAAGCTCTGTGTTTATTAAGTATACGGACTGACACACGCTGTCTCTCTATAGTTTTGAATGTGATCAAACAGCAAATATATTTAACTGTTTGAAAACTAGACAAAACTAGAAGGTGCAGGTCTGTAAGAACGGAACATGTCCTCGACTTATCCTTACAGAGTGACACACAGATAGCTTCACTGTGGCTGTGATAACAGCCGTTACACGGTACTGTGTGAGGAGTGTGCACCGCTGTATGGTGTGAAAAAATGCACGCTCAGTACCACACCAGGACAAAAAAAAAAAATTGGGATTGCTTTTAAAAAAAGCAGTTTGCAGAGCAGTGGGTAAACAGCAATGCAGCCGTCAGGAAGCCTTAGAAGGCAGCCTAACAACCAACACCGCTGATCCAGCAAAATATAGCCTCCACTTGCACTGCACACACAGTGACTGGTGTGTTGTACTGGCAAAATCGCTAGCAGCAGAAGCAGTTTTTGGTGTCTTCTTCCCTGCCTAACGCTCTCCCTACAAAATCAGCAGCAGCAGCTCTTCCTATTCTGAGATCAGCATGAGTAACATGGTGGTCGGCGTGCACGCCCTTTTATACCCCCTGTGACGCCCACCAAAGCAAGCCAATCACTTGCATGCCCTTCTGAAAGATTTTGGTGACCCCTGCCTATGTCATCACGTTGCCCAGAGTGTCCGTGGATCCTGATTGGCTGAAAAAGAGCGCAAAACAAACTTTTGAAACGCGACTTTGGCACTTAAGTCGCCGACCTCATGGCCAACCTCATCCTAGGGTCGGGTTTCGCTTCATGAAACCCGACTTTGCCAAAAGTCGGCGACTTTTGAAATTATTCGACCCGTTTCGCTCAACTCTACCTACCACAGAAGTCTCCCAAAATGCTTCGCACAGTGTGGTTGACAATTTCCACATGCAGTCCTCAATGCCTCCAAAAAAGTCCCAATGCATCCTGCAAGCATCACAGCCATCCTACAGTATTTATCTCCAAGGGTTCCAAAGAGTCACAGATAAACAGTCCAATATATTGTCTACTGCAGACAACTACTTATGTCAGACACAACTCATTCATCCTGCCATACATGGATTTTTTTTTACCACAATGGATGAATGGATCCATAAGCTTCATATGCTGCCATTTGTAAGAGCAGTATACACATAGTTCATTAATCAGGTTTATTCAAGATGAGAATATCCTTTCCTCAATTATCAGTGACTGCAAAGAAGGGATCACTAGTTGATTTTTACTATTTTGAGTGCTAAGAATACGGACGTCTAGCTGTAATATCCTCCCCCTTAAATAGGACAGTATATAAAGCTGATAAATGAACTTTAAAATTAATTGGTACAGTGGGGGAAAAAGTATTTAGTCAGCCACCAATTGTGAAGTTCTCCCACTTAAAAAAGATGAGGAAAGCCTGTAATTGACATCATAAGGTAGACCACAACTATGAGAGTCAAAATGAGAAAACAAATCCAGAAAATCACCTTGTCTGATTTGACAAGATTTATTTTGCAAATTATGGTGGAAAATAAGTATTTGGTCATTAACAAAAGTTAATCTCAATATTTTCTAAATATATTCTTTGTGGGCAATGACAGAGATCAAATGTTTTCTGTAAGTCTTCACAAGGTTGGCACACACTGTTGGTGGTATGTTGGCCCATTCCTCCATGCAGATCTCCTCTAGAGAAGTGATGTTTTGGGCCTGTCACTGGGCAACACTGATTTTTCAAATCCCTCCATAGGTTTTCTATGGGGTTGAGATCTGGAGACTGGCTAGGCCACTACAGGACCTTCATATGCTTCTTTCAAAGCCACTCCTTTGTTGCCCTGACGGTGTGCTGGGGATCATTATCATGCTGAAAGACCCATCCACGTTTCATCTTTAATGCCCTTGCTGATCGATGGAGGTTTGCACTCACAATCTCACGATACATGGCCCCATTCATTATTTCATGTACACGGATCAGTCGTCCTGGTCCCTTTGCAGACAACAGCCCCAAAGCATGATGTTGCCACCCCCATGCTTCACAGTAGGTATGGTGTTCTTTGGATGCAACTCAGCATTCCATCTCCTCCAAACATGACGAGTTTTGTTTCTACCAAACAGTTCTACTTTGGTTTCATATTACATTCTCTCAATACTCTTCTGGATAATCCAAATGCTCTCTAGCAAACTTCAGACAGGCCTGGACATGTACTGGCTTAAGCAGGTGAACACATATGGAACTGCAGGATCTGAGTCCCTGGCGGTGTAGTGTGTTAATGATGGTAGCCTGTGTTACGGTGGCCGCAGCTCTATTCAGGTCATTCACTAGGTCCCCCCGTGTGACTCTTGGATTTTTGCTCACCATTCTTGTGATTATTTTGACCCCATGGGCTGAGATCTTGCATGGAGACCCAGAGCGAGGGAGATTATAAGTGGCCTTGTATGTAATCCATTTTCTTATTATTGCTCCCACAATTGATTTCATCACACAAAGCTGCTTGCCTATTGCAGATTCATTCTTCCCAGCCTGCTGCAGTACTACAATTTTGTTTCTGGTGTCCTTCGACAGCTCTTTGGTCTTCACCACAGTGGAGTTCGGAGTGTGATTGTTTGAGGTTGTGGACAGGTGTCTTTTATACTGATAACAAGTTCAAACAGGTGCCATTACTACAGGTAATGAGGGGAGGACAGAGGAGCCACTTAAAGAAGAAGTTACAGGTCTGTAATAGCCAGAAATCTTGCATGTTTTTAGTTATACTTATTTTCCACCATAATTTGCAATATAAATCTTGACAAATCAGACAAGGTGATTTTCTGGATTTGTTTTCTCATTTTGACTCTCATAGTTGAGGTCTGCCTATGATGTCAATTACAGGCATCTCTCATCTTTTTAACTGGGAGAACTTGCACAATTGGTGGCTGACTAAATACTCTTTTACCCACTGTATAAAATCATAAAAAGTTTGAAAAACATTAATTAACGTACTGTTTAGTAAAATTTAGAGTGTGTGCAGTCCCATCCATACAAAGTCATCTGAAGGTGAAAATTCCCCTCACAATTTCCAAATTTGTAAAACAAACATTTCCATGTTGATGCTCCGGATCAGCACATTGGCAGGAGGCATCTGGGATTCAGCGTATTTTGCACATTTGGAATCCAGAAGGTTTGGAAACAGACTAGCAATATTAATGCAGTTTTATTGTATCTGGACCTCCATTGATGGAAAGCATTCTGTGGGACTCATTGCAGGGAAATCTGCTTTATGTAACCCTTTTATTGCTAGAACACGCATGGATTTCAGGTGCAGGGAAGTGAGCGCTGTACTTTTTTATCATACAAGTTGTAATGGCCTAGTTCCAAGCTCTGTTATCTGGCTGTTCACTTGGAAAACAAAGAACTAGAAGTAACTCATGAGAAAGTACATGGTGTTTAAACAGCATAGAGAGACTCTCTTAAAACATAACTTTTAATTAATAGTATGAAATAGGTATATACGCAGGGAGAAAACACATGAAAAGTTACCTATATCAATATTGTCAGTAGATCAAAAATCTGTATTGGTAAGTAACATATCATTCAATGACAAACTATTTGGAAGTTGCCATAGGTTTAGTTCTCACACATTTCAGATGTGTGGATGCAGAAGTCCATGGAGTTCCACGGGTAGCAAAGGGCAGTACCCATGTGTAGTTCTCGTTATATTAACCCAAAATAAATGATTTTCTTCTTATGCGCTTCTGTCTCAATAATGAGATGTCATCAGGGGGGTGTACATGTAGGAAGGAAGAAAAAGCATATGTTGCTTAAAAATGTACAAAGCAAAAACACAGTGTATATAAGAAATAAAGTAATATATAAAAAATATATATTGTGCATTGGGTGTCATACAGTGACAGGTACACCCTGTTGGGGGTGCAGAGTGCTGTACCCTCTCTGTGAAAAATGGGAAGAAACCCATTATGTCTATTATAAAGGTTAATATAGTATCAGCTCATGGTCCCTTCCCATTAAGGGTGTTTCACCTAATTGCCAGGGCCACAGTCCCAGTACCCACGTGCATTTTATCCACTGTATTTTGCAGTGTCCCCATGATAACCATAATGCCTTGGTTGTCACGTCAGGTGTTAGTCTAGTAAGTTTTCTCCGATCTATATGCTAGTGCCTAACCCTCCCCATTGGACAGTAACGTCTGACATATCTCCCTGTAGTGCTGTGTATCCATTATTTTATCCTTCCTTTACATCCAACTATCCTCTTTGATAATAAGATCTACCACCAGCTAAGGGACACAGCCATGGGTAACTGTTACGCTTCAACTTATTCCAATCTACTCCTGAGCTGGTGGGAAGAAACTGAGGTTTCTTTTGATAAAAGAGACAGTTACATTTCCCTCATTGGCATAGGTCAGAAGATCGCTGCGCAATGTTTTCAGCCTTCCAACCGGTAACGCTGGCACAAACTCTTCAGTAAAAAAAGGAACTTTCATTTGCAGCAAATGTGACGTTACCTGCTACGGGATTACCCGTGGGCAAAAACAAGTTGCATAGCGATCCTATGCATTCCAGAGGTAACGTCCACCTTGATCAGGGATTATCGCTTACAAGAGCTACATGATATTTTATTGGTAAGTGTGGCTAACCTGATACTAATCTAATTCCTGCCTCTAAGAGTTAATCACCTATCAAATTCAAACAGAATTATTTTACCTGTTAGCCTGTTGGTTTGGGAGAAGTTAATTGGAAAATCAAATGGCTTTCCGCTCTATATAATTGATGTATGTAGTTACCCCCTCTCCAGTCTTTTTTTGTATGATTTCTATGCCCCAAAAAGAACTGTCACTCTTTAAGCTGCCATTATGTGCTTCTCTGTAATGTTTTTACAAAGGATGTTCCACATTAACATTGTAGGTGTGCTCTTTAATTCTGATTTGTAATTGACATTTATTATGCCCTACATACATTTTCTGACACTGATTTCGAATACAGTGAATGACTCCTTTGCTATGGCTTGATATGTGATTCTTTACATGACACCCATGGCATCACGGTTACCATGGGGACACTGCATATTACAGTGGCTAAAAAGCACATGGTCACTGCCCCCCCATAAATGAGGTGAAACACCCTTAATAGGAAGGCACCATAAGCTGATACTATATAAACCTGTATCATAGACATAATGGGTTTCTTCCCATTTTTCACAGAGGGTACATCCCTCTGCACCTCCAACTGGGTGTTCCTATCACTGCAGGATACCCTTCACAAGATATAGATATTTTTATATACTACCTTATTTCTTATATACAATGATGTGTTTTCGCTTTACACATTTTTAGCAAGATATGCTTTTTCTTTCTATTTATTTTGGGGTACACTTGGGTACTGCCTTGTTAGGGCAGAAACATGTGCATGGGGCATGACAGGGTAGATACCTGACCTCTGCTACCACCTGTTGAACTCCATGGACTCCTGCATTAACATGTCTGAAATGTGTGCATTATGTCACCTTCCATATAGTGTGTCATTGAATTATATGTTACTTACCAATACAGGTTCTTGAGCTACTGACAATATTGGAATAGGTACCAACCCTTAGCTGTCAGCTTCAGCAAGGCTGGTTATCAAGAATAGAGGGGTCCCCATGCTGTTTTTTAAAATTATTTAAATAAATAATTTTTAAAAAACGCATGGGATCCCCCCATTTTTTAAATCTAGCCAGGCTAAAGCAGACAGCTGGGGGCTGGTATCCTCAGGCTGGTAAGGGACAATGGATATTTGCCCGCCATCCTAAAAATAGCAACCCACAGCCACAATGATCCGTTATATGGTTGTCTGGACAATAAAGATTTATTTTCTGTGATCCATACTTGTAAAGTCTAATGTCATGTGTATGGTGACATATCATGTTGTTATACTGATGTGTTATTTGGTATCCACTGTGTGTTTATAACTTTTAATATGTATTTTGTTGAATATGGTAGGTGGAAGCTTTATCTTAGGGGTGGAAACTTTTTGTAAGGAGTAGTAACTTGAGTTCTGATTGGTGCTCTTCTGATTACCTGTGCTATTTAAACCTACTGTCTGCACCATTTTGATATGCTTGACACAGACATGTCGAAACGCTGCATTCTGTATGGCAGAATAAAAGATATTTTTTGCGTCACCTATGCTTGGTCCCTGTCTACTATTTTTTATTGTATATTTTTCTAAGTTAGTTCCTTGGGATTTGGGGCAACATGTCATCTCGATCAGTGCTGCGGCCACTACTGTTTTAAATCTCTTTAAGTTTGGCATCTAATAGATAACTTAGCTCATATAGGACTGCCCTGAGACTGAACTTCTACATAGTTTGGACAACTTACCTTTTTCTAAATATTTCACCAATTTGCAGTGGAATCTTTTCATTCCTATTACACTTGAGCTAGTCAGGAAACGGTCCTGATATTTTACCCTAAATATGCAATACTTTAAATAGAACTTTAGTTCCAGTAAAAAACACAATACTGCATATTGTTAGCACTTCCAGCCCTTAAAAAGACGCTCACATTTCCAAAAAAATAAACTGCTAAAGAACTTAAAGAAGCAACTGAGAACTGGACAGAAAGTTCTCAGATGCATTGTGAAGTCTCCGATATGCTGATATATTTGGCTCAGTTGCAAATATGGAAAAAGGAAACATTTCAGATGGTTTAAACTTCTCCCAGTTTCATCTGATTTCCATCATGATTATCATCTTTCATTGGTAGAGATTCACAAACATTATATTTTTATGACACTCTTTTTATATTATGTCTAACAGACACAGTATTATGACTTTTTTAGATTACACACTTCAGGTCAAATCTATAAAGCCAAGAATCTGGAATTTCTTAATCTATAGTGGGTATGGAAAGTATTCAGACCCCTTTAAATTTTTCATTCTTTGCCTCATTGCAGCCATTTGGTAAATTCAAAAAAGTTCATTTTTTTCTCATTAATGTACATGTCAGTCACATGCTGCACCCCATCTTGACTGAAAAAAACAAATGTAGACATTTTTGCAGATTTATTAAAAAAGAAAAAGCGAAATATCACATGGTCATAAATATTCAGACCCTTTGCTCAGACACTCATATTTAAGTCACATGCTGTCCATTTCCTTGTGATCTTCCTTGAGATGGTTCTACTCCTTCATTGGAGTCCAGCTGTGTTTAATTAAACTGATAGGACTTGATTTGGAAAGGCACACACCTGTCTATATAAAGGGCCCGTCACACTAAGCGAGATCGCTAGCGATATCACTAAAGCATCACCGATTTTGTGACGCAGCAGCGATATTGCTAGCGATATCGCTATGTGTGATACTTACCTCTGACCGGCTCCCACGCTGGTTATCACTGATCGCGCCAGAACATCCTGGGCCGTTTCTAGTCGGCAGCTTCCTGCTGGGCTTCCTGCTGGCGCCGACGAGCGACGCGTGGACACGGGCTGGAGGACGTCATCATCGCCGCGTCTGACAGGTAAGTAATGACTGCCGACCGCTGCTATGTCGCTGGTGAGATCTGCCTGTGTGGCAGCTCACTAGCGACCATTTAGCGATGCACCAGCGATCCTGACCGGGTTATATCGTTGTCCGGATCGCTGGTGCATCGCTAAATGTGACGGTACCTTAAGACCTCACAGCTCACAGTGCATGTCAGACCAAATGAGAATCATGAGGTCAAAGAAACTGGCCAAGGAGCTCAGAGACAGAATTGTGGCAAGGCACAGATCTGGCCAAGGTTACAAAATAATTTCTGCAGTACTCAAGGTTCCTAAGAGCACATTGGCCTCCATAATCCTTAAATGGAAGAAGTTTGGGACCATCAAAAGTCTTCCAAGACCTGGCCCTCCAGCCAAACTGAGCAATCATGGGAGAAGAGCCTTGCTGAGAGAGGTAAACAACAACTCCAAGATCACTATGGATGAGCTCGACAGATGCAGTTGGGAAATGGGAGAAAGTTCTACAAAGTCAACGATCGCTGAAGCCCTCCACCAGTCAGGCCTTTATGGCAGAGTGACCTGACAGAAGCCTCACCTCAGGGCAAGACATATGAAAGCCTGCAAAGAGTTTGCTAAAAAACACATGAAGGTCTCCCTGACTATGATAAATAATATTCTCTGGTCTGATCAGAAGAAGATACACCTTTTTGGCGATAATTCTAAGCGGTATATGTGGAGAAAACCAGGCACTGCTCATCACCTGCCCAATACAATCCCAACAGTGAAACATGGTGATGGCAGCATCATGTTATGGGGGTGTTTTTCAGCTGCAGGGACAGGACGACTGGTTGCCATTAAAGGGAACATGAATGTGGCCACATACAGAGATATCCTGGATGAAAACCTTTTGCATAGTGCTCTGGACCTCAGACTTAGCCAAAGGTTCACCTTCCAACAAGACAATGACCTTATGCACAAAGCTAAAATAACATCGGAGTGGTTTGGAACAACTCTGTGACCATTCTTGACCTGGCCCAGCCAGAGCCCTGACCTAAACCCAATTGAGCATCTTTGAGGCCTGAAAATGGCTGTCCACCAATGTTCACCATCCATCCTGATGGAACTGGAGAGAATCTGCAAGGAAGAATGGCAGAGGATACCCAAATCCAGGTGTGAAAAAAAGGTGGCATCGTTCCCATGAAGACTCATGGCTGTACTAGCTCAAAAGGGTGCTTCTACTCAATACTGAGCAAAAGGGTGTGAATACTTATGACAATATGATATTTCAGTTTTTCTTTTTTAATAAATTTGCAAAAATTTCTACATTTCTGGTTTTTTTCAGTCAAGATGGCATGCAGAGTGTACATTAATGAGAAAAAAAATAACTTTTTTGAATTTGCCAAATGGCTGCCATGAAACAAAGAGGGAAAAATGTAAAGGGGTCTGAAAATTTTCCATACCCATTGTACAGTCTGCCCAAAAGCAATCACAGCTATGCACACTAAATTATCAAACAGTAAATACAATTAGTATGAAAAAAGCTTGTACAATTTTATAATTTTATTTTTTTTCAGCTATTTTTAACCTACCCTTTTTCTACATTGTGTGTCTCTAAATATTTTGCAGATCGTTGAACATCTAGGTCTGCAGACCCCCCGAATCACTCAAAAAATAAAAGCGTTCATCTCAGTAGGCAGAAACGCTGAGCTCATGCATGAGAGTGTGCAATAGCGTGAATAGTAATAGTTCATGTAACAGCGTGTCCCTCCCTTGGCCTGTGTTCCTGGACTGTAATGTAATCAGGCCTAGGTCCACCTCACTTGTACTGCATCTAGTGGGGCATTCTGTCTTTGTTCTTCTCAGCATGGGACTTATCCAATACACAAACCTGTAAGATAGAATGGAGCCGGTAGCTTCTGGAAGCTTCTCAATGTAGCCACATGTTAAACGTTGATGTGGTGTGAACCTCCCCGATCGATGGGCTGATCCCAGGACCCAGGACAATAGACTCATGTGTTGGCTGAGTCAGTTGTGTGGTTACCTGTGAAGGGCTGGGATCTTATGCTGAGGTGAAATCCCAGTGACCGTGTGTATTGTTAGAAGCTGCCATGTGGGACTGTGTTGTGTCCCTCATCTGCTGGATCTATTGAACTCATCCAGGGACTATTTCTATTTTCCTGTCGTCAGATTGCCGGGTGGCGCCCACGGATCTACTCCCTTTGTGTGGACTCATTGTGGACTAAGAGACGCTATTGATATTTTATGTTCTATGCTACCTGTCTCAATAAATTCCATTGGATTGATCTTCGGCCTGGTGTCCCTTCCTGCTCTGTTTCACACACTGTCACAGGTCATGCAAACAGAAGTGGTTTTGCATGGTAACCAAGACCTACTAATCAAACATTGTTGGGCCATCCAGTGTTTATTTATGGAAAATTCTTCTAATCAGCTTGTTGTATGGAAAATCCTTCCAATCAGCTCATTAAATCTTAAAAAAAGTTTGATATTTCCCTGTTCATGATAAAGTAGTTGCATCACACAGAACATACATTTTGGTGCCATCATATTCCTTTGTATTCAGAAGTACAACATACAGTGTCAATATCTGACTACAATTGGGACACAATTGTGTCTTGCCAAAATCTTAGTTTGGACTTGTTCTGACACCATTCTCCATCAAGGGTTTCTGAGCACATGGTATTCTGGTAATGCATGATATAATTATCTCTCTGTTAGTATGTAAGAAGTCTATTAGCTGTCACTGAGTGAGAGAATGTCTCCTTGTAGTCAAGCAGTGATAGATCGTTATAATATTTTGGAATGTATATGAAGACAATAAAAGTAATGAAGTTGCATTCCTTGAGAAGGTCAGCGTATTCACTGTAACCCTATCTGCCCATCCTAAATGCTCTATAGATTCTGGAATTTGTATACTCTGGGCAAATGCCAGCTCTTGTACTTGTGCCAGTTGGCAGAACATGGGTGAACTTGTAGTTGTAACATGGACTACATACAGATGTTGTGGACATTTTTGTCACACGAGGCAGGGCATTTCATACAGTGTAGTTTTATAACATGGGGAGAACCATATCATACTGGCATTTTCTCTACAATGCCTTTTAGTACATTTATATGAAGCTGGTTGTCTTACTGGTATATATATTTTTTAACTTTGTAGCTACATTAATAATGAGTTGTCCAGTATTCATTTTACTTATATTTTAATGTAAAAAAAAACCCAGACAGAATTACCATTTTCATCACAAAGTATAGATTTTGGAGTTTATGAAGATAGTTTATAAAGATAATTCTTGTGTATTGAAAGACTTTGTCATTAGTATTCATATTTTCAATATTTGTTGCTGGCAAAAATTGTATTCCAGAAGTGGTACATCTGGTAAAAGCGGTTAGCCACATATCCCATGGTATTATTTTTTGCCAATCTCTATCCCTAGTTCCTGTCTGGAAGAATAATATATGAGTATGTGTAGATTGTAGGAAAGTTGTGTTCCACAAGGAATTAACATCTCCCAAGTGTGATGCAAGAAAAATACCAGAGGACTAAGAATCTGGGTGTTAGGAGTCAGATTTCTGCCTCTCCTTTGCTGAAATCTAGATCCTCACATTCTGCAGGCTCCTGCTCCTCATCTGCTGTAGAGGAGACTGCAGAGGAGATTGCCTTGTGGCAACTCTCTCCAGAGGCTAAGTCCTCTACTCCTGCGTCTGAGCATGCTCATGGGACGAACTCCCATTGGAGTTTGGGAGTCAGGTGTTCAGGTCCTGTGTCGGATCCCATTGGCTCCTCTTGGAGACCTGGAGATTTCCGGAAGGTCCCGTTCGCTATAAAAAGCGCGCATGGCTGTTCCGCCATGCGCTAGTATAGCCATACTGCTGCTGTATGTTTGCTGATGGATGCATGGACTGGTGAATGACTCATTGGAAACCCCTACCCTCTGATACTACGTCTGTGAGAGTGCCTGAGTTATTGCCAGTATCAGCGCCAGCGCCAGCGTGCTATTGCTCCATTGTCTCAGCAGCCTAGCGTCAGCATTGCGCCTGCTAGTTAGTAGTGTCATTGCAGCGGCTCCGTTCTTGCCGCGCTACAGTTGCAGCCCTGCGTGCGTTTGTGGTTGCGATGCTCCACACCCAATCCCCGAGTGGCGAAGGCACTTTATTTATATTTTTATTTAGTGCCTTCCGCCACTCCTAACACTGGGCACACTATCTGATTTAAAATCATCAGTGATAGGAATATAGAAATAAACTTATGCAGAACATGAATACCAAATAACAGCAATCATAGCAGTGACAGGTAGTACATTTTTATGATTAATCAATTTTACCATTGAAACCTTTGCAAATTATACATATACATTTTGTAGCAAAGATACTTACTTGGGAGTGATATGAGGTATCACAGGAACCATTTCTATTTAAAATCTGACTGGTTTATTTAAGTGGTATAAACCACATCACAGGAAAATTTAAATACTGCTCTTGACAGGCACAAAGTGAAAAATAAAGTAAACTGTCCATACAATTGTGCAGGTTTGTCCACTTGGCTTAGAGTCCAGCTTCTTAGTCCTTTTGCAAATCAACACTATCCAGGAGGTTTACACACCTCCATACACAGAGGTTGTCAGTGCTGTATTTGCTTTATGCATCTATTATTCCTCTGTGTCCATACTGTTACATACTCAACACTATGGCTGGTCTGAACAATGAAGGCAACTGTTACCATCCACCTTTCGTGTCTCCCATTTTTCCTCATTGATTGTAAGCTTGTGAGCAGGGCCCTCATTCCTCTTGGTATCTGTTATGACCTATGTGATTACTGCTATGCTGTAGTGTCTATCATCTGTACAAGTCCCCTCTGAAATGTAAAGTGCTGCGGAATATGTCGGCGCTATATAAATAAAATTATTATTATTATTATTTGTTGCTGTTCGTGGATCTGTTGCTGCTGCTGCTTCTGGAGCTGTTGCATAAACAGCTTATTTGTCTCCTGTTGTGCCAGCAGTTGTTGGTGATGCAGCTGCTGTTGCTGGGCTTGCACAAAGTGTTTCATCAACTTCTCCATGCAGTCTGATGTTGCTTCCTGGCTTATAGCCGCCTTCACCCAAGACATACAGAACTTCTGTAGCAGTCACATATGTTACCTAAGAACACTGTCCCCACTTCTAACACCAAATGTAACAATGATGCTCACTTGGGAGTAATGTGAGGTATCACAGGAACCATTTCTATTAAAAGTCCAGCTGGTTTACTTCAGTCCTCATAAGCCACATCACAGGAAAACTTAAATGCAGCCCCTGTCCGGTCCAAAGTGAAACATAAATCAAAAGTCCATAAAATAATGCTGGTTGACCACTTGGGTTAAAGTCCAGTTTCTTAGTCCTTTAGCAAAGCCACACAACCCAGGAGGTCTACATACCTGCCTACACAGAACCATGTGAGAAATAAACAGGTCCCATTTTGCAATGTAAACCATATTCAGGGATGGAGATATGGTGAGCACCCTAACTCTTCAGCTGCACAAATTAAAGTGGTTGTCCAGTCCAACCAATAAGTCTACAGTCACTCTATGTGACGGCAGACTTATGAATACCCTCCAGCGCAGCAATGCAGGGATTCACCGATTTCAGACTCTGGAACAGAGGGTATGTATGAGTTATACATGCCCCTGGCCAGTGCGTGTGGCCTCACTTTCCATACACTAGTATTGAGCAAGTACATGCCCTCTAGGTAAATGGTTGTGTCACTAGACGCGGCCTTGGCTCAATAAAACGTTCTCTGAGGAGATTCTGTGTAACTTCAGACTTATCGGTTTGGACCGGACAACCCTTTTAAAACCTGGCCCTATCATGGCCAATTAACCCCTTTTAGTACTATGTGTACTAGAGCATTACTCCAGGTTTTAAATCACAGAGGACAACCACCTCTGTGATACATATCTCCAATCCACTATGTGTCCGGCAGCCACCTTACAATATGTTCATATTAAAGTTAATTTAAATAAAATTGAAAACAAATAATAGAACATAAAGAATAACAAATAAAAATGGCACAGTAAATGTTTAATAGCTATAGGTCCCAAATTTATAGGTCACGCACCTATCAAGAGAACAGAGGTCCTGCAATTCTTGCTTACCATTTGGTCCTGGCTGTTCTCCATATAGACAACTGTACTTCTGTCTATATAGGTGACAGACAGTATGAGGAGAAAAGAAATGGGATTGAAAGGAAGAGCAAGGCTGCAGAGGGTACAATAGGTTGTGAGAAGTACACAATGTATTATACTTGTTAAATTGTCTGAAAGAATAATTGTATTTGTTGTCTATAGCAAACAATCATACTGAAGTTTTAATTTCTGTAAGTGCTCTCGAACAATGAAAAAAGAAAAGCTGTACTGGGACTGGTTGCACTGGCCAGCAAAGACATTTTTTCTTTTTGGCCATGTTCCCATGTAATGCAAATACTGTATTTTTTCCCAATGCATTTTTTTTATGCAGAAAATGTATGTTTAACTGTCCAAAATGCTTGCGATATCATCAAAAAACTCATGCTCATGTCAGATGTCTGATTTGATCTGAGTGTCAGATCAAAATTGGCAATGCAAGTCTACAGGTCCATGAAAAAAATTGGACAACACTTGGATGCCATCAGGGGGAAGGCACTCTTGAGCCCAAAAGCGCATTGTGTACCGAGATTTTATTCACCTTGCCCCAGGTCTGTCTTGAACTTTGGTTAGAAATTGTTCAACAAACAAATGTAATTTACTGTTTTTGCCACTTGTCTCTGATTTGTTTTTGCAAACTCAGCCATGGAAGAAAAGCAGAGTCTGCATTTTTTTTGTATTTTGGCCTATGCCTACTGATTGATAGAAACCAATCCTAGAAGGTAAGAAAGAGCCGGTACCGATAGACATATCTAGTTGGAAGCTGTGCTGCTGTGACTTGATAATCTACACCACATACTATCAAGCTATCTCCAGTTTTGTGCATGCTCACAGGCACCTGACATGTCCTAATACTCTAGGACAGGTTTCGGTTAGTGTAACAAGACGACTCCATATAAATGCACTATAGTGTTTACCACCTTAGACAGAACTAATATCATTTGGTAATTAAGTTATTTAGGAATTTGTTTTATAGTTGACATTAACTTTTTTTTTAATTTCCATTCATGTAGAATCCCATTACCAGAAAATGTGGGAAATATCACACAGTTGAAAAATAGTAAAGATCACTCACTCACCCTCAATCAATAATGAGGGAGTGAATATTTAGTATAATTACACCTAGGTAAGAATTCTTCCACATACATTATTGACATCCAGTTCTCCTTAACATCACAAGACAGGAGAAAAAATGTTGAATATGGTTATATTTTGGACAAAATACCCAAGTTTTCAACTAGCATCAAGAGTATTTATTGTCTTGTCCTTAGACTAAAATGTCAAAGAAATCACAAACTTCAATGATATAACATCCACATCCTTTAAAACATAAAAAAAAATATATATTTTACATATGTTGCACTTGATATTTAGGTAACACTGTATCCTATGCACTTTTATGCTGCGATAGAAATGTCAATGGTTAACATTCTACAGCATTGTGTATATTTTATACTGTGCAGTTTTATGTGCAATGAGTACATTGCCAGAATGTAGTTTGGAAAACCATTGTGCCCTGCCTTTCCTTTAATAGTCCCATGCCTACTTTATTTGGGGCAAATCCATTTCATTTTCCTGAAGCTCTTGCTAATCCAGATACAAGCAAGGAAATCTGCTAATGTCTCTGCTTCAGTGGCACAGGTATTTCCATAAATGTTCTTCTCTAATGCGTTTTCCTGTAAAGTCTCTGCCACATGGACTTCTGCCATCCTACTGTGAATAGAGAGAAAATGAACTGGCAACAAATATAAGATACTTAGTGTGTGCTACAGTATGTATTGGTAAGGTGCAATTGCTCCTATTCAATTATGTAATTATAAGTCATTTTATTAAGCCCTTGATAAGTAAATATTCTGCTAGAATAATAAGAACCTTTAGCAATAATATAAAGTATTATACCAGTATTTTACTCCCAAAATAAAAAAGTACTTACTCAGAATGAATTAGTTTCCTTGCAGCTAAGCAGCAGGAAGACAAAGCAAGACCTAAAGTTGCCCATACACACATAATAGTTGTTGCTCGATCATCTGACAGTTATCTCTCCTGATTCCTAGATACACATGAATTGAGTTTTCATGTGTTTTCAATAAGGAGTGCAAAGAAAGTTGCTGTCAGCCAACTCTAGAGATGACATATTTCATAAGTCTGACATTTAAAGGGAATCTGTCACCCCTTTTTCTGAATATGAGCTGCTGGCACTGCCATCAGGGGCTTATCTATAGCATTCTGTAATGCTGTAGATAAGCCCCCGATGTACCGTATTTTTCGGACCATAAGACGCATTTTTTCCCAAAAAAATTTTTGGGGAAAGTGGGGGGTGTGTCTTATGGTCGCATTGTACTAACCTGTGAGGCTGGTGCGGGTGCCGCGGGGGCTCTGTAGTGCGGTGGTAGCAGCGGGCTGTGCTCCGGTGCAGGGGTAGCGGCTCTCTGTGCTCCAGTGCAGGGGCGGCAGCTCCACCGGCATTTCCTCCAAGCCCGGAGGCCCCCGCACATCCCTTGCTGGCCGCCACCATGTTGCGGTGGCCTCCGAGAACATGGACGCTGGGAAGATGGCCGCCCGTCCAGGGACGGCGCATGTGCAGGTTCAGATCTCGTCCCGAGATCTCGGGGGATGAGATCTTGTCGCCGAGATTTGAATCTCATCCCCCCGAGATCTTGGGACGAGATCTGAACCTGCGCATGCGCCGTCCGTGGACCGGCGGCCATCTTCCCGGCGTCCATGTTCCTGGAGGCCACCGCAACATGGCGGCGGCCAGCAAGGGATGTGCGGGGGCCTCCGGGCTTGGAGGAAATGCCGGCGGAGCCGCCGCCCCTGCACCGGAGCACAGAGAGCCGCCACCCTCACCCGACAGAGCCCATCTGCCCCAGCACAGCCCAGCTGCCCCTGCCCCAGCACAACCCAGCTGCCACAGCACAGCTGTCCCAGCCCAGCTGCACCAGCCCAGCCTAGCTGCCCCAGCCCCAGCAAAGCTGCCCCAGCACAGCCCAGCTGCCCCAGCACAGCACAACTACCCCAGCATAGCCCAGCTGCCCCAGCCCCAGCACAGCTGCCACAGCCCAGCTGCCCCAGCACAGCCCAGCCCAGCTGCCAAAGTACAGCCCAGCTGCTCCAGCACAACCAACCTGCCGCCACCGCACGAGCCTGGACCACTGAATGACCCCTGTGACCACTCCTCCACCTGTGCCGGAACCCTTCCCAGGTAAGCTGAATTCAGACTGTAAGACGGACCCCCATTTGACACATTATTATTTTTTTCCCTATTTTCCTTCTGAAAATTGGGGTGCGTCTTATGGTCCGGTGCGTCTTATAGTCCGAAAAATACGGTAATCTGAAAGATAAGAAAAAAGAGTTAGCTTATACTCACCGGGGGCGGTGCGGTCTTGGTCCGATGGGTGCTGCGGTCCGGCGCCTTCCATCTTCATACGATGCCGTACTCTTCTTTCCTTCCTGTCGTTGCTCCGGCATAGGCGCAGGCGCACTGCCGAAAATGAGTTCATAACAGGTCGGCTTTTCAACTTATCAGTATCCGAACATGATGCTATGCAATCCTATATTAAGGAGTCGTTGGAGAAGGGTCATATTACACCATCCTCGTCACCTGTAGGTGCTGGGGTTTTTTTTGTGGCCAAAAAAGATGGTTCATTAAGACCGTGTATTGATTATCGTTCCCTTAATAAGATGACGGTTAAATATCAGTACCCGTTACCTCTGATGTCTGATTTATTCTCCAGAGTTAAGAGTGCCTGCTGGTTTACTAAGCTTGACCTCGGGGGCGTATAATCTTACTCGCATCAAGCAAGGGGATGAATGGAAGATGGCGTTTAATACTCCGGAGGGACATTTTGAGTACTTGGTGATGCCTTTTGGGCTCACTAATGCCCCTTCTGTCTTCCAGTCCTTTCTGAATGATATTTTCCGTGACTTTATGGATACGTTTTTGATCATCTATGTGGATGATATTTTGGTGTTTTCTAGTGATTGGGATTCCCATGTGGAACATGTCCGGACTGTGTTCCGGATTTTGAGGGAGAATTCCCTGTTTGTTAAGGGATCAAAGTGCCTCTTTGGTGTACAGAGGATTTCATTTTTGGGATTTATCTTGTCTCCATCAACTATTGAAATGGACCCGGCCAAGGTACAGGCCATTTATGATTGGGTTCAGCCTACTTCTTTGAAGGCTCTCCAGAAGTTTTTGGGTTTTTCTAATTTCTATCGTAAATTTATAGGTAATTTTTCTAGTATTGTCAAACCACTGACTGATTTGGCCAAGAAGGGAGCTGATGTGTTGAATTGGTCTCCTGAGGCTGTCTCAGCATTTCATGAGCTTAAGCGGAGATTTACTTTATCTCCAGTTTCACGGCAACCTGATGTCTCACTTCCATTTCAAGTGGAGGTGGACGCTTCTGAGATTGGTGCAGGAGCTGTTTTGTCCCAAAAAGACCCTGTGACTTCAAAGATGAATCCCTGTGCCTTCTGTTCTCGAAAGTTTTCCCCATCTGAACGCAACTATGACATGGGGAATTGGGAATTGTTGGCCATGAAATGGGCATTTGAGGAGTGGAGACATTGGTTGGAGGGAGCTTGACATCAATTTGTGGTCCTCACTGATCACAAGAATCTGATTTATCTGGAGTCGGCCAAACGCTTGAATCCTAGACAGGCTAGATGGGCCTTGTTTTTCACGCGTTTTAATTTTGTGGTCTCTTTTCTTCCGGGCACTAAGAATGTTAAGGCAGACGCCCTTTCTAGGAGTTTCTTTGCTGATTCTCTTAATGTGACCGAGCCTACTACTATCCTAGGTGAGGGGGTAGTTCTTTCTGCCATTTCGCCCGATTTGAGGCGCGCCCTGGAGGAATTTCAGGAGGATAAACCTGAGCGTTGCCCTATGGGAAGATTGTATGTTCCTGACCAGTGGAGAAAGAAAGTGATGTCTGAAATTCATTGCTCCACATTGGCTGGTCATCCGGGTATTTTTGGTACCAGAGATTTGGTGAGTCGGTGGTTTTGGTGGCCTGCCTTATCTCGTGATGTAAGGAATTTTGTACAGTCCTGTGGGACTTGTTCTCGGTCTAAACCCTGTTCTCGTGGGTTGCTGATGCCCCAGCCGGTGCCCAAGAGGCCATGGACCCATATCTCAATGGATTTTATTTCTGATCTTCCTGTCTCTCAGAGAATGACTGTTATCTGGGTGATTTGTGATAGATTTTCGAAGATGGTCCATCTTGTACCACTCCCAAAGTTGCCATCTTCCGCTGAGTTGGTGCCCTTGTTTTTACAACAGGTGGTTCGGTTACACGGGATTCCTGAGAACATTGTGTCCGACAGAGGGGTCCAGTTTGTTTCCAGATTCTGGAAAGCCTTTTGTTCCAATCTGGGAATTCAGTTATCCTTCTCCTCCGCATTTCATCCCCAGACCAATGGGCAGACTGAGAGAACAAACCAGACCCTGGAGTTATATTTAAGATGTTTCAAATCTGCTGATCAAGATGAATGGGTCTCATTTTTGCCCTTGGCCGAATTTGCGCTGAACAATAGAGCTAGTTCTGCCACTCTGATGTCACCCTTTTTCGGTAATTTTGGGTTTCATCCTCGATTCTCTTCAGGGCAAGTGGAATCTTCGTCCTGCCCAGGTGTGGACACTGTGCTTGTGAGAATGCAGCAGATATGGGACCAAGTGGTGGATAAGTTGTCACTCTCTCAGGAAAAGGCCCAGCGTTTTTCCAACCGGCGTAGGACCATTGGTCCTCGGTTTAAAGTGGGTGATATGGTTTGGTTGTCATCTAAGAATATTCCTATGAAGGTTGCATCTCCAAAATTTAAGCCAAGATTTATTGGACCTTGTAAGATTTTGGAGATTCTTAATCCTGTTTCTTTTCGATTGGCTCTTCCAGTTACGTTCAAAATCCATAACGTATTTCACAAGTCACTGTTGAAGAGGTTTGTTGAGCCAGTAGTTCCTGTGGCGGCACCTCCTGATCCTGTATTGGTTAAAGACAATATGGAATATGAGGTAGAGAAACTATTGGATTATCGTTTGGTTAGACGGAGACTCCAGTATTTGGTCAAATGGAAGGGTTATGGCCAGGAGGATAATTCTTGGGTCTCTGCCTCTGATATTCATGCCAATAAATTGGTTCGTGCTTTTCACCGGGCCCATCCTGATTGGCCTGGTGGCATGGATGAGGGTTTGGTGACCCCTCCTCAAGGGGGGGTACTGTTATGAACTCATTTTCGGCTCCACCAGTTGAGAGTTCCCCTCCTGTTCTCCCTCTGGTGGTGACAGGAGGTAGTGAGGTTGGTTTAAGTGGTAGTTATCTGCCACCTGATGAGGAAGATAACGATTGGATCTCTGGAGTATCAGACTGGATATAAGACAGCCGATGCCCTATCCTAGTTCTGGTGATTCTGTCTGCTTCTCAGGTCCTGGACTTCAGCTCTCTTCCAGTCTTCTCAAGTTAAGTTTGTTTTTTGCTATTGTTCACACTTGCGCTTGTTGGTCAGTTCAGTTTCTTGTGTGGTCAGCCTGCCCCTGCTGGGGCTATGCTGAATTTCCACTCCTATGTATCAGTATTTGCCAAGCTGCTTTTTGTCCCTTATTGGATTGGCCTCTTTTTGCTCTGTCTCAGAATATTTAAGAGTGCTGATATAGTTGTAGAAGTCTAGTGACTTCAGGGTTAATTTTGTTATCAGAAGTGTTGGACAATATGTTTGTAGGGTTTTTTTGGCAGATTGCAGACAGTGTCTTTCCTTTCCTGTCCTGTTTAGTTAGCCGGGCCCCATCGTTTGCTCAGCCTATTTTCTGCCTTTGTTTGTAATTTCATCTTGTTTCACCGTCAATACATGTGGGGGGCTGTCTTTCCATTGGGGTCTGCTCTGGGGCAGTTAGTTTTCCTCTTTTCCTGCTTTAGGCTTATGTAGCTCTCCGGTTGTGACGAGGCGTCTAGGACCAACGTAGGAATGCTCCACGACTGCTGCTAGTTGTGCGGTTAAGTTCAGGGATCTGCAATCTGCACAGTTACCAACTTCTCTGGTTTTCTGAGACTTAGCTTGTTGTTTATTTTTTCCTCCTCGGTGAACCATTCATAACACCGACCCTAGGGAAATTTACACCCAGGCATCAACTCAATTGCACAGTCATAACTCCTATGAGGAGGCAAAGATGCAGACTTACTCTCACTAAATACATCAGAAAAATCGGCCAGATAATCAGGAATATCATGAGACTGAGGAGAGGTGGAGAAAACAGGAGCGTCCCTAAGAACACACTGACAACCCCAACTCACCACAGACCCAGATTTCCAATCCAAAACTGGATTATGAGTTTGCAACCAGGGAAAACCCAGAACAATAGTATCATGCAAATTATGCAGCACCAAAAATTTACAATTTTCTTGGTGGTCTGGGGTAACTCGCATTATCACCTGGGTCCAAAACTGAGGTTTATTCTCCGCCAAAGGAGTAGCATCAATACCTCTCAAAGGAATAGGCATCCGCAGAGGAGTCATGGAAAAACCACAACGTTTTAGTCCAAACCCATAAGATTCAACGCTGCTCCTGAATCCACAAAAGCCTTAGTGGAAAACGTGGATAAGGAGCAGATCAGAGTAATTGCCAAAAGGAACTTAGGTTGTACACTGCCCACAGCAAATGTGTGTGCAAAACGTTTCTCTCGTTTAGGGCAAACAGAAATAGTATGAGAGGCATCTCCACAGAAAAAACACAGCTTATTATGCCTTCTAAACTCCTGACGTTGCGCCCTAGAAAAAACCCCATCACATTGCATAGGTTCAGACATTTGCTCAAAAGGTGGCAGTGCCTCCCGTGTAGTTTTACGTTCAAGTAAACGTCGATCAGCTTGAATGGCTAATGACATAGAATCATCCAGACCTGAGGGAACAGGAAATCCCACCATAACATCATTTACAGTCTCTGTTAAACCCTTCCGAAAGAGGTACTGTTGTGAGTTCATTTTCTGGTCTACCAGTTGTGAGTTCTCCTTCCGGGCTCCCTCTGGTGGTAACAGGAGGTAGTGAGGCTGATTTAATCAGTAGAGATCTGCCACCTGATAATGAGGATGACGATTGGACCTCAGGAATCTCAGATTGGATTTAAGACAGCCGACGCCCTACTCTGGGGCTGGTGATTCTGTTATGAATGGGTCACCGAGGAGGAAAAAACCTAAACACGCTAAGCCCCAGAAAAACCAGAGAGATTGGTAACTATGCAGATTGCAGATCCCTGATCCTAACCACACAACTAGCAGCAGCCGTGGAGCGTACCTACGATAAACCTAGACGCCTCGTCACGGCCGGAGGACTAAATAAGCCTAAAGCAAGAAAAGGGGAAAACTAACTGCCCCAGAGCAGACCCCAAAGGATTAGACAGCCCCCACACGTGTATTGACGGTGAAACAAGATGAAAACACAAAGGCAGGAAAATAGGCTGAGCAAACGATGGGGCCAAAACTAACTAGAAAGGATAGGAAAGGAAATACACTGTCTGCAATCTGCCCAAAACCCTACAAAAATAATGTCCAACACTTCTGATAACAAAAATAACCCTGAAGTCACTAGACTTCTCCCACTATATCAGCACTCTGAAATATTCTGAGACAGAGCAAAAAGAGGCCAATCTAATAAGGGACAAAAAGCAAATTGGCAAATACAGATAAATAAGAGTGGAAATTCAGCACAGCCCCAGCCGGGGCTGGCTGAACACACAAAAAACTGAATAGACCAACAAAATCAAGTGTGAACATTAGCAGAAAAACTTAGCTTGAGCTGACTGGAACAGAGCTGAGAACCAAGACCTGACAAGCCCGAAGGAATCACCAGCACCAGAGTAGGGCGTCGGCTGTCTTAAATCCAATCTCAGATTCCTGAGATCCAATCGTCATCCTCATTATCATCATTATCTACTGATTAAATCAGCCTCACTACCTCTTGTTACCACTAGGGATGGGCGAATCTACTCGTTAGGACTCGTTACTCTGCGAGTAGTAGGGGACTCACAGGAGTCGGTACTCTGCGAGTTTCCAAGCGATTACTCGCACAGTAACGAGTCCAATGCAAATGAATGGCAATCCTAGTTTTTGCAGAGTTTCTTAGCGATTTTGTGTCAGCAGCTGGACACAAAATCGCTAAGAAACTAGGATTGCTTGTATTAAACTGTGAAAAAACTAGCTAGGAGTTCTCTCTCTCTGTTTTGCAGCGATTCCTGTGCTGGGGGATTCCTGTGCTGGGGAGGAGGAGAATGGGGATGCGAGTTTTGCAGCGATTCCTGTGCTGGAGGGGAGAGAGAGAGAGAACTCCTAGCTAGTTTTGTGTGTCCTAGCTGGACACAAAATCGCTAAGAAACTAGGATTGCTTGTATTAAACTGTGAAAAAACTAGCTAGGAGTTCGTTCTCTCTCTCTCTCTCTCTCTCTCTCTCTCTCTCCTCGCATCCCCATTCTCCTCCTCCCCAGCACAGGAATCGCTGCAAAACAGAGAGAGAGAACTTCTAGCTAGTTTTTTAACAGTTTAATACAAGCAATCCTAGTTTCTTAGCGATTTTGTGTCCAGCTGCTGACACAAAATCGCTAAGAAACTCTGCAAAAAAAAAAAATCTGCATCCCCATTCTCCTCCTCCCCAGCACAGGAATCGCTGCAAAACTCGCATCCCCATTCATTAACATTGGACTCGCTAGACTTGCAACGAATAGCGAGTTTCCAAGTCGGACTCGTTACAGCCTAGCGATTCCGAATATTTCAGGATTCGCCCATCCCTAGTTACCACCAGAGGGAGCCCAGAAGGGGAACTCACAACTGGTAGACCAGAAAATGAACTCACAACATCTCTCTCTCTTCTTGAAGGAAGAATTACCTCAGCATAAGGACATTTCCAGACATGTTGGCCGGACCCGTGTCTATTATTTGCACTTATTGATAATGGTTAATATATTTTTGAAACAGAAAGCTAGAAAGTGATAATGCTTAATGACAGATTTTATAGGGTATAGTTGAGAATGGACTATAGTGAATGTTTTACAAATGTAGAAATTTAGTAGATGATATACCAAAGAAATTTTGAAGTACAAATGCCTTGAATGTGAATAAAGAATTGAAGTTACAGGTGATGAACCAAACACCAGCGGTTGTCATATAAGAAAGTAAGAGAATGTGTAAAGTAACAGAACAGAGATGTGTTGCTAGAAAATGTGAATTGATATTGGGGTGCTTCCATAGCACTTTAAATTAGGTAACCTAATTTTGAATTTAGATAGCTAGTTAAAACTGTTTGCAAGGTTCAAGAAACCGTGCCTCCCACATTGGGACATTTAGTATAAGACATGTTTATTCAGCATTACAAAATTTTGTATGTTCCTGCATTGTCAACTTTGTTTGCCTTGCAGCCTGCGGACGTGCTCTGTTTAACGGGGGTATGTGGCGCCCCTGAGGCTCAGTCGCCACAGAGGTACTGCACCTCCTCCTGAGGTGTGGTACCCAACCATCCAGGTAAGTTGGAGGCTCCTGACCACGCTCCAACACCTGCATCCCACACAACACGGTAGTTCCGCAAAGCCACATTGCGGCTCCCTTCTTGGAGTGTAGCAGAGCACCTTTGGTGGCTCCCTGCTTGGAACATGAAACGTGCTGGGAGGCAGGTGGAGTTAGAATACATAAAAGAGTGGGAAGGTTTAGAATTTCAGTTAGTTAGTTCGAGGTCAGTCAGAGAAAGACGCTCAGAGAGGAGTGTGGAAAGAAGATCCCTGGAAGAGGGATGGAGGAAGGAGGTGCTGCAGCAGACATCAGTGACCTGGGTCTGCTGGCATGGGAAAGGAAAGAAGGAAAAAGACATTGGACCGAAACCTGATCTTCCATAAGAAGGAAAGACTAGTACGGGACGTAGGAGTAAAAGGGAACAGAGGACGTGGGTTAGAGGAAGAACCCTGCCTAGAAGTTCTAAGCGCAAGGCCGGGGCCCGGTCCCCGAGGTTGTATGGACACTAATGGTTCTACAGCAGACACCGGTGGAGTATTGGGCTGTAAATGCACTACTCCCATCTAAGACTTGGGGGCACAGTAGCACATTGATAGTGAGCCGGGACTCAGGAGTAAGGAGTCCCCAAAGCAGGCTACAGCTGTCTGCCGTACAAGTAGAGTTCTTGGGAACATCTGTCAGGAGGCACTCCAGTGTAACTCAGTACTAGGAGTACTTCACACTTAAAAGCGCTATAAGAGGAGATGTTCAGAAAGGCACATGTTGGCGGAGTGTTGGAAGGTAGCATTCCATCTGGCCTGGAGGTTGCCTGAGTCCCTGACCCGGAGGACACAGCACGGAGGCAGGCACTTGTGTGTACTACGGACTGTGAGTAAAGCTTTGAAACTACAAGCTCTGGTGTCCTCCATTCATTCTTGTGCCAACGCATCCAGCACTGCTACATCTGGGTCCAGCTCCTACACCGCCTGCGCTTCTCCTCTACCCCGACATCTACACTGCCCTGGGACTACAGCTTCACCTGTGGGGAGCTTTTACATCTTTGCTGCACCATACCATCAGTCCCAGCGGATCTGCATGCAGCGACGGCTTAACACCTCCCTTGCCGAACACCACTGGTGGTGGCGTCATAAACTATCATTCAATTAACTACATTCCACCATTCAATCTCCCCTTTTTACATTGGGTGCCCAGGGCCACGGACCGGGTTACCGCTGCTGTGACACATCCCGCTGACACCGGCCCGGTACCGAGTACCCCACAGCCCTGGGAGGGCGACCCAGAATGACTGTATAAACAAGTGAGGGGGAGGGGGTTGCTTATATTTAAATTATCCCCTAATATTCATTCTGAGTAGTGATGAGCGAGTATACTTATTGCTCGGGTTTTCCCGAGCATGCTCGGGTGTCCTCCGAGTATTTTGGCGTGCTCGGAGATTTCGTTTTTCGTTGTCTTATCTGCATGATTTGCGACTTGTAGACAGCTTTAATACATGTGTGGAATGCCTGTTTGTTAGGGAATTCATACATGTATTCAGCCTGTCTACAAGTCGCAAATCATGCAGATAAGATGACAAAAACTAATTCTCCGAGCAAGCCAAAATACTCGCTCATCACTAATTCTGAGTGATAATTAGAGTTGAGCGATACCAGCCGATACTTGAAAATATCGGATCGGAATGGATCGGCCGATCTTAAAAAAAAGTATCGGTATCGCCGATTCCGATACCGGGAACCAATGCAAGTCAATGGGGCCAAAATATCGGAATTAAAAAAAACCCTTTCTTTCCTTGTAGGTTAATTCTACATGAAGAAAAACAACTAAGAATAATGTAGAATGTATTGTGGGAGGTGGAGGAGACATTAAAGCCATAGAGGTTTAGCCCAATCAAATGGAATAGCAGGAATTAAACTTTTTTTTTAAAGATGTTAGGAGTTACAAAGATATTGACTATGTTAGCCTCATTTATATTTTGCCAGACATGTATGTCTTCTTCTTCTTTCTTCTTTCTTCTTCTTTCTTATTCTTCTTCCTTTTTTTACCTTCTTCTTCTTCTTCTTATTCCTTTTTTTACATTCTTCTTCTTCTTCTTCCTTTTTTTACATTCTTCTACTTCCTTTTTTTACATTCTTCTTCTTCTTCCTTTTTTTACATTCTTCTTCTTATTCCTTTTTTTACATTCTTCTTCTTCTTCCTTTTTTAAATTCTTCTACTTCCTTTTTTTACATTCTTCTTCTTCTTCTTCTTCTTCCTTTTCTTACATTCTTCATATTCTTCTTATTCAACAATTATTATTCTACATATTCAGCTTCTTCATCTTCTTCCTATTCTTCTTCATCATATTCTTGTTTGTGTCAGGCATTCCTGTAGTTGTTATCTAGAAAAGTTAGAAGTTTACACCTTCCGTTCTGCCTGTCACAAAAGATTTACAACAGGATTTGTCCGCGTTCAGTTTGGCCTGCAGCAGCAGGCCTTTTCCAGGGGCACCACGAGGAGGAACGGACTCACCCCCATACACTGCTTAGTCTTCTTCTGCTTATAAATAAGATAATATCATTTGCTCAGAGTATTAGTCTTATGCTTAATGTTCTTCTGCTTTGTTTTTTTTATGCTTCTTTGTCTTCTCTCTCTTGTTGTTCTGCATCTTGGTGGTTGTCTTCCTGTTCTTTGTCCTCTTGAACCAGCTGACGGTACTGGCACCCGGAGGGGCAGCAGAAGGAACAAGAGCCAATGGCACTACCGAGGACCAGCTGACGGTGCTGGAACCCGGTTACTAAGCAGGAGGTACCTGTGCTACAAAGCACTACCAAGGACCAGCAGACGTTGCCGGAACTCGGATACCGAGATGGAGGCACCTAGGTCAAAGGCTCTGACGAGAACCAGCTGACGGTGCTGGAACCCGGAGGGGTAGCATAAGCTGCAAGAGCAAATGGAAATAGTGAGGACCAGCTGACAGTGCTGGCACCCGGAGGGGCAGCAGAAGGAATAAGAGCCAATGGCACAACCGAGGACCAGCTGACGGTGCTGGAACCCGGTTACTAAGCAGGAGGTACCTGTGCTACAAAGCACTACCAAGGACCAGCAGACGTTGCCGGAACTCGGATACCGAGATGGAGGCACCTAGGCCAAAGGCTCTGACGAGAACCAGCTGACGGTGCTGGAACCCGGAGGGGTAGCATAAGCTGCAAGAGCAAATGGAAATAGCGAGGACCAGCTGACAGTGCTGGCACCCGGAGGGGCAGCAGAAGGAATAAGAGCCAATGGCACAACCGAGGACCAGCTGACGGTGCTGGAACCCGGTTACTAAGCAGGAGGTACCTGTGCTACAAAGCACTACCAAGGACCAGCAGACGTTGCCGGAACTCGGATACCGAGATGGAGGCACCTAGGCCAAAGGCTCTGACGAGAACCAGCTGACAGTGCTGGAACCCGGAGGGGTATCAGAAGTTACCCCTGAAAAGCAAAGTTGGCATGCCGCAAGCTGGCCGCAGTTACCGAATCACACAGTCCTACAGGGGGTGCTTGTCCTACTGGCACTATGGAACAAGCCTTTCTTACCAGAACCCGCAGTCCACATAGGAAGCACCTAAACTGCTGGCACCCTAGCCTCGGCTAACCCAATCGCAACACGACATGGCAACTTGGGGTGGCAAACTGACATTGACACTTCCCGGAAACAGCAGGCAGGGCTGGAACCAAGCTGGGCAGGAGGGAGTACCCGTGCCAAAGTCAGTTATGAGCAGCAACTGGCGATGTTGGAGCCCAGGACAAGCACTTAGCAGGCTGAGGCCTGATGTGCTGTCAATTGGGAGGCAGCAGGACAGATTGCCATCAAAACAGCAGGGGAACAGCTGACGTTACTGAACCCCACAAACACAGGAGCTAGTGTTTTACTCTGTGAAGACGGCACTTCCGAGCAACAACTGGCTGTGTTGAAGCCCAGGGACAAGCACGGAGCAGGCTGAGGCTGCATTGAAGAAATTTTAAGATCGGTTGTAGACTACTAATTTGAACCAAGCTCCACTTAGGCCTGTGGCTTCACTGATTTTCGTATTTCCCCTGTCCTCCAACCCCGCCAGTTACAGCTCCGAAGTGGCGTCTGCACAATCCACACTTGTTCCTGTGTTACAGGTGTTCAGTCAGGTCAGTTAATCCCCTGATGTGTGTCCGGCAATGTCGCCTGCTCTGTCCACATTCCCATAATGGGAATGTGGACAGAGCAGGCGACATTGCCGGACACACATCAGGGGATTAACTGACCGGACTGAACACCTGTAACACAGGAACAAGTGTGGATTGTGCAGACGCCACTTCGGAGCTGTAACTGGCAGGGTTGGAGGACAGGGGAAATACGAGAGACAGTGGAGCCACAGGCCTAATTGGAGCACGGTTAAAAATCAGTAGTGGTACGACTGTGTAGGCAGCAGGAGACTTTGCCATCCACACAGCAGGGGATCAGCTGACATTACTGAACCCCACTGAGACACGGGAGCAAGTATCTCTTTCCGTGTGGACGGCACTTCCGAACTACAACTGGCTGTGTTGAAGCCCAGGAAATAGGAGGGTGTAGGCAGAGGCCTACTGTATTTTGAATGAGGTGACAGCAGGAGAGACTGCCATCCACACAGCAGGGGATCAGCTGACATTACTGAACCCCACTGAGACACGGGAGCAAGTATCTCTTTCCGTGTGGACGGCACTTACGAACTACAACTGGCTGTGTTGAAGCCCAGGAAATAGGAGGGTGTAGGCAGAGGCCTACTGTATTTTGAATGAGGTGACAGCAGGAGAGACTGCCATCCACACAGCAGGGGATCAGCTGACATTACTGAACCCCACTGAGACACGGGAGCAAGTATCTCTTTCCGTGTGGACGGCACTTCCGAACTACAACTGGCTGTGTTGAAGCCCAGGAAATAGGAGGGTGTAGGCAGAGGCCTACTGTATTTTGAATGAGGTGACAGCAGGAGAGACTGCCATCCACACAGCAGGGGATCAGCTGACATTACTGAACCCCACTGAGACACGGGAGCAAGTATCTCTTTCCGTGTGGACGGCACTTCCGAACTACAACTGGCTGTGTTGAAGCCCAGGAAATAGGAGGGTGTAGGCAGAGGCCTACTGTATTTTGAATGAGGTGACAGCAGGAGAGACTGCCATCCACACAGCAGGGGATCAGCTGACATTACTGAACCCCACTGAGACACGGGAGCAAGTATCTCTTTCCGTGTGGACGGCACTTACGAACTACAACTGGCTGTGTTGAAGCCCAGGAAATAGGAGGGTGTAGGCAGAGGCCTACTGTATTTTGAATGAGGTTACAGCAGGAGAGACTGCCATCCACACAGCAGGGGATCAGCTGACGTTACTGAACCCCACTGAGACACGGGAGCAAGTATCTCTTTCCGTGTGGACGGCACTTCCGAACTACAACTGGCTGTGTTGAAGCCCAGGAAATAGGAGGGTGTAGGCAGAGGCCTACTGTATTTTGAATGAGGTGACAGCAGGAGAGACTGCCATCCACACAGCAGGGGATCAGCTGACATTACTGAACCCCACTGAGACACGGGAGCAAGTATCTCTTTCCGTGTGGACGGCACTTCCGAACTACAACTGGCTGTGTTGAAGCCCAGGAAATAGGAGGGTGTAGGCAGAGGCCTACTGTATTTCGAATGAGGTTACAGCAGGAGAGACTGCCATCCACACAGCAGGGGATCAGCTGACGTTACTGAACCCCTCTGAGACACGGGAGCAAGTATCTCTTTCCGTGTGGACGGCACTTCCGAACTACAACTGGCTGTGTTGAAGCCCAGGAAATAGGAGGGTGTAGGCAGAGGCATACTGTATTTTGAATGAGGTGACAGCAGGAGAGACTGCCATCCACACAGCAGGGGATCAGCTGACATTACTGAACCCCACTGAGACACGGGAGCAAGTATCTCTTTCCGTGTGGACGGCACTTCCGAATTACAACTGGCTGTGTTGAAGCCCAGGAAATAGGAGGGTGTAGGCAGAGGCCTACTGTATTTTGAATGAGGTGACAGCAGAAGAGACTGCCATCCACACAGCAGGGGATCAGCTGACATTACTGAACCCCACTGAGACACGGGAGCAAGTATCTCTTTCCGTGTGGACGGCACTTCCGAACTACAACTGGCTGTGTTGAAGCCCAGGAAATAGGAGGGTGTAGGCAGAGGCCTACTGTATTTTGAATGAGGTTACAGCAGGAGAGACTGCCATCCACACAGCAGGGGATCAGCTGACATTACTGAACCCCACTGAGACACGGGAGCAAGTATCTCTTTCCGTGTGGACGGCACTTCCGAACTACAACTGGCTGTGTTGAAGCCCAGGAAATAGGACGGTGTAGGCAGAGGCCTACTGTATTTTGAATGAGGTGACAGCAGGAGAGACTGCCATCCACACAGCAGGGGATCAGCTGACATTACTGAACCCCACTGAGACACGGGAGCAAGTATCTCTTTCCGTGTGGACGGCACTTCCGAACTACAACTGGCTGTGTTGAAGCCCAGGAAATAGGAGGGTGTAGGCAGAGGCCTACTGTATTTTGAATGAGTTTACAGCAGGAGAGACTGCCAACCACACAGCAGGGGATCAGCTGACGTTACTGAACCCCACTGAGACACGGGAGCAAGTATCTCTTTCCGTGTGGACGGCACTTCCGAACTACAACTGGCTGTGTTGAAGCCCAGGAAATAGGAGGGTGTAGGCAGAGGCCTACTGTATTTTGAATGAGTTTACAGCAGGAGAGACTGCCATCCACACAGCAGGGGATCAGCTGACGTTACTGAACCCCACTGAGACACGGGAGCAAGTATCTCTTTCCGTGTGGACGGCACTTCCGAACTACAACTGGCTGTGTTGAAGCCCAGGAAATAGGAGGGTGTAGGCAGAGGCCTACTGTATTTTGAATGAGTTTACAGCAGGAGAGACTGCCATCCACACAGCAGGGGATCAGCTGACGTTACTGAACCCCACTGAGACACGGGAGCAAGTATCTCTTTCCGTGTGGACGGCACTTCCGAACTACAACTGGCTGTGTTGAAGCCCAGGAAATAGGAGGGTGTAGGCAGAGGCCTACTGTATTTTGAATGAGGTGACAGCAGGAGAGACTGCCATCCACACAGCAGGGGATCAGCTGACGTTACTGAACCCCACTGAGACACGGGAGCAAGTATCTCTTTCCGTGTGGACGGCACTTCCGAACTACAACTGGCTGTGTTGAAGCCCAGGAAATAGGAGGGTATAGGCAGAGGCCTACTGTATTTTGAATGAGGTGACAGCAGAAGAGACTGCCATCCACACAGCAGGGGATCAGCTGACATTACTGAACCCCACTGAGACACGGGAGCAAGTATCTCTTTCCGTGTGGACGGCACTTCCGAACTACAACTGGCTGTGTTGAAGCCCAGGAAATATGAGGGTGTAGGCAGAGGCCTACTGTATTTTGAATGAGGTTACAGCAGGAGAGACTGCCATCCACACAGCAGGGGATCAGCTGACGTTACTGAACCCCACTGAGACACGGGAGCAAGTATCTCTTTCCGTGTGGACGGCACTTCCGAACTACAACTGGCTGTGTTGAAGCCCAGGAAATAGGACGGTGTAGGCAGAGGCCTACTGTATTTTGAATGAGGTGACAGCAGGAGAGATTGCCATCCACACAGCAGGGGATCAGCTGACATTACTGAACCCCACTGAGACACGGGAGCAAGTATCTCTTTCCGTGTGGACGGCACTTCCGAACTACAACTGGCTGTGTTGAAGCCCAGGAAATAGGAGGGTGTAGGCAGAGGCCTACTGTATTTTGAATGAGTTTACAGCAGGAGAGACTGCCATCCACACAGCAGGGGATCAGCTGACATTACTGAACCCCACTGAGACACGGGAGCAAGTATCTCTTTCCGTGTGGACGGCACTTCCGAACTACAACTGGCTGTGTTGAAGCCCAGGAAATAGGAGGGTGTAGGCAGAGGCCTACTGTATTTTGAATGAGTTTACAGCAGGAGAGACTGCCATCCACACAGCAGGGGATCAGCTGACGCTACTGAACCCCACTGAGACACGGGAGCAAGTATCTCTTTCCGTGTGGACGGCACTTCCGAACTACAACTGGCTGTGTTGAAGCCCAGGAAATAGGAGGGTGTAGGCAGAGGCCTACTGTATTTTGAATGAGGTAACAGCAGGAGAGACTGCCATCCACACAGCAGGGGATCAGCTGACGTTACTGAACCCCACTGAGACACGGGAGCAAGTATCTCTTTCCGTGTGGACGGCACTTCCGAACTACAACTGGCTGTGTTGAAGCCCAGGAAATAGGACGGTGTAGGCAGAGGCCTACTGTATTTTGAATGAGGTGACAGCAGGAGAGACTGCCATCCACACAGCAGGGGATCAGCTGACATTACTGAAACCCACTGAGACACGGGAGCAAGTATCTCTTTCCGTGTGGACGGCACTTCCGAACTACAACTGGCTGTGTTGAAGCCCAGGAAATAGGACGGTGTAGGCAGAGGCCTACTGTATTTTGAATGAGTTTACAGCAGGAGAGACTGCCATCCACACAGCAGGGGATCAGCTGACGTTACTGAACCCCACTGAGACACGGGAGCAAGTATCTCTTTCCGTGTGGACGGCACTTCCGAACTACAACTGGCTGTGTTGAAGCCCAGGAAATAGGAGGGTGTAGGCAGAGGCCTACTGTATTTTGAATGAGTTTACAGCAGGAGAGACTGCCATCCACACAGCAGGGGATCAGCTGACGTTACTGAACCCCACTGAGACACGGGAGCAAGTATCTCTTTCCGTGTGGACGGCACTTCCGAACTACAACTGGCTGTGTTGAAGCCCAGGAAATAGGAGGGTGTAGGCAGAGGCCTACTGTATTTTGAATGAGTTTACAGCAGGAGAGACTGCCATCCACACAGCAGGGGATCAGCTGACGTTACTGAACCCCACTGAGACACGGGAGCAAGTATCTCTTTCCGTGTGGACGGCACTTCCGAACTACAACTGGCTGTGTTGAAGCCCAGGAAATAGGAGGGTGTAGGCAGAGGCCTACTGTATTTTGAATGAGGTGACAGCAGGAGAGACTGCCATCCACACAGCAGGGGATCAGCTGACGTTACTGAACCCCACTGAGACACGGGAGCAAGTATCTCTTTCCGTGTGGACGGCACTTCCGAACTACAACTGGCTGTGTTGAAGCCCAGGAAATAGGAGGGTATAGGCAGAGGCCTACTGTATTTTGAATGAGGTGACAGCAGAAGAGACTGCCATCCACACAGCAGGGGATCAGCTGACATTACTGAACCCCACTGAGACATGGGAGCAAGTATCTCTTTCTGTGTGGACGGCACTTCCGAACTACAACTGGCTGTGTTGAAGCCCAGGAAATAGGAGGGTGTAGGCAGAGGCCTACTGTCTTTGTAATGCGGAGACAGCAGGAGAGACTGCCATCTCCACAGCAGGGGATCAGCTGGCAATGATGAACCCCACTAACACTTGAACGAATGTGTTTGGCTCTGTGGAGACGACACTTCTGAACACCAACTGACGCTGTTGGAGCCCAGGATTAGGCGAGGAGCAGGCTGTGGCCTACTGGATTTTGGCAGGTGAAGGTAGCAGGAGACTTGCCATCTCCACAGCAGGGGAACAGCTGGCAGTGCTGATCCCCACTAACACTCTAACGAATGTGTTTGGCTCTGTGGAGACGACACTTCTGAACACCAACTGACGCTGTTGGAGCCCAGGATTAGGCGAGGAGCAGGCTGGGGCCTACTGGATTTTGGCAGGTGAAGGCAGCAGGAGACTTGCCATCTCCACAGCAGGGGAACAGCTGGCAGTGCTGAACCCCACTAACACTCTAACGAAGGTGTTTGGCTCTGTGGAGACGACACTTCTGAACACCAACTGACGCTGTTGGAGCCCAGGATTAGGCGAGGAGCAGGCTGTGGCCTACTGGATTTTGGCAGGTGAAGGCAGCAGGAGACTTGCCATCTCCACAGCAGGGGAACAGCTGGCAGTGCTGAACCCCACTAACACTCTAACGAATGTGTTTGGCTCTGTGGAGACGACACTTCTGAACACCAACTGACGCTGTTGGAGCCCAGGATTACGCATGCCGCATGCAGAGGCCAATGGGCAGCGGTTTTTATGGAGGTTGTGGACTACTACTGATTCTAACCATGCTCCACTTAGGCCTCTGGCTCCACTGTCTCTACTATTTACCCTGGCCTCCAACCCCGCCAGCTACATCTCTGAAGTGGCGTCAGCACAATCTACACTTGTTCCTGTGTTACTGGTGCTCAGTCCCGTCAGTTGATCCCCTGATGTTTGTCCGGCAAGTTCGCCAGCTCTGTCCTCATTCCCACTACTGGTTATGGGAATGTGGACAGAGCAGGAGACCTTGCCGGACACACATCAGGGGATAAACTGATGGGACTGAGCCACAGGAACACAGGAACAAGTGTAGATTGTGCTGACGCCACTTCAGAGATGTAGATGGCGGGGTTGGAGGTCAGGGGAAATAGTAGAGACAGTGGAGCCAGAGACCTAAGTTGGGCACGGTTAAAAATCAGTAGTGGTTTGAATGTTGATGGAGCTGGTGACTTTGCCGTCCACACAGCAGGGGATCAGCTGGCATTACTGAACCCCACTAACACAGGAGCTAGTGTGTTTCTCTGTGCAGACGACACATCTGAGCGACAACTGGCTGTGTTGAAGCAAAGGGATTATAGTTCAGGTGGTAGAAAAATGAACACACCAGCAGACCTGGATACAGTTGCCAACCACTAATTTAGTCTGTAAGAGGAATGGCAAAGTCTTTGGAGATCCAGGCCTTGTTCATTTTCAGAAAAGTCAGCCGGTCAACATTATCGGAAGATAGTCGCGTGCGACGGTCTGTTAGTACACCACCTGCGGCACTAAAGGCACGTTCCGATAATACACTGGCAGCAGGGCAAGCCAGCACCTCCAATGCATACTGGCTAAGCTCTGGCCATGTATCCAGCTTAGAGACCCAAAACTTGAAGGGGGAAGAGCCATCTGGGAGTACAGCGACAGGGCAAGACATGTAGTCTGACACCATCTGACGGAAGCGTTGCCTCCTGCTGACTCGAGGCGTCGCTGATGGTGTAGACAATTGTGGTGGACACACAAAACTTTGCCACATTTGGGCCATAGTGGTCTTGCCTTGTGCTGCGGCGCTGCCTCTGCTCCCTCTTTGTGCAGAGTTTCCTCCACTGCCTCGACGCACAGAGCTGCTTTGTAAAGCACTAGCAACAATGCTGTCGGGTGGAATGGAAAACATTATGGACTGCACCAGTGACTCTTCGTACTCCCGCATTTTACGCTCCCGGTTCAACGTTGGTATGAGCCTTTGTACGCTGTCCCGGTAGCGAGGATCTAGGAGGGTGTACACCCAATAATCAGCCGAGACGAGAATGTGGGCGATGCGGCGGTCGTTTCTCAGGCACTGCAGCATGAAATCAACCATGTGCTGCAGACTCCCAACTGCCAAAGAACCGCTGTCCCCTGTTTGAGGCGTGACCTCGGCCTGCTCTGCATCACCCCACCCTCGCTGTACATACTGAGTAGAGGTTTGTGTACCTCCCTCCTCTGGAGAGATGTCTTCCTCCTCCATCGACTCCTCCTCATCCTCCTCACAAAGTGTCCCCTGCCTAGGCCTTTGTGAGGAAACACGTAGCGCAGACTGTCCAGAAGCAGATGGCATTTGGGACTCCTCATCCTCCACCTCTTCTGAAACCTCATCCCTTAGTGCTTGCAGTGTTTGTTGAAGCAGGCAGATAAGGGGGACAGTCATGCTGACTAGTGCATCATCTGCACTCGCCATCCGCGTGGATTCATCGAAGGCACGCAAAACGAGGCAGATGTCCTTCATAGAGGCCCACTCAATGGTGCTGAAGTGTGAACGGCGCACAGTGCGACTTGTTTGCGCCTGATGCAGCTGGTACTCCATGACTGCTGCCTGCTGCTCACACAACCGCTCCAACATATGTAACGTTGAATTCCACCGGGTGGGTAGGTCACATATGATGCGATGTTCCGGAAGGCCAAATCGTCGCTGCAGAGCAGCGAGGCGCGATCTTGTCGTGCTGGAAAGTCGCAAGTGAGCGCACTCTATGCGGACCTTGTGCAACAGTGCAGCAAGATCCGGATAGTCCCTCAGAAAGCTCTGCACGACCAAGTTAAGAACATGTGCCAGACATGGGATGTGTGTGAGGTTGCCTAGGCCAAGAGCTGCCACCAGATTTCGGCCATTGTCACACACTACCAAGCCCGGCTGGAGATTCGCTGGCCCAAACCACACATCGCTCTCCAGCTTGATAGCATTCCAGAGCTCCTGCGCTGTGTGGCTTCGATTCCCCAAAGAAATTAATTTGAGTACAGCCTGTTGACGTTTGGCCACGGCTGTGCTCATATCGGTCGTAACAGGCTCCTGCTCTGCTGTTTCTGAGGAACTTGAGTAGGAGGAGGAGTCATAGAATCATAGAATCATAGAATCATAGAATCGTAGAGTTGGAAGGGACCTCCTGGGCCATCTGGTCCAACCCCCTGCTCAAAGCAGGATTCGCTAAATCATCCCAGTCAGATGTCTGTCCAGCCTCTGTTTGAAGACTTCCATTGAAGGAGAACTCACCACTTCTCGTGGCAGCCTGTTCCACTCATTGATCACTCTAACTGTCAAAAAGTTTTTTCTAATATCTAATCTGTGTCTCTTCCCATTCAGTTTCATCCCATTGCTTCTAGTCTTTCCTTGTGCAAATGAGAATAAAGTTGATCCTTCTACAATGTGACAGCCCTTTAGATATTTGTAGACAGCTATTAAGTCTCCTCTCAGTCTTCTCTTTTGCAAACTAAACATTCCCAAATCCTGCAACCTTTCCTCATAAGACAGGGTTTGCAGACCGGTCACCATTCTGGTCGCTCTTTTCTGAACTTGCTCCAGTTTGTTGATGTCTTTTTTAAAATGTGGTGCCCAAAACTGGACACAATATTCCAGATGAGGTCTGACCAAAGAGGAGTAGAGGGAAATAATGACTTCACGTGATCTAGACTGTATGCTTCTGTTAATACATCCTAGAATTGCATTTGCCTTTTTTGCTGCTGCATCACACTGTTGACTCATATTCAGTCTGTGATCTATTAGTATACCCAAGTCTTTTTCACATGTGCTGTCACTTAGCCCTATTCCTCCCATTCTATATATGCTTTTTTCATTTTTATTGCCCAGATGTAGTACTTTGCATTTCTCCCTGTTAAAAACCATTCTGTTAGTTGCTGCCCACTTCTCCAGTTTATTTAAATCTTTTTGAATCCTCTCTCTCTCTTCTCTAGTATTAGCTATCCCTCCTAGCTTTGTGTCATCAGCAAATTTAATCAGTTTACCCTCAATTCCTTCATCTAAATCGTTGATAAAGATGTTGAACAATACAGGGCCCAGGACAGAGCCCTGTGGTACCCCACTTGAGACATTCTTCCAACTGGATGTACAGCCATTTACGACCACTCTTTGGGTCCGATCACTAAGCCAGTTATGAATCCACCTAACAGTTGCCTTGTCCATTCCATACTTAGTCATTTAGTCAAAATCCTATAGCATCTTTGACTTTTCTTTTACTTTTGACATATCCCCAAAATCCTTTATTATTGCTTTTGACATCTCTTGCAAGCCTCAGTTCATTTTCAGCTTTAGATAATCTGATTTGTGCCCTGCAGGTTCTGCAGACAGCATTATATTCTTCTTTAGATATGCCTCCCTCTTTCCATTTTATAAACATTTTTTTCTTCCTTTTTAGCATGTGCTTAAGTTCTGTGTTCATCCATCCTGGTTTCCTTAAATGCTTCCTATTCTTCCCTCTTTTCGGAATTGTTAACAACTGTGCTTTGAGAATTTCATTTTTCAAGATTTCCCATCCTTCTTGGACATTTTTGTCTTTAACCCCTTCACCCCCAAGGGTGGTTTGCACGTTCATGACCGGGCCAATTTTTACAATTCTGACCACTGTACCTTTATGAGGTCATAACTCTCGAACGCTTCCATGGATCCCGGTGATTCTGACATTGTTTTCTCGTGACATATTGTACTTCATGTTAGTGGTAAAATTTCATTCAAATAACTTGCGTTTATTTGTGAGAAAAACAGAAATTTGGCGAAAATTTTGAAAATTTCGCAATTTTCCAACTTTGAATTTTTATGCCCTTAAATCACAGAGATAAGGCACACAAAAAACTTGATAACTAACATTTCCCACATGTTTACTTTACATCAGCACAATTTTGGAACCAAAATTTTTTTTTGTTAGGAAGTTATAAGGGTTAAAAGTTGACCAGCGATTTCTCATTTTTACAACACCATTTTATTTTTAGGACCACATCACATTTGAAGCCACTTTGAGGGGTCTATATGATAGAAAATACACAAAAGTGACACCATTCTAAAAACTGCACCCCTTAAGGTGCTCAAAACCACATTCAAGAAGTTTATTAACCCTTTAGGTGCGTCACAGGAATTTTTTTGAATATTTAAAAAAAAATGAACATCTAACTTTTTTTCATAAAAAAAATACTTCAGGTTCAATTTTTTTTATTTTACCAAGGGTAACAGGAGAAATTGAACTGCAAAAGTTATTGTGCAATTTGTCCTGAGTACGCAGATACCTGATATGTGGGGGGGAACGACTGTTTCGGCGCATGGCAGAGCTCAGAATGGAAGGAGCGCCGTTTGACTTTTTCAATGCAAAATTGGCTGGAATTCAGATTGGACGCCATGTCACGTTTGGAGAGTCCCTGATGTACCTAAACAGTGGAAACCCCCTACAAGTGACCCCATTTTGGAAACTAGACCCCCCAAGGAACTTATCTAGATATGTGGTGAGAACTTTGAACCCACAAGGGCTTTACAGAAGTTTATAACGTACAGCGGTACAATTAAAAAATCATATTTTTTCCACAAAAATGATCTTTTCACCCCAATTTTTATTTTCCCAAGGGTAACAGGACCCTAAAAGTTATTGTGCAATTTGTCCTGAGTACGCTGATACCCCACATGTGGGGGTAAACCACTATTTGGGCGCATGGCAGAGCTCGGAAGGGAAGCAGCGCCATTTGACGTTTTTGGCTGGAATTGAGATCGGACACCATGTCGCGTTTGGAAAACCCCTGATGTACCAAAACAGTGGAAACCCCCCACAAATGACACCATTTTGGAAACTAGACCCCCTAAGGAACTTATCTAGATGTGTGGTGAGAACTTTGAACCCCCATGGGCTTCACAGAAGTTTATAACATAAAGCCATACAATTAAAAAATCATATTTTTTCAACAAAAATGATCTTTTCACCCTCAATTCTTATTTTTCCAAGGGTAACATGACCCTAAAAGTTATTGTGCAATTTGTCCTGAGTACGCTGATACCCCACATGTGGGGGTAAACCACTATTTGGGCGCATGGCAGAGCTCGGAAGGGAAGCAGCGCCATTTGACGTTTTTGGCTGGAATTGAGATCGGACACCATGTCGCGTTTGGAAAACCCCTGATGTACCAAAACAGTGGAAACCCCCCACAAATGACACTATTTTGGAAACTAGACACCCTAAGGAACTTATCTAGATGTGTGGTGAGAACTTTGAACCCCCATGGGCTTCACAGAAGTTTATAACATAAAGCCATACAATTAAAAAATCATAATTTTTCCACAAAAATGATCTTTTCACCCTCAATTCTTATTTTTCCAAGGGTAACAGGACCCTAAAAGTTATTGTGCAATTTGTCCTGAGTACGCTGATACCCCACATGTGGGGGTAAACCACTATTTAGGGGCATGGCAGAGCTCGGAAGGGAAGCAGCGCCATTTGACGTTTTTGGCTGGAATTGAGATCGGACACCATGTCGCGTTTGGAAAACTCCTGATGTACCAAAACAGTGGAACCCCCCACAAATGACACCATTTTGGAAACTAGACCCCCTAAGGAACTTATCTAGATGTGTGGTGAGCACTTTGACCCCCCCAGTGCTTCACAGAAGTTTACAACGCCCGGGCGTGAAAATAAAAAATTCGTATTTTTTCCACAAACATGATCTTTTAGTCACCATTTTTTTATTTTCCCAAGGGTACCAGGAGAAATTGGACCCCAAAAGTTGTTGTCCAATTTGTCCTGAGTATGCTGATACCCCATATGTGGGAGAAAACTACTGTATGGGCACACGTCGGGGCTCGGAAGGGAAGTAGTGACGTTTTGGAATGCAGACTTTGATGGAATGGTCTGCGGGTGTGATATTGCCTTTGGAGAGCCCCTAATGTACCTAAACAGTGGAAACCCCCCACAAATGACACCATTTTGTAAACTAGACCCCCCAAGGAACTTATCTAGATGTGTGGTGAGCACTTTGACCCCCCCCCCAGTGCTTCACAGAAGTTTACAACGCCCGGGCGTGAAAATAAAAAATTCGTATTTTTTCCACAAACATGATCTTTTAGTCACCATTTTTTTTATTTTCCCAAGGGTACCAGGAGAAATTGGACCCCAAAAGTTGTTTTCCAATTTGTCCTGAGTACGCTGCTACCCCATATGTGGGAGAAAACTACTGTATGGGCACACGTCAGGGCTCGGAAGGGAAGTAGTGACGTTTTGGAATGCAGACTTTGATGGAATGGTCTGCGGGTGTCATGTTGCCTTTGGAGAGCCCCTAATGTACCTAAACAGTGGAAACCCCCCACAAATGACACCATTTTGAAAACTAGACCCCCCAAGGAACTTATCTAGATGTGTGGTGAGCACTTTGACCCCCCCAGTGCTTCACAGAAGTTTACAACGCCCGGGCGTGAAAATAAAAAATTCGTATTTTTTCCACAAACATGATCTTTTAGTCACCATTTTTTTTATTTTCCCAAGGGTACCAGGAGAAATTGGACCCCAAAAGTTGTTTTCCAATTTGTCCTGAGTACGCTGCTACCCCATATGTGGGAGAAAACTACTGTATGGGCACACGTCAGGGCTCGGAAGGGAAGTAGTGACGTTTTGGAATGCAGACTTTGATGGAATGGTCTGCGGGTGTCATGTTGCCTTTGGAGAGCCCCTAATGTACCTAAACAGTGGAAACCCCCCACAAATGACACCATTTTGAAAACTAGACCCCCCAAGGAACTTATCTAGATGTGTGGTGAGCACTTTGACCCCCCTAGTGCTTCACAGAAGTTTACAACGCCCGGGCGTGAAAATAAAAAATTCGTATTTTTTCCACAAACATGATCTTTTAGTCACCATTTTTTTTATTTTCCCAAGGGTACCAGGAGAAATTGGACCCCAAAAGTTGTTTTCCAATTTGTCCTGAGTACGCTGCTACCCCATATGTGGGAGAAAACTACTGTATGGGCACACGTCAGGGCTCGGAAGGGAAGTAGTGACGTTTTGGAATGCAGACTTTGATGGAATGGTCTGCGGGTGTCATGTTGCCTTTGGAGAGCCCCTAATGTACCTAAACAGTGGAAACCCCCCACAAATGACACCATTTTGAAAACTAGACCCCCCAAGGAACTTATCTAGATGTGTGGTGAGCACTTTGACCCCCCCAGTGCTTCACAGAAGTTTACAACGCCCGGGCGTGAAAATTAAAAATTCGTATTTTTTCCACAAACATGATCTTTTAGTCACCATTTTTTTTATTTTCCCAAGGGTACCAGGAGAAATTGGACCCCAAAAGTTGTTGTCCAATTTGTCCTGAGTACGCTGACACCCCATATGTGGGAGAAAACTACTGTATGGACACACGTCGGGGCTCGGAAGGGAAGCAGTGACGTTTTGGAACGCAGACTTTGATGGAATGGTCTGCGGGTGTCATGTGCGTTTGGAGAGCCCCTGATGTACCTAAACTATTGAAACTCCCCACAAGTGACCCCATTTTGGACACTAGACCCCCCACGGAACTTATCTAGATGTGTGGTGAGCACTTTGAACCCCCAAGTGCTTCACAGAAGTTTATAACACTCGGACGTGAAAATAAAAAAATCATTTTTTTTCCACAAAAATGATATTTTTGCCCCCAATTTTTTATTTTCCTAAGGGTAACAGGAGAAATTGGACCCCAAAAATTGTTTTGCAATTTGTCCTGAGTAGGCTGATACCCTACATGAGGGGGTAAAACACTGTTTGGGCGCATAGCAGAGCTTGGAAGGGAAGGAGCACCATTTGACTTTTTCAACTCAGAATTGGCTGGAATTGAGATCAGACGCCATGTTGCATTTGGAGAGCCCCTGATGTGCCCAAACAGTGGAAACCCCCAATTCTAACTCCAACCCGAACCCCAACACGCCCCTAACCCTAGCCCTAACCCTAGCCCTAACCCTAGCCCTAGCCCTAGCCCTAACCCTAACCCTAACCCTAACCCTAGCCCTAGCCCTAACCCTAACCCTAGCCCTAACCCTAACCTAACCCTACCCCAACACACCCCTAGCCCTAACCCTAGCCCTAACCCTAATGGAAAAATGGAAATAAATACATTTTTTTTATTTTATTATTTTTCCCTAACTAAAGGGGTGATAACGGGGGGTTTGATTTACTATTTATGGCGTTTTTTATGTTTGGCGGCTGTCGCACGCTAAAAGACGCTTTTTATTGTAAAAATAGTTTTTGCATCACCACATATTGAGAGCTATAATTTTTCCGTATTTTGACCCACCGAGTCATGTGAGGTCTTATTTTTTGCGGGACGAGTTGACGTTTTTATTGGTACCATTTTCGGGCACGTGAAATTTTTTGATCGCTTTTTATTCCGATTTTTGGGACGCAGAATGAACAAAAACCAGCGTTTCATGAATTTCTTTTGGGGGGGTGCGTTTACACCGTTCCGCGTGCGGTAAAATTGATAAAGCGCTTTTATTCTTCGGGTCAGTACGGTTACAGCGATACCTCATTTAGGTCGTTTTTTTATGTTTTTGTCGGTTTTATGCAATGAAAACTATTTTATATAAAAAATAATTATTTTTGCATCGCTTTATTCTGCGAGTTATAACTTTTTTATTTTTTCGCTGATGATGCTGTGTGGCGGCTTGTTTTTTGCGGGACAAGATGACGTTTTCAGCGGTACCATGGATATTTATATGCGTCTTTTTGATCTCGCGTTATTGCACTTTTTGTTTGGCGGTATGATAATAAATCATTATTTTTTGCTTCGTTTTTTATTTTTATTTTTTAAGGGGTTCGCTAAAGGGGTTAACTAATGGGACAGTTTTATAGGGCAGGTCGTTACGGACGCGGCGATACCTAATATGTGTACATTTATTGTTTTTTTTTTTTATTATTTTCAAAAAATGAATTTATTGGGGAATATTTTTTTTTTTTTTTACTAATTTATTTGGCGATTTTTTTAAATTTATTTTTACACTTTTTTTTTAATTTTTTTTTACTTTATTACATAGTCCCAGGTGGGACATCACTGTCCTGTGACAGATCGCTGATCTGTCACATCACAGATCACTGTGACAGATCAGCAATCTGTCACAGGCAGTGCACAAGGCTTCCTCATGCCTGCGCTTTGCAGGCACTGAGGAAGCCAGCTTCCCCAGGCCCCCGAAGGCCCCCGTCGCCATCTTGGATTCGGGGGCCTGGAGGATAGGAGTCCCCCGCAGCAGCGCTGCACATTGCGCTGCCGTGGGGGGCTCAGGGAAGCACGGAGGGAGCCCCCTCCCTGCCGATGCTTCCCTTTAACTCCCTGGACACCGCGATCGCGTTTGATCGCGGTGTGCAAGGGGTTAATGTGTCGGGGGCGGTCTGTGACCGCCCCTGACACATTGTGCCGGGTGTCAGCTGTGATAATCAGCTGACACCCGGCCGCGATCAGCGGCGCTCACCACGTGGGCGCCGCTGATCGCGGTAGACGTACTATCCCGTCCCCGGTCATACGGGCCCGGGTACCGTGGACGGGATAGTACGTCTCATGTCAGGAAGGGGTTAAGGATATCCAGCCATTGGATCCCTCCAATTCTCTTTCTGAATCCCTTAAAATCTGCCTTTCTGAAATCTAACCTTGACGTCTGAGTCTTCACAGGTCTTCCACCTCTAGTAATCCAAAATTCTAAAATAGCATGGTCGCTACCTCCTAGGGTCCCAGCCACTTTTACCTCCTCAACCATTTCCTCCCTGTTTATAAGGATTAGATCCAAGGTAGCAGTTCCCCTTGTTTTCTCCCTTACCTTTTGGAAGATAAAGTTGTCAGCAAGAGAGGATAAGAATTTCCTTGACCTGTTAGTTTTGCCTGAGAGAGATTCCCAACAAATGTCTGGATAGTTGAAATCTCCCATGACAACTATGTCATATTTTTTGGAGAACTTGGCCATCTGATGCATAAAGAGTTCATCTATATATTCGGCTTGCACAGGCGGCCTGTAGTAAATGCCTACAATGGTGTCCTTTCCATTGTTCTGTCCTTGTATTCTTACCCAAACAGTTTCCACAGAACTCCCAGTCTCTGAAGCTTCAATCTCTGTGCAGATATACGCATTTCGAACATACAATGCGACACCCCCTCCTCGTTTATCAAGTCTGTTTCTTGCAAATAAGTTGTATCCTTCTAGTCTTGTATTCCAATCATGTGTATTGTCCCACCAAGTTTCAGTGATTCCAATTACATCATATTTCTGTTCCTGTGTTAGTAGTTCCAATTCTCCTTGTTTGTTGCCCATGCTTTGTGCATTAGTATAGAAACATTTTAGTTTGTGATTGGTTTCTCTTTCTCCAATATTTTTATTAATTAGATTCTTTCGTCTTTGTTCTTCCTTTCCACTTCTAATAGCAGAGTTCTCAATAGCATTTGTCAGGTGTATGGCTTTTTCTGGTCTTTTGCTTCCCTTCCCATGTTGTTCTAGTTTAAAGCTCTCCTTACAAGTGTAGCAAGGCGACTTCCAAATACATGCTTTCCAGTCTTCGTAAGGTGCACCCCATCTCTAGCAAGTAGTCCATCGTATAAGTAATTCACTCCGTGATCCAGAAATCCAAATCGTTGCTGACGGCACCATCGACGTAGCCAGTTGTTCACCTGCAGAATCTTATTCCACCTCCTTGTTCCATGGCCATCCACTGGGAGGATGGAAGAGAAGACCACCTGCGCTCCCAGTTCTTTCACTTTCTTGCCTAAGTCTTCAAAGTCTCTGCAGATGGTTTCCAGGTCGTTTCTTGCGGTGTCATTTGTCCCCACATGTAGTAGCAGGAATGGGTAGTCATCTGTAGGTCTGAAGAGTCCTGATATCCTGTCAGACACATCTTTAATTTTTGCACCTGGAAGACAGCACATTTCTCTTGTAGTTATATCCGGTCTGCAGATAGCGGCCTCTGTTCCTCTCAGCAGGGAATCCCCCATGACCACCACTCTCCTGTTCTTCTTCACAACATTTTTCTTTCTCCATCCAGGAGGACTCTGAAGGCGTACAAGGTTGCTGTTTGTTGGCAAAGTCTTATCCTGATGTATTTCTTCATCGTTTTCCTGCGTGAGAGCCTGGTACTGGTTTCTGAGCAGTATGGGTGCTGACTGCCTCCTGATCCTCCTGCTTCTCTGGGTCACATGTCTCCATTCCTCTGTTTCTTCAGGTGTACTTCGAATTTCTTCTCTTTCTGTAACATGAAGAGATAATTCTGCTCTGTCCAAGAACTCTTCACCTTCCTTAATGATCTTCAACGTAGCTAACCTCTCTTCGAGATTTTGCAACTTTTCCTCCAACAGGGACACAAGCTTGCATTTGTGGCATGTGAAGTTTGGCTTTTCCACTGGTAAATCTGTGAACATGTAGCAAGAAATGCAGCTCACCAAATGGCTCCTGGCCTCTTCCATCTTGAGATTTCTTAAAAACGATGAAAGATGAGCCAAATTTCGCGCGCCTATCGGCGCGCGGTTTTTCCGATTTCCTCTTTTCAGCTGCAGCCGCCAAAACCCAGTGATCGTTGAGCTCGCGGAGACTCTTCACTTATCCCAGAAGGCACTGGGAATATGCAAATGATCTCCTCAAGACTCTTCCCCTGGTTTTCCGATTTCCTCTTTTCAGCTGCAGCCGCCAAAACCCAGTGATCGTTGAGCTCGCGGAGACTCTTCACTTATCCCAGAAGGCACTGGGAATATGCAAATGATCTCCTCAAGACTCTTCCCCTGGTTTTCCGATTTCCTCTTTTCAGCTGCAGCCGCCAAAACCCAGTGATCGTTGAGCTCGCGGAGACTCTTCACTTATCCCAGAAGGCACTGGGAATATGCAAATGATCTCCTCAAGACTCTTCCCCTGGTTTTCCGATTTCCTCTTTTCAGCTGCAGCCGCCAAAACCCAGTGATCGTTGAGCTCGCGGAGACTCTTCACTTATCCCAGAAGGCACTGGGAATATGCAAATGATCTCCTCAAGACTCTTCCCCTGGTTTTCCGATTTCCTCTTTTCAGCTGCAGCCGCCAAAACCCAGTGATCGTTGAGCTCGCGGAGACTCTTCACTTATCCCAGAAGGCACTGGGAATATGCAAATGATCTCCTCAAGACTCTTCCCCTGGTTTTCCGATTTCCTCTTTTCAGCTGCAGCCGCCAAAACCCAGTGATCGTTGAGCTCGCGGAGACTCTTCACTTATCCCAGAAGGCACTGGGAATATGCAAATGATCTCCTCAAGACTCTTCCCCTGGTTTTCCGATTTCCTCTTTTCAGCTGCAGCCGCCAAAACCCAGTGATCGTTGAGCTCGCGGAGACTCTTCACTTATCCCAGAAGGCACTGGGAATATGCAAATGATCTCCTCAAGACTCTTCCCCTGGTTTTCCGATTTCCTCTTTTCAGCTGCAGCCGCCAAAACCCAGTGATCGTTGAGCTCGCGGAGACTCTTCACTTATCCCAGAAGGCACTGGGAATATGCAAATGATCTCCTCAAGACTCTTCCCCTGGTTTTCCGATTTCCTCTTTTCAGCTGCAGCCGCCAAAACCCAGTGATCGTTGAGCTCGCGGAGACTCTTCACTTATCCCAGAAGGCACTGGGAATATGCAAATGATCTCCTCAAGACTCTTCCCCTGGTTTTCCGATTTCCTCTTTTCAGCTGCAGCCGCCAAAACCCAGTGATCGTTGAGCTCGCGGAGACTCTTCACTTATCCCAGAAGGCACTGGGAATATGCAAATGATCTCCTCAAGACTCTTCCCCTGGTTTTCCGATTTCCTCTTTTCAGCTGCAGCCGCCAAAACCCAGTGATCGTTGAGCTCGCGGAGACTCTTCACTTATCCCAGAAGGCACTGGGAATATGCAAATGATCTCCTCAAGACTCTTCCCCTGGTTTTCCGATTTCCTCTTTTCAGCTGCAGCCGCCAAAACCCAGTGATCGTTGAGCTCGCGGAGACTCTTCACTTATCCCAGAAGGCACTGGGAATATGCAAATGATCTCCTCAAGACTCTTCCCCTGGTTTTGTCTATGTGTACAGACTGGAGTCCTGCAATCCGTGGCGTTGGAAGAACACGTACAGCGCCACTCTCCAGATCCGTACCCGGCTCCACAACATTGACCCAGTGGGCAGTGAGGGAAAGGTATCGTCCCTGTCCATGGTTACTGGTCCACGCATCGGTGGTCAGGTGGACCTTGCTACTAACGGCGTTTAGTAGCGCATGTTTTATTTTGCCCTCAACATGTTTCTGCAGGGCAGGGACGGCTCGCCTGCTGAAATAAAAGCGGCTGGGCACGTTGTATTGGGGGACTGCCAATGCCATTAAGTCCCGGAAGGTGTCAGTGTCCACCAGCCTGAATGACAGCATTTCAACTGCCAGAAGTTTGGCAATGCCAGCATTCAGAGACTGTGCTCGGGGATGGTTTGCCGAGTAAAGGCGCCTTTTATCCCATGCCTGTGCTACCGATGGCTGTGATGGATGGGAACGTGCTGCTATGGGTGTAATCTGACAGGGTCTCCGGACAACAGTGGCAGAGGTTCTTCCTTGGCGATCCTGTGAGGAAGCCGAACCAGCAGTGTGTGAGCTGGAGGAAGAGGGCCCAACACGAACTGAAGAGGTGGTAGGTGGTGCTGTACGTTGGCCTACGTCTTCAGGGTGTCTCTGCAACTCCAACTCGTGCTTGGTGCGCACATGTTTCCACATATTTGTGGTATTGAGGTTGCTGACATTTCTCCCTCTTTTGACTCTCTGATGACACAGCTTGCATTTGACAAAGCAAATGTCATCTGCAACTGTGTCAAAAAAGGACCACGCACTGCAACTCTTGTGAGCGCCCGGTTTGCCTTTGGAAGGAGGAATGCTCCTAACGGGTGCCGAAGTGGAGGGTACAGGCAACCAAGTCTTCCCCCTCCCTCTGCCTCCTGTTTTGGCTGGTAGGGGAATCTCTTCCTCCGAGCTACTCCCACCACCTTCCTGTTGCTCACGCCATGATGGGTCAAGGACCTCATCATCTTCCCTCCCCTCTTCAAACAGCTGCTTCTCCGGGGTTGTCTCGCCAGCACCGTACGCACCAGAAAGTGGCAACTGAGTCTCGTCATCATCTGATGCGTACTGAGGTGTGCTGACCATAGGCACTGGCCCACTCGCCTCTTCAGATTCAGAGGGACAAAGAAGTTGCGCATCACTGCATACTCCCTCTTCTTCACATTCAGGAATGCTGCTTGGCTGGCCCCCTCTTTCCAAGCCAACAGATTCCGAGAACAGAAGTAGAGACTGTGATGGCTCCTGTCCATGTCTCTCTGACTGCCTGGGCACTTTGGCAGGTGGTGAAGAGACAGATGGTTGCTCTTCGGTGCTCTGACCCTGAGAGGATGCGGAAGTAATTGAAGTCGATGCGTTAGCTGCCATCCATCCGACAACGGCTTCAATTTGTTCCTCCCGCAGCAGTGGGGTACGTTGAGGTCCTACAAAGCTGCGCATAAAGGACTGTTGCCTGCTAAAACTGGGGGATGCTGATCCACTGGTGCCCGCAGCAGGCCCAGAATCCCCACGTCCTCTACCTGTAGAATCCCCACGTCCTCTTCCTGCAGAATCCCCACGTCCTCTCCCTGCTGAAACTCCACGCCCACGCCCACGCCCACGCGCCTTACTCCCTGCCTTCTTCATCTTGCAAGACTGCTTAAGATAGGCAAAAAAGTACAAAGGGGGGCCTTAGTGTGCTTATTCCTGAACAGCTGGTTACAGGTACAAGAAACACTAATTTTATGAAGTGTGTGTGTGTGTGGACTAGACTTTAATAGGAGCTGATGTGGCCTACACAAGTTCAAAATGTAGTGTTTGATGAACTTTTTTTGTGGTTTCTTTGTTGGAAACAAACTCAAAGTATGTGAACAAAGAATTGAAACTGATAGTATCACCAACTTTTTGGAGCTATTACAATGCAGGCAGGTAACCTACAATGCAAAAGATGAGGCTCCAAAAAAATTGGGTAATACTAATCTGGCTGCGCCGGCAGGGCACAAGCCAGAAAAAAAGGCTCCTCTATCTACTCCTATATAGTGTTTGCAACCAACCAATGTTGATGGATACGGATGGATGCACACTAATAGGAGAAGAAAAAATGAGCTGCACTCAAAGACAAATATGTGTGAGGCAGTGACGCACGTTGAGCGTCCTACAACCAGACGTAGCTGCAGGACACTCTACTCAGCGTGAGCTGCACTCACACACAGTCAGAGGCCTCTCAGACAGCCGTCAACAGTGCAGCTAAGTGGGCACTGGCACTGACAGGCTGCAGAAAGGCTCCGCTGTGTACTCCTTTATAGTGTTTGCAACCACCGTAGATGGAGACGGATGGATGCACACTAATAGAAGAAAAAATGAGCTGCACTCAAATAAAAATATGTGTGAGGCACTGACGCACGCTGAGCGTCCTACAGCCAGACGTAGCTGCAGGACACACTACTCAGCGTGAGCTGCACTCACACACAGTCAGAGACCTCTCAGACAGCCGTGAACAGTGCAGCAAAGTGGACACTAGCACTGAAAGGCTGCAGAAAGGCTCCGCTGTCTACTACTAGTGTTTGCAACCAACGTATATGGATACGGATGGAAGCACACTAGATTGAAATTATGTAAAAAATGCAGCTCAAAAAATAAAAGATGTATGAGGCAGCAGTGATCACACTGGGTGGCCTACAGCCTGACGTGGCTGCAGGACCCACTCCACAGCGTGAGCTGCACTCACACAGCCCTTGCAGACAGCTGTGAACACTGCTGCTAGGGCAAAGAAGGCTACAGTGGTGGTTTATGTAGCCTGGGTAAAGCACTAGATGTTTGGTGGAATCGCTATTTCTAACTGTCCCTCACAGTCTTCTACAGCAGCCTGTCCCTAACTGAATTCACAGCAGAGTGACCAGAAATGGCGGCTGCGGTGGCTTTTATAGTGCATCATGACATCATTTCGGCAGCCAATCACAGCCATGCCAATAGTTAACATGCCTACATGCCTAACAGGATGTGCCCACACTTCGGAGGATTCCCATTGGCTTAATCAAAGCAAGCAGGCTCATAGCATGATGGGAACTTCCTATTCCGATTCCGATTCCGGAATCCGATATGACAAAAGTATCGGAACTAAGTATCGGAATTCCGATACCGCTAATATCGGCCGATACCCGATACTTGCGGTATCGGAATGCTCAACACTAGTGATAATATATCTGTGGCCAAGTAAAATGTAGAGTTCCTGTGGGTGGAAAGAAATAAGAAATACTGACAGTGGTTTGTTATAACTCTCCAAATATAAGGGAAGCAACAGAAATTATCCTCATAAAGCAAATAGATGAGGAAGCAAATCAGGGAGAAGTCATTATTATGGGGGATTTCAACTACCCTGATACAAATTGAGGAGCAGAAACCTGCAGTTCCAGCAAAGGAAACAGGTTTTTAATGAAAATGAAAGACAAATATCTTTCACAACTGGTACAGGACCAGAGAGCATATCAAATATATAGGTTGGGGGTCACTTGGGAAATAGTTATCACAAAATAAAATGTTTTCACATATCCTTTAATACGATGTATAATAGCGGGCCTACAAAGATACTAACATTCAGGAAGGCTAAATTTCAATGGATGGAAGATTATCTTAGAATCATAGAATCATAGAATCGTAGAGTTGGAAGGGACCTCCTGGGCCATCTGGTCCAACCCCCTGCTCAAAGCAGGATTCGCTAAATCATCCCAGTCAAATGTCTGTCCAGCCTCTGTTTGAAGACTTCCATTGAAGGAGAACTCACCACTTCTCGTGGCAGCCTGTTCCACTCATTGATCACTCTAACTGTCAAAAAGTTTTTTCTAATATCTAATTTGTGTCTCCTCCCATTCAGTTTCATCCCATTGCTTCTAGTCTTTCCTTGTGCAATAAACTGGGACAGTGCAATAAACTGGGACAGTCATTGAAAATAAAAATACACAGAGACACTTATATTCTTTAAACATTAATATGTCCTGAACACTATATATGGCAATAAACAATGTAAAAATGCGAGGAAATCACTATGGCTAAACAGAGCCGTAAAGGGTGCAATAAATGACAAAAAGAAAACGTTTAGGAAATGAAAGAACTAGGGTAGTGATGAGGCATTAAATAATTCAAGGTAAAAAAAAAAGTGTGTAAAAAACAAATCAATGCAGCAAAGACTGGGACAGAGAGGCTCATTGAAAAAGAAAGTAAAAATAATCCAAAAATATCCTCCAATTACATAAACAGTAAGAAACTCAAAAATGATAGTGCTGGCCTCAAAAATTATCTGGGAGAAATGGTGGAAGAGGATGAGGGACATGCCAATCTAATAGACACCTTATTCTGTATCTATTACAGGTTGTGGGGACTAGATTCTGTGATGGGATGTTAGCAATTTGAATCTTCTTCATTAAGTTTTTTACTTCCTCTGGATCAACATGTAAGGCTGGCTTCACACTTGCGTTGTGTAGGGCTGCGGAAGGCAGCCTACTTCCTCCTTTCTTCCTCCGTTAAACCCCCCCACTGCCGCACCTCTTCCTTCAGCTCCGCCTACGTCTGCATGGCGGAATCCTCAAGACCGTTCTAGATCGCAATTTAGGAGTTTTTCACGCTCTCGATCAAGGTCTGCTTCCATGAGGTCAAATACTTCTGGAGAGAATGAGTATGGTTCAAAAAATTCTTCCAATACGGGTTCTTCAGGTTTTGTCTCTACAACTAAACGTATCATGACAAGACAAATCACTAAGAACAAGTCCAATACAGGAAAGATGCTTCAATCCCAGGGAGGTGTACAGGTACTTAATCTATCCACACATGTGTTGCCTAAAGTACAATTGGAAGTGTTGTCTAGAGGATTGTCATTTTGTCCAACTAACTCTTTTCACTTCTTCACAGCCATAAAGGACCTGCATTTATTTTCACGCAAACTTTTGCTGCGTAAATTACACGCCAGGAGGACCTCCAGGGAGATGATCAGTGAGGTCGAGAGAGAGGCTCTTCGCAATTTGGAGGAACTATTGGATGAGCAAGCAGTTCCGTCTACAAGTAGGTTTCCAACGTCTATTCTTCCAAAGTCAACCAAATTCCCCCCTTTGTCGTTATGTCCAGCTATTGAGATCTTTACTAAATTGGTTTATGAGGACTTCAAAGAACTATCGACTAAGCGTCGATATGATAATCTGACGCATGCTCAGCGTATTGCTATACAAGAGCTACAAGAGCTTACTGATGTGGTCTTTAAACCGGCGGACAAGGGGGGGAATATTGTTGTCTGGCCTCACGATAAATATGAACGTGAGGCCTTTCGTCAACTAAGAGATCTAAATACCTACTCATGTCTGCCGTCCAACCCACTTGTGACCTTCTCTCTCGACCTCCAGGGCATCCTCCTGGAGGCACTGGATAACAATGTCATCTCAAGGCAGGTCTTCGATGGTCTTGTGATTAAGTATCCGAGGATCCCAACTTTTTACCTGTTGCCCAAGGTCCATAAGAACGCCCTTGACCCGCCAGGGCGCCCTATAGTGTCTGGTATTGATGGACTTTGTGATCCTATTTGTGAATTTATTGCCTTTTATTTAAAACCTTTGGTGGAAACTTTACCATCATACATACGTGACACTACGGACGCCCTGGCTAGGGTTGATGGTGTTTTTGTGGACCAAGGGACTTTATTAGTGACTGCCGATGTGGAAAGTCTCTATACGTGTATTGAACATTCTCACGGTTTGGAGGCAGTCCGCCTCTTTCTGGGTGCTTCCGACCTGGGTGGCCCCTTGTGTGGGCTCATCCTCGAGCTGCTGCGCTTTATCCTTACCCACAATTTTTTTACTTTTAAAGATAAGTTTTTTCTACAGAAGCGTGGCACAGCCATGGCGCGGCCTGTGCGCCTGCGTATGCTAATCTCTTCCTCGGCTCGTGGGAGAGATTGATCTTTGGCGATGCAGGCGTACAGGCCGCCTCCCATGTGCTGTGTTGGTATAGATATATAGATGATATTTTCTTTTTGTGGGATGGATCGGTGCAGCAGCTCGGGGAGTTCATGAGGACGCTGAACCATAATGAATTTAACATCCATCTTACTTATTCTTATGATGCCACTGAAATCAGTTTTCTGGATATTGCCATGAGTGTTGATCACTCAGGCTATATCTAGACGGATGTCTATCGCAAACCGACATCGGTTAACTCTTTGGTTCATGCGTCCTCTGCCCACAATCCTTCCACCATAGGAGCTGTTCCGGTCGGACAGTTCCTACGGGCGAGGCGGATTTGCTCTTCGGATACTAGATTTGAGATCCAATCGGCTGATTTGAAAGAGCGATTCCTTAACCGTGGATACTCAAATAGAAGCATTAAAAAAGGTTATTTAAGAGCAAGGGCTACACCACGCGGCAGTCTTTTGGGATCCTCGAAGAGGTCCCCTTATCCAAATAAGGAAGCACCTATTAGATTTATATCTACTTTTAACCATCAATGGGAGGATATGAGACAGATCCTTATGAAACACTGGCATATTTTGGGTACCGAACCCTCCTTGGGAGTTGCTCTGGGTTCATATCCGTTAATGGCCCCAAGAAGATCGAAAAATCTTAAAGACTTCCTTGTACAGAGCCACTATCGACATGTACAAGTTAATCCATTTGGCTCTAGGGGCCCTACACCTGGCTCCATACCTTGCGGCCACTGCCTTGCATGCACAAATGTCCTGCGCTGCACCACCTTTCAGACCTCAGATGGAAGGAGACAGTTCAATATACGCCATCGAATTTCTTGTGGCAGTATGAATGTGATCTATTATGCTACATGTGACTGTCCAAAAATCTATATTGGATTAACATCGAGGGAGCTGAGGACGAGGGTGCGTGAACATGTGCGGGACATTTGTGCATCCAAGACAGTGGCCGATATGTCCCTCCTGAAAACCCTGCCCCGTCATTTTCGACAACATCACAATGGGGAATCAACTTCCCTTAAAATTAGAGGGATCGATCAAGTACATCTAGGGGTAAGGGGGGGAACTATAAACGTAGGTTGGCTCAAATTGAGACTAAATGGATTATTACACTTGATACAATGGCCCCTAAAGGACTTAATGAATCATTATCCTTTGCATCTTTCCTATAGGATATTCTGAAAAGTATATACTGAGCCTCTTTTGGTCTTTTTAGTTATTTATCCTTTTGCCCCCTTTTTCTTACGTGTTCCCTCATATCCCAGGGAGTTGGGGTGTGTTTTATTTAACCTTTTTAATTCTTATTTTGTATTGTATATGTGTATTTTTGATATATGTCTCACTTATTTCCCCTCTTAGTCTATGTGAGATCTCTTCTCTACTCATCAATTGGATTTATCTGTTCCATTATATGTGGCGATCCCACTGGCCCTAATTTCAATATCTACATTGGATGCTCATCAATTTCAGACATCGGTGTTCATGGACGATTCTGGGACGCTTTAATTTGAAGAGAGCAACTTGTATTGTGATGTCATATTTTGAATTTCTGAGTATTCTTTATTTTTAGTTGCCTGTTTCATCTTCTGTTTATTTTTGATCTATGCCCAGTGTTCCTTGTCTCACATGATATATATTTACATCCATTGGTGTCAGTGGTTGTGCGCATGCCCACTGCTCCTGTTTGTGGCCGATATGTGGGGGAGTGTCTTCTTGCCTTCCTCCGGGCTTCTGGGGACTTCTTCTACTCCCCTGATGCCCGGGGCAACGCATGACGCTCTCTCTGCATTGTCTGCCCTTCGGGTGGACAGTGCGCATGCGCCGCGCCTAACCACTCTGATTGGCCGATTGGAAACCATGTGATTTATCACATGGGTCTAAGCAGGTCCTGTGCGCACTCCTTTGGGTGGATAGTGCGCATGCGCTGCGCCAAATCACTCTGATTGGCCGATTGGAAACCATGTGATTCGTCACATGGGCTTAAGAAGGTCCTGTGAGCACTCCCCAGTACACTGCCCTTGAGAAAGCATGCTTGTAGTCACGCGAAACGCGCGTCGGGCGTTTGTCCTACCTGGTCCTGGGCTCACTCAGCCTTCATGCATATCTGGTAAGATATCTCCTTAAACTGGCCACTTTAAATTTACCTATGCACACTAGGTGGTCACAATGGACTGATAATGTGGCGCAGTGACCCCCAATTCGGGGGATGGGGAACTAGCAGATATTTGTTATCTATATAGATGTGGTTACTCTCTATATACATTGTTATATTACTTGACATCCTGTGGCTGGGTGTTTTTCCCGGGGTACTCTGTTCTTTCATCTTGTGGTGTCATTTTAATCTTTGTATCTTTGTACTGGATGATATATATGTTAACCAATAAAGACGTATTTTTATTATATTCACCTAGTTACTCAATCTTTCTCTTTGCATGCATACCTATTGGAGTGGGTGTTTCAGGTGTTTTTCCTGATTTAGGGTGGCTATTTATAGCCTTAAAAACCCTATTCTTTGACATAGTGATAATGTCACTGAGGTTTTTGCATTTAAAAGCTTTAATACATGTGTGGAATGCCTGTTTGTTAGGGAATTCATACATGTATTCAGCCTGTCTACAAGTCGCAAATCATGCAGATAAGATGACAAAAACTAATTCTCCGAGCAAGCCAAAATACTCGCTCATCACTAATTCTGAGTGATAATATATCTGTGGCCAAGTAAAATGTAGAGTTCCTGTGGGTGGAAAGAAATAATGAAATACTGACAGTGGTTTGTTATAACTCTCCAAATATAAGGGAAGCAACAGAAATTATCCTCATAAAGCAAATAGATGAGGAAGCAAATCAGGGAGAAGTCATTGTTATGGGGGATTTCAACTACCCTGATACAAATTGAGGAGCAGAAACCTGCAGTTCCAGCAAAGGAAACAGGTTTTTAATGAAAATGAAAGACAAATATCTTTCACAACTGGTACAGGACCAGAGAGCATATCAAATATATAGGTTGGGGGTCACTTGGGAAATAGTTATCACAAAATAATATGTTTTCACATATCCTTTAATACGATGTATAATAGCGGGCCTACAAAGATACTAACATTCAGGAAGGCTAAATTTCAATGGATGGAAGATTATCTTAGAATCATAGAATCATAGAATCGTAGAGTTGGAAGGGACCTCCTGGGCCATCTGGTCCAACCCCCTGCTCAAAGCAGGATTCGCTAAATCATCCCAGTCAAATGTCTGTCCAGCCTCTGTTTGAAGACTTCCATTGAAGGAGAACTCACCACTTCTCGTGGCAGCCTGTTCCACTCATTGATCACTCTAACTGTCAAAAAGTTTTTTCTAATATCTAATTTGTGTCTCCTCCCATTCAGTTTTATCCCATTGCTTCTAGTCTTCCTTGTGCAATAAACTGGGACAGTGCAATAAACTGGGACAGTCATTGAAAATAAAAATACACAGAGACACTTATATTCTTTAAACATTAATATGTCCTGAACACTATATATGGCAATAAACAATGTAAAAATGCGAGGAAATCACTATGGCTAAACAGAGCCGTAAAGGGTGCAATAAATGACAAAAAGAAAACGTTTAGGAAATGAAAGAACTAGGGTAGTGATGAGGCATTAAATAATTCAAGGTAAAAAAAAAAGTGTGTAAAAAACAAATCAATGCAGCAAAGACTGGGACAGAGAGGCTCATTGAAAAAGAAAGTAAAAATAATCCAAAAATATCCTCCAATTACATAAACAGTAAGAAACTCAAAAATGATAGTGCTGGCCTCAAAAATTATCTGGGAGAAATGGTGGAAGAGGATGAGGGACATGCCAATCTAATAGACACCTTATTCTGTATCTATTACAGGTTGTGGGGACTAGATTCTGTGATGGGATGTTAGCAATTTGAATCTTCTTCATTAAGTTTTTTACTTCCTCTGGATCAACATGTAAGGCTGGCTTCACACTTGCGTTGTGTAGGGCTGCGGAAGGCAGCCTACTTCCTCCTTTCTTCCTCCGTTAAACCCCCCCACTGCCGCACCTCTTCCTTCAGCTCCGCCTACGTCTGCATGCGTCCTGCATACCTATTTTTAACATTGGGTACACAGGCCATGGGGATGTATACTGACACATCCGCATGAATCGTTTTGACGCGCCCGCCGACCGCAACAAAATGCAACATGTTGCGTTCGGCGCAGCGTCAAAACAACACATGCGGATGCATCAACATACATCCGCATGGCCTGTGTACCCAATGTTAAAAATAGGTTCACAGGTCGCATGCAGACGTAGGCGGAGCTGAAGAAAGAGGTGCGGCAGTGGGCAGGGCTTAACGGAGGAAGAAATGAGGAAGTAGGCTGCCATCCGCAGTGCTGCACAACGCAAGTGTGAAGCCAGCCTTAGGCTATAGTTTGAACTCAATGGAATTATGTCTACCTTCAACCTTAAAAGTTATGAAAATATAATAAAACATTTTTTATTTTTTAAATGTTGCCTCTGTGTTGCGTAGATATTAGCGATCAATTTATTTGGTTCCTAAGCATTATAAATCCAGCTAGGCCATAGCAGAGACATTTCACTGGGGGTGTGGCGTTCTCCCTGTTTTTGACATTGACCAATTATAAGCAGGCAGCAACAAAATGGGGAAAGAAGAGCACGCCTCCACAATAGCTTAGAACAGGCTCAGTGTGAGACACATATTAACAAACAGTCTGCTTTCCTCACTACTTAGTGATGGAAGGAGCCTAATTAACTTTTTAGGTGCCAAATATTTTGATTGCTAATATCACTGCAACGGTGAGGTGAAATAAAATAATAATCTGATCTGCAGGGCTTACTACATTGTGTGTACAGTTCAACATGAAAAATTTGGTGAAAAGTCCTTTATAAAGGGATTGTCCACTACTGATTAATACATTATTAGAAGCCCCATGGTGCAGCATAAAATAAAAACCTCTATACTTATCATCTGAGACGTGACATTTTTATGATCTCATTGCTGTGTTAAACGCCGCTCACCTGACATAAACAAATTCACATAACCACTGTATATGGGGCTTCTAGGCTTCAAGAGGTTGCAATAGATCCAGCGATTCAACTGCCTATGATCATAGCATCATTTCTAATCCTGTAACTCACAAAATGTTTTATTATTTCCCATATTGAAGAGGCCTGAGCAAAAATATAAAGCTGGCATGAAGACTTGTGATGAGCGAGTCTACTCGTTGCTCGGGTTTTCCCGCGCATACTCGAGTGTCCTCCGAGTATTTTGGCGTGCTCGGAGATTTAGTTTTCGTTGTCTTATCTGCATGATTTGCGATTTGTAGACAGGCTGATTACATGTGGGAATTCCCTAACAAACAGGCATTCCACACATGTATTCAAGCTGTCTAGCAGTTGCAAATCATGCAGATGAGACAACGAAAACTAAATCTCCGAGCACACCAAAATACTTGGAGGACACCCGAGCAACGAGTATACTCGCTCATCACTAATGAAGTCAACTCATTTAATGAAAAAAGATAGCACAGACCACCTCATTAACTAGCACTGCATAGATGCGTAATATCAAACCATGCATGAGTTCTACTGGACTACATCAACTTTGTGTCTGGTAAGGCTTGGTGTGGATGCCATAGAATAATGGGAAGACATACATTTTATATATTGAAAACGAGACACGTTCTCTTTGAAGGCACAATGTGATACATACTAGTACTAAAAAATATAATTACAAATTACACAAATAACTCATTCTAAAAATGATCTCAAATTATCTGTTTTGTTAAAATAAAGGAAGTCAGCCTTGAATTTTTTTGAGAATGCCTATTATCAGGTGTATCTTGAAGCTCCTGGGACCTGGGACCCTCCATATACTTTGTACAATTTATAAATCTGATGCACTATGTTGCAGAGGGTCCTTTGGGTCCCGTAAACTACCAAGGCCTTGATGCAATGACTAATTCTGCTTCATCCATAGGTGCACCCTTGTCTCTACTGATTAAATTTAAAGTAAAATAGGACACGCTTGAAAAAATAATGATGATCACAGTCCTACAGGCACCATGGGTTCATCTCCTGGCACAGCACTGTGTCGGAACAGGACTGCAGAGTGAAGCTGTCAATCACAGTACAAATCGAACCTACAGTCAGGTTCTCACAGTGAAGAGTACATGAGTTGTTTCCAGTTTGCAATATCTGGTTTTATGAAAGCACATGTCCAAAGTACACATATAACTTTAGTACTTTAAATATAATAAAGTTGACACGTGTAACCAATCCAAGTGCACTCATCCAAGAGAAACTGGGGAGAGTCATATAAGCAAACCACGAAAGATAAAAGCAGGTAACAAATGCAGCCATGAATATCCCAAACATAAGAGCATTGGGTTCATCAACAACAACTAGAAAAATCATATTTCCAAAAAACGGACAACCCCTTGACAATACTGGTTCAAACACATATAATGATTTCTCTCACAGAAATTTATTTATTTTCCTATATTTTTGGACCACTTTGGTTTTTTTCCCATGATATTTCAGAACTGCTGCTTTGTTTTCGTTCAGCTGTAAAAGTTAATAGCTATTTTATGTTGTCTGAATTTGCCAAATTTAACAGTTTATAGTCAATGCAATGCAGGAAAAAAATATCCTGCTACTTTATGAAAACAGCCAACAGTCTGTTCATGGTATTCTTATTATGCTGAATTATTCCTTGTGAGGTCCTGAACTTTTATGCTTTAGATTGTGTAGATCATTTACACATAAATATGTAATAAAAGTATTGCGTTGATCAGGGGTCCCTAACCTGTGGCTCGGGAGCCACATGTGGTTCAAGGGCCTAAGATGCGTGGCTCGCAACTGCCTGCCAACTTGCTGCATTAGCAACTTACTATGAAGAGGTCTCCAGATGGTGACTTTTATGAGTAGCCATGTGCAGAAGAGAAGTTCTGGATGTATATATATTTGTGAGGTGGAAGGAGGAGAGAAAAAAATATTGCAAGCTGGAGATGATGATACTGATTGTTAGAGGTGTGCTTGAAGCTGGATGCGATATTGTGGAGTGTGTGCTTGATACGAGCAAAGCAAATCAAAGTATAGTGGGTACCCGTAAATTCAATTAAACTGCCTATATGGCATAAGGGCACCAAGTCTTAGTGTGCTTATTGAGGAGAAGCTTTGGCTGTTACCAAGCCGGTAATGGTGGGCTCTGTGTGTCAGTACTGTGGGGCAAGATGGGATGTTTTGCCTCCACATATACTGAGGTAGCTCACGATTATGATTAATGTGGCTCTCAAGAAAATTTGAGCACTGCTGTTGTTGATAATAATCTTTATTTTTATATAGCGCTAACATTCCGCAGCGCTTTACAGTTTGCACACATTATCAGCACTGCCTCCATTGGTGCTCACAATCTAAATTCCCTATCAGTATGTCTTTGGAATGTGAGAGGAAACCGGAGTACCCAGAGGAAACCCACGCAAACACGCAGACAACATACAAACTCCTTGCAGATGTTGTCCTTGGTGGGATTTGAACCCAGGACTCCAGCGCTGCAGTCCTAACCACTGAGCCACCGTTCTGCCCGATACAGAAGAAGGCAAAACTTCTGATGATACAAAGAACAATTTTTCTAATTTTAGGGAAAAATGAATTCCTAATTCCAAATAGAATTATAAGGGTTGTCCAAGACTTTAACATTGATGGCCAGTCCTTAGGAAAGGTAATCAATGTCTGATCTGAGGTGGTGCGACATCCTGCACCTCTGCCGATCAGTTGTTTCCGATGTCATCAGCAGCCAGGACTGCTCAGTTAAGGGGCTACACAGCTTTGTCGATGGAATAGTGGGACCAGCCGGGGTACTGAACATCCACCACCTATTGATTTGATACAGGGAGCAGCTGATCTGCAATTGGGTGTCGTGACCCCCTGATCGGGCCATCAGTGTTAAAATCCGGGACCAACCCTTTTAATCCAAAAATCAACAACTTATATGCACTAGTCTAGTAAACCACAGCTCGTAACACTATCACAATCAAAAAACATACCTCTGCCCCTATTTTTAATTACCCATGACAACTTTCTCTGTTGGAATTTTGTAGTCTCATTGTTCTTAGGGTTCATTTAAACATCGGTATTTTTTCTTGTAAGCAAAAAAGTCTGAGTTTTATCAGTGTTTTTGGACCATCAGTTTGGTCATTGTGTCAGTTTATACCATCAGAATTTAGTCAGTTTCATCATTTTTTCTCCAATGAAAAAAAAAATAATAATGAAAGTTACTCAAGCTTCTCCTATCAACCAGTCAGTAAAAAACAGACTGGAGAGGGATGGCATCTGAGTGCTGTCCAATTATTTTTCACGGACCTATAGACTTGCATGGGCGATTTTGATTCAAGACTTGGATCAAAATCGATGATATCATTTTGATTTTGTGCTGACCACTCAGTCCATGAACATACTGTACACAGACGTGTGAACAGCTCCATAGACTATAATGGGTATCTGTTCTATTGGTGAAAACAACGGATAGAACTCGTAAGACAAAAACTGAAATCTGAATGAGCCCTTACAGTAACGAATCATGTTAATGTTGGTGTAGAGATCTCTAAGACATTTGAGATATTCATAAATGGATATTAGTTCAGCTATCTCTTTTTCTAAGCTAAATAGTCCTAATGTTGAGCATTATATTCATATGAGAGCTCAGATCTTGATATTTTCAAGATCTGTACACAGCCCTCGTTGAAAGAAAACAAAACTCAGAATAAGGCCACATTCACACATTCAGTATATGGTCAGTATGTTACATCAGTATTTGTAAGTCCAGGAGTGGAACAATCAGAGGAAAGGTATAATAGAAACCCGTCACCACTTCTGTATTACTCATCCACTACTGGTTTTGGCTCACAAATACTGATGTAAAATACTGACCAAATACTGAACGTGTGAACGTTGCCTAAGAGCTGTCAACAGCAATGCAGATACAGATCCTAAAGCTATATCACAATGATGCTAAATTTAGAAGTTGCCTACCAGCTAGCCAATGTTTGTAGCCATTTCATTTTAACTTTTTCCGGGGTTTTTTTTAGCAGCAACGTGCCAATAACAAGTGCCCGGAATGAATTAAGAATGTAAAAGCACAGAAGGGTTAATCACAATTACTGGAAGGACTTTCCAGGCCACAATGCAATAGAACAATAGAACTACACATGACTAGCAGAATTATGGAATGAATTGTAGCCAGAAATGCTTTGAACTTAATGAGATGGTGAAATGCACAGATTCTCTTGAAGGCCATTATAATTAGTAGCTCTGTCTGGATTTCCCTCTGCCAATTATCATTTTTGGGTTAATAGAAATATGTTTGTGTTTGCAGTGTTAAGTGACTGCAACCCTAGAGGTAAAACCAAAGGTATTTATACTATGTGTGAACCATTAAAGCTCTATTATTTTGTAGAGAATACCAATCATCATTGCAGATTTCCAGTTACTGGCAGTGCGGAAATCTTTCCATTCCCAGCCACACAAGAGGCAATTATATAAAGCAAGATAGGAATTTATGATTGCACAATTTATGCTTAAAATAATTATAGGGGCTAATACAGAAAGCTGGAAAAAATGCAAATATGGCAAGTATCCAAAACAATTTTATTGGAAGCACTGAACACCAATTATGATATTGGTGCTTTGGAAATTTTAGCCTCTTAGCTGAGTTTTATTTTCCTACGTTAATTAACATCTTTAGTACCTTAATCAGAGTAACATGAGAAGATCATATAAATACTGCCATTCAATACAAATGTTTCTTTAAGGGCTCATGCACATGATTATATTTTCAGTCCAAGTGTGATCCGACAAAACATCAGATTATTCATGGACCAATATTATTCAATGGGGCCGTGCACATGTACGATTTTGATCTCGGACCGAGCAGGTTCAAGGAAATAAAACTGCAGTATTCCCGAGTTGGATTCGATTTTCAGATCGCACTTGGCCATGCAACTCAATGAGTCCTTGGAAACCACTGGACACCTGAACGTAGTTAGATTTTTACAGACTGACAGAATGGAGAAGATGGAGACCTTTTTTTTTCATCAGAGTGTAGTTAGCAGCATAGTTGGCCTGATTTTCTCGGATGAGAGAAAATACGCTGGTGTGACCCTAAACTAACTCATAGAATAGACTAGAAATAAAACATTTTGGAGTGTAAATGCCCTACATTGAATCATGTATTAAAGGAAACCTCTCAGTGTGTTTTACAAAGGGAAGTAGTGTTATTCCTGTGTGGGGAGGAGGACCCCCATATAGTGATTGGGCTGGAATCAAGGGGACCGCCATCAGGGTTATTGAAGGAACTACATCAGGGGGATTACAAAGAGAGACATGCGACTGAAGTTGTCAGGGCAACAGGGGGCGGGGCTAGGAAAAAAGGAGCAGGGGGTGCGCTGAGGTGGCAGTTGGGAGAGAGCCAGAGTGAAGGCAGGAAGCAGGGTGACTGGCAGGGGCACCGACAGGAGCCTGTGAGGAGAAAACTGCGCATTTTCCGAAAAGAGAGACGTGAGAGACTGTTACCGGAGACTGCTCCCCGCCCCCGTTCTCAGAGCATCATCCCCGCTGCCCCCTGCCTTTGTGGGGGAGGATCTTTACCTCAGGTTGTGGCCGTGAGTACACGTAACCAGGCCACAGAGGCTTGTACACTTCCTCCCAGCCTTCTCCCACCACGGCGACCTTGCCATCACCGGCCTGAAGATACGCACCTCGTCATAGGCGAGGTTAAAAGGCCCGCTACCCCGGCTTTGGGAGAGACTCCTTGATAAAGGACGGCTACAGGTCATCTGGGGAACTGCATCATCACCGCGCGCCACCGGCATCGTTTTCTTCAGGGCCTGTTGCACCCCACCGGCATCGCTTTCTTCAGGGCCTGTTGCGCCCCATCAGCATCGCTTTCTTCAGGGCCTGTTGCGCCCCATTCCTTTCTGGAGTAGCGAGGCGTCAAGACAGCCGCCTCAGCGACCTCTACGCGGCCACGCTCACGAAACCGGCAGCCCCCTGGAAGGCTAAGTTGCAATATAGTCTTGTTAAGATTGTTGAGTCCCTGCGTGGACTGTTTGTTTTGTCATTAATTTATGTTTGTTCAGCCGAGCCCAGCGGCTACAGTTTGATAAAAGTTATTTCACAAACCATCATCCGTCTAGTGTCTCGTCACTGCATCCTGCGAACCTGCTAGACCCTACACTTGGTGTAGTTGGCAGGATGAAGTCCCCGAGCACAGACAGTGGTACTCTAGATCAGGGTAGAGCTTTAAACTCCACAAATGAGGAGGGTCCCCGTATCAGCATATCCTTGGGGGCCATGCTGAACAACCTGCCCAGATTTTCCGGCTCAAATACTATGTTATTGAGCTGGACAGAGCGAATGCGGGGGCTCTTCAGGATGCATCCTATGACCCCTGATCTGGAGGCCGAGGTGGCACTCATGGCACTGGATGGGGAGGCGCGGAGGTCAGTGATGTTGAAACCTCCGGGGCACCGCAACACGTTTGAAAAAGTGTTACAGATAGTAGATCAGACCCATGGGGACCCTACAGATGTGGGGGAGTTAAGAACCCGTTTGTTTAGTCGGATGCAATTAGAGGGGGAGACGATCACAGAGTATATGAATGTCTTCCAAGAATTGCATACAGCCATAGAAAGAAAAGACGGAGTAGGGGTAGGACCTGTTGACAGTACCCTACGTGATCTACTGGTGACTGGACTGCGAGATCCACTAATAAAGCTGGCATTATGGAAGCAGATCAGAATGAATCCTCAAATAGACTTTTCAGAAGTGGGAAGTCAGGCACGGGTACGAGAGCAAGAGCAAGGGATGGCGGTCCCCGTGGTAAAGGTGCGAGGTGTGGAGGCCTCCTCAAACGCAGGTGAGGAGCCTCAGTGGGTAGAGGAGATGAAGAGAGAATTGAAGAATATTAAAGGCGAGTTGGCCGAAGTAAAGAGAAGAACCAAAACTGGGACTGGGTGACCTAGCTTTAATTCCAGCCCCTGGGGGTCATGTTCCCCACGGGGAGGTCAGCCTATATCAGCTCGGTGTTTTGAGTGTGGAGAACCAGGTCACTTCGCCCGCGAGTGTCCGCGGCGTGGGAGATACCCACCCCGGCGGCCATTAAACTAAAGGGCTCCGGGCTGGGGGGACGCCGCTCGGAGCCGAAAACCACAACTAGGGGTGGTGGAAGTCCCGAAGATTTGGTAGCAAAGTGTCCGGTAGTTTGGGCAGAAATAGAGGGCCGGGCCGTCCGGTGTCTGGGTGACTCGGGGTCACAAGTAACCACTATGCCCACAGCGTACTTTCAACAAAACTTTCCAGAGGCAGCAAGGCCTCAGTGGAATCTGATGTATCACAATCTTCTGGAATCTTCATTAATACCCAATTTGGAAGAAAGAAGACGACATGCCATTGGGAAACTGGTCAGAAGGGCAATATGTCTAAACGATCCAAAAGTGAATCTAGCAACCTTAAGGTAATAAACCTGTCTAATCATGTTTTTTCAGCACTCAACTTGTCTTTGTTATGAAGAGGTCTCACTTTTTCACCTAGCTCACGTCTTTACTAGTGATTAGCGAGTATACTCGTTGCTCGGGTTTTCCCGAGCATGCTCGGGTGTCCTCCGAGTATTTTGGCGTGCTTGGAGATTTAGTTTTCGTTGTCTTATCTGCATGATTTGCGACTGCTAGACAGCTTGAAAACATGTGTGGAATGCCTGTTTGTTAGGGAATTTCCACATGTATTCAGCCTGTCTGCAAGTCACAAATCATGTAGATAAGATGAAGAAAACTAGATCTCCGAGCACGCAAGAATACTCGGAGGGCACCCGAGCGTGCTTGGGAAAACCCGAGCAACGAGTATACTTGCTTCTCACTAGTCTTTACCTTTTTACAGTAATTAAGGATCTGCATATTTTTGACCGTACCCTAATATTCAAGAAATGGTTCCACAACGATGATGATTTGCATCAGATGTTTTCAACAACTGAAGAACAATTTCCTCTACAAACTCTAGAAGAACTTTCTTAGGAACATGAAGGAGTGGACATGGGTAAGATACCTCACTGCCTGTACCAGAAGTAACGCAAGTTCCCACCCTTGTCCACATGCCCCAATGTAGAACTGTTTGTTAAATTGTCTCTGAGTAATTGGAAAATATTCCAACAAGGATCTACAGGGACAATTTGACATCCAATGAAAGAATCAGTCTTAATAGACTTAAGAAAATATGAGATTTCATACTGTATACAAGTCTGTGAACAAGGGTGGAAACATCGTGGTCTGGCCTTGTAAACTTTATAAGGCCGAGTAATATCGTCAGCTACGTGATAAACAGTGCTATCGGAAGTTAACATTTAATCCCTTGACAACCTATGCCGAGGCACTATGGGGGATTTTTGATTTGGCATATGAGAGACAGATCATCTATAAACAACTATGTGATGCACTAATTGTAGCTGAGGCCAGGGTCCCAACCTTGTACCTTCTGCCGAAGGTACACAAGGATCGTAAGATATCCCCGGTAGACATATTGTATCAGGTATGGGAAACTTTCTTGAGAGGGTTTGTAAGTTCATTGATGTACAATTGAAACATTTGGTAGCCTACATGTTCCCATGTAGTGTAAATACTGTGTTTTTTAGGAAGAAAATCAAAAAGTCATGCCCACTGTAATTTTAACCCATTAATGTAAATTGAAATACATGTACGTCATTGTAGGGATTCCCATGTGTGGAGACAGCTCAGGAGCTGAGGTCACTACACATGCTGTAGATGCTGGATATATTACATAGCTGGCATTCCTGTTTATCATCAGTGACCTAAGCTTTGATCTTTGCTGTGAACCATGTAAATGCTGCTATCATTCTCTGATAGCAGCATTTAAATGGATCATGTTCTGGTGCTCGGGCTCACCAGCTCCCATCAGCTCACCGTAAGCTAACGCAGAGCATCAATAGATTTCCATGGTAGCTGGGGGGCTGCTGAAGGCCCCTCTCATGGCCATTTTGCTTTTTTGTGAAGCTCATCCAATCTACTAACATTTGACTAATATTTTCAATTCCCCGAAAGTCACGGTTAGTCTAATCTGGGTCTTGAGGGCCATGTGACAAAGAATATTTGCAAAGTTGCATTTTTTTGCACTGGAGCAATGGAAATGACTTTTTAATGGCATAACCGCTCAGCTTTATGAGGTATTGGGTTATGTGACCACAAAGAGGTCATAGTGGGTTAATATGAGTAGCTGATTGAAAAATATGAATGGTATAAATACATTTGCAGAATGGAAATTGAAACTGTTAAGTGATCTTTTTCCATTGTTTTAATACAAAGTGTAATTACTTTACTGTGGACAGGAAATGAGTGTTCCAGTAATTTTCATGTAATATGTATGCTATCGTTTCACAAAAATAGCCAAATGGATACAAACGATAAAAATACTGCATAATAATTTGGGATTGTGATTGATGAAACTTAATGAAAACAAATGGTGCCATAGTAAAGCATTGTTTCATCATCATTACTTTTAATGTGGAAAAAACATTTAAATTTAGAACACAGCTAGCAGGTTTAGGAAATCTTTGAGTTTTGACATTATTTTCTCCTAATATAATCCTTAACAGTCCATGCATTTCCTCTTTTGCTAGTCACTCCTCTAATTTATAGAGTGAAAATTTAGATAATAATAATTAATATTTCAGATAGAATCATAGAATCATTGAATGTTAGCGTTAGAAGGGACCTCAAGAGTCATCATGTCCAACCCCCTGCTCAATGCAGGATTCACTAAACCATCTCAGACAGATGTCTGTCCAGCCTCTGTCTGAAGACTTCCATTGAAAGAGAACTCACC